>NC_086194.1:66545496-67145496 GCF_035770615.1 Melospiza melodia melodia | reverse complement strand
CCAAGTGGTTCCTGCAATCTGCCATCCAGAAGCGGGGCAGCTGAATTTTGTTTGCCAGACAAAAAGGCTGTTGTTTGTGTTTCGGGGCCTGTGGCTGGCAGTGGCCGGCTGGCTCCTGAAAATCCATGATACGCAGCATGGTTCCCAGATGCAATGTGGCACCAGTGCCAAGTAGGGCTGGTTTCA
This sequence comes from Melospiza melodia melodia, assembly GCF_035770615.1. NCBI lineage: Eukaryota > Metazoa > Chordata > Aves > Passeriformes > Passerellidae > Melospiza > Melospiza melodia. The sequence goes on along the minus strand of NC_086194.1, from coordinate 67,145,310 downwards.
TAGTACCCAGTGGCTCCTGCAATCTCCCATCCAGAAGCGGGGCAGCTGAGTTTTGTTTGCCTGTGAAACGGGCCGTTGTTTTTAATTGGGGTCTGTGGCCGAGAGTGTTCGGCTGGCTCCTGACAACCCACAATACGCAGGATGGTTCCCAGACCCAAGGTGGCACCAGTGCCAAGTCGGGCTGGTTTGATAGTACCAAGTGGCTCCTGCAATCTGCCATCCAGAAGCGGTGCAGTTGAGTTTTGTTTGCCAGAGAAAAGGGCCGTGGGTTGTGTTTGGGGGCATATGGCTGGGAGTGGCCGGCTGTCTCATTAAAAAGATCGATACGCAGGATGGTTCCCAGACCCAAGGGGGCACCAGTGCCAAGTCGGGCTGTTTTTATAGTACCAAGTGCGTCCTGCAATTTGCCATCCAGAAGAGGGGCAGTTGAGTTTTGTTTGCCAGAGAATAGCGCCGTTGTTTGTGTTTGGGGGCTTGTGGCTCGTAGTGGCCGACTGGCGCCTTAGAATCTGTGTTACGCAGCATGGTTCCCAGACCCAAGGTGGCACCAGTGCCAAGTTGGGCTGGTTTGATAGTACCAAGTGGCTCCTGCAATCTGCCATCCAGAAGCGGGGTAGCTTACTTTTGTTTGCCAGGGAAACGGGCCGAGGTTTGTGACTGGGGACCTATGGCTGGGAGTGAGCGGCTGGCTCCTGGAAAGCTACGATAGGCAGGATGGTTACCAGACCCATGGTGGCACCAGTGCCAAGTTGGGCTGGTTTGATAGTACCAAGTGGCTCCTGCAATCTGCCATCAAAAAGTTGGCAGGCGAGTTTTGTTTTCCAGGGAAAAGCGACATTGTTTGTATTTGGGGGCCTGTGGCTGGGAGTGACCGGCTGGCTCCTTTGAACCCACGATACGCAGGATGGTGCCCAGACCCAAGGTGGCACCAGTGCCAAGTTTTGCTGGTTTGATACTACCAAGTGCGTCCTGCAATCTGCCATCCAGAAGCGGGGCAGCTTAATTTTGTTTGCCAGGGAAACGGGCCGTGGGTTTTGTTTGGGGGCATATAGCTGAGAGTGGCCGGCTGGCTCCTGAAAATCCACGCTAGGCAGCATGGTTCCCAGATGCAATGTGGCACCAGTGCCAAGTCGGGCTGGTTTGATGGTGCAAAGTGGCTCCTGCAATCTGCCATCCAGAAGCGAGGCAGCTGATTTTTGTTTGCCAGAGGAAAATTCCGTGGATTGTTTTTGGGGGCATATTGCTGGGAGTGGCCGGCTGGCTCCTTAAAATGCTCGATACGCATGATGGTTCCCAGGCCCAAGGTGTCACCACTACCAAGTCGGCCTGCGGTTTTAGTATCAAGTTCATCCTGCAATTTGCCATCCAGAAGAGGGGCAGTTGAGTTTTGTTTGCCAGAGAAACGGGCCGAGGTTTCTGTTTGGGGACATATGGCTGAGAGCGGCCGGCTGGCCCCTGAATATCCACGATACAGAGCATGGTTCCCAGATCCAAGGTGGCACCAGTGCCAAGTTGGGCTGGTTTGATAGTACCAAGTGTCTCCTGCAATCTGCCATCCAGAAGCAGGGCAGCTTACTTTTGTTTGCCAGAGAAATAGGCCTAGGTTTTTGTTTGGGGGCCTGTGGCTAGGAGTGGCCGGCTGGCTCCTTAGAATCCACGATACGCAGGATGGTTCCCAGACCCAAGGTGGCACCAGTGCCAAGTCGGGCTGGTTTGATAGTACCAAGTGGCTCCTGCAAACTCCATCAAAAAGTTGGCAGGCGTGTTTTGTTTTCCAGGGAACAGCGCCGTTGATTTTGTTTGGGGGCCTGTGGCTAGGAGTGGCCGGCTGGCTCCTTAGAATCCACGATACGCAGGATGGTTCCCAGACCCAAGGTGGCACCAGTGCCAAGTCGGGCTGGTTTGATTACACCAAGTGGCTCCTGCAATCTGCCATCCAGAAGTGAGGCAGCTAAGTTTTGTTTGCGAGAAAAAAGGGCCGTGGTTTTTGTTGGGGGCCTGTGGCTGGGAGTAGCCGGCTGGCTCCTTAAAATCCACGATAGGCAGGATGGTTCCCAGACCCAAGTTGGCACCAGTGCCAAGTCGGGCTGGTTTGATAGTACCAAGTGGCTCCTGCAATCTGCCATCCAGAAGCGGGGCAGCTGAGTTTTGTTTGCCAGAGAAAAAGGCTGTGGTTTGTGTTTGGGGGCCTATGGCTGGCAGTGGCCGGCTGGCTCCTGAAAATCCACGATACGCAGCATGGTTCCCAGACCCAAGGTGGCACCAGTGCCAAGTGGGGCTCGTTTGACAGTGTCAAGTGCCTCCTGCAATCTCCCATCCAGAAGCGGGGCAGCTGAGTTTTTTTTGCCAGGGAAACGGACCTTTGTTTTTGATTGGGCTCTGTGGCCGAGAGTGGTTGGCTGTCTCCTGACAATCCACAATACGCAGGATGGTTCCCAGACCCAAGGTGGCACCAGTGCCAAGTCGGGCTGGTTTGATAGTACCAAGTGTCTCCTGCAATCTGCCATCCAGAAGCGGGGCAGCTGAGTTTTGTTTGCCAGAGAAAAGGGCCGTGGGTTGTGTTTGGGGGCATATGGCTGGGAGTGGCCACCTGGCTCCTTAAAATGCACGATACGCCGCATGGTAACCAGACGCAAGGTGGCACCAGTGCCAAGTCAGGCTGTTTTTGTAGTACCCAGTGGCTCCTGCAATTTGCCATCCAGAAGCGGGGCAGTTGAATTTTGTTTGCTAGAGAAAAGGGCTGTGGTTTGTGTTTGGGGGCCTATGGCTGAGAGTGGCCGGCTGGCCCCTGAAAATCAACGATAGGCAGGATGGTTCCCAGATCCAAGGTGGCACCAGTGCCAAGTAAGGCTGGTTGTATGGTTCAAAGTAACTCCTGCAATCTGCCATCCAGAAGCGGGACAGCTGAGTTTTTTTTGCCAGAGAAAAGGTCCATGGTTTCTTTTTGGGGCATACGGCTGGGAATTGCCGGCTGGCTCCTTAAAATGCTCGATACGCAGGATGGTTCCCAGAGCCAAGGTGGCACCACTGCCAAGTCGGGCTCTTTTTGTAGTACCAAGTGCGTCCTGCAATTTGCCATCCAGAAGAGGGGCAGTTGAGTTTTGTTTGCCAGAGAAAAGGGCCGTTGTTTGTGTTTGGGGGCCTGTGGCTGGGAGTGTTCGGCTGGTTCCTGAATATGTACGATACGCAGGATTGTTCCCAGATCCAAGGTGGCAGCAGTGCCATGTTGTGCTGGTGTGATAGTCCCAAGTGGCTCCTGCAATCTGCCATCCAGAAGTGGGGCAGCTGATTTTTGTTTGCCAGAGAAAAGGTCCGTGGTTTGTTTTTGGGGGCATATGGCTGAGAGTGGCCGGCTGGCCCCTGAAAATCCACGATACACAGGATGGTTCCCAGATCCAAGGTGGCACCTGTGCCAAGTCGGGCTGATTTGATAGTACTAAGTAGCTCCTGCAATCTGCCATGCAGAAGCGGGGCAGCTTACTTTTGTTTGCCAGGGAAACGGGCCGAGGTTTGTGTTTGGGGGCCTATGGCTGAGAGTGACCGGCTGGCTCCTGAAAAGCTACAATAGGCAGGATGGTGACCAGACCCATGGTGGCACCAGTGCCAAGTTGGGCTGGTTTGATAGTACCAAGTGGTTCCTGCAATCTGCCATCCAGAAGCAGGGCAGCTGAGTTTTGTTTGCCAGAGAAAAGGGCCTTGGTTTGTGTTTGGGGGCATATGGCTGGGTGTGGCCAGCTGGCTCCTTAAAATGCACGATATGCAACATGGCTCCCAGACCCAAGGTGGCACAAGTGCCAAGTTGGGCTGGTTTGATAGTACCAAGTGGCTCCTGCAATCTTCCATGATCACGTGGAGAAATACTTTCTGGTTTCAGCCTCATGCTCTTTCTTCTCTCCCTCAACTTCTCTATCACCTCTCATCTGGTTCACATGCGCTGTCTTCAAGGTCCACAGGCTACTTTTCACAGAATCTTCTGGCCTGATGAAGTAAGGATGATGAATAGAACAGAGCTGGGATCTATTTTCCAGTTTGGATAAAATGCATTCTGCACACAAATCCAAGGAGAACGGGCTGCCCCGATGCCCAGAAAATCTTTCACTCCTGCTAGTGTTCTACGTCAACCGCAACTTAGTCTGAAAGAAAAGCTTTTTCTCTGAGAGCATCTGAGAGGTTTGCATGAAGCACTGATATCTGACATATGCAATTTTGAATAGGAGAGGAAAAAGAAAATGGCAAGGAGTTTTTAATTTTAGTGGTTTCAATTTTAATTTCCGTGCACTTTTTCAAAACTTGTCAGCTCAAATGCCCATCAACATCTTTTAGTCATCTGTAAGTCAGTATTCATATAAAATGTGCTTCAAATCCAAAGAATTTCAAATTTGCACTCCAAGCTTCTATGCCTAGATTTATGATTTCCTACACATATTAGATGAAAGGAAGGCCTTTTTTACTGTGGGAGTGCTGGAACACTGGAACAGGTTGCCCAGAGAAGTTGTGGGTGTCCCATCCCTGAAAGTATTCAAGGTCACCTTGGACGGGGCTTGGAGCAGCAACAAAGGAGAAGCTTGATGGTAGAGAAACAAAGTTGGACTATAGAAGAAACTCGGATTGAAGTATAGGATCAAGTTTTCTCTCAGGTCTTGGGGTAAATTCAAAGTTGTACAAAATGACATTTATCTGTGCTATTCACTACTGTAACAGAAAGTTTCATGAAAACTGTACAGAAGATAGTAAATTTTAAAAGAGATAAGAATTACAGCATAAAATCCATGGGATAGGTTACAACATGAGACACTCTCTAAGAGAAAATCTCTGTGTTTCAGCACTTCATCGGGGTAAGATTTCATGAAGTGCCAAAGAAGGCGGCAAAATATCATTCGGGACATTATTTACTGGAATTCAGCCTGGCCATTAGTAGGAACTGCCTTTGAACATATCATGTAGATATACCACACACACTTTCCCTTCACTGAAAAATTACTGTTTACAACAAATAAGCAATTGACGATCAAAATTGATTGAAAGCATCTTAAACATGTCAAGTATTTCATTGTAGATGATCTGTGATCCAAATGCTTCTTCCACCTTCGAGAGGGACAGAAGAATTCTTCCATATCATGATGGTTTAAAATTGTATCAACCAATGTTTTCTGCTGAAAAGATATCATCTATTTTTTTCTATTTTTGGAAGAAAATATTCCTAGACATACAACAGGTGAGAACTAAGTAATTTTAAAGAAACAAATGAAATGAAAATATTCTGTAAATAGAATGAAATGAAAAGCTGTGTTTTAAATAGGAGCTAAATATTAAACAGAATTTTTGTACCAGGCATTTGAATTACTGCACCAGCTCTTTTGCCCATCAAGAGAGGCATTTAGCATTTCAGTCTTTTCCAAGGTGTTCATGATCTGCTATGCTGATCTCTGTGTGTGCCTAGGTGTGTGTGGAGGGGGGGGCATATGAAGGGGAGTGTGTATGTTTGCTTTACAATTGTTGTGGCAGATTCATGCCTCAGCTCCACATTTTGTTTTAAAAAGGTCACACCGAGTGGATATGAAGTTTACTATCAACAAGAGATCGATTCCCAAATCATCCATTTGACTCTCCCTTATAAATCATGTGCTTTGTTGCATATTTTATCAAATATACTTTCAAGCCAGATGGAGGAAGGAGGATGTGGGAATCCCTCCACCATCTTGCAACTTTTATGTAAGTAGGTTTTCAAGAAAATCATCATTTCTCTTTTAAATATGTCTGGAACAGGCATGATGGTAGTGTCAACCTGTTGGAGTTTTTGTTGCTGGAAGAAGTTGTACAAAAGGATTGGTTTTTACATTGACCAGTTACTGAATCAAGCGCAGGAATACATTGGAAATTTAGCTGGGGGTTCCTTTTCCCAGCAGACTACTTCTAGAACGAGCTTGTACACTGAAGCTGACTCTTTTGCTCTCTTTTTGTTTCTTTCCTATTTTCTTGGCTTCTTTGCCACTATCTAGACAATTTTGGAACTTTGTTCCCAACTAAAATGGTTTCAATAGTCTGATTGTGATCATACATTTTTACAAGGAATTTTTAAAATCTTTCCTCGAGTCCAGAAAGTCAAGGACTTAGATCTTTTTCTTCCCTTATCAATATTGCCATGAAATTGATAAATAAAGACCAACTCTTTATTTTTGTTTTTAACCCACGTAGATAATTCCCATCCATTAATCCATTTTGTGGACCAATAGCTGCCATTCTGATGGAAGCTGTCACTTCTTAACAATAGGCATTCTGTGACTATGTTGACAGCACTTTGGGTGAAGATCCTAACTGGTCTTAGATATACATAGGGAGAAATTTGCTCAGCCAGTGTCAGTCTTAAGCATGCGTATCAGAAGATCTTTCTAGAGCTGGGAATTTTCCCATGAAAGGGATTCAGTTAGGGAAGAGACACTTGTGCCAGAGTTTTACATTCTTCTTGAACACTGCTTAAGGAACTTAGATGCCATGTCCATTTGGATCTCTGTCTGCACAGAACTTTGTCATGCCAGTGCTTTGAAATGCATCTTGAAGAGAATTCACTAGCACAGAATGAAAGAGAGTGGAAGGGGTTGGTGGGGCTAACCAGGCCCAACCCCCCTGCCTAAACCAGGATACCTAGAGCCTCTTGCCCAGGATTCTATCTGGGTGTACTTTTAATGTCTTCAAAGATCCAGGCTCCACAATCTTTCTGGGCAGTCTGTGCCGTGGTTCAGTCACCCTGACAGTAAAGAAACATTTACTGATGTTCAAAGGCAATCTCCTGTATTTCAGTGTGTGCCCACTGCCTCTTGTCTTTTCCCTCAGCATCACTGAAAAGACACTGATTCCCTCCCCTTTGCACTATTGCTTCCATATGTATGTGTGATGCCATGTAGAGGTATGTCAAAAACCTCCCTGAAGCCCAGGCAGATAATATTCCCTTCATCTACCAGTCAAGTTGATTCATCAGAGGAGTTTAAAGTGATGTTCAGCATGAAATTCCCCTGAAAAATCATGCTAACTACATTATTTGGTCATCTGTCATGTGCCTGGCAAGGATTTCCAGGAAGAGCTGCTTCATCAACTTCCTGGGGATAAAAAAGAGGCTGGCTGGTTTGTACTATGGCGAGTCCTCTTAATTGCCTTTTTTGAAGATGGGTGTCATTTGCTAACATCCACTCTTTAGCCTCTCTTGTCGTCTACATCTTAGCAAAACGCTTTTCCACTATGTCTGGCTAGGAAAAACTGTGCCAGCACAGAAAACATCTCCCATCGTGTTCTAGAAGTTGCACGGATGTCTGCCAAGTGTTTGGCAGGAAGAAAAGAAAAGTTGTCCAAAACAGCTTCCAATCGAATGTTCCTGTGATTGGAAAAGTCAGGAGAGTGCAAAGGTACTGTTTTCTATCAGTTGGCAAGGTGCGCACACAATCCCAGTGTTGTACAGCTTGCTTCTTCACCTTCCCGAAGCTGCCGCTCTCGCCGGCTGCCGGAGCCCAAGAAGCGGCTTCTTCGCGCAAAGACGATTGTGCCGCTCACAGGGCTCTCCTTAGCGCGGCTTCTGCCGAAAGACGCCCGGCAGCGGCTCTTACCTCCGGAGAGCATCCTACCTTCGTCTTTAGCTCCTCTTCTCATCTACACCTCGGCAAAACGCTTTTCCACTATGTCTGGCTAGGAAAAACTGTGCCAGCACAGAAAACATCTCCCATCGTGTTCTAGAAGTTGCACGGATGTCTGCCAAGTGTTTGGCAGGAAGAAAAGAAAAGTTGTCCAAAACAGCTTCCAATCGAATGTTCCTGTGATTGGAAAAGTCAGGAGAGTGCAAAGGTACTGTTTTCTATCAGTTGGCAAGGTGCGCACACAATCCCAGTGTTGTACAGCTTGCTTCTTCACCTTCCCGAAGCTGCCGCTCTCGCCGGCTGCCGGAGCCCAAGAAGCGGCTTCTTCGCGCAAAGACGATTGTGCCGCTCACAGTGCTCTCCTTAGCGCGGCTTCTGCCGAAAGACGCCCGGCAGCGGCTCTTACCTCCGGAGAGCATCCTACCTTCGTCTTTCGCGTCTTTTGTAGTCTACATCTTAGCAAAACGCTTTTCCACTATGTCTGGCTAGGAAAAACTGTGCCAGCACAGAAAACATCTCCCATCGTGTTCTAGAAGTTGCACGGATGTCTGCCAAGTGTTTGGCAGGAAGAAAAGAAAAGTTGTCCAAAACAGCTTCCAATCGAATGTTCCTGTGATTGGAAAAGTCAGGAGAGTGCAAAGGTACTGTTTTCTATCAGTTGGCAAGGTGCGCACACAATCCCAGTGTTGTACAGCTTGCTTCTTCACCTTCCCGAAGCTGCCGCTCTCGCCGGCTGCCGGAGCCCAAGAAGCGGCTTCTTCGCGCAAAGACGATTGTGCCGCTCACAGTGCTCTCCTTAGCGCGGCTTCTGCCGAAAGACGCCCGGCAGCGGCTCTTACCTCCGGAGAGCATCCTACCTTCGTCTTTCGCGTCTTTTGTAGTCTACATCTTAGCAAAACGCTTTTCCACTATGTCTGGCTAGTAAAAACTGTGCCAGCACAGAAAACATCTCCCATCGTGTTCTAGAAGTTGCACGGATGTCTGCCAAGTGTTTGGCAGGAAGAAAAGAAAAGTTGTCCAAAACAGCTTCCAATCGAATGTTCCTGTGATTGGAAAAGTCAGGAGAGTGCAAAGGTACTGTTTTCTATCAGTTGGCAAGGTGCGCACACAATCCCAGTGTTGTACAGCTTGCTTCTTCACCTTCCCGAAGCTGCCGCTCTCGCCGGCTGCCGGAGCCCAAGAAGCGGCTTCTTCGCGCAAAGACGATAGTGCCGCTCACAGTGCTCTCCTTAGCGCGGCTTCTGCCGAAAGACGCCCGGCAGCGGCTCTTACCTCCGGAGAGCATCCTACCTTCGTCTTTCGCGTCTTTTGTAGTCTACATCTTAGCAAAACGCTTTTCCACTATGTCTGGCTAGGAAAACCCGTGCCAGCACAGAAAACATCTCCCATCGTTTTCTAGAAGTTGCACGGATGTCTGCCAAGTGTTTGGCAGGAAGAAAAGAAAAGTTGTCCAAAACAGCTTCCAATCGAATGTTCCTGTGATTGGAAAAGTCAGGAGAGTGCAAAGGTACTGTTTTCTATCAGTTGGCAAGGTGCGCACACAATCCCAGTGTTGTACAGCTTGCTTCTTCACCTTCCCGAAGCTGCCACTCTCAGGAGGTAAGAGCCGCTGCCGGGCGTCTTTCGGCAGAAGCCGCGCTAAGGAGAGCACTGTGAGCGGCACAATCGTCTTTGCGCGAAGAAGCCGCTTCTTGGGCTCCGGCAGCCGGCGAGAGCGGCAGCTTCGGGAAGGTGAAGAAGCAAGCTGTACAACACTGGGATTGTGTGCGCACCTTGCCAACTGATAGAAAACAGTACCTTTGCACTCTCCTGACTTTTCCAATCACAGGAACATTCGATTGGAAGCTGTTTTGGACAACTTTTCTTTTCTTCCTCCCAAACACTTGGCAGACATCCGTGCAACTTCTAGAACACGATGGGAGATGTTTTCTGTGCTGGCACAGTTTTTCCTAGCCAGACATAGTGGAAAAGCGTTTTGCTAAGATGTAGACTACAAAAGACGCGAAAGACGAAGGTAGGATGCTCTCCGGAGGTAAGAGCCGCTGCCGGGCGTCTTTCGGCAGAAGCCGCGCTAAGGAGAGCACTGTGAGCGGCACAATCGTCTTTGCGCGAAGAAGCCGCTTCTTGGGCTCCGGCAGCCGGCGAGAGCGGCAGCTTCGGGAAGGTGAAGAAGCAAGCTGTACAACACTGGGATTGTGTGCGCACCTTGCCAACTGATAGAAAACAGTACCTTTGCACTCTCCTGACTTTTCCAATCACAGGAACATTCGATTGGAAGCTGTTTTGGACAACTTTTCTTTTCTTCCTGCCAAACACTTGGCAGACATCCGTGCAACTTCTAGAACACGATGGGAGATGTTTTCTGTGCTGGCACAGTTTTTCCTAGCCAGACATAGTGGAAAAGCGTTTTGCTAAGATGTAGACGACAAGAGAGGCTAAAGAGTGGATGTTAGCAAATGACACCCATCTTCAAAAAAGGCAATTAAGAGGACTCGCCATAGTACAAACCAGCCAGCCTCTTTTTTATCCCCAGGAAGTTGATGAAGCAGCTCTTCCTGGAAATCCTTGCCAGGCACATGACAGATGACCAAATAATGTAGTTAGCATGATTTTTCAGGGGAATTTCATGCTGAACATCACTTTAAACTCCTCTGATGAATCAACTTGACTGGTAGATGAAGGGAATATTATCTGCCTGGGCTTCAGGGAGGTTTTTGACATACCTCTACATGGCATCACACATACATATGGAAGCAATAGTGCAAAGGGGAGGGAATCAGTGTCTTTTCAGTGATGCTGAGGGAAAAGACAAGAGGCAGTGGGCACACACTGAAATACAGGAGATTGCCTTTGAACATCAGTAAATGTTTCTTTACTGTCAGGGTGACTGAACCACGGCACAGACTGCCCAGAAAGATTGTGGAGCCTGGATCTTTGAAGACATTAAAAGTACACCCAGATAGAATCCTGGGCAAGAGGCTCTAGGTATCCTGGTTTAGGCAGGGGGGTTGGGCCTGGTTAGCCCCACCAACCCCTTCCACTCTCTTTCATTCTGTGCTAGTGAATTCTCTTCAAGATGCATTTCAAAGCACTGGCATGACAAAGTTCTGTGCAGACAGAGATCCAAATGGACATGGCATCTAAGTTCCTTAAGCAGTGTTCAAGAAGAATGTAAAACTCTGGCACAAGTGTCTCTTCCCTAACTGAATCCCTTTCATGGGAAAATTCCCAGCTCTAGAAAGATCTTCTGATACGCATGCTTAAGACTGACACTGGCTGAGCAAATTTCTCCCTATGTATATCTAAGACCAGTTAGGATCTTCACCCAAAGTGCTGTCAACATAGTCACAGAATGCCTATTGTTAAGAAGTGACAGCTTCCATCAGAATGGCAGCTATTGGTCCACAAAATGGATTAATGGATGGGAATTATCTACGTGGGTTAAAAACAAAAATAAAGAGTTGGTCTTTATTTATCAATTTCATGGCAATATTGATAAGGGAAGAAAAAGATCTAAGTCCTTGACTTTCTGGACTCGAGGAAAGATTTTAAAAATTCCTTGTAAAAATGTATGATCACAATCAGACTATTGAAACCATTTTAGTTGGGAACAAAGTTCCAAAATTGTCTAGATAGTGGCAAAGAAGCCAAGAAAATAGGAAAGAAACAAAAAGAGAGCAAAAGAGTCAGCTTCAGTGTACAAGCTCGTTCTAGAAGTAGTCTGCTGGGAAAAGGAACCCCCAGCTAAATTTCCAATGTATTCCTGCGCTTGATTCAGTAACTGGTCAATGTAAAAACCAATCCTTTTGTACAACTTCTTCCAGCAACAAAAACTCCAACAGGTTGACACTACCATCATGCCTGTTCCAGACATATTTAAAAGAGAAATGATGATTTTCTTGAAAACCTACTTACATAAAAGTTGCAAGATGGTGGAGGGATTCCCACATCCTCCTTCCTCCATCTGGCTTGAAAGTATATTTGATAAAATATGCAACAAAGCACATGATTTATAAGGGAGAGTCAAATGGATGATTTGGGAATCGATCTCTTGTTGATAGTAAACTTCATATCCACTCGGTGTGACCTTTTTAAAACAAAATGTGGAGCTGAGGCATGAATCTGCCACAACAATTGTAAAGCAAACATACACACTCCCCTTCATATGCCCCCCCCTCCACACACACCTAGGCACACACAGAGATCAGCATAGCAGATCATGAACACCTTGGAAAAGACTGAAATGCTAAATGCCTCTCTTGATGGGCAAAAGAGCTGGTGCAGTAATTCAAATGCCTGGTACAAAAATTCTGTTTAATATTTAGCTCCTATTTAAAACACAGCTTTTCATTTCATTCTATTTACAGAATATTTTCATTTCATTTGTTTCTTTAAAATTACTTAGTTCTCACCTGTTGTATGTCTAGGAATATTTTCTTCCAAAAATAGAAAAAAATAGATGATATCTTTTCAGCAGAAAACATTGGTTGATACAATTTTAAACCATCATGATATGGAAGAATTCTTCTGTCCCTCTCGAAGGTGGAAGAAGCATTTGGATCACAGATCATCTACAATGAAATACTTGACATGTTTAAGATGCTTTCAATCAATTTTGATCGTCAATTGCTTATTTGTTGTAAACAGTAATTTTTCAGTGAAGGGAAAGTGTGTGTGGTATATCTACATGATATGTTCAAAGGCAGTTCCTACTAATGGCCAGGCTGAATTCCAGTAAATAATGTCCCGAATGATATTTTGCCGCCTTCTTTGGCACTTCATGAAATCTTACCCCGATGAAGTGCTGAAACACAGAGATTTTCTCTTAGAGAGTGTCTCATGTTGTAACCTATCCCATGGATTTTATGCTGTAATTCTTATCTCTTTTAAAATTTACTATCTTCTGTACAGTTTTCATGAAACTTTCTGTTACAGTAGTGAATAGCACAGATAAATGTCATTTTGTACAACTTTGAATTTACCCCAAGAGCTGAGAGAAAACTTGATCCTATACTTCAATCCGAGTTTCTTCTATAGTCCAACTTTGTTTCTCTACCATCAAGCTTCTCCTTTGTTGCTGCTCCAAGCCCCGTCCAGGGTGACCTTGAATACTTTCAGGGATGGGACACCCACAACTTCTCTGGGCAACCTGTTCCAGTGTTCCAGCACTCCCACAGTAAAAAAGGCCTTCCTTTCATCTAATATGTGTAGGAAATCATAAATCTAGGCATAGAAGCTTGGAGTGCAAATTTGAAATTCTTTGGATTTGAAGCACATTTTATATGAATACTGACTTACAGATGACTAAAAGATGTTGATGGGCATTTGAGCTGACAAGTTTTGAAAAAGTGCACGGAAATTAAAATTGAAACCACTAAAATTAAAAACTCCTTGCCATTTTCTTTTTCCTCTCCTATTCAAAATTGCATATGTCAGATATCAGTGCTTCATGCAAACCTCTCAGATGCTCTCAGAGAAAAAGCTTTTCTTTCAGACTAAGTTGCGGTTGACATAGAACACTAGCAGGAGTGAAAGATTTTCTGGGCATCGGGGCAGCCCGTTCTCCTTGGATTTGTGTGCAGAATGCATTTTATCCAAACTGGAAAATAGATCCCAGCTCTGTTCTATTCATCATCCTTACTTCATCAGGCCAGAAGATTCTGTGAAAAGTAGCCTGTGGACCTTGAAGACAGCGCATGTGAACCAGATGAGAGGTGATAGAGAAGTTGAGGGAGAGAAGAAAGAGCATGAGGCTGAAACCAGAAAGTATTTCTCCACGTGATCATGGAAGATTGCAGGAGCCACTTGGTACTATCAAACCAGCCCAACTTGGCACTTGTGCCACCTTGGGTCTGGGAGCCATGTTGCATATCGTGCATTTTAAGGAGCCAGCTGGCCACACCCAGCCATATGCCCCCAAACACAAACCAAGGCCCTTTTCTCTGGCAAACAAAACTCAGCTGCCCTGCTTCTGGATGGCAGATTGCAGGAACCACTTGGTACTATCAAACCAGCCCAACTTGGCACTGGTGCCACCATGGGTCTGGTCACCATCCTGCCTATCGTAGCTTTTCAGGAGCCAGCCGGTCACTCTCAGCCATAGGCCCCCAAACACAAACCTCGGCCCGTTTCCCTGGCAAACAAAAGTAAGCTGCCCCGCTTCTGGATGGCAGATTGCAGGAGCTACTTAGTACTATCAAATCAGCCCGACTTGGCACAGGTGCCACCTTGGATCTGGGAACCATCCTGTGTATCGTGGATTTTCAGGGGCCAGCCGGCCACTCTCAGCCATATGCCCCCAAAAACAAACCACGGACCTTTTCTCTGGCAAACAAAAATCAGCTGCCCCACTTCTGGATGGCAGATTGCAGGAGCCACTTGGGACTATCACACCAGCACAACATGGCACTGCTGCCACCTTGGATCTGGGAACAATCCTGCGTATCGTACATATTCAGGAACCAGCCGAACACTCCCAGCCACAGGCCCCCAAACACAAACAACGGCCCTTTTCTCTGGCAAACAAAACTCAACTGCCCCTCTTCTGGATGGCAAATTGCAGGACGCACTTGGTACTACAAAAAGAGCCCGACTTGGCAGTGGTGCCACCTTGGCTCTGGGAACCATCCTGCGTATCGAGCATTTTAAGGAGCCAGCCGGCAATTCCCAGCCGTATGCCCCAAAAAGAAACCATGGACCTTTTCTCTGGCAAAAAAAACTCAGCTGTCCCGCTTCTGGATGGCAGATTGCAGGAGTTACTTTGAACCATACAACCAGCCTTACTTGGCACTGGTGCCACCTTGGATCTGGGAACCATCCTGCCTATCGTTGATTTTCAGGGGCCAGCCGGCCACTCTCAGCCATAGGCCCCCAAACACAAACCACAGCCCTTTTCTCTAGCAAACAAAATTCAACTGCCCCGCTTCTGGATGGCAAATTGCAGGAGCCACTGGGTACTACAAAAACAGCCTGACTTGGCACTGGTGCCACCTTGCGCCTGGTTACCATGCGGCGTATCGTGCATTTTAAGGAGCCAGGTGGCCACTCCCAGCCATATGCCCCCAAACACAACCCACGGCCCTTTTCTCTGGCAAACAAAACTCAGCTGCCCCGCTTCTGGATGGCAGATTGCAGGAGACACTTGGTACTATCAAACCAGCCCGACTTGGCACTGGTGCCACCTTGGGTCTGGGAACCATCCTGCGTATTGTGGATTGTCAGGAGACAGCCGACCACTCTCGGCCACAGAGCCCAATCAAAAACAAAGGTCCGTTTCCCTGGCAAAAAAAACTCAGCTGCCCCGCTTCTGGATGGGAGATTGCAGGAGGCACTTGACACTGTCAAACGAGCCCCACTTGGCACTGGTGCCACCTTGGGTCTGGGAACCATGCTGCGTATCGTGGATTTTCAGGAGCCAGCCGGCCACTGCCAGCCACAGGCCCCCAAACACAAACCACAGCCTTTTTCTCTGGCAAACAAAACTCAGCTGCCCCGCTTCTGGATGGCAGATTGCAGGAGCCACTTGGTACTATCAAACCAGCCCGACTTGGCACTGGTGCCACCTTGGGTCTGGGAACCATCCTGCCTATCGTGGATTTTAAGGAGCCAGCCGGCTACTCCCAGCCACAGGCCCCCAACAAAAACCACGGCCCTTTTTTCTCGCAAACAAAAATTAGCTGCCTCACTTCTGGATGGCAGATTGCAGGAGCCACTTGGTGTAATCAAACCAGCCCGACTTGGCACTGGTGCCACCTTGGGTCTGGGAACCATCCTGCGTATCGTGGATTCTAAGGAGCCACCCGGCCACTCTGAGCCACAGGCCCCCAAACAAAATCAACGGCGCTGTTCCCTGGAAAACAAAACACGCCTGCCAACTTTTTGATGGAGTTTGCAGGAGCCACTTGGTACTATCAAACCAGCCCGACTTGGCACTGGTGCCACCTTGGGTCTGGGAAACATCCTGCGTATCGTGGATTCTTAGGAGCCAGCCGGCCACTCCTAGCCACAGGCCCCCAAACAAAAACCTAGGCCTATTTCTCTGGCAAACAAAAGTAAGCTGCCCTGCTTCTGGATGGCAGATTGCAGGAGACACTTGGTACTATCAAACCAGCCCAACTTGGCACTGGTGCCACCTTGAGTCTGGGAACCATCCTGCGTATCGTGGATTCTAAGGAGCCAGCTGGCCACTCCCAGCCACAGGCCCCCAAACACAAACAACGGCGCTTTTCCCTGGAAAACAAAACTCGCCTGCCAACTTTTTGATGGCAGATTGCAGGAGCCACTTGGTACTATCAAATCAGCCCAACTTGGCACTGGTGCCACCATGGGTCTGGTCACCATCCTGCCTATCGTAGCTTTTCAGGAGCCAGCCGGTCACTCCCAGCCATAGGCCCCCAGACAAAAACCTCGGCCCGTTTCCCTGGCAAACAAAAGTAAGCTGCCCCGCTTCTGGATGGCAGATTGCAGTACGCACTTGGTACTATCAAACCAGCCCAACTTGGAAATGGTGCCACCTTGGGTCTGGGAACCATCCTGCGTATCGTGGATTCTAAGGAGCCAGCCGGCCACTCCCAGCCACAGGCCCCCAAATACAAACAACGGCGCTTTTCCCTGGAAAACAAAACTCGCCTGCCAAATTTTTGATGGCAGATTGCAGGAGCCACTTGGTACTATCAAACCAGCCCAACTTGGCACTGGTGCCACCATGGATCTGGTCACCATCCTGCCTATCGTAGCTTTTCAGGTGCCAGCCGGTCACTCCCAGCCATAGGAACCCAGACACAAACCTCGGCCCGTTTCCCTGGCAAACAAAAGTAAGCTGCCCCGCTTCTGGATGGCAGATTGCAGGAGCCACTTTGCACCATCAAACTGGCCCGACTTGTCACTGGTGCCACCTCAGGTCTGGGAACCCTCCTGCGTATCGTGGATTCCAATTAGCAAGACGGCCACTCCCAGCCACAGGCCCCCAAACACAAACAACGGCGCTTTTCCCTGGAAAACAAAACTCGCCTGCCAACTTTTTGATGGCAGATTGCAGGAGCCACTTGGTACTATCAAACCAGCCCAACTTGGCACTGATGACACCATGGGTCTGGTCACCTTCCTGCCTATCGTAGCTTTTCAGGAGCCAGCCGGTCACTCCCAGCCATAGGCCCCCAGACACAAAGCTCTGCCCGTTTCCCTGGCAAACAAAAGTAAGCTGCCCCGCTTCTGGATGGCAGATTTCAGGATCCACTTGTTATTATCAAACCAGCCCGACTTGGTACTGGTGCCACCTCTGGTCTGGGAACCATCCTGCGTATCTTGGATTCTAAGGAGCCAGCCGGCCACTCCCAGCCACAGGCCCCCAAAAAAAATCATCGGCGCTTTTCCCTGGAAAACAAAACTCGCCTGCCTACATTTTGATTGCAGATTGCAGGAACCACTTGGTACTATCAAACCAGCCCAACTTGGCACTGGTGCCACCTTGGGTCTGGGAACCATCCGGCGTATCGTGTGTTTAAAGGAGCCAGCCGGCCACTCCAGCCACAGGCCCGCAGACACAAACAACGGCGCTTTTCCCTGGAAAACAAAGCTTGCCTGCTGACTTTTGATGGCAGATTGCAGGAGCCACTTTGTACTTTGAAATCAGCCGAACATGGCTCTGGTGCCACCATGGGTCTGGTCACCATCCTGCCTATCGTAGCTTTTCAGGAGCCAGCCGGTCACTCCCAGCCATAGGCCCCCAGACACAAAGCTCGGCCCGTTTCCCTGGCAAACAAAAGTAAGCTACCCCGCTTCTGGATGGCAGATTGCAGGACGCACTTGGTACTATCAAACCAGCCCAACTTATCACTGGTGCCACCTCAGGTCAGGGAACCATCCTGCGTATTGTGGATTCTAAGGAGCCAGCCGGCCACTCCCAGCCACAGGCCCCCAAACACAAACAACGGCGCTTTTCCCTGGAAAACAAAACTCGCCTGCCAACTTTTGATGGCAGATTGCAGGAGCCACTTGGTACTATCAAACCAGCCCAACTTGGCACTGGTGCCACCATGGGTCTGGTCACCATCCTGCCTATCGTAGCTTTTCAGGAGCCAGCCGGTCACTCCCTGCCATAGGCCCCCAGACACAAACCTCGGCCCGTTTCCCTGGCAAACAAAAGTAAGCTGCCCCGCTTCTGGATGGCAGATTGCAGGAGCCACTTTGCACCATCAAACTAGCCCGACTTGGCACTGGTGCCACCTTGGGTCTGGGAACCATCCTGCGTATCGTGGATTCTAAGGAGCCACCCGGCCACTCTGAGCCACAGGCCCTCAAACACAAACAACGGCGCTTTTCCCTGGAAAACAAAACTCGCCTGCCAAATTTTGATGGCAGATTGCCGGAGCAACTTGGTACTATCAAACCAGCCCAACTTGGCACTGGTGCCACCATGGGTCTGGTCACCATCCTGCCTATCGTAGATTTTCAGGACCTAGCCGGTCACTCCCAGCCATAGGCCCCCAGACACAAACCTCGGCCCGTTTCCGAGGCAAACAAAACTAAGCGGCGCCGCTTGTGGATGGCAGATTGCAGGACGCACTTGGTACTATCAAACCAGCCCGACTTGGCACTGGTGCCACCTCTGGTCTGGGAACCATCCTGCGTATCGTGGATTCCAATTAGCAAGCTGGCCACTCCCAGCCACAGGCCCCCAAACACAAACAACGGCGCTTTTCCCTGGAAAACAAAACTCGCCTGCCAACATTTTGATGGCAGATTGCAGCAGCCACTTGGTACTATCAAATCAGCCGAACATGGCACTGGTGCCACCATGGGTCTTGGAACCATCCTGCCTATCGTAGCTGTTCAGGCGCCAGCCGGTCACTCCCAGCCATAGGCCCCCAGAGAAAAACCTCGGCCCTTTTCCCTGGAAAACAAAAGTAAGCTGCCCCGCTTCTGGATGGCAGATTGCAGGAATAACATGGTACTATCAAACCAGCCCAACTTGGCACTGGTGCCACCTTGGGTCTGGGAACCATCCGGCGTATCGTGGATTCTAAGGAGCCAGCCGGTCACTCCCAGCCACAGGCCCCCAAACACAAACAACGGCGCTTTTCCCTGGAAAACAAAACTCGCCTGCCAACATTTTGATGGCAGATTGCAGGAGCCACTTGCTACTATCAAATCAGCCCAACTTGGCACTGGTGCCACCATGGGTCTGGTCACCATCCTGCCTATCGTAGCTTTTCAGGAGCCAGCCGGTCACTCCCAGCCATAGGCCCCCAGACACAAAGCTCGGCCCGTTTCCCTGGCAAACAAAAGTAAGCTGCCCCGCTTCTGGATGGCAGATTGCAGGACGCGCTTGGTAGTATCAAACCAGCCCGACTTGTCACTGGTGCCAACTCTGGTCTGGGAACCATCCTGCGTATCGTTGATTCTAATTAGCCAGCCGGCCACTCCCAGCCACAGGCCCCCAAACACAAACAAGGGCGCTTTTCCCTGGAAAACAAAACTCGCCTGCCAAATTTTTGATGGCAGATTGCAGGAGCCACTTGGTACTATCAAATCAGCCCAACTCGGCACTGGTGCCACCATGGGTCTGGTCACCATCCTGCCTATCGTAGCTTTTCAGGAGCCAGCCGGTCACCCCCAGCCACAGGCCCCGAGACAAAAACCTCGGCCCGTTTCCCTGGCAAAAAAAAGTAAGCTACCCCGCTTCTGGATGGCAGATTGCAGGACGCACTTCGTAGTATCAAACCAGCCCAACTTGGCACTGGTGCCACCTTGGGTCTGGGAACCATCCTGCGTATCGTGGATTCTAAGCAGCCAGCCGGCCACTCCCTGCCACAGGCACTCAAACACAAACAACGGCGCTTTTCCCTGGAAAACAAAACTCGCCTGCCAACTTTTTGATGGCGGATTGCAGGAGCCACTTGATACTATCAAACCAGCCCAACTTGGCACTGGTGCCACCATGGGTCTGGTCACCATCCTGCCTATCGTAGCTTTTCAGGAGCCAGCCGGTCACCCCCAGCCACAGGCGCCGAGACAAACACCTCGGCCCGTTTCCCTGGCAAACAATAGTAAGCTACCCCGCTTCTGGATGGCAGATTGCAGGACGCACTTGGTAGTATCAAACCAGCCCGACTTGTCACTGGGGTCACCTCTGGTCTGGGAACCATCCTGCGTATCGTTGATTCTAATTAGCCAGCCGGCCACTCCCAGCCACAGGCCCCCAAACACAAACAACGGCGCTTTTCCCTGGAAAACAAAACTCGCCTGCCAAATTTTTGATGGCAGATTGCAGGAGCCACTTGGTACTATCAAACCAGCCCAACTTGGCACTGGTGCCACCATGGGTCTGGTCACCATCCTGCCTATCGTAGCTTTTCAGGAGCCAGCCGGTCACCCCCAGCCTTATACCCCGAGACAAAAACCTCGGCCCGTTTCCCTGGCAAAAAAAAGTAAGCTACCCCGCTTCTGGATGGCAGATTGCAGGACGCACTTGGTAGTATCAAACCAGCCCAACTTGGCACTGGTGCCACCTTGGGTCTGGGAACCATCCTGCGTATCGTAGATTCTAAGGAGCCAGCCGGCCACTCCCTGCCACAGGCACCCAAACACAAACAACGGCGCTTTTCCCTGGAAAACAATACTCGCCTGCCAACTTTTTGATGGCGGATTGCAGGAGCCACTTGGTACTATCAAACCAGCCCAACTTGGCACTGGTGCCACCATGGATGTGGTCACCATCCTGCCTATCGTAGCTTTTCAGTACCTAGCAGGTCACTCCCAGCCATAGGCGCCCAGACACAAAGCTCGGCCCGTTTCCCTGGCAAACAAAATTAAGCTGCCCCGCTTCTGGATGGCAGATTGCATGAACCACTTGGTACTATAAAACCAGCCCGACTTGGCACTGGTGCCACCTCAAGTCTGGGAACCATCCTGCGTATCGTGGATTCTAAGGAGCCAGCCGGTCACTCCCACCCACAGGCCCCCAGTCACAAACAACGGCGCTTTTCCCTGGAAAACAAAACTCGCCTGCCGACTATTTGATGGCAGATTGCAGGAGCCACTTGGTACTATCAAATCAGCCCAACTTGGCTCTGGTGCCACCATGGGTCTGGTCACCATCCTGCCTATCGTAGCTTTTCAGGAGCCAGCCGGTCACTCCCAGCCATAGGCCCCCAGACACAAACCTCGGCCCGTTTCCCTGGAAAACAAAAGTAAGCTGCCCCGCTTCTGGATGGCAGATGGCAGGAGCCACTTTGCACCATCCAACTAGCCCGACTTGGCACTGGTGCCACCTCAGGTCTGGGAACCATGCTGCGTATCGTGGATTCTAATTAGCCATCCGGCCACTCCCACCCACAGGCCCCTAAACACAAACAACGGCGCTTTTCCCTGGAAAACAAAACTCGCCTGCCAATTTTTGATGGCAGATTGCAGGAGCCACTTGGTACTATCAAACCAGCCCAACTTGGCACTGGTGCCACCATGGGTCTGGTCACCATCCTGCCTATCGTAGCTTTTCAGGAGCCAGCCGGTCACTCCCAGCCATAGGCGCCCAGACCCAAAGCTCGGCCCGTTTCCCTGGCAAGCAAAAGTAAGCTGTCCCGCTTCTGGATGGCAGATTGCAGGACGCACTTGGTAGTATCAAACCAGCCCGACTTGGCACTGGCGCCGCCTCACGTCTGGGAACCATCCTGCGTATCGTGGATTCTAAGCAACCAGCCGGCCACTCCCAGCCACAGGCCCCCAAACACAAACAACGGCGCTTTTCCCTGGAAAACAAAACTCGCCTGCCAAGTTTTTGATGGCAGATTGCAGGAGCCACTTGGTACTATCAAACCAGCCCAACTTGGCACTGGTGCCACCTTGGGTCTGGTCACCATCCTGCCTATCATAGCTTTTCAGGAGCCAGCCGGTCACTCCCAGCCATAGGCCCCCAGACACAAACCTCGGCCCGTTTCCCTGGCAAACAAAAGCAAGCTGCCCCGCTTCTGGATGGCAGATTGCAGGAGCCACTTTGCACCATCAAACTAGCCCGACTTGGCACTGGTGCCACCTCAGGTCTGGGAACCATGCTGCGTATCGTGGATTCTAATTAGCCATCCGGCCACTCCCACCCACAGGCCCCCAAACAAAAACAACGGCGCTTTTCCCTGGAAAACAAAACTCGCCTGCCAAATTTTGATGGCAGACTGCCGGAGCCACTTGGTACTATCAAACCAGCCCACCTTGACACTGGTGCCACCATGGGTCTGGTCACCATCCTGCCTATCGTAGCTTTTCAGGAGCCAGCCGGTCACTCCCAGCCATAAACCCCCAGACACAAACCTCGGCCCGTTTCCCTGGCAAACAAAAGTAAGCTGCCCCGCTTCTGGATGGCAGATTGCAGGAGCCACTTTTCACCATCAAACCAGCCCGACTTGGCACTGGTGCCACCTCTGGTTTGGGAACCATCCTGCGTATCATGGATTCTAAGGAGCCAGCCGGCCACTCCCAGCCACAGGCCCCCAAACAAAAACAACGGCGCTTTTCCCTGGATAACAAACTCGCCTGCCAAGTTTTTGATGGCAGATTGCAGGAGCCACTTGGTACTATCAAACCAGCCCAACTTGGCACTGGTGCCACCATGGGTCTGGTCACCATCCTGCCTATCGTAGCTTTTCAGGAGCCAGCCGGTCACTCCCAGCCATAGGCCCCGAGACACAAACCTCGGCCCGTTTCCCTGGCAAACAAAAGTAAGCTACCCCGCTTCTGGATGGCAGATTGCAGGACGCACTTGGTACTATCAAACCAGCCCAACTTGGCACTGGTGCCACCTCAGGTCTGGGAACCATCCTGCGTATCGTGGATTCTAAGGAGCCAGCCGGCCACTCCCAGCCATAGGCCCCCAAACAAAACAACGGCACTTTTCCCTGGAAAACAAAACTTGCCTGCCAAATTTTTGATGGCAGATTGCAGGAGCCACTTGGTACTATCAAACCAGCCCAACTTGGCACTGGTTCCACCATGGGTCTGGTCACCATCCTGCCTATCGTAGCTTTTCAGGAGCCAGCCGGTCACTCCCAGCCGTAGGCCCACAGACACAAAGCTCGGCCCGTTTCCCTGACAAACAATAGTAAGCTACCCCGCTTCTGGATGGCAGATTGCAGGACGCACTTGGTACTATCAAACCAGCCCGACTTGGCACTGGTGCCACCTCTGGTCTGGGAACCATCCTGCGTATGGTAGATTCTAAGCAGCCAGCCGGCCACTCCCAGCCACAGGCCCCCAAACACAAACAACGGCGCTTTTCCCTTGAAAACAAAACTCGTCTGCCAACTTTTTGATGGCAGATTGCCGGAGCCACTTGGTACTATCAAACCAACCCAACTTGGCACTGGTGCCACCATGGGTCTCGTCACCATCCTGCCTATCGTAGCTTTTCAGGAGCCAGCCGGCCACTCCCTGCCACAGGCCCCCAAACACAAACAACGGCGCTTTTCCCTGGAAAACAAAATTTGCCTGCCAACTTTTTGATGGCAGATTGCAGGAGCCACTTGGTACAATCAAATCAGCCCAACTTGCCACTGGTGCCACCATGGGTCTGGTCACCATCCTGCCTATCGTAGCTTTTCAGGAGCCAGCCGGTCACTCCCAGCCATAGGCCCCCAGACACAAACCTCGGCCCGTTTCCCTGGCCAACAAAAGTAAGCTGCCCCGCTTCTGGATGGCAGATTGCAGGAACCACTTGGTACTATCCAACCAGCCCAACTTGGCACTGGTGCCACCTTTGGTCTGGGAACCATGCTGAGTATCGTGGATTCTAAGGAGCCAGCCGGCCACTCCCAGCCACAGGCCCCCAAACACAAACAACGGCGCTTTTCCCTGGAAAACAAAACTCGCCTGCCAACTTCTTGATGGCAGATTGCAGGAGCCACTTGGTACTATCAAACCAGCCCAACTTGGCACTGGTGCCGTCATGGGTCTGGTCACCATCCTGCCTATCGTAGCTTTTCACGAGCCAGCCGGTCACTCCCAGCCATAGGCCCCCAGACACAATCCTCGGACCGTTTCCCTGGCAAACAAAAGTAAGCTGCCCCGCTTCTGGATGGCAGATTGCAGGAACCACTTGGTACTATCAAACCAGCCCAACTTGGCACTGGTGCCACCATGGGTCTGGGAACCATCCTGTGTATCGTGGATTCTAATTAGCCATCCGTCCACTCCAGGCGATAGGGCCCCAGGCACAAACAACGGCGCTTTTCCCTGGATAACAAACTCGCCTGCCAACTTTTTGATGGCAGATTGCAGGAGCCACTTGGTACTATCAAACCAGCCCAACTTGGCACTGGTGCCACCATGGGTCTGGTCACCATCCTGCCTATCGTAGCTTTTCAGGAGCCAGCCGGTCACTCCCAGCCATATGCCCCGAGACACAAACCTCGGCCCGTTTCCCTGGCAAACAACAGTAAGCTACCCCACTTCTGGATGGCAGATTGCAGGACGCACTTGGTACTATCAAACCAGCCCAACTTGGCACTGGTGCCACGTCAAGTCTAGGAACCATCCTGCGTATCGTGGATTCTAAGGAGCCAGCCGGCCACTCCCAGCCATAGGCCCCCAAACAAAAACAACGGCGCTTTTCCCTGGTAAAGAAAACTTCCCTGCCAACTTTTTGATGGCAGATTGCAGGAGCCACTTGGTACTATCAAACCAGCCCAACTTGGCACTGGTGCCACCATGGGTCTGGTCACCATCCTGCCTATCGTAGCTTTTCAGGAGCCAGCCGGTCACTCCCAGCCATAGGCCCCCAGACACAAAGCTCGGCCCGTTTCCCTGGCAAACAAAAGTAAGCTGCCCCGCTTCTGGATGGCAGATTGCAGGAGCCACTTGGTACTATCAAACCAGCCCGACTTGGCACTGGTGCCACCTCTGGTCTGGGAACCATCCTGCGTATCGTGGATTCTAAGGAGCCAGTCGGCCACTCCCAGCCACAGGCCCCCAAACACAAACAACGGCCCGTTTCCGTGGCAAACAAAACTCGCCTGCCAACTTTTTGATGGCAGATTGCAGGAGCCACTTGGTACTATCAAACCAGCCCAACTTGGCACTGGTGCCACCATGGGTCTGGTCACCATCCTGCCTATCGTAGCTTTTCAGGAGCCAGCCGGTCACTGCCTGCCATAGGCCCCGAGACACAAACCTCGGCCCGTTTCCCTGGCAAACAAAAGTAAGCTGCCCCGCTTCTGGATGGCAGATTGCAGGAGCCACTTGGTACTATCAAACCAGCCCGACTTGGCACTGGTGCCACCTCTGGTCTGGGAACCATCCTGCGTATCGTGGATTTTATGGAGCCAGCCGGTCAGTCCCAGCCATAGGCCCCCAAACACAAACAACGATCCGTTTCCCTGGCAAACAAAAGTAAGCTGCCCCGCTTCTGGATGGCAGATTGCAGGAACCACTTGGTAGTATCAAACCAGCCCAACTTGGCACTGGTGGCACCTCTTGTCTGGGAACCATGCTGCGTATCGTGGTTTCTAAGGAGCCAGCCGGCCACTCCCAACCATAGACCCCCAGACACAAACCTCGGCCCGTTTCCCTGGAAAACAAAAGTAAGCTACCCCGATTCTGGATGGCAGATTGCAGGAGCCACTTGGTACTATCAAATCAGCCCAACTTGGCACTGGTGCCACCATGGGTCTGGTAAACATCCTGCCTATCGTAGCTTTTCAGGAGCCAGCCGGCCACTCTCAGCCATATGCCCCCAAAAACAAACCACGGCCCTTTTCTCTGGCAAACAAAACTCAACTGCCCCTCTTCTGGATGGCAAATTTTAGGACGCACTTTGTACTACGAAAACCGCCCGACGTGGCACTGGTGCCACCCTGTGTCAGGGAACCATCCTGCATATCGAGCTTTTTAAGGAGCCAGCCGGCCACGCCCAGCCATAAACCCCCAAAAACAAACCACGGACCATTTCTCTTGGAAACAAAAATCCGCTGCCCCGCGTCTGTATGGCATATTGCACGAGACACTTTGCACCATCAAACCAGCCCGACTTGGCACTGGTGCCACCTTGGGTCTGGGAACAATCCTGCATATCGTGGATTCTAAGGAGCCAGCCGGCCACTCCCAGCCACAGGCCCCCAAACACAAACAACGGCGCTTTTCCCTGGAAAACAAAATTCGCCTGCCAAATTTTGATGGCAGATTGCAGGAGCCACTTGGTACTATCAAATCATCCCAACTTGGCACTGGTGCCACTCTGGGTCTGGGAACCATCCTGCCTATTGTAGCATTTCAGGAGCCAGCCGGTCACTCCCAGCCATAGGCCCCCAGACACAAACCTCGGACCGTTTCCCTGGCAAACAAAATTAAGCTGCCCCGATTCTGGATGGCAGATTGCAGGAGCCACTTGGTTGTGTCAAACCAGCCCGACTTGGCACTGGTGCCACCTTGGGTCTGGGAACCATCCTGCGTATCGTGGATTCTAAGCAGCCACCCGGCCACTCCCAGCCATAGACCCCCAGACACAAACCTCGGCCCGTTTCCCTGGCAAACAAAAGTAAGCTGCCCCGCTTTTGGATGGCAGATTGCAGGAGCCACGTTGCACCATCAAACCAGCCCCACTTGGCACTGGTGCCACCTTGGGTCTGGGAACAAGTTGGGCTGGTTTGATAGTACCAAGTGGCTCCTGCAATCTGCCATCCAGAAGCGGGACAGCTTACTTTTGTTTCCCAGGGAAACGGGCCGAGGTATTTGTCTGGGGGCCTATGGCTGGGAGTGACCGGCTGACTACTGAAAAGCTACGATAGGCAGGATGGTTACCAGACTCATGGTGCCACCAGTGCCAAGTCGGGCTGGTTTGATAATACTAAATAGCTCCTGCAATCTGCCATCCAGACGCGGGGCAGCGGATTTTTGTTTGCTGGAGAAAAGTTCCGTGGTTTTTTTTTTGGGGGTATATGACTGGACGTGGCCGGCTGGCTCCTTAAAAAGCTCTATACACAGGATTGTTCCCTGACCCAAGGTGGCATCAGTGCCAAGTCGGGCTGTTTTCGTAGTACCAAGTGCGTCCTGCAATTTGCCATCCAGAAGCGGGGCAGCCTACTTTTGTTTGCCAGGGAAACGTGCCGAGGTATTTGTCTGGGGGCCTATGGCTGGGAGTGAGCGGCTGGCTCCTGAAAAGCTACGATAGGCAGGATGGTGACCAGACCCATGGTGGCACCAGTGCCAAGTTGGGCTGGTTTGATAGTACCAAGTGGCTCCTGCAATCTGCCATCAAGAAGTTGGCAGGCGAGTTTTGTTTTCCAGGGAAAAGCGCCGTTGTTTTTGTTTAGAGGCCTGTGGCTGGGAGTGGCCGCCTGTCCTCGTAGAATCTACGTTACGCAGCATGGTTCCCAGAGCCAAGGTGGCACCAGGGCCAAGTCGGGCTGGTTTGTAAGTACCAAGTGCATCCTGCAATCTGCCATCCAAAAGCGGGGCAGCTTACTTTTGTTTGCCAGGGAAACGGGCCGAGGTTTGTGTCCGGGGGCCTATGGCAGGGGAGTGACCGGCTGGCTCCTGAAAAGCTACGATAGGCAGGATGTTTACCAGACCCATGGTGGCACCAGTGCCAAGTTGGGCTGATTTGATAGTACCAAGTGGCTCCTGCAATCTGCCATCCAGAATCGGGGTAACTTACTTTTGTTTTCCAGGGAAACGGGCCGAGGTTTGTGTCTGGGTGTCTACGGCTGGGAGTGACCGGCTGGCTCCTGAAAAGCTACGATAGGCAGGATGGTTCCCAGACCAGAGGTGGCACCAGTGCCAAGTTGGGCTGGTTTGATAGTACCAAGTGGCTCCTGCAATCTGCCATCAAAAAGTTGGCAGGCGAGTTTTGTTTTCCAGGGAAAAGCGCCGTTGTTTGTGTTTGGGGGCCTGTGGCAGGGAGTGGCCGGCTGGCTCCTTAGAATCCACGATATGCAGGATTGTTCCCAGACCCAAGGTGGCACCAGTGCCACGTCGGGCTGGTTTGATGGTGCCAAGTGGTTCCTGCAATCTGCCATCCAGACGCGGGGCAGCGGATTTTTGTTTCCAAGAGTAATGGTCCGTGGTTTGTTTTTGGGGGTATATGGCTGGGCGTGGCCGGCTGGCTCCTTAAAAAGCTCGATATGCAGGATGGTTCCCTGACACAAGCTGGCACCAGTGCCACGTCGGGCGGTTTTCGTAGTACAAAGTGCGTCCTAAAATTTGCCATCCAGAAGAGGGGCAGTTGAGTTTTGTTTGCCAGAGAAAAGGGCCGTGGTTTGTTTTTGGGGCATATGGCTGAGAGTGGCCGGCTGGCCCCTGAAAATCCACGATAGGCAGGATGGTTCCCAGACCAGAGGTGTCACCAGTGCCAAGTCGGGCTGGTTTGATAGTACTAAGTAGCTCCTGCAATCTGCCATGCAGAAGCGGGGCAGCTTACTTTTGTTTGCCAGGGAAACGGGCCGAGGTTTGTGTCTGGGGGCCTATGGCTGGGAGTGACCGGCTGGCTCCTGAAAAGCTACGATAGGCAGGATGGTGACCAGACCCATGGTGGCACCAGCTCCAAGTTGGGCTGGTTTGATAGTACCAAGTGGCTCCTGCAATCTGCCATCAAAAAGTTGGCAGGCGAGTTTTGTTTTCCAGGGAAAAGCGCCGTTGTTTGTGTTTGGGTGCCTGTGGCTGGGAGTGGCCAGCTGGCTCCTTAGAACCCACGATACGCAGGATGGTGACCAGACCTGAGTTGGCACCAGTGCCAAGTTGGGCTGGTTTGATGGTACCAAGTGGCTCCTGCAATCTGCCATCCAGAAGCGGGGCAGCTTACTTTTGTTTGCCAGGGAAACGGGCCGAAATATTTGTCTGGGGGCCTCTGGCTGGGGGTGGCTGGCTGGCTCCTGAAAAGCTACGATAGGCAGGATGGTGACCAGACCCATGGTGGCACCAGTGCCAAGTTGGGCTGGTTTGATAATACCAAGTGGCTCCTGCAATCTGCCATCAAAAGTTTGGCAGGCGAGTTTTGTTTTCCAGGGAAAAGCACCGTTGTGTGTGTTTTGGGGCCTGTGGATGGGAGTGGCCAGCTGGCTCCTTAGAATCCACGATACGCAGGATGGTTCCCAGACCCAAGGTGGCATCAGTGCCAAGTCGGGCTGGTTTGTTAGTACCAAGTGGTTCCTGCAATCTGCCATCCAGAAGCGGGGCAGCTGAATTTTGTTTGCCAGAGAAAAAGGCTGTTTTTTGTGTTTCGGGGCCTGTGGCTGGCAGTGGCCGGCTGGCTCCTGAAAATCCATGATACGCAGCATGGTTCCCAGACCCAAGGTGGCATCAGTGCCAAGTAGGGCTGGTTTCATAGTACCCAGTGGCTCCTGCAATCTCCCATCCAGAAGCGGGGCAGCTGAGTTTTGTTTGCCTGTGAAACGGGCCGTTGTTTTTAATTGGGGTCTGTGGCCGAGAGTGTTCGGCTGGCTCCTGACAACCCACAATACGCAGGATGGTTCCCAGACCCAAGGTGGCACCAGTGCCAAGTTGGGCTGGTTTGATAGTACCAAGTGGCTCCTGCAATCTGCCATCCAGAAGCGGTGCAGTTGAGTTTTGTTTGCCAGAGAAAAGGGCCGTGGGTTGTGTTTGGGGGCATATGGCTGGGAGCGGCCGGCTGTCTCATTAAAATTTCGATACGCAGGATGGTTCCCAGACCCAAGAGGGCACCAGTGCCAAGTCGGGCTGTTTTTATAGTACCAAGTGCGTCCTGCAATTTGCCATCCAGAAGAGGGGCAGTTGAGTTTTGTTTGCCAGAGAATAGCGCCGTTGTTTGTGTTTGGGGGCTTGTGGCTCGTAGTGGCCGACTGGCGCCTTAGAATCTGTGTTACGCAGCATGGTTCCCAGACCCAAGGTGGCACCAGTGCCAAGTTGGGCTGGTTTGATAGTACCAAGTGGCTCCTGCAATCTGCCATCCAGAAGCGGGGTAGCTTACTTTTGTTTGCCAGGGAAACGGGCCGAGGTTTGTGACTGGGGACCTATGGCTGGGAGTGACCGGCTGGCTCCTGGAAAGCTACGATAGGCAGGATGGTTACCAGACCCATGGTGGCACCAGTGCCAAGTTGGGCTGGTTTGATAGTACCAAGTGGCTCCTGCAATCTGCCATCAAAAAGTTGGCAGGCGAGTTTTGTTTTCCAGGGAAAAGCGACATTGTTTGTATTTGGGGGCCTGTGGCTGGGAGTGACCGGCTGGCTCCTTTGAACCCACGATACGCAGGATGGTTCCCAGACCCAAGGTGGCACCAGTGCCAAGTTTTGCTGGTTTGATACTACCAAGTGCGTCCTGCAATCTGCCATCCAGAAGCGGGGCAGCTTAATTTTGTTTGCCAGGGAAACGGGCCGTGGGTTTTGTTTGGGGGCATATAGCTGAGAGTGGCCGGCTGGCTCCTGAAAATCCACGCTAGGCAGCATGGTTCCCAGATGCAATGTGGCACCAGTGCCAAGTCGGGCTGGTTTGATGGTGCAAAGTGGCTCCTGCAATCTGCCATCCAGAAGCGAGGCAGCTGATTTTTGTTTGCCAGAGGAAAATTCCGTGGATTGTTTTTGGGGGCATATTGCTGGGAGTGGCCGGCTGGCTCCTTAAAATGCTCGATACGCATGATGGTTCCCAGGCCCAAGGTGTCACCACTACCAAGTCGGCCTGCGGTTTTAGTATCAAGTGGCTCCTGCAATTTGCCATCCAGAAGAGGGGCAGTTGAGTTTTGTTTGCCAGAGAAACGGGCCGAGGTTTCTGTTTGGGGACATATGGCTGAGAGTGGCCGGCTGGCCCCTGAATATCCACGATACAGAGCATGGTTCCCAGATCCAAGGTGGCACCAGTGCCAAGTCGGGCTGGTTTGATAGTACCAAGTGTCTCCTGCAATCTGCCATCCAGAAGCAGGGCAGCTTACTTTTGTTTGCCAGAGAAATAGGCCTAGGTTTTTGTTTGGGGGCCTGTGGCTAGGAGTGGCCGGCTGGCTCCTTAGAATCCACGATACGCAGGATGGTTCCCAGACCCAAGGTGGCACCAGTGCCAAGTCAGGCTGGTTTGATTACACCAAGTGCCTCCTGCAATCTCCCATCCAGAAGCGGGGCAGCTGAGTTTTGTTTGCCTGTGAAACGGGCCGTTGTTTTTAATTGGGGTCTGTGGCCGAGAGTGTTCGGCTGGCTCCTGACAACCCACAATACGCAGGATGGTTCCCAGACCCAAGGTGGCACCAGTGCCAAGTCGGGCTGGTTTGATAGTACCAAGTGGCTCCTGCAATCTGCCATCCAGAAGCGGTGCAGTTGAGTTTTGTTTGCCAGAGAAAAGGGCCGTGGGTTGTGTTTGGGGGCATATGGCTGGGAGTGGCCGGCTGTCTCATTAAAAAGATCGATACGCAGGATGGTTCCCAGACCCAAGGGGGCACCAGTGCCTAGTCGGGCTGTTTTTATAGTACCAAGTGCGTCCTGCAATTTGCCATCCAGAAGAGGGGCAGTTGAGTTTTGTTTGCCAGAGAATAGCGCCGTTGTTTGTGTTTGGGGGCTTGTGGCTCGTAGTGGCCGACTGGCGCCTTAGAATCTGTGTTACGCAGCATGGTTCCCAGACCCAAGGTGGCACCAGTGCCAAGTTGGGCTGGTTTGATAGTACCAAGTGGCTCCTGCAATCTGCCATCCAGAAGCGGGGTAGCTTACTTTTGTTTGCCAGGGAAACGGGCCGAGGTTTGTGACTGGGGACCTATGGCTGGGAGTGACCGGCTGGCTCCTGGAAAGCTACAATAGGCAGGATGGTTACCAGACCCATGGTGGCACCAGTGCCAAGTTGGGCTGGTTTGATAGTACCAAGTGGCTCCTGCAATCTGCCATCAAAAAGTTGGCAGGCGAGTTTTGTTTTCCAGGGAAAAGCGACATTGTTTGTATTTGGGGGCCTGTGGCTGGGAGTGACCGGCTGGCTCCTTTGAACCCACGATACGCAGGATGGTTCCCAGACCCAAGGTGGCACCAGTGCCAAGTTTTGCTGGTTTGATACTACCAAGTGCGTCCTGCAATCTGCCATCCAGAAGCGGGGCAGCTTAATTTTGTTTGCCAGGGAAACGGGCCGTGGGTTTTGTTTGGGGGCATATAGCTGAGAGTGGCCGGCTGGCTCCTGAAAATCCACGCTAGGCAGCATGGTTCCCAGATGCAATGTGGCACCAGTGCCAAGTCGGGCTGGTTTGATGGTGCAAAGTGGCTCCTGCAATCTGCCATCCAGAAGCGAGGCAGCTGATTTTTGTTTGCCAGAGGAAAATTCCGTGGATTGTTTTTGGGGGCATATTGCTGGGAGTGGCCGGCTGGCTCCTTAAAATGCTCGATACGCATGATGGTTCCCAGGCCCAAGGTGTCACCACTACCAAGTCGGCCTGCGGTTTTAGTATCAAGTTCATCCTGCAATTTGCCATCCAGAAGAGGGGCAGTTGAGTTTTGTTTGCCAGAGAAACGGGCCGAGGTTTCTGTTTGGGGACATATGGCTGAGAGTGGCCGGCTGGCCCCTGAATATCCACGATACAGAGCATGGTTCCCAGATCCAAGGTGGCACCAGTGCCAAGTTGGGCTGGTTTGATAGTACCAAGTGTCTCCTGCAATCTGCCATCCAGAAGCAGGGCAGCTTACTTTTGTTTGCCAGAGAAATAGGCCTAGGTTTTTGTTTGGGGGCCTGTGGCTAGGAGTGGCCGGCTGGCTCCTTAGAATCCACGATACGCAGGATGGTTCCCAGACCCAAGGTGGCACCAGTGCCAAGTTGGGCTGGTTTGATAGTACCAAGTGGCTCCTGCAAACTCCATCAAAAAGTTGGCAGGCGTGTTTTGTTTTCCAGGGAACAGCGCCGTTGATTTTGTTTGGGGGCCTGTGGCTGGGAGTGGCCGGCTGGCTCCTTAGAATCCACGATACGCAGGATGGTTCCCAGACCCAAGGTGGCACCAGTGCCAAGTCGGGCTGGTTTGATTACACCAAGTGGCTCCTGCAATCTGCCATCCAGAAGTGAGGCAGCTAAGTTTTGTTTGCGAGAAAAAAGGGCCGTGGTTTTTGTTGGGGGCCTGTGGCTGGGAGTAGCCGGCTGGCTCCTTAAAATCCACGATAGGCAGGATGGTTCCCAGACCCAAGGTGGCACCAGTGCCAAGTCGGGCTGGTTTGATAGTACCAAGTGGCTCCTGCAATCTGCCATCCAGAAGCGGGGCAGCTGAGTTTTGTTTGCCAGAGAAAAAGGCTGTGGTTTGTGTTTGGGGGCCTGTGGCTGGCAGTGGCCGGCTGGCTCCTGAAAATCCACGATACGCAGCATGGTTCCCAGACCCAAGGTGGCACCAGTGCCAAGTGGGGCTCGTTTGACAGTGTCAAGTGCCTCCTGCAATCTCCCATCCAGAAGCGGGGCAGCTGAGTTTTTTTTGCCAGGGAAACGGACCTTTGTTTTTGATTGGGCTCTGTGGCCGAGAGTGGTTGGCTGTCTCCTGACAATCCACAATACGCAGGATGGTTCCCAGACCCAAGGTGGCACCAGTGCCAAGTCGGGCTGGTTTGATAGTACCAAGTGTCTCCTGCAATCTGCCATCCAGAAGCGGGGCAGCTGAGTTTTGTTTGCCAGAGAAAAGGGCCGTGGGTTGTGTTTGGGGGCATATGGCTGGGAGTGGCCACCTGGCTCCTTAAAATGCACGATACGCCGCATGGTAACCAGACGCAAGGTGGCACCAGTGCCAAGTCAGGCTGTTTTTGTAGTACCCAGTGGCTCCTGCAATTTGCCATCCAGAAGCGGGGCAGTTGAATTTTGTTTGCTAGAGAAAAGGGCTGTGGTTTGTGTTTGGGGGCCTATGGCTGAGAGTGGCCGGCTGGCCCCTGAAAATCAACGATAGGCAGGATGGTGCCCAGATCCAAGGTGGCACCAGTGCCAAGTAAGGCTGGTTGTATGGTTCAAAGTAACTCCTGCAATCTGCCATCCAGAAGCGGGACAGCTGAGTTTTTTTGCCAGAGAAAAGGTCCATGGTTTCTTTTTGGGGCATACGGCTGGGAATTGCCGGCTGGCTCCTTAAAATGCTCGATACGCAGGATGGTTCCCAGAGCCAAGGTGGCACCACTGCCAAGTCGGGCTCTTTTTGTAGTACCAAGTGCGTCCTTCAATTTGCCATCCAGAAGAGGGGCAGTTGAGTTTTGTTTGCCAGAGAAAAGGGCCGTTGTTTGTGTTTGGGGGCCTGTGGCTGGGAGTGTTCGGCTGGTTCCTGAATATGTACGATACGCAGGATTGTTCCCAGATCCAAGGTGGCAGCAGTGCCATGTTGTGCTGGTGTGATAGTACCAAGTGGCTCCTGCAATCTGCCATCCAGAAGTGGGGCAGCTGATTTTTGTTTGCCAGAGAAAAGGTCCGTGGTTTGTTTTTGGGGGCATATGGCTGAGAGTGGCCGGCTGGCCCCTGAATATCCACGATACAGAGCATGGTTCCCAGATCCAAGGTGGCACCAGTGCCAAGTTGGGCTGGTTTGATAGTACCAAGTGTCTCCTGCAATCTCCCATCCAGAAGCAGGGCAGCTTACTTTTGTTTGCCAGAGAAATAGGCCTAGGTTTTTGTTTGGGGGCCTGTGGCTAGGAGTGGCCGGCTGGCTCCTTAGAATCCACGATACGCAGGATGGTTCCCAGACCCAAGGTGGCACCAGTGCCAAGTCGGGCTGGTTTGATAGTACCAAGTGGCTCCTGCAAACTCCATCAAAAAGTTGGCAGGCGTGTTTTGTTTTCCAGGGAACAGCGCCGTTGATTTTGTTTGGGGGCCTGTGGCTGGGAGTGGCCGGCTGGCTCCTTAGAATCCACGATACGCAGGATGGTTCCCAGACCCAAGGTGGCACCAGTGCCAAGTCGGGCTGGTTTGATTACACCAAGTGGCTCCTGCAATCTGCCATCCAGAAGTGAGGCAGCTAAGTTTTGTTTGCGAGAAAAAAGGGCCGTGGTTTTTGTTGGGGGCCTGTGGCTGGGAGTAGCCGGCTGGCTCCTTAAAATCCACGATAGGCAGGATGGTTCCCAGACCCAAGGTGGCACCAGTGCCAAGTCGGGCTGGTTTGATAGTACCAAGTGGCTCCTGCAATCTGCCATCCAGAAGCGGGGCAGCTGAGTTTTGTTTGCCAGAGAAAAAGGCTGTGGTTTGTGTTTGGGGGCCTGTGGCTGGCAGTGGCCGGCTGGCTCCTGAAAATCCACGATACGCAGCATGGTTCCCAGACCCAAGGTGGCACCAGTGCCAAGTGGGGCTCGTTTGACAGTGTCAAGTGCCTCCTGCAATCTCCCATCCAGAAGCGGGGCAGCTGAGTTTTTTTTGCCAGGGAAACGGACCTTTGTTTTTGATTGGGCTCTGTGGCCGAGAGTGGTTGGCTGTCTCCTGACAATCCACAATACGCAGGATGGTTCCCAGACCCAAGGTGGCACCAGTGCCAAGTCGGGCTGGTTTGATAGTACCAAGTGTCTCCTGCAATCTGCCATCCAGAAGCGGGGCAGCTGAGTTTTGTTTGCCAGAGAAAAGGGCCGTGGGTTGTGTTTGGGGGCATATGGCTGGGAGTGGCCACCTGGCTCCTTAAAATGCACGATACGCCGCATGGTAACCAGACGCAAGGTGGCACCAGTGCCAAGTCAGGCTGTTTTTGTAGTACCCAGTGGCTCCTGCAATTTGCCATCCAGAAGCGGGGCAGTTGAATTTTTTTTGCTAGAGAAAAGGGCTGTGGTTTGTGTTTGGGGGCCTATGGCTGAGAGTGGCCGGCTGGCCCCTGAAAATCAACGATAGGCAGGATGGTTCCCAGATCCAAGGTGGCACCAGTGCCAAGTAAGGCTGGTTGTATGGTTCAAAGTAACTCCTGCAATCTGCCATCCAGAAGCGGGACAGCTGAGTTTTTTTTGCCAGAGAAAAGGTCCATGGTTTCTTTTTGGGGCATACGGCTGGGAATTGCCGGCTGGCTCCTTAAAATGCTCGATACGCAGGATGGTTCCCAGAGCCAAGGTGGCACCACTGCCAAGTCGGGCTCTTTTTGTAGTACCAAGTGCGTCCTGCAATTTGCCATCCAGAAGAGGGGCAGTTGAGTTTTGTTTGCCAGAGAAAAGGGCCGTTGTTTGTGTTTGGGGGCCTGTGGCTGGGAGTGTTCGGCTGGTTCCTGAATATGTACGATACGCAGGATTGTTCCCAGATCCAAGGTGGCAGCAGTGCCATGTTGTGCTGGTGTGATAGTCCCAAGTGGCTCCTGCAATCTGCCATCCAGAAGTGGGGCAGCTGATTTTTGTTTGCCAGAGAAAAGGTCCGTGGTTTGTTTTTGGGGGCATATGGCTGAGAGTGGCCGGCTGGCCCCTGAAAATCCACGATACACAGGATGGTTCCCAGATCCAAAGTGGCACCTGTGCCAAGTCGGGCTGATTTGATAGTACTAAGTAGCTCCTGCAATCTGCCATGCAGAAGCGGGGCAGCTTACTTTTGTTTGCCAGGGAAACGGGCCGAGGTTTGTGTTTGGGGGCCTATGGCTGAGAGTGACCGGCTGGCTCCTGAAAAGCTACAATAGGCAGGATGGTGACCAGACCCATGGTGGCACCAGTGCCAAGTTGGGCTGGTTTGATAGTACCAAGTGGTTCCTGCAATCTGCCATCCAGAAGAGGGGCAGTTGAGTTTTGTTTGCCAGAGAAAAGGGCCTTGGTTTGTGTTTGGGGGCATATGGCTGGGTGTGGCCAGCTGGCTCCCTAAAATGCACGATATGCAACATGGCTCCCAGACCCAAGGTGGCACAAGTGCCAAGTTGGGCTGGTTTGATAGTACCAAGTGGCTCCTGCAATCTTCCATGATCACGTGGAGAAATACTTTCTGGTTTCAGCCTCATGCTCTTTCTTCTCTCCCTCAACTTCTCTATCACCTCTCATCTGGTTCACATGCGCTGTCTTCAAGGTCCACAGGCTACTTTTCACAGAATCTTCTGGCCTGATGAAGTAAGGATGATGAATAGAACAGAGCTGGGATCTATTTTCCAGTTTGGATAAAATGCATTCTGCACACAAATCCAAGGAGAACGGGCTGCCCCGATGCCCAGAAAATCTTTCACTCCTGCTAGTGTTCTACGTCAACCGCAACTTAGTCTGAAAGAAAAGCTTTTTCTCTGAGAGCATCTGAGAGGTTTGCATGAAGCACTGATATCTGACATATGCAATTTTGAATAGGAGAGGAAAAAGAAAATGGCAAGGAGTTTTTAATTTTAGTGGTTTCAATTTTAATTTCCGTGCACTTTTTCAAAACTTGTCAGCTCAAATGCCCATCAACATCTTTTAGTCATCTGTAAGTCAGTATTCATATAAAATGTGCTTCAAATCCAAAGAATTTCAAATTTGCACTCCAAGCTTCTATGCCTAGATTTATGATTTCCTACACATATTAGATGAAAGGAAGGCCTTTTTTACTGTGGGAGTGCTGGAACACTGGAACAGGTTGCCCAGAGAAGTTGTGGGTGTCCCATCCCTGAAAGTATTCAAGGTCACCTTGGACGGGGCTTGGAGCAGCAACAAAGGAGAAGCTTGATGGTAGAGAAACAAAGTTGGACTATAGAAGAAACTCGGATTGAAGTATAGGATCAAGTTTTCTCTCAGCTCTTGGGGTAAATTCAAAGTTGTACAAAATGACATTTATCTGTGCTATTCACTACTGTAACAGAAAGTTTCATGAAAACTGTACAGAAGATAGTAAATTTTAAAAGAGATAAGAATTACAGCATAAAATCCATGGGATAGGTTACAACATGAGACACTCTCTAAGAGAAAATCTCTGTGTTTCAGCACTTCATCGGGGTAAGATTTCATGAAGTGCCAAAGAAGGCGGCAAAATATCATTCGGGACATTATTTACTGGAATTCAGCCTGGCCATTAGTAGGAACTGCCTTTGAACATATCATGTAGATATACCACACACACTTTCCCTTCACTGAAAAATTACTGTTTACAACAAATAAGCAATTGACAATCAAAATTGATTGAAAGCATCTTAAACATGTCAAGTATTTCATTGTAGATGATCTGTGATCCAAATGCTTCTTCCACCTTCGAGAGGGACAGAAGAATTCTTCCATATCATGATGGTTTAAAATTGTATCAACCAATGTTTTCTGCTGAAAAGATATCATCTATTTTTTTCTATTTTTGGAAGAAAATATTCCTAGACATACAACAGGTGAGAACTAAGTAATTTTAAAGAAACAAATGAAATGAAAATATTCTGTAAATAGAATGAAATGAAAAGCTGTGTTTTAAATAGGAGCTAAATATTAAACAGAATTTTTGTACCAGGCATTTGAATTACTGCACCAGCTCTTTTGCCCATCAAGAGAGGCATTTAGCATTTCAGTCTTTTCCAAGGTGTTCATGATCTGCTATGCTGATCTCTGTGTGTGCCTAGGTGTGTGTGGAGGGGGGGGCATATGAAGGGGAGTGTGTATGTTTGCTTTACAATTGTTGTGGCAGATTCATGCCTCAGCTCCACATTTTGTTTTAAAAAGGTCACACCGAGTGGATATGAAGTTTACTATCAACAAGAGATCGATTCCCAAATCATCCATTTGACTCTCCCTTATAAATCATGTGCTTTGTTGCATATTTTATCAAATATACTTTCAAGCCAGATGGAGGAAGGAGGATGTGGGAATCCCTCCACCATCTTGCAACTTTTATGTAAGTAGGTTTTCAAGAAAATCATCATTTCTTCTTTTAAATATGTCTGGAACAGGCATGATGGTAGTGTCAACCTGTTGGAGTTTTTGTTGCTGGAAGAAGTTGTACAAAAGGATTGGTTTTTACATTGACCAGTTACTGAATCAAGCGCAGGAATACATTGGAAATTTAGCTGGGGGTTCCTTTTCCCAGCAGACTACTTCTAGAACGAGCTTGTACACTGAAGCTGACTCTTTTGCTCTCTTTTTGTTTCTTTCCTATTTTCTTGGCTTCTTTGCCACTATCTAGACAATTTTGGAACTTTGTTCCCAACTAAAATGGTTTCAATAGTCTGATTGTGATCATACATTTTTACAAGGAATTTTTAAAATCTTTCCTCGAGTCCAGAAAGTCAAGGACTTAGATCTTTTTCTTCCCTTATCAATATTGCCATGAAATTGATAAATAAAGACCAACTCTTTATTTTTGTTTTTAACCCACGTAGATAATTCCCATCCATTAATCCATTTTGTGGACCAATAGCTGCCATTCTGATGGAAGCTGTCACTTCTTAACAATAGGCATTCTGTGACTATGTTGACAGCACTTTGGGTGAAGATCCTAACTGGTCTTAGATATACATAGGGAGAAATTTGCTCAGCCAGTGTCAGTCTTAAGCATGCGTATCAGAAGATCTTTCTAGAGCTGGGAATTTTCCCATGAAAGGGATTCAGTTAGGGAAGAGACACTTGTGCCAGAGTTTTACATTCTTCTTGAACACTGCTTAAGGAACTTAGATGCCATGTCCATTTGGATCTCTGTCTGCACAGAACTTTGTCATGCCAGTGCTTTGAAATGCATCTTGAAGAGAATTCACTAGCACAGAATGAAAGAGAGTGGAAGGGGTTGGTGGGGCTAACCAGGCCCAACCCCCCTGCCTAAACCAGGATACCTAGAGCCTCTTGCCCAGGATTCTATCTGGGTGTACTTTTAATGTCTTCAAAGATCCAGGCTCCACAATCTTTCTGGGCAGTCTGTGCCGTGGTTCAGTCACCCTGACAGTAAAGAAACATTTACTGATGTTCAAAGGCAATCTCCTGTATTTCAGTGTGTGCCCACTGCCTCTTGTCTTTTCCCTCAGCATCACTGAAAAGACACTGATTCCCTCCCCTTTGCACTATTGCTTCCATATGTATGTGTGATGCCATGTAGAGGTATGTCAAAAACCTCCCTGAAGCCCAGGCAGATAATATTCCCTTCATCTACCAGTCAAGTTGATTCATCAGAGGAGTTTAAAGTGATGTTCAGCATGAAATTCCCCTGAAAAATCATGCTAACTACATTATTTGGTCATCTGTCATGTGCCTGGCAAGGATTTCCAGGAAGAGCTGCTTCATCAACTTCCTGGGGATAAAAAAGAGGCTGGCTGGTTTGTACTATGGCGAGTCCTCTTAATTGCCTTTTTTGAAGATGGGTGTCATTTGCTAACATCCACTCTTTAGCCTCTCTTGTCGTCTACATCTTAGCAAAACGCTTTTCCACTATGTCTGGCTAGGAAAAACTGTGCCAGCACAGAAAACATCTCCCATCGTGTTCTAGAAGTTGCACGGATGTCTGCCAAGTGTTTGGCAGGAAGAAAAGAAAAGTTGTCCAAAACAGCTTCCAATCGAATGTTCCTGTGATTGGAAAAGTCAGGAGAGTGCAAAGGTACTGTTTTCTATCAGTTGGCAAGGTGCGCACACAATCCCAGTGTTGTACAGCTTGCTTCTTCACCTTCCCGAAGCTGCCGCTCTCGCCGGCTGCCGGAGCCCAAGAAGCGGCTTCTTCGCGCAAAGACGATTGTGCCGCTCACAGGGCTCTCCTTAGCGCGGCTTCTGCCGAAAGACGCCCGGCAGCGGCTCTTACCTCCGGAGAGCATCCTACCTTCGTCTTTAGCTCCTCTTCTCATCTACACCTCGGCAACAAGCTTCTCCACTATGTCTGGCTAGGAAAAACTGTGCCAGCACAGAAAACATCTCCCATCGTGTTCTAGAAGTTGCACGGATGTCTGCCAAGTGTTTGGCAGGAAGAAAAGAAAAGTTGTCCAAAACAGCTTCCAATCGAATGTTCCTGTGATTGGAAAAGTCAGGAGAGTGCAAAGGTACTGTTTTCTATCAGTTGGCAAGGTGCGCACACAATCCCAGTGTTGTACAGCTTGCTTCTTCACCTTCCCGAAGCTGCCGCTCTCGCCGGCTGCCGGAGCCCAAGAAGCGGCTTCTTCGCGCAAAGACGATTGTGCCGCTCACAGTGCTCTCCTTAGCGCGGCTTCTGCCGAAAGACGCCCGGCAGCGGCTCTTACCTCCGGAGAGCATCCTACCTTCGTCTTTCGCGTCTTTTGTAGTCTACATCTTAGCAAAACGCTTTTCCACTATGTCTGGCTAGGAAAAACTGTGCCAGCACAGAAAACATCTCCCATCGTGTTCTAGAAGTTGCACGGATGTCTGCCAAGTGTTTGGCAGGAAGAAAAGAAAAGTTGTCCAAAACAGCTTCCAATCGAATGTTCCTGTGATTGGAAAAGTCAGGAGAGTGCAAAGGTACTGTTTTCTATCAGTTGGCAAGGTGCGCACACAATCCCAGTGTTGTACAGCTTGCTTCTTCACCTTCCCGAAGCTGCCGCTCTCGCCGGCTGCCGGAGCCCAAGAAGCGGCTTCTTCGCGCAAAGACGATTGTGCCGCTCACAGTGCTCTCCTTAGCGCGGCTTCTGCCGAAAGACGCCCGGCAGCGGCTCTTACCTCCGGAGAGCATCCTACCTTCGTCTTTCGCGTCTTTTGTAGTCTACATCTTAGCAAAACGCTTTTCCACTATGTCTGGCTAGGAAAAACTGTGCCAGCACAGAAAACATCTCCCATCGTGTTCTAGAAGTTGCACGGATGTCTGCCAAGTGTTTGGCAGGAAGAAAAGAAAAGTTGTCCAAAACAGCTTCCAATCGAATGTTCCTGTGATTGGAAAAGTCAGGAGAGTGCAAAGGTACTGTTTTCTATCAGTTGGCAAGGTGCGCACACAATCCCAGTGTTGTACAGCTTGCTTCTTCACCTTCCCGAAGCTGCCGCTCTCGCCGGCTGCCGGAGCCCAAGAAGCGGCTTCTTCGCGCAAAGACGATTGTGCCGCTCACAGTGCTCTCCTTAGCGCGGCTTCTGCCGAAAGACGCCCGGCAGCGGCTCTTACCTCCGGAGAGCATCCTACCTTCGTCTTTCGCGTCTTTTGTAGTCTACATCTTAGCAAAACGCTTTTCCACTATGTCTGGCTAGGAAAAACTGTGCCAGCACAGAAAACATCTCCCATCGTGTTCTAGAAGTTGCACGGATGTCTGCCAAGTGTTTGGCAGGAAGAAAAGAAAAGTTGTCCAAAACAGCTTCCAATCGAATGTTCCTGTGATTGGAAAAGTCAGGAGAGTGCAAAGGTACTGTTTTCTATCAGTTGGCAAGGTGCGCACACAATCCCAGTGTTGTACAGCTTGCTTCTTCACCTTCCCGAAGCTGCCGCTCTCGCCGGCTGCCGGAGCCGAAGAAGCGGCTTCTTCGCGCAAAGACGATTGTGCCGCTCACAGTGCTCTCCTTAGCGCGGCTTCTGCCGAAAGACGCCCGGCAGCGGCTCTTACCTCCGGAGAGCATCCTACCTTCGTCTTTCGCGTCTTTTGTAGTCTACATCTTAGCAAAACGCTTTTCCACTATGTCTGGCTAGTAAAAACTGTGCCAGCACAGAAAACATCTCCCATCGTGTTCTAGAAGTTGCACGGATGTCTGCCAAGTGTTTGGCAGGAAGAAAAGAAAAGTTGTCCAAAACAGCTTCCAATCGAATGTTCCTGTGATTGGAAAAGTCAGGAGAGTGCAAAGGTACTGTTTTCTATCAGTTGGCAAGGTGCGCACACAATCCCAGTGTTGTACAGCTTGCTTCTTCACCTTCCCGAAGCTGCCGCTCTCGCCGGCTGCCGGAGCCCAAGAAGCGGCTTCTTCGCGCAAAGACGATTGTGCCGCTCACAGTGCTCTCCTTAGCGCGGCTTCTGCCGAAAGACGCCCGGCAGCGGCTCTTACCTCCGGAGAGCATCCTACCTTCGTCTTTCGCGTCTTTTGTAGTCTACATCTTAGCAAAACGCTTTTCCACTATGTCTGGCTAGGAAAAACTGTGCCAGCACAGAAAACATCTCCCATCGTGTTCTAGAAGTTGCACGGATGTCTGCCAAGTGTTTGGCAGGAAGAAAAGAAAAGTTGTCCAAAACAGCTTCCAATCGAATGTTCCTGTGATTGGAAAAGTCAGGAGAGTGCAAAGGTACTGTTTTCTATCAGTTGGCAAGGTGCGCACACAATCCCAGTGTTGTACAGCTTGCTTCTTCACCTTCCCGAAGCTGCCACTCTCAGGAGGTAGCTGGAAGCTGTTTTGGACAACTTTTCTTTTCTTCCTGCCAAACACTTGGCAGACATCCGTGCAACTTCTAGAACACGATGGGAGATGTTTTCTGTGCTGGCACAGTTTTTCCTAGCCAGACATAGTGGAAAAGCGTTTTGCTAAGATGTAGACTACAAAAGACGCGAAAGACGAAGGTAGGATGCTCTCCGGAGGTAAGAGCCGCTGCCGGGCGTCTTTCGGCAGAAGCCGCGCTAAGGAGAGCACTGTGAGCGGCACAATCGTCTTTGCGCGAAGAAGCCGCTTCTTGGGCTCCGGCAGCCGGCGAGAGCGGCAGCTTCGGGAAGGTGAAGAAGCAAGCTGTACAACACTGGGATTGTGTGCGCACCTTGCCAACTGATAGAAAACAGTACCTTTGCACTCTCCTGACTTTTCCAATCACAGGAACATTCGATTGGAAGCTGTTTTGGACAACTTTTCTTTTCTTCCTGCCAAACACTTGGCAGACATCCGTGCAACTTCTAGAACACGATGGGAGATGTTTTCTGTGCTGGCACAGTTTTTCCTAGCCAGACATAGTGGAAAAGCGTTTTGCTAAGATGTAGACTACAAAAGACGCGAAAGACGAAGGTAGGATGCTCTCCGGAGGTAAGAGCCGCTGCCGGGCGTCTTTCGGCAGAAGCCGCGCTAAGGAGAGCACTGTGAGCGGCACAATCGTCTTTGCGCGAAGAAGCCGCTTCTTGGGCTCCGGCAGCCGGCGAGAGCGGCAGCTTCGGGAAGGTGAAGAAGCAAGCTGTACAACACTGGGATTGTGTGCGCACCTTGCCAACTGATAGAAAACAGTACCTTTGCACTCTCCTGACGTTTCCAATCACAGGAACATTCGATTGGAAGCTGTTTTGGACAACTTTTCTTTTCTTCCTGCCAAACACTTGGCAGACATCCGTGCAACTTCTAGAACACGATGGGAGATGTTTTCTGTGCTGGCACAGTTTTTCCTAGCCAGACATAGTGGAAAAGCTTTTTGCCGAGGTGTAGATGAGAAGAGGAGCTAAAGACGAAGGTAGGATGCTCTCCGGAGGTAAGAGCCGCTGCCGGGCGTCTTTCGGCAGAAGCCGCGCTAAGGAGAGCCCTGTGAGCGGCACAATCGTCTTTGCGCGAAGAAGCCGCTTCTTGGGCTCCGGCAGCCGGCGAGAGCGGCAGCTTCGGGAAGGTGAAGAAGCAAGCTGTACAACACTGGGATTGTGTGCGCACCTTGCCAACTGATAGAAAACAGTACCTTTGCACTCTCCTGACTTTTCCAATCACAGGAACATTCGATTGGAAGCTGTTTTGGACAACTTTTCTTTTCTTCCTGCCAAACACTTGGCAGACATCCGTGCAACTTCTAGAACACGATGGGAGATGTTTTCTGTGCTGGCACAGTTTTTCCTAGCCAGACATAGTGGAAAAGCGTTTTGCTAAGATGTAGACGACAAGAGAGGCTAAAGAGTGGATGTTAGCAAATGACACCCATCTTCAAAAAAGGCAATTAAGAGGACTCGCCATAGTACAAACCAGCCAGCCTCTTTTTTATCCCCAGGAAGTTGATGAAGCAGCTCTTCCTGGAAATCCTTGCCAGGCACATGACAGATGACCAAATAATGTAGTTAGCATGATTTTTCAGGGGAATTTCATGCTGAACATCACTTTAAACTCCTCTGATGAATCAACTTGACTGGTAGATGAAGGGAATATTATCTGCCTGGGCTTCAGGGAGGTTTTTGACATACCTCTACATGGCATCACACATACATATGGAAGCAATAGTGCAAAGGGGAGGGAATCAGTGTCTTTTCAGTGATGCTGAG
Source organism: Melospiza melodia melodia (assembly GCF_035770615.1). Classification (NCBI taxonomy): domain Eukaryota; kingdom Metazoa; phylum Chordata; class Aves; order Passeriformes; family Passerellidae; genus Melospiza; species Melospiza melodia. The sequence continues at coordinate 67,100,843 of NC_086194.1, read as the reverse complement.
GGAAAAGACAAGAGGCAGTGGGCACACACTGAAATACAGGAGATTGCCTTTGAACATCAGTAAATGTTTCTTTACTGTCAGGGTGACTGAACCACGGCACAGACTGCCCAGAAAGATTGTGGAGCCTGGATCTTTGAAGACATTAAAAGTACACCCAGATAGAATCCTGGGCAAGAGGCTCTAGGTATCCTGGTTTAGGCAGGGGGGTTGGGCCTGGTTAGCCCCACCAACCCCTTCCACTCTCTTTCATTCTGTGCTAGTGAATTCTCTTCAAGATGCATTTCAAAGCACTGGCATGACAAAGTTCTGTGCAGACAGAGATCCAAATGGACATGGCATCTAAGTTCCTTAAGCAGTGTTCAAGAAGAATGTAAAACTCTGGCACAAGTGTCTCTTCCCTAACTGAATCCCTTTCATGGGAAAATTCCCAGCTCTAGAAAGATCTTCTGATACGCATGCTTAAGACTGACACTGGCTGAGCAAATTTCTCCCTATGTATATCTAAGACCAGTTAGGATCTTCACCCAAAGTGCTGTCAACATAGTCACAGAATGCCTATTGTTAAGAAGTGACAGCTTCCATCAGAATGGCAGCTATTGGTCCACAAAATGGATTAATGGATGGGAATTATCTACGTGGGTTAAAAACAAAAATAAAGAGTTGGTCTTTATTTATCAATTTCATGGCAATATTGATAAGGGAAGAAAAAGATCTAAGTCCTTGACTTTCTGGACTCGAGGAAAGATTTTAAAAATTCCTTGTAAAAATGTATGATCACAATCAGACTATTGAAACCATTTTAGTTGGGAACAAAGTTCCAAAATTGTCTAGATAGTGGCAAAGAAGCCAAGAAAATAGGAAAGAAACAAAAAGAGAGCAAAAGAGTCAGCTTCAGTGTACAAGCTCGTTCTAGAAGTAGTCTGCTGGGAAAAGGAACCCCCAGCTAAATTTCCAATGTATTCCTGCGCTTGATTCAGTAACTGGTCAATGTAAAAACCAATCCTTTTGTACAACTTCTTCCAGCAACAAAAACTCCAACAGGTTGACACTACCATCATGCCTGTTCCAGACATATTTAAAAGAGAAATGATGATTTTCTTGAAAACCTACTTACATAAAAGTTGCAAGATGGTGGAGGGATTCCCACATCCTCCTTCCTCCATCTGGCTTGAAAGTATATTTGATAAAATATGCAACAAAGCACATGATTTATAAGGGAGAGTCAAATGGATGATTTGGGAATCGATCTCTTGTTGATAGTAAACTTCATATCCACTCGGTGTGACCTTTTTAAAACAAAATGTGGAGCTGAGGCATGAATCTGCCACAACAATTGTAAAGCAAACATACACACTCCCCTTCATATGCCCCCCCCTCCACACACACCTAGGCACACACAGAGATCAGCATAGCAGATCATGAACACCTTGGAAAAGACTGAAATGCTAAATGCCTCTCTTGATGGGCAAAAGAGCTGGTGCAGTAATTCAAATGCCTGGTACAAAAATTCTGTTTAATATTTAGCTCCTATTTAAAACACAGCTTTTCATTTCATTCTATTTACAGAATATTTTCATTTCATTTGTTTCTTTAAAATTACTTAGTTCTCACCTGTTGTATGTCTAGGAATATTTTCTTCCAAAAATAGAAAAAAATAGATGATATCTTTTCAGCAGAAAACATTGGTTGATACAATTTTAAACCATCATGATATGGAAGAATTCTTCTGTCCCTCTCGAAGGTGGAAGAAGCATTTGGATCACAGATCATCTACAATGAAATACTTGACATGTTTAAGATGCTTTCAATCAATTTTGATCGTCAATTGCTTATTTGTTGTAAACAGTAATTTTTCAGTGAAGGGAAAGTGTGTGTGGTATATCTACATGATATGTTCAAAGGCAGTTCCTACTAATGGCCAGGCTGAATTCCAGTAAATAATGTCCCGAATGATATTTTGCCGCCTTCTTTGGCACTTCATGAAATCTTACCCCGATGAAGTGCTGAAACACAGAGATTTTCTCTTAGAGAGTGTCTCATGTTGTAACCTATCCCATGGATTTTATGCTGTAATTCTTATCTCTTTTAAAATTTACTATCTTCTGTACAGTTTTCATGAAACTTTCTGTTACAGTAGTGAATAGCACAGATAAATGTCATTTTGTACAACTTTGAATTTACCCCAAGAGCTGAGAGAAAACTTGATCCTATACTTCAATCCGAGTTTCTTCTATAGTCCAACTTTGTTTCTCTACCATCAAGCTTCTCCTTTGTTGCTGCTCCAAGCCCCGTCCAGGGTGACCTTGAATACTTTCAGGGATGGGACACCCACAACTTCTCTGGGCAACCTGTTCCAGTGTTCCAGCACTCCCACAGTAAAAAAGGCCTTCCTTTCATCTAATATGTGTAGGAAATCATAAATCTAGGCATAGAAGCTTGGAGTGCAAATTTGAAATTCTTTGGATTTGAAGCACATTTTATATGAATACTGACTTACAGATGACTAAAAGATGTTGATGGGCATTTGAGCTGACAAGTTTTGAAAAAGTGCACGGAAATTAAAATTGAAACCACTAAAATTAAAAACTCCTTGCCATTTTCTTTTTCCTCTCCTATTCAAAATTGCATATGTCAGATATCAGTGCTTCATGCAAACCTCTCAGATGCTCTCAGAGAAAAAGCTTTTCTTTCAGACTAAGTTGCGGTTGACGTAGAACACTAGCAGGAGTGAAAGATTTTCTGGGCATCGGGGCAGCCCGTTCTCCTTGGATTTGTGTGCAGAATGCATTTTATCCAAACTGGAAAATAGATCCCAGCTCTGTTCTATTCATCATCCTTACTTCATCAGGCCAGAAGATTCTGTGAAAAGTAGCCTGTGGACCTTGAAGACAGCGCATGTGAACCAGATGAGAGGTGATAGAGAAGTTGAGGGAGAGAAGAAAGAGCATGAGGCTGAAACCAGAAAGTATTTCTCCACGTGATCATGGAAGATTGCAGGAGCCACTTGGTACTATCAAACCAGCCCAACTTGGCACTTGTGCCACCTTGGGTCTGGGAGCCATGTTGCATATCGTGCATTTTAAGGAGCCAGCTGGCCACACCCAGCCATATGCCCCCAAACACAAACCAAGGCCCTTTTCTCTGGCAAACAAAACTCAGCTGCCCTGCTTCTGGATGGCAGATTGCAGGAACCACTTGGTACTATCAAACCAGCCCAACTTGGCACTGGTGCCACCATGGGTCTGGTCACCATCCTGCCTATTGTAGCTTTTCAGGAGCCAGCCGGTCACTCTCAGCCATAGGCCCCCAAACACAAACCTCGGCCCGTTTCCCTGGCAAACAAAAGTAAGCTGCCCCGCTTCTGCATGGCAGATTGCAGGAGCTACTTAGTACTATCAAATCAGCCCGACTTGGCACAGGTGCCACTTTGGATCTGGGAACCATCCTGTGTATCGTGGATTTTCAGGGGCCAGCCGGCCACTCTCAGCCATATGCCCCCAAAAACAAACCACGGACCTTTTCTCTGGCAAACAAAAATCAGCTGCCCCACTTCTGGATGGCAGATTGCAGGAGCCACTTGGGACTATCACACCAGCACAACATGGCACTGCTGCCACCTTGGATCTGGGAACAATCCTGCGTATCGTACATATTCAGGAACCAGCCGAACACTCCCAGCCACAGGCCCCCAAACACAAACAACGGCCCTTTTCTCTGGCAAACAAAACTCAACTGCCCCTCTTCTGGATGGCAAATTGCAGGACGCACTTGGTACTACAAAAAGAGCCCGACTTGGCAGTGGTGCCACCTTGGCTCTGGGAACCATCCTGCGTATCGAGCATTTTAAGGAGCCAGCCGGCAATTCCCAGCCGTATGCCCCAAAAAGAAACCATGGACCTTTTCTCTGGCAAAAAAAACTCAGCTGTCCCGCTTCTGGATGGCAGATTGCAGGAGTTACTTTGAACCATACAACCAGCCTTACTTGGCACTGGTGCCACCTTGGATCTGGGAACCATCCTGCCTATCGTTGATTTTCAGGGGCCAGCCGGCCACTCTCAGCCATAGGCCCCCAAACACAAACCACAGCCCTTTTCTCTAGCAAACAAAATTCAACTGCCCCGCTTCTGGATGGCAAATTGCAGGAGCCACTGGGTACTACAAAAACAGCCTGACTTGGCACTGGTGCCACCTTGCGTCTGGTTACCATGCGGCGTATCGTGCATTTTAAGGAGCCAGGTGGCCACTCCCAGCCATATGCCCCCAAACACAACCCACGGCCCTTTTCTCTGGCAAACAAAACTCAGCTGCCCCGCTTCTGGATGGCAGATTGCAGGAGACACTTGGTACTATCAAACCAGCCCGACTTGGCACTGGTGCCACCTTGGGTCTGGGAACCATCCTGCGTATTGTGGATTGTCAGGAGACAGCCAACCACTCTCGGCCACAGAGCCCAATCAAAAACAAAGGTCCGTTTCCCTGGCAAAAAAAACTCAGCTGCCCCGCTTCTGGATGGGAGATTGCAGGAGGCACTTGACACTGTCAAACGAGCCCCACTTGGCACTGGTGCCACCTTGGGTCTGGGAACCATGCTGCGTATCGTGGATTTTCAGGAGCCAGCCGGCCACTGCCAGCCACAGGCCCCCAAACACAAACCACAGCCTTTTTCTCTGGCAAACAAAACTCAGCTGCCCCGCTTCTGGATGGCAGATTGCAGGAGCCACTTGGTACTATCAAACCAGCCCGACTTGGCACTGGTGCCACCTTGGGTCTGGGAACCATCCTGCCTATCGTGGATTTTAAGGAGCCAGCCGGCTACTCCCAGCCACAGGCCCCCAACAAAAACCACGGCCCTTTTTTCTCGCAAACAAAACTTAGCTGCCTCACTTCTGGATGGCAGATTGCAGGAGCCACTTGGTGTAATCAAACCAGCCCGACTTGGCACTGGTGCCACCTTGGGTCTGGGAACCATCCTGCGTATCGTGGATTCTAAGGAGCCAGCCGGCCACTCCCAGCCACAGGCCCCCAAACAAAATCAACGGCGCTGTTCCCTGGAAAACAAAACACGCCTGCCAACTTTTTGATGGAGTTTGCAGGAGCCACTTGGTACTATCAAACCAGCCCGACTTGGCACTGGTGCCACCTTGGGTCTGGGAACCATCCTGCGTATCGTGGATTCTAAGGAGCCAGCCGGCCACTCCTAGCCACAGGCCCCCAAACAAAAACCTAGGCCTATTTCTCTGGCAAACAAAAGTAAGCTGCCCTGCTTCTGGATGGCAGATTGCAGGAGACACTTGGTACTATCAAACCAGCCCAACTTGGCACTGGTGCCACCTTGGATCTGGGAACCATGCTCTGTATCGTGGATATTCAGGGGCCAGCCGGCCACTCTCAGCCATATGTCCCCAAACAGAAACCTCGGCCCGTTTCTCTGGCAAACAAAACTCAACTGCCCCTCTTCTGGATGGCAAATTGCAGGATGAACTTGATACTAAAACCGCAGGCCGACTTGGTAGTGGTGACACCTTGGGCCTGGGAACCATCATGCGTATCGAGCATTTTAAGGAGCCAGCCGGCCACTCCCAGCAATATGCCCCCAAAAACAATCCACGGAATTTTCCTCTGGCAAACAAAAATCAGCTGCCTCGCTTCTGGATGGCAGATTGCAGGAGCCACTTTGCACCATCAAACCAGCCCGACTTGGCACTGGTGCCACATTGCATCTGGGAACCATGCTGCCTAGCGTGGATTTTCAGGAGCCAGCCGGCCACTCTCAGCTATATGCCCCCAAACAAAACCCACGGCCCGTTTCCCTGGCAAACAAAATTAAGCTGCCCCGCTTCTGGATGGCAGATTGCAGGACGCACTTGGTAGTATCAAACCAGCAAAACTTGGCACTGGTGCCACCTTGGGTCTGGGAACCATCCTGCGTATCGTGGGTTCAAAGGAGCCAGCCGGTCACTCCCAGCCACAGGCCCCCAAATACAAACAATGTCGCTTTTCCCTGGAAAACAAAACTCGCCTGCCAACTTTTTGATGGCAGATTGCAGGAGCCACTTGGTACTATCAAACCAGCCCAACTTGGCACTGGTGCCACCATGGGTCTGGTAACCATCCTGCCTATTGTAGCTTTCCAGGAGCCAGCCGGACACTCCCAGCCATAGGTCCCCAGTCACAAACCTCGGCCCGTTTCCCTGGCAAACAAAAGTAAGCTACCCCGCTTCTGGATGGCAGATTGCAGGAGCCACTTGGTACTATCAAACCAGCCCAACTTGGCACTGGTGCCACCTTGGGTCTGGGAACCATGCTGCGTAACACAGATTCTAAGGCGCCAGTCGGCCACTACGAGCCACAAGCCCCCAAACACAAACAACGGCGCTATTCTCTGGCAAACAAAACTCAACTGCCCCTCTTCTGGATGGCAAATTGCAGGACGCACTTGGTACTATAAAAACAGCCCGACTTGGCACTGGTGCCCCCTTGGGTCTGGGAACCATCCTGCGTATCGATCTTTTTAATGAGACAGCCGGCCACTCCCAGCCATATGCCCCCAAACACAACCCACGGCCCTTTTCTCTGGCAAACAAAACTCAACTGCACCGCTTCTGGATGGCAGATTGCAGGAGCCACTTGGTACTATCAAACCAGCCCGACTTGGCACTGGTGCCACCTTGGGTCTGGGAACCATCCTGCGTATTGTGGGTTATCAGGAGCCAGCCGAACACTCTCGGCCACAGACCCCAATTAAAAACAACGGCCCGTTTCACAGGCAAACAAAACTCAGCTGCCCCGCTTCTGGATGGGAGATTGCAGGAGCCACTGGGTACTATGAAACCAGCCCTACTTGGCACTGATGCCACCTTGGGTCTGGGAACCATGCTGCGTATCATGGATTTTCAGGAGCCAGCCGGCCACTGCCAGCCACAGGCCCCGAAACACAAAAAACAGCCTTTTTCTCTGGCAAACAAAATTCAGCTGCCCCGCTTCTGGATGGCAGATTGCAGGAACCACTTGGTACTAACAAACCAGCCCGACTTGGCACTGATGCCACCTTGGGTCTGGGAACCATCCTGCGTATCGTGGATTCTAAGGAGCTAGCTGGCCACTCCCAGCCACAGGCCCCAAAACACACACAACGGTGCTTTTCCCTGGAAAACAAAACTCGCCTGCCAAACTTTTGATGGCAGATTGCAGGAGCCACTTGGTATTATCAAACCAGCCCAACTTGGCACTGGTGCCACCATGGGTCTGGTCACCATCCTGCCTATCGTAGCTTTTCAGGAGCCAGCCAGCCACCCCCAGCCAGAGGCCCCCAGACAAATATTTCGGCCCGTTTCCCTGGCAAACAAAAGTAAGCTGCCCTGCTTCTGGATGGCAGATTGCAGGAGCCACTTGGTACCATCAAACCAGCCCAACTTGGCACTGGTGCCAACTCAGGTCTGGGAACCATGCTGCGTATCGTGGGTTCTAAGGAGCCAGCTGGCCACTCCCAGCCACAGGCACCCAAACACAAACAACGGCGCTTTTCCCTGGAAAACAAAACTCGCCTGCCAACTTTTTGATGGCAGATTGCAGGAGCCACTTGGTACTATCAAACCAGCCCAACTTGGCACTGGTGCCACCATGGGTCTGGTCACCATCCTGCCTATCGTAGCTTTTCAGGAGCCAGCCGGTCACTCCCAGCCATAGGCCCCCAGACACAAACCTCGGCCCGTTTCCCTGGCAAACAAAAGTAAGCTGCCCCGCTTCTGCATGGCAGATTGCAGGAGCTACTTAGTACTATCAAACCAGCCCGACTTGGCACTGGTGACACCTCTGGTCTGGGAACCATCCTGCCTATCGTGGATTTTCAGGGGCCAGCCGGCCACTCTCAGCCATATGCCCCAAAAACAAACCACGGCCCTTTTCTCTGGCAAACAAAACTCAACTGCCCCTCTTCTGGATGGCAAATTTTAGGACGCACTTTGTACTACGAAAACCGCCCGACGTGGCACTGGTGCCACCTTGTGTCAGGGAACCATCCTGCATATCGAGCTTTTTAAGGAGCCAGCCGGCCACGCCCAGCCATACACCCCCAAAAACAAACCACGGACCATATCTCTTGGAAACAAAAATCCGCTGCCCCGCGTCTGGATGGCAGATTGCAGGAGCCACTTTGCACCATCAAACTAGCCCGACTTGGCACTGGTGCCAACTCAGGTCTGGGAACAATCCTGCATATCGTGGATTCTAAGGAGCCAGCCGGCCACTCCCTGCCACAGGCCTCCAAACAAAACAACGGCGCTTTTCCCTGGAAAACAAAATTCGCCTGCCAGCATTTTGATGGCAGATTGCAGGAGCCACTTGGTACTATCAAACCAGCCCAACTTGGCACTGGTGCCACCATGGGTCTGGTCACCATCCTGCCTATCGTAGCTTTTCAGGACCTAGACGGTCACTCCCAGCCATAGGCCCCGTGACACAAAGCTCAGCCCGTTTCCCTGACAAAAAAAAGTAAGCTGCCCCGCTTCTGGATGGCAGATTGCAGGACGCACTTGGTACTATCAAACCAGCCCGACTTGGCACTGGTGCTACCTCAGGTCTGGGAACCATCCTGCGTATCGTGGAGTCTAAGGAGCCAGCCGGCCACTCCCAGCTTCAGGCCCCCAAACACAAACATCGGCGCTTTTCCCTGGAAAACAAAACTCGCCTGCCAACTTTTTGATGGCAGATTGCCGGAGCCACTTGGTACTATCAAACCAGCCCAACTTGGCACTGGTGCCACCTTGGGTCTGGGAACCATCCGGCGTATCGTGTGTTTAAAGGAGCCAGCCGGCCACTCCAGCCACAGGCCCGCAGACACAAACAACGGCGCTTTTCCCTGGAAAACAAAGCTTGCCTGCTGACTTTTGATGGCAGATTGCAGGAGCCACTTTGTACTTTGAAATCAGCCGAACATGGCTCTGGTGCCACCATGGGTCTGGTCACCATCCTGCCTATCGTAGCTTTTCAGGAGCCAGCCGGTCACTCCCAGCCATAGGCCCCCAGACACAAACCTCGGCCCGTTTCCCTGGCAAACAAAAGTAAGCTACCCCGCTTCTGGATGGCAGATTGCAGGACGCACTTGGTACTATCAAACCAGCCCAACTTATCACTGGTGCCACCTCAGGTCAGGGAACCATCCTGCGTATTGTGGATTCTAAGGAGCCAGCCGGCCACTCCCAGCCACAGGCCCCCAAACACAAACAACGGCGCTTTTCCCTGGAAAACAAAACTCGCCTGCCAACTTTTTGATGGCAGATTGCAGGAGCCACTTGGTACTATCAAACCAGCCCAACTTGGCACTGGTGCCACCATGGGTCTGGTTACCTTCCTGCCTATCGTAGCTTTTCAGGAGCCAGCCGGTCACTCCCTGCCATAGGCCCCCAAACACAAACCTCGGCCCGTTTCCCTGGCAAACAAAAGTAAGCTGCCCCGCTTCTGGATGGCAGATTGCAGGACGCACTTGGTACTATCAAACCAGCCCGACTTGGCACTGGTGCTACCTCAGGTCTGGGAACCATCCTGCGTATCGTGGAGTCTAAGGAGCCAGCCGGCCACTCCCAGCCTCAGGCCCCCAAACACAAACATCGGCGCTTTTCCCTGGAAAACAAAACTCGCCTGCCAACTTTTTGATGGCAGATTGCCGGAGCCACTTGGTACTATCAAACCAGCCCAACTTGGCACTGGTGCCACCATGGGTCTGGTCACCATCCTGCCTATCGTAGCTTTTCAGGAGCCAGCCGGTCACTCCCAGCCATAGACCCCAGACACAAACCTCGGCCCGTTTCCCTGGCAAAAAAAAGTAAGCTGCCCCGCTTCTGGATGGCAGATTGCAGGAGCCACTTTGCACCATCAAACTAGCCCGACTTGGCACTGGTGCCACCTCAGGTCTGGGAACCATCCTGCGTATCGTGGATTCTAAGGAGCCAGCCGGACACTCCCAGCCACAGGCCCTCAAACACAAACAGCGGCGCTTTTCCCTGGAAAACAAAACTCGCCTGCCAAATTTTGATGGCAGATTGCCGGAGCAACTTGGTACTATCAAACCAGCCCAACTTGGCACTGGTGCCACCATGGGTCTGGTCACCATCCTGCCTATCGTAGCTTTTCAGGAGCCAGCCGGTCACTCCAAGCCATAGGCCCCCAGACAAAACCTCGGCCATTTTCCCTGGCAAACAAAAGTAAGCCACCCCGCTTCTGCATGGATGATTGCAGGAGCCACTTTGCAGCATCCAACTAGCCCGACTTGGCACTGGTGCCACGTCAGGTCTGGGAACCATCCTGCGTATCGTGGATTCCAATTATAAAGCCGGCCACTCCCAGCCACAGGCCCCCAAACACAAACAACGGCGCTTTCCCCTGGAAATCAAAACTCGCCTGCCAAATTTTTGATGGCAGATTGCAGGAGCCACTTGGTACTATCAAACCAGCCCAACTTGGCACTGGTGCCACCATGGGTCTGGTCACCATCCTGCCTATCGTAGCTTTTCAGGACCTAGACGGTCACTCGCAGCCATAGGCCCCCAGACACAAAGCTCGGCCCGTTTCCCTGGCAAACGAGTAAGCTGCCCCGCTTCTGGATGGCAGATTGCAGGAACCACTTGGTACTATCAAACCAGCCCAACTTGGCACTGGTGCCACCTCAGGTCTGGGAACCATCCTGCCTATCGTGGATTCTAAGGAGCCATCCGGCCACTCCCACCCACAGGCACCCAAACACAAACAACGGCGCTTTTCCCTGGAAAACAAAACTCGCCTGCCAACTTTTTGATGGCGGATTGCAGGAGCCACTTGGTACTATCAAACCAGTCCAACTTGGCACTGGTGCCACCATGGATATGGTCACCATCCTGCCTATCGTAGCTTTTCAGGACCTAGCAGGTCACTCCCAGCCATAGGCCCCCAGACACAAAGCTCTGCCCGTTTCCCTGGCAAACAAAAGTAAGCTGTCCCGCTTCTGGATGGCAGATTGCAGGACGCACTTGGTACTATCAAACCAGCCCAACTTGGCACTGGTGCCACGTCAAGTCTAGGAACCATCCTGCGTATCGTGGATTCTAAGGAGCCAGCCGGCCACTCCCAGCCATAGGCCCCCAAACAAAAACAACGGCGCTTTTCCCTGGTAAAGAAAACTTGCCTGCCAACTTTTTGATGGCAGATTGCAGGAGCCACTTGGTACTATCAAACCAGCCCAACTTGGCACTGGTGCCACCATGGGTCTGGTCACCATCCTGCCTATCGTAGCTTTTCAGGAGCCAGCCGGTCACTCCCAGCCATAGGCCCCCAGACACAAAGCTCGGCCCGTTTCCCTGGCAAACAAAAGTAAGCTGCCCCGATTCTGGATGGCAGATTGCAGGAGCCACTTTGTTGTGTCAAACCAGCCCGACTTGGAACTGGTGCCACCTTGGGTCTGGGAACCATCCTGCGTAACGTGGATTCTAAGCAGCCACCCGGCCACTCTGAGCCACAGGACCCCAAACACAAACAACGGCGCTTTTCCCTGGAAAACAAAACTCGCCTGCCAACTTTTTGATGGCAGATTGCAGGAGCCACTTGGTACTATCAAACCAGCCCGACTTGGCACTGGTGCCACCTCTGGTCTGGGAACCATCCTGCGTATCGTGGATTCTAAGGAGCCAGCCAACCACTCCCAGCCACAGGCCGCCAAACACAAACAACGGCGCTTTTCCCTGGAAAACAAAACTCGCCTGCCAACTTTTTGATGGCAGATTGCAGGAGCCACTTGCTACTATCAAACCAGCCCAACTTGGCACTGGTGCCGCCATGGGTCTGGTCACCATCCTGCCTATCGTAGCTTTTCACGAGCCAGCCGGTCACTCCCAGCCATAGGCCCCCAGACAAAAACCTCGGCCCGTTTCCCTGGCAAACAAAAGTAAGCTGCCCCGCTTCTGGATGGCAGATTGTAGGACGCACTTGTTACTATCTAACCCGCCCGACTTGGCACTGGTGCCACCACTGGTCTGGGAACCATCCTGCGTATCGTGGATTCTAAAGAGCCAGCCGGCCACTCCCAGCCACAGGCACCCAAACACAAACAACGGCGCTTTTCCCTGGAAAACAAAACTCGCCTGCCAACTTTTTGATGGCAGATTGCAGGAGCCACTTGGTACTATCAAACCAGCCCAACTTGGCACTGCTGCCACCATGGGTCTGGTCACCATCCTGCCTATCGTAGCTTTTCAGGAGCCAGCCGGTCACTCCCAGCCATAGGCCCCCAGACAAAAACCTCGGCCCGTTTCCCTGGCAAACAAAAGTAAGCTGCCCCGCTTCTGGATGGCAGATTGCAGGATCCACTTGGTACTATCAAACCAGCCCGACTTGGCACTGGTGCCACCTCTGGTCTGGGAACCATCCTGCGTATCGTGGATTTTATGGAGCCAGCCGGTCAGTCCCAGCCATAGGCCCCCAAACACAAACAACGATCCGTTTCCCTGGCAAACAAAAGTAAGCTGCCCCGCTTCTGGATGGCAGATTGCAGGAACCACTTGGTAGTATCAAACCAGCCCAACTTGGCACTGGTGGCACCTCTTGTCTGGGAACCATGCTGCGTATCGTGGTTTCTAAGGAGCCAGCCGGCCACTCCCAACCATAGACCCCCAGACACAAACCTCGGCCCGTTTCCCTGGAAAACAAAAGTAAGCTACCCCGATTCTGGATGGCAGATTGCAGGAGCCACTTGGTACTATCAAATCAGCCCAACTTGGCACTGGTGCCACCATGGGTCTGGTAAACATCCTGCCTATCGTAGCTTTTCAGGAGCCAGCCGGCCACTCTCAGCCATATGCCCCCAAAAACAAACCACGGCCCTTTTCTCTGGCAAACAAAACTCAACTGCCCCTCTTCTGGATGGCAAATTTTAGGACGCACTTTGTACTACGAAAACCGCCCGACGTGGCACTGGTGCCACCTTGTGTCAGGGAACCATCCTGCATATCGAGCTTTTTAAGGAGCCAGCCGGCCACACCCAGCCATAAACCCCCAAAAACAAACCACGGACCATTTCTCTTGGAAACAAAAATCCGCTGCCCCGCGTCTGTATGGCAGATTGCAGGAGCCACTTTGCACCATCAAACCAGCCCGACTTGGCACTGGTGCCACCTTGGGTCTGGGAACAATCCTGCATATCGTGGATTCTAAGGAGCCAGCCGGCCACTCCCAGCCACAGGCCCCCAAACACAAACAACGGCGCTTTTCCCTGGAAAACAAAATTCGCCTGCCAAATTTTGATGGCAGATTGCAGGAGCCACTTGGTACTATCAAATCATCCCAACTTGGCACTGGTGCCACTCTGGGTCTGGGAACCATCCTGCCTATTGTAGCATTTCAGGAGCCAGCCGGTCACTCCCAGCCATAGGCCCCCAGACACAAACCTCGGACCGTTTCCCTGGCAAACAAAATTAAGCTGCCCTGATTCTGGATGGCAGATTGCAGGAGCCACTTGGTTGTGTCAAACCAGCCCGACTTGGCACTGGTGCCACCTTGGGTCTGGGAACCATCCTGCGTATCGTGGATTCTAAGCAGCCACCCGGCCACTCTGAGCCACAGGCCCCCAAACAAAAACTACGGCGCTTTTCCCTGGAAAACAAAACTCGCCTGCCAACTTTTTGATGGCAGATTGCAGGAGCCACTTGGTACTATCAAACCAGCCCAACATTGGCACTGGTGCCACCACTGGTCTGGGAACCATCCTGCCTATCGTAGCTTTTCAGGAGCCAGCCGGTCACTCCCAGCCATAGACCCCCAGACACAAACCTCGGCCCGTTTCCCTGGCAAACAAAAGTAAGCTGCCCCGCTTTTGGATGGCAGATTGCAGGAGCCACGTTGCACCATCAAACCAGCCCCACTTGGCACTGGTGCCACCTTGGGTCTGGGAACAAGTTGGGCTGGTTTGATAGTACCAAGTGGCTCCTGCAATCTGCCATCCAGAAGCGGGACAGCTTACTTTTGTTTCCCAGGGAAACGGGCCGAGGTATTTGTCTGGGGGCCTATGGCTGGGAGTGACCGGCTGACTACTGAAAAGCTACGATAGGCAGGATGGTTACCAGACTCATGGTGCCACCAGTGCCAAGTCGGGCTGGTTTGATAATACTAAATAGCTCCTGCAATCTGCCATCCAGACGCGGGGCAGCGGATTTTTGTTTGCTGGAGGAAAGTTCCGTGGTTTTTTTTTTGGGGGTATATGACTGGACGTGGCCGGCTGGCTCCATAAAAAGCTCTATACACAGGATTGTTCCCTGACCCAAGGTGGCATCAGTGCCAAGTCGGGCTGTTTTCGTAGTACCAAGTGCGTCCTGCAATTTGCCATCCAGAAGCGGGGCAGCCTACTTTTGTTTGCCAGGGAAACGTGCCGAGGTATTTGTCTGGGGGCCTATGGCTGGGAGTGAGCGGCTGGCTCCTGAAAAGCTACGATAGGCAGGATGGTGACCAGACCCATGGTGGCACCAGTGCCAAGTTGGGCTGGTTTGATAGTACCAAGTGGCTCCTGCAATCTGCCATCAAGAAGTTGGCAGGCGAGTTTTGTTTTCCAGGGAAAAGCGCCGTTGTTTTTGTTTAGAGGCCTGTGGCTGGGAGTGGCCGCCTGTCCTCGTAGAATCTACGTTACGCAGCATGGTTCCCAGACCAGAGGTGGCACCAGGGCCAAGTCGGGCTGGTTTGTAAGTACCAACTGCATCCTGCAATCTGCCATCCAAAAGCGGGGCAGCTTACTTTTGTTTGCCAGGGAAACGGGCCGAGGTTTGTGTCCGGGGGCCTATGGCAGGGAGTGACCGGCTGGCTCCTGAAAAGCTACGATAGGCAGGATGTTTACCAGACCCATGGTGGCACCAGTGCCAAGTTGGGCTGATTTGATAGTACCAAGTGGCTCCTGCAATCTGCCATCCAGAATCGGGGTAACTTACTTTTGTTTTCCAGGGAAACGGGCCGAGGTTTGTGTCTGGGGGTCTATGGCTGGGAGTGACCGGCTGGCTCCTGAAAAGCTACGATAGGCAGGATGGTTCCCAGACCAGAGGTGGCACCAGTGCCAAGTTGGGCTGGTTTGATAGTACTAAGTGGCTCCTGCAATCTGCCATCAAAAAGTTGGCAGGCGAGTTTTGTTTTCCAGGGAAAAGCGCCGTTGTTTGTGTTTGGGGGCCTGTGGCTCAGAGTGGCCGGGTGGCTGCTTAGAATCCACGTTACGCAGGATGGTTCCCAGACCCAAGGTGGCACCAGTTCCAAGTCGGGCTGGTTTGACACAACCAAGTGGCTCCTGCAATCTGCCATCCAGAATCGGGGCAGCTTAATTTTGTTTGCCAGGGAAACGGTCCGAGGTTTGTGTCTGGGGGCCTATGGCTGGGAGTGACCGGCTGGCTCCTGAAATGCTACAATAGGCAGGATGGTTCCCAGACCCATAGTGGCACCAGTGCCAAGTTGGGATGATTTGATAGTACCAAGTGGCTCCTGCAATCTGCCATCAAAATGCTGGCAGGCGAATTTTGTTTTCCAGGGAAAAGCGCCGTTGTTTTTGTTTGGGGGCCTATGGCAGGGAGTGGCCGGCTGGCTCCTTAGAATCCACGATATGCAGGATTGTTCCCAGACCCAAGGTGGCACCAGTGCCAAGTCGGGCTGGTTTGATGGTGCAAAGTGGCTCCTGCAATCTGCCATCCAGACGCGGGGCAGCGGATTTTTGTTTCCAAGAGAAATGGTCCGTGGTTTGTTTTTGGGGGTATATGGCTGGGCGTGGCCGGCTGGCTCCTTAAAAAGCTCGATATGCAGGATGGTTCCCTGACACAAGGTGGCACCAGTGCCACGTCGGGCGGTTTTCGTAGTACAAAGTGCGTCCTAAAATTTGCCATCCAGAAGAGGGGCAGTTGAGTTTTGTTTGCCAGAGAAAATGGCCGTGGTTTGTTTTTGGGGCATATGGCTGAGAGTGGCCGGCTGGCCCCTGAAAATCCACGATAGGCAGGATGGTTCCCAGACCAGAGGTGTCACCAGTGCCAAGTCGGGCTGGTTTGATAGTACTAAGTAGCTCCTGCAATCTGCCATCCAGAAGCGGGGCAGCTTACTTTTGTTTGCCAGGGAAACGGGCCGAGGTTTGTGTCTGGGGGCCTATGGCTGGGAGTGACCGGCTGGCTCCTGAAAAGCTACGATAGGCAGGATGGTGACCAGACCCATGGTGGCACCAGTGCCAAGTTGGGCTGGTTTGATAGTACCAAGTGGCTCCTGCAATCTGCCATCAAATAGTTGGCAGGCGAGTTTTGTTTTCCAGGGAAAAGCGCCGTTGTTTGTGTTTGGGGGCCTGTGGCTGGGAGTGGCCAGCTGGCTCCTTAGAACCCACGATAGGCAGGATGGTTCCCAGACCTGAGTTGGCACCAGTGCCAAGTTGGGCTGGTTTGATGGTACCAAGTGGCTCCTGCAATCTGCCATCCAGAAGCGGGGCAGCTTACTTTTGTTTGCCAGGGAAACGGGCCGAAATATTTGTCTGGGGGCCTCTGGCTGGGGGTGGCTGGCTGGCTCCTGAAAAGCTACGATAGGCAGGATGGTGACCAGACCCATGGTGGCACCAGTGCCAAGTTGGGCTGGTTTGATAATACCAAGTGGCTCCTGCAATCTGCCATCAAAAGTTTGGCAGGCGAGTTTTGTTTTCCAGGGAAAAGCACCGTTGTGTGTGTTTTGGGGCCTGTGGCTGGGAGTGGCCAGCTGGCTCCTTAGAATCCACGATACGCAGGATGGTTCCCAGACCCAAGGTGGCATCAGTGCCAAGTCGGGCTGGTTTGTTAGTACCAAGTGGTTCCTGCAATCTGCCATCCAGAAGCGGGGCAGCTGAATTTTGTTTGCCAGACAAAAAGGCTGTTGTTTGTGTTTCGGGGCCTGTGGCTGGCAGTGGCCGGCTGGCTCCTGAAAATCCATGATACGCAGCATGGTTCCCAGATGCAATGTGGCACCAGTGCCAAGTAGGGCTGGTTTCATAGTACCCAGTGGCTCCTGCAATCTCCCATCCAGAAGCGGGGCAGCTGAGTTTTGTTTGCCTGTGAAACGGGCCGTTGTTTTTAATTGGGGTCTGTGGCCGAGAGTGTTCGGCTGGCTCCTGACAACCCACAATACGCAGGATGGTTCCCAGACCCAAGGTGGCACCAGTGCCAAGTCGGGCTGGTTTGATAGTACCAAGTGGCTCCTGCAATCTGCCATCCAGAAGCGGTGCAGTTGAGTTTTGTTTGCCAGAGAAAAGGGCCGTGGGTTGTGTTTGGGGGCATATGGCTGGGAGTGGCCGGCTGTCTCATTAAAAAGATCGATACGCAGGATGGTTCCCAGACCCAAGGGGGCACCAGTGCCAAGTCGGGCTGTTTTTATAGTACCAAGTGCGTCCTGCAATTTGCCATCCAGAAGAGGGGCAGTTGAGTTTTGTTTGCCAGAGAATAGCGCCGTTGTTTGTGTTTGGGGGCTTGTGGCTCGTAGTGGCCGACTGGCGCCTTAGAATCTGTGTTACGCAGCATGGTTCCCAGACCCAAGGTGGCACCAGTGCCAAGTTGGGCTGGTTTGATAGTACCAAGTGGCTCCTGCAATCTGCCATCCAGAAGCGGGGTAGCTTACTTTTGTTTGCCAGGGAAACGGGCCGAGGTTTGTGACTGGGGACCTATGGCTGGGAGTGAGCGGCTGGCTCCTGAAAAGCTACGATAGGCAGGATGGTTACCAGACCCATGGTGGCACCAGTGCCAAGTTGGGCTGGTTTGATAGTACCAAGTGGCTCCTGCAATCTGCCATCAAAAAGTTGGCAGGCGAGTTTTGTTTTCCAGGGAAAAGCGACATTGTTTGTATTTGGGGGCCTGTGGCTGGGAGTGACCGGCTGGCTCCTTTGAACCCACGATACGCAGGATGGTGCCCAGACCCAAGGTGGCACCAGTGCCAAGTTTTGCTGGTTTGATACTACCAAGTGCGTCCTGCAATCTGCCATCCAGAAGCGGGGCAGCTTAATTTTGTTTGCCAGGGAAACGGGCCGTGGGTTTTGTTTGGGGGCATATAGCTGAGAGTGGCCGGCTGGCTCCTGAAAATCCACGCTAGGCAGCATGGTTCCCAGATGCAATGTGGCACCAGTGCCAAGTCGGGCTGGTTTGATGGTGCAAAGTGGCTCCTGCAATCTGCCATCCAGAAGCGAGGCAGCTGATTTTTGTTTGCCAGAGGAAAATTCCGTGGATTGTTTTTGGGGGCATATTGCTGGGAGTGGCCGGCTGGCTCCTTAAAATGCTCGATACGCATGATGGTTCCCAGGCCCAAGGTGTCACCACTACCAAGTCGGCCTGCGGTTTTAGTATCAAGTTCATCCTGCAATTTGCCATCCAGAAGAGGGGCAGTTGAGTTTTGTTTGCCAGAGAAACGGGCCGAGGTTTCTGTTTGGGGACATATGGCTGAGAGCGGCCGGCTGGCCCCTGAATATCCACGATACAGAGCATGGTTCCCAGATCCAAGGTGGCACCAGTGCCAAGTTGGGCTGGTTTGATAGTACCAAGTGTCTCCTGCAATCTGCCATCCAGAAGCAGGGCAGCTTACTTTTGTTTGCCAGAGAAATAGGCCTAGGTTTTTGTTTGGGGGCCTGTGGCTAGGAGTGGCCGGCTGGCTCCTTAGAATCCACGATACGCAGGATGGTTCCCAGACCCAAGGTGGCACCAGTGCCAAGTCGGGCTGGTTTGATAGTACCAAGTGGCTCCTGCAAACTCCATCAAAAAGTTGGCAGGCGTGTTTTGTTTTCCAGGGAACAGCGCCGTTGATTTTGTTTGGGGGCCTGTGGCTAGGAGTGGCCGGCTGGCTCCTTAGAATCCACGATACGCAGGATGGTTCCCAGACCCAAGGTGGCACCAGTGCCAAGTCGGGCTGGTTTGATTACACCAAGTGGCTCCTGCAATCTGCCATCCAGAAGTGAGGCAGCTAAGTTTTGTTTGCGAGAAAAAAGGGCCGTGGTTTTTGTTGGGGGCCTGTGGCTGGGAGTAGCCGGCTGGCTCCTTAAAATCCACGATAGGCAGGATGGTTCCCAGACCCAAGTTGGCACCAGTGCCAAGTCGGGCTGGTTTGATAGTACCAAGTGGCTCCTGCAATCTGCCATCCAGAAGCGGGGCAGCTGAGTTTTGTTTGCCAGAGAAAAAGGCTGTGGTTTGTGTTTGGGGGCCTATGGCTGGCAGTGGCCGGCTGGCTCCTGAAAATCCACGATACGCAGCATGGTTCCCAGACCCAAGGTGGCACCAGTGCCAAGTGGGGCTCGTTTGACAGTGTCAAGTGCCTCCTGCAATCTCCCATCCAGAAGCGGGGCAGCTGAGTTTTTTTTGCCAGGGAAACGGACCTTTGTTTTTGATTGGGCTCTGTGGCCGAGAGTGGTTGGCTGTCTCCTGACAATCCACAATACGCAGGATGGTTCCCAGACCCAAGGTGGCACCAGTGCCAAGTCGGGCTGGTTTGATAGTACCAAGTGTCTCCTGCAATCTGCCATCCAGAAGCGGGGCAGCTGAGTTTTGTTTGCCAGAGAAAAGGGCCGTGGGTTGTGTTTGGGGGCATATGGCTGGGAGTGGCCACCTGGCTCCTTAAAATGCACGATACGCCGCATGGTAACCAGACGCAAGGTGGCACCAGTGCCAAGTCAGGCTGTTTTTGTAGTACCCAGTGGCTCCTGCAATTTGCCATCCAGAAGCGGGGCAGTTGAATTTTGTTTGCTAGAGAAAAGGGCTGTGGTTTGTGTTTGGGGGCCTATGGCTGAGAGTGGCCGGCTGGCCCCTGAAAATCAACGATAGGCAGGATGGTTCCCAGATCCAAGGTGGCACCAGTGCCAAGTAAGGCTGGTTGTATGGTTCAAAGTAACTCCTGCAATCTGCCATCCAGAAGCGGGACAGCTGAGTTTTTTTTGCCAGAGAAAAGGTCCATGGTTTCTTTTTGGGGCATACGGCTGGGAATTGCCGGCTGGCTCCTTAAAATGCTCGATACGCAGGATGGTTCCCAGAGCCAAGGTGGCACCACTGCCAAGTCGGGCTCTTTTTGTAGTACCAAGTGCGTCCTTCAATTTGCCATCCAGAAGAGGGGCAGTTGAGTTTTGTTTGCCAGAGAAAAGGGCCGTTGTTTGTGTTTGGGGGCCTGTGGCTGGGAGTGTTCGGCTGGTTCCTGAATATGTACGATACGCAGGATTGTTCCCAGATCCAAGGTGGCAGCAGTGCCATGTTGTGCTGGTGTGATAGTCCCAAGTGGCTCCTGCAATCTGCCATCCAGAAGTGGGGCAGCTGATTTTTGTTTGCCAGAGAAAAGGTCCGTGGTTTGTTTTTGGGGGCATATGGCTGAGAGTGGCCGGCTGGCCCCTGAAAATCCACGATACACAGGATGGTTCCCAGATCCAAGGTGGCACCTGTGCCAAGTCGGGCTGATTTGATAGTACTAAGTAGCTCCTGCAATCTGCCATGCAGAAGCGGGGCAGCTTACTTTTGTTTGCCAGGGAAACGGGCCGAGGTTTGTGTTTGGGGGCCTATGGCTGAGAGTGACCGGCTGGCTCCTGAAAAGCTACAATAGGCAGGATGGTGACCAGACCCATGGTGGCACCAGTGCCAAGTTGGGCTGGTTTGATAGTACCAAGTGGTTCCTGCAATCTGCCATCCAGAAGCAGGGCAGCTGAGTTTTGTTTGCCAGAGAAAAGGGCCTTGGTTTGTGTTTGGGGGCATATGGCTGGGTGTGGCCAGCTGGCTCCTTAAAATGCACGATATGCAACATGGCTCCCAGACCCAAGGTGGCACAAGTGCCAAGTTGGGCTGGTTTGATAGTACCAAGTGGCTCCTGCAATCTTCCATGATCACGTGGAGAAATACTTTCTGGTTTCAGCCTCATGCTCTTTCTTCTCTCCCTCAACTTCTCTATCACCTCTCATCTGGTTCACATGCGCTGTCTTCAAGGTCCACAGGCTACTTTTCACAGAATCTTCTGGCCTGATGAAGTAAGGATGATGAATAGAACAGAGCTGGGATCTATTTTCCAGTTTGGATAAAATGCATTCTGCACACAAATCCAAGGAGAACGGGCTGCCCCGATGCCCAGAAAATCTTTCACTCCTGCTAGTGTTCTACGTCAACCGCAACTTAGTCTGAAAGAAAAGCTTTTTCTCTGAGAGCATCTGAGAGGTTTGCATGAAGCACTGATATCTGACATATGCAATTTTGAATAGGAGAGGAAAAAGAAAATGGCAAGGAGTTTTTAATTTTAGTGGTTTCAATTTTAATTTCCGTGCACTTTTTCAAAACTTGTCAGCTCAAATGCCCATCAACATCTTTTAGTCATCTGTAAGTCAGTATTCATATAAAATGTGCTTCAAATCCAAAGAATTTCAAATTTGCACTCCAAGCTTCTATGCCTAGATTTATGATTTCCTACACATATTAGATGAAAGGAAGGCCTTTTTTACTGTGGGAGTGCTGGAACACTGGAACAGGTTGCCCAGAGAAGTTGTGGGTGTCCCATCCCTGAAAGTATTCAAGGTCACCTTGGACGGGGCTTGGAGCAGCAACAAAGGAGAAGCTTGATGGTAGAGAAACAAAGTTGGACTATAGAAGAAACTCGGATTGAAGTATAGGATCAAGTTTTCTCTCAGCTCTTGGGGTAAATTCAAAGTTGTACAAAATGACATTTATCTGTGCTATTCACTACTGTAACAGAAAGTTTCATGAAAACTGTACAGAAGATAGTAAATTTTAAAAGAGATAAGAATTACAGCATAAAATCCATGGGATAGGTTACAACATGAGACACTCTCTAAGAGAAAATCTCTGTGTTTCAGCACTTCATCGGGGTAAGATTTCATGAAGTGCCAAAGAAGGCGGCAAAATATCATTCGGGACATTATTTACTGGAATTCAGCCTGGCCATTAGTAGGAACTGCCTTTGAACATATCATGTAGATATACCACACACACTTTCCCTTCACTGAAAAATTACTGTTTACAACAAATAAGCAATTGACAATCAAAATTGATTGAAAGCATCTTAAACATGTCAAGTATTTCATTGTAGATGATCTGTGATCCAAATGCTTCTTCCACCTTCGAGAGGGACAGAAGAATTCTTCCATATCATGATGGTTTAAAATTGTATCAACCAATGTTTTCTGCTGAAAAGATATCATCTATTTTTTTCTATTTTTGGAAGAAAATATTCCTAGACATACAACAGGTGAGAACTAAGTAATTTTAAAGAAACAAATGAAATGAAAATATTCTGTAAATAGAATGAAATGAAAAGCTGTGTTTTAAATAGGAGCTAAATATTAAACAGAATTTTTGTACCAGGCATTTGAATTACTGCACCAGCTCTTTTGCCCATCAAGAGAGGCATTTAGCATTTCAGTCTTTTCCAAGGTGTTCATGATCTGCTATGCTGATCTCTGTGTGTGCCTAGGTGTGTGTGGAGGGGGGGGCATATGAAGGGGAGTGTGTATGTTTGCTTTACAATTGTTGTGGCAGATTCATGCCTCAGCTCCACATTTTGTTTTAAAAAGGTCACACCGAGTGGATATGAAGTTTACTATCAACAAGAGATCGATTCCCAAATCATCCATTTGACTCTCCCTTATAAATCATGTGCTTTGTTGCATATTTTATCAAATATACTTTCAAGCCAGATGGAGGAAGGAGGATGTGGGAATCCCTCCACCATCTTGCAACTTTTATGTAAGTAGGTTTTCAAGAAAATCATCATTTCTCTTTTAAATATGTCTGGAACAGGCATGATGGTAGTGTCAACCTGTTGGAGTTTTTGTTGCTGGAAGAAGTTGTACAAAAGGATTGGTTTTTACATTGACCAGTTACTGAATCAAGCGCAGGAATACATTGGAAATTTAGCTGGGGGTTCCTTTTCCCAGCAGACTACTTCTAGAACGAGCTTGTACACTGAAGCTGACTCTTTTGCTCTCTTTTTGTTTCTTTCCTATTTTCTTGGCTTCTTTGCCACTATCTAGACAATTTTGGAACTTTGTTCCCAACTAAAATGGTTTCAATAGTCTGATTGTGATCATACATTTTTACAAGGAATTTTTAAAATCTTTCCTCGAGTCCAGAAAGTCAAGGACTTAGATCTTTTTCTTCCCTTATCAATATTGCCATGAAATTGATAAATAAAGACCAACTCTTTATTTTTGTTTTTAACCCACGTAGATAATTCCCATCCATTAATCCATTTTGTGGACCAATAGCTGCCATTCTGATGGAAGCTGTCACTTCTTAACAATAGGCATTCTGTGACTATGTTGACAGCACTTTGGGTGAAGATCCTAACTGGTCTTAGATATACATAGGGAGAAATTTGCTCAGCCAGTGTCAGTCTTAAGCATGCGTATCAGAAGATCTTTCTAGAGCTGGGAATTTTCCCATGAAAGGGATTCAGTTAGGGAAGAGACACTTGTGCCAGAGTTTTACATTCTTCTTGAACACTGCTTAAGGAACTTAGATGCCATGTCCATTTGGATCTCTGTCTGCACAGAACTTTGTCATGCCAGTGCTTTGAAATGCATCTTGAAGAGAATTCACTAGCACAGAATGAAAGAGAGTGGAAGGGGTTGGTGGGGCTAACCAGGCCCAACCCCCCTGCCTAAACCAGGATACCTAGAGCCTCTTGCCCAGGATTCTATCTGGGTGTACTTTTAATGTCTTCAAAGATCCAGGCTCCACAATCTTTCTGGGCAGTCTGTGCCGTGGTTCAGTCACCCTGACAGTAAAGAAACATTTACTGATGTTCAAAGGCAATCTCCTGTATTTCAGTGTGTGCCCACTGCCTCTTGTCTTTTCCCTCAGCATCACTGAAAAGACACTGATTCCCTCCCCTTTGCACTATTGCTTCCATATGTATGTGTGATGCCATGTAGAGGTATGTCAAAAACCTCCCTGAAGCCCAGGCAGATAATATTCCCTTCATCTACCAGTCAAGTTGATTCATCAGAGGAGTTTAAAGTGATGTTCAGCATGAAATTCCCCTGAAAAATCATGCTAACTACATTATTTGGTCATCTGTCATGTGCCTGGCAAGGATTTCCAGGAAGAGCTGCTTCATCAACTTCCTGGGGATAAAAAAGAGGCTGGCTGGTTTGTACTATGGCGAGTCCTCTTAATTGCCTTTTTTGAAGATGGGTGTCATTTGCTAACATCCACTCTTTAGCCTCTCTTGTCGTCTACATCTTAGCAAAACGCTTTTCCACTATGTCTGGCTAGGAAAAACTGTGCCAGCACAGAAAACATCTCCCATCGTGTTCTAGAAGTTGCACGGATGTCTGCCAAGTGTTTGGCAGGAAGAAAAGAAAAGTTGTCCAAAACAGCTTCCAATCGAATGTTCCTGTGATTGGAAAAGTCAGGAGAGTGCAAAGGTACTGTTTTCTATCAGTTGGCAAGGTGCGCACACAATCCCAGTGTTGTACAGCTTGCTTCTTCACCTTCCCGAAGCTGCCGCTCTCGCCGGCTGCCGGAGCCCAAGAAGCGGCTTCTTCGCGCAAAGACGATTGTGCCGCTCACAGGGCTCTCCTTAGCGCGGCTTCTGCCGAAAGACGCCCGGCAGCGGCTCTTACCTCCGGAGAGCATCCTACCTTCGTCTTTAGCTCCTCTTCTCATCTACACCTCGGCAAAAAGCTTTTCCACTATGTCTGGCTAGGAAAAACTGTGCCAGCACAGAAAACATCTCCCATCGTGTTCTAGAAGTTGCACGGATGTCTGCCAAGTGTTTGGCAGGAAGAAAAGAAAAGTTGTCCAAAACAGCTTCCAATCGAATGTTCCTGTGATTGGAAAAGTCAGGAGAGTGCAAAGGTACTGTTTTCTATCAGTTGGCAAGGTGCGCACACAATCCCAGTGTTGTACAGCTTGCTTCTTCACCTTCCCGAAGCTGCCGCTCTCGCCGGCTGCCGGAGCCCAAGAAGCGGCTTCTTCGCGCAAAGACGATTGTGCCGCTCACAGTGCTCTCCTTAGCGCGGCTTCTGCCGAAAGACGCCCGGCAGCGGCTCTTACCTCCGGAGAGCATCCTACCTTCGTCTTTCGCGTCTTTTGTAGTCTACATCTTAGCAAAACGCTTTTCCACTATGTCTGGCTAGGAAAAACTGTGCCAGCACAGAAAACATCTCCCATCGTGTTCTAGAAGTTGCACGGATGTCTGCCAAGTGTTTGGCAGGAAGAAAAGAAAAGTTGTCCAAAACAGCTTCCAATCGAATGTTCCTGTGATTGGAAAAGTCAGGAGAGTGCAAAGGTACTGTTTTCTATCAGTTGGCAAGGTGCGCACACAATCCCAGTGTTGTACAGCTTGCTTCTTCACCTTCCCGAAGCTGCCACTCTCAGGAGGTAAGAGCCGCTGCCGGGCGTCTTTCGGCAGAAGCCGCGCTAAGGAGAGCACTGTGAGCGGCACAATCGTCTTTGCGCGAAGAAGCCGCTTCTTGGGCTCCGGCAGCCGGCGAGAGCGGCAGCTTCGGGAAGGTGAAGAAGCAAGCTGTACAACACTGGGATTGTGTGCGCACCTTGCCAACTGATAGAAAACAGTACCTTTGCACTCTCCTGACTTTTCCAATCACAGGAACATTCGATTGGAAGCTGTTTTGGACAACTTTTCTTTTCTTCCTGCCAAACACTTGGCAGACATCCGTGCAACTTCTAGAACACGATGGGAGATGTTTTCTGTGCTGGCACAGTTTTTCCTAGCCAGACATAGTGGAAAAGCGTTTTGCTAAGATGTAGACTACAAAAGACGCGAAAGACGAAGGTAGGATGCTCTCCGGAGGTAAGAGCCGCTGCCGGGCGTCTTTCGGCAGAAGCCGCGCTAAGGAGAGCACTGTGAGCGGCACAATCGTCTTTGCGCGAAGAAGCCGCTTCTTGGGCTCCG
Organism: Melospiza melodia melodia; assembly: GCF_035770615.1. Lineage (NCBI taxonomy): Eukaryota > Metazoa > Chordata > Aves > Passeriformes > Passerellidae > Melospiza > Melospiza melodia. The sequence goes on along the minus strand of NC_086194.1, from coordinate 67,074,971 downwards.
GCAGCCGGCGAGAGCGGCAGCTTCGGGAAGGTGAAGAAGCAAGCTGTACAACACTGGGATTGTGTGCGCACCTTGCCAACTGATAGAAAACAGTACCTTTGCACTCTCCTGACTTTTCCAATCACAGGAACATTCGATTGGAAGCTGTTTTGGACAACTTTTCTTTTCTTCCTGCCAAACACTTGGCAGACATCCGTGCAACTTCTAGAACACGATGGGAGATGTTTTCTGTGCTGGCACAGTTTTTCCTAGCCAGACATAGTGGAAAAGCGTTTTGCTAAGATGTAGACGACAAGAGAGGCTAAAGAGTGGATGTTAGCAAATGACACCCATCTTCAAAAAAGGCAATTAAGAGGACTCGCCATAGTACAAACCAGCCAGCCTCTTTTTTATCCCCAGGAAGTTGATGAAGCAGCTCTTCCTGGAAATCCTTGCCAGGCACATGACAGATGACCAAATAATGTAGTTAGCATGATTTTTCAGGGGAATTTCATGCTGAACATCACTTTAAACTCCTCTGATGAATCAACTTGACTGGTAGATGAAGGGAATATTATCTGCCTGGGCTTCAGGGAGGTTTTTGACATACCTCTACATGGCATCACACATACATATGGAAGCAATAGTGCAAAGGGGAGGGAATCAGTGTCTTTTCAGTGATGCTGAGGGAAAAGACAAGAGGCAGTGGGCACACACTGAAATACAGGAGATTGCCTTTGAACATCAGTAAATGTTTCTTTACTGTCAGGGTGACTGAACCACGGCACAGACTGCCCAGAAAGATTGTGGAGCCTGGATCTTTGAAGACATTAAAAGTACACCCAGATAGAATCCTGGGCAAGAGGCTCTAGGTATCCTGGTTTAGGCAGGGGGGTTGGGCCTGGTTAGCCCCACCAACCCCTTCCACTCTCTTTCATTCTGTGCTAGTGAATTCTCTTCAAGATGCATTTCAAAGCACTGGCATGACAAAGTTCTGTGCAGACAGAGATCCAAATGGACATGGCATCTAAGTTCCTTAAGCAGTGTTCAAGAAGAATGTAAAACTCTGGCACAAGTGTCTCTTCCCTAACTGAATCCCTTTCATGGGAAAATTCCCAGCTCTAGAAAGATCTTCTGATACGCATGCTTAAGACTGACACTGGCTGAGCAAATTTCTCCCTATGTATATCTAAGACCAGTTAGGATCTTCACCCAAAGTGCTGTCAACATAGTCACAGAATGCCTATTGTTAAGAAGTGACAGCTTCCATCAGAATGGCAGCTATTGGTCCACAAAATGGATTAATGGATGGGAATTATCTACGTGGGTTAAAAACAAAAATAAAGAGTTGGTCTTTATTTATCAATTTCATGGCAATATTGATAAGGGAAGAAAAAGATCTAAGTCCTTGACTTTCTGGACTCGAGGAAAGATTTTAAAAATTCCTTGTAAAAATGTATGATCACAATCAGACTATTGAAACCATTTTAGTTGGGAACAAAGTTCCAAAATTGTCTAGATAGTGGCAAAGAAGCCAAGAAAATAGGAAAGAAACAAAAAGAGAGCAAAAGAGTCAGCTTCAGTGTACAAGCTCGTTCTAGAAGTAGTCTGCTGGGAAAAGGAACCCCCAGCTAAATTTCCAATGTATTCCTGCGCTTGATTCAGTAACTGGTCAATGTAAAAACCAATCCTTTTGTACAACTTCTTCCAGCAACAAAAACTCCAACAGGTTGACACTACCATCATGCCTGTTCCAGACATATTTAAAAGAGAAATGATGATTTTCTTGAAAACCTACTTACATAAAAGTTGCAAGATGGTGGAGGGATTCCCACATCCTCCTTCCTCCATCTGGCTTGAAAGTATATTTGATAAAATATGCAACAAAGCACATGATTTATAAGGGAGAGTCAAATGGATGATTTGGGAATCGATCTCTTGTTGATAGTAAACTTCATATCCACTCGGTGTGACCTTTTTAAAACAAAATGTGGAGCTGAGGCATGAATCTGCCACAACAATTGTAAAGCAAACATACACACTCCCCTTCATATGCCCCCCCCTCCACACACACCTAGGCACACACAGAGATCAGCATAGCAGATCATGAACACCTTGGAAAAGACTGAAATGCTAAATGCCTCTCTTGATGGGCAAAAGAGCTGGTGCAGTAATTCAAATGCCTGGTACAAAAATTCTGTTTAATATTTAGCTCCTATTTAAAACACAGCTTTTCATTTCATTCTATTTACAGAATATTTTCATTTCATTTGTTTCTTTAAAATTACTTAGTTCTCACCTGTTGTATGTCTAGGAATATTTTCTTCCAAAAATAGAAAAAAATAGATGATATCTTTTCAGCAGAAAACATTGGTTGATACAATTTTAAACCATCATGATATGGAAGAATTCTTCTGTCCCTCTCGAAGGTGGAAGAAGCATTTGGATCACAGATCATCTACAATGAAATACTTGACATGTTTAAGATGCTTTCAATCATTTTTGATCGTCAATTGCTTATTTGTTGTAAACAGTAATTTTTCAGTGAAGGGAAAGTGTGTGTGGTATATCTACATGATATGTTCAAAGGCAGTTCCTACTAATGGCCAGGCTGAATTCCAGTAAATAATGTCCCGAATGATATTTTGCCGCCTTCTTTGGCACTTCATGAAATCTTACCCCGATGAAGTGCTGAAACACAGAGATTTTCTCTTAGAGAGTGTCTCATGTTGTAACCTATCCCATGGATTTTATGCTGTAATTCTTATCTCTTTTAAAATTTACTATCTTCTGTACAGTTTTCATGAAACTTTCTGTTACAGTAGTGAATAGCACAGATAAATGTCATTTTGTACAACTTTGAATTTACCCCAAGAGCTGAGAGAAAACTTGATCCTATACTTCAATCCGAGTTTCTTCTATAGTCCAACTTTGTTTCTCTACCATCAAGCTTCTCCTTTGTTGCTGCTCCAAGCCCCGTCCAAGGTGACCTTGAATACTTTCAGGGATGGGACACCCACAACTTCTCTGGGCAACCTGTTCCAGTGTTCCAGCACTCCCACAGTAAAAAAGGCCTTCCTTTCATCTAATATGTGTAGGAAATCATAAATCTAGGCATAGAAGCTTGGAGTGCAAATTTGAAATTCTTTGGATTTGAAGCACATTTTATATGAATACTGACTTACAGATGACTAAAAGATGTTGATGGGCATTTGAGCTGACAAGTTTTGAAAAAGTGCACGGAAATTAAAATTGAAACCACTAAAATTAAAAACTCCTTGCCATTTTCTTTTTCCTCTCCTATTCAAAATTGCATATGTCAGATATCAGTGCTTCATGCAAACCTCTCAGATGCTCTCAGAGAAAAAGCTTTTCTTTCAGACTAAGTTGCGGTTGACGTAGAACACTAGCAGGAGTGAAAGATTTTCTGGGCATCGGGGCAGCCCGTTCTCCTTGGATTTGTGTGCAGAATGCATTTTATCCAAACTGGAAAATAGATCCCAGCTCTGTTCTATTCATCATCCTTACTTCATCAGGCCAGAAGATTCTGTGAAAAGTAGCCTGTGGACCTTGAAGACAGCGCATGTGAACCAGATGAGAGGTGATAGAGAAGTTGAGGGAGAGAAGAAAGAGCATGAGGCTGAAACCAGAAAGTATTTCTCCACGTGATCATGGAAGATTGCAGGAGCCACTTGGTACTATCAAACCAGCCCAACTTGGCACTTGTGCCACCTTGGGTCTGGGAGCCATGTTGCATATCGTGCATTTTAAGGAGCCAGCTGGCCACACCCAGCCATATGCCCCCAAACACAAACCAAGGCCCTTTTCTCTGGCAAACAAAACTCAGCTGCCCTGCTTCTGGATGGCAGATTGCAGGAACCACTTGGTACTATCAAACCAGCCCAACTTGGCACTGGTGCCGCCATGGGTCTGGTCACCATCCTGCCTATTGTAGCTTTTCAGGAGCCAGCCGGTCACTCTCAGCCATAGGCCCCCAAACACAAACCTCGGCCCGTTTCCCTGGCAAACAAAAGTAAGCTGCCCCGCTTCTGGATGGCAGATTGCAGGAGCTACTTAGTACTATCAAATCAGCCCGACTTGGCACAGGTGCCACCTTGGATCTGGGAACCATCCTGTGTATCGTGGATTTTCAGGGGCCAGCCGGCCACTCTCAGCCATATGCCCCCAAAAACAAACCACGGACCTTTCCTCTGGCAAACAAAAATCAGCTGCCCCACTTCTGGATGGCAGATTGCAGGAGCCACTTGGGACTATCACACCAGCACAACATGGCACTGCTGCCACCTTGGATCTGGGAACAATCCTGCGTATCGTACATATTCAGGAACCAGCCGAACACTCCCAGCCACAGGCCCCCAAACACAAACAACGGCCCTTTTCTCTGGCAAACAAAACTCAACTGCCCCTCTTCTGGATGGCAAATTGCAGGACGCACTTGGTACTACAAAAAGAGCCCGACTTGGCAGTGGTGCCACCTTGGCTCTGGGAACCATCCTGCGTATCGAGCATTTTAAGGAGCCAGCCGGCAATTCCCAGCCGTATGCCCCAAAAAGAAACCATGGACCTTTTCTCTGGCAAAAAAAACTCAGCTGTCCCGCTTCTGGATGGCAGATTGCAGGAGTTACTTTGAACCATACAACCAGCCTTACTTGGCACTGGTGCCACCTTGGATCTGGGAACCATCCTGCCTATCGTTGATTTTCAGGGGCCAGCCGGCCACTCTCAGCCATAGGCCCCCAAACACAAACCACAGCCCTTTCCTCTAGCAAACAAAATTCAACTGCCCCGCTTCTGGATGGCAAATTGCAGGAGCCACTGGGTACTACAAAAACAGCCTGACTTGGCACTGGTGCCACCTTGCGCCTGGTTACCATGCGGCGTATCGTGCATTTTAAGGAGCCAGGTGGCCACTCCCAGCCATATGCCCCCAAACACAACCCACGGCCCTTTTCTCTGGCAAACAAAACTCAGCTGCCCCGCTTCTGGATGGCAGATTGCAGGAGACACTTGGTACTATCAAACCAGCCCGACTTGGCACTGGTGCCACCTTGGGTCTGGGAACCATCCTGCGTATTGTGGATTGTCAGGAGACAGCCGACCACTCTCGGCCACAGAGCCCAATCAAAAACAAAGGTCCGTTTCCCTGGCAAAAAAAACTCAGCTGCCCCGCTTCTGGATGGGAGATTGCAGGAGGCACTTGACACTGTCAAACGAGCCCCACTTGGCACTGGTGCCACCTTGGGTCTGGGAACCATGCTGCGTATCGTGGATTTTCAGGAGCCAGCCGGCCACTGCCAGCCACAGGCCCCCAAACACAAACCACAGCCTTTTTCTCTGGCAAACAAAACTCAGCTGCCCCGCTTCTGGATGGCAGATTGCAGGAGCCACTTGGTACTATCAAACCAGCCCGACTTGGCACTGGTGCCACCTTGGGTCTGGGAACCATCCTGCCTATCGTGGATTTTAAGGAGCCAGCCGGCTACTCCCAGCCACAGGCCCCCAACAAAAACCACGGCCCTTTTTTCTCGCAAACAAAACTTAGCTGCCTCACTTCTGGATGGCAGATTGTAGGAGCCACTTGGTGTAATCAAACCAGCCCGACTTGGCACTGGTGCCACCTTGGGTCTGGGAACCATCCTGCGTATCGTGGATTCTAAGGAGCCACCCGGCCACTCTGAGCCACAGGCCCCCAAACAAAATCAACGGCGCTGTTCCCTGGAAAACAAAACACGCCTGCCAACTTTTTGATGGAGTTTGCAGGAGCCACTTGGTACTATCAAACCAGCCCGACTTGGCACTGGTGCCACCTTGGGTCTGGGAAACATCCTGCGTATCGTGGATTCTTAGGAGCCAGCCGGCCACTCCTAGCCACAGGCCCCCAAACAAAAACCTAGGCCTATTTCTCTGGCAAACAAAAGTAAGCTGCCCTGCTTCTGGATGGCAGATTGCAGGAGACACTTGGTACTATCAAACCAGCCCAACTTGGCACTGGTGCCACCTTGGGTCTGGGAACCATCCTGCGTATCGTGGATTCTAAGGAGCCAGCTGGCCACTCCCAGCCACAGGCCCCCAAACACAAACAACGGCGCTTTTCCCTGGAAAACAAAACTCGCCTGCCAACTTTTTGATGGCAGATTGCAGGAGCCACTTGGTACTATCAAATCAGCCCAACTTGGCACTGGTGCCACCATGGGTCTGGTCACCATCCTGCGTATCGTAGCTTTTCAGGAGCCAGCCGGTCACTCCCAGCCATAGGCCCCCAGACAAAAACCTCGGCCCGTTTCCCTGGCAAACAAAAGTAAGCTGCCCCGCTTCTGGATGGCAGATTGCAGTACGCACTTGGTACTATCAAACCAGCCCAACTTGGAAATGGTGCCACCTTGGGTCTGGGAACCATCCTGCGTATCGTGGATTCTAAGGAGCCAGCGGGCCACTCCCAGCCACAGGCCCCCAAATACAAACAACGGCGCTTTTCCCTGGAAAACAAAACTCGCCTGCCAAATTTTTGATGGCAGATTGCAGGAGCCACTTGGTACTATCAAATCAGCCCAACTTGGCACTGGTGCCACCATGGATCTGGTCACCATCCTGCCTATCGTAGCTTTTCAGGTGCCAGCCGGTCACTCCCAGCCATAGGAACCCAGACACAAACCTCGGCCCGTTTCCCTGGCAAACAAAAGTAAGCTGCCCCGCTTCTGGATGGCAGATTGCAGGAGCCACTTTGCACCATCAAACTGGCCCGACTTGTCACTGGTGCCACCTCAGGTCTGGGAACCCTCCTGCGTATCGTGGATTCCAATTAGCAAGACGGCCACTCCCAGCCACAGGCCCCCAAACACAAACAACGGCGCTTTTCCCTGGAAAACAAAACTCGCCTGCCAACTTTTTGATGGCAGATTGCAGGAGCCACTTGGTACTATCAAACCAGCCCAAGTTGGCACTGCTGACACCATGGGTCTGGTCACCATCCTGCCTATCGTAGCTTTTCAGGAGCCAGCCGGTCACTCCCAGCCATAGGCCCCCAGACACAAAGCTCGGCCCGTTTCCCTGGCAAACAAAAGTAAGCTGCCCCGCTTCTGGATGGCAGATTTCAGGATCCACTTGTTATTATCAAACCAGCCCGACTTGGTACTGGTGCCACCTCTGGTCTGGGAACCATCCTGCGTATCTTGGATTCTAAGGAGCCAGCCGGCCACTCCCAGCCACAGGCCCCCAAAAAAAAACATCGGCGCTTTTCCCTGGAAAACAAAACTCGCCTGCCAACATTTTGATTGCAGATTGCAGGAACCACTTGGTACTATCAAACCAGCCCAACTTGGCACTGGTGCCAACTTGGGTCTGGGAACCATCCGGCGTATCGTGTGTTTAAAGGAGCCAGCCGGCCACTCCAGCCACAGGCCCGCAGACACATACAACGGCGCTTTTCCCTGGAAAACAAAACTCGCCTGCCAACTTTTGATGGCAGATTGCAGGAGCCACTTGGTACTATCAAACCAGCCCAACTTGGCACTGGTGCCACCATGGGTCTGGTCACCATCCTGCCTATCGTAGCTTTTCAGGAGCCAGCCGGTCACTCCCAGCCATAGGCCCCCAGACACAAACCTCGGCCCGTTTCCCTGGCAAACAAAAGTAAGCTGCCCCGCTTCTGGATGGCAGATTGCAGGACGCACTTGGTACTATCAAACCAGCCCGACTTGGCACTGGTGCTACCTCAGGTCTGGGAACCATCCTGCGTATCGTGGATTCTAAGGAGCCAGCCGGCCACTCCCAGCCACAGGCCCCCAAACACAAACATCGGCGCTTTTCCCTGGAAAACAAAACTCGCCTGCCAACTTTTTGATGGCAGATTGCCGGAGCCACTGGGTACTATCAAACCAGCCCAACTTGGCACTGGTGCCACCATGGGTCTGGTCACCATCCTGCCTATCGTAGCTTTTCAGGAGCGAGCCGGTCACTCCCAGCCATAGACCCCAGACACAAACCTCGGCCCGTTTCCCTGGCAAAAAAAAGTAAGCTGCCCCGCTTCTGGATGGCAGATTGCAGGAGCCACTTTGCACCATCAAACTAGCCCGACTTGGCACTGGTGCCACCTCAGGTCTGGGAACCATCCTGCGTATCGTGGATTCTAAGGAGCCAGCCGGACACTCCCAGCCACAGGCCCTCAAACACAAACAGCGGCGCTTTTCCCTGGAAAACAAAACTCGCCTGCCAAATTTTGATGGCAGATTGCCGGAGCCACTTGGTACTGTCAAACCAGCCCAACTTGGCACTGGTGCCACCATGGGTCTGGTCACCATCCTGCCTATCGTAGATTTTCAGGACCTAGCCGGTCACTCCCAGCCATAGGCCCCCAGACACAAACCTCGGCCCGTTTCCGTGGCAAACAAAACTAAGCGGCGCCGCTTGTGGATGGCAGATTGCAGGACGCACTTGGTACTATCAAACCAGCCCGACTTGGCACTGGTGCCACCTCTGGTCTGGGAACCATCCTGCGTATCGTGGATTCCAATTAGCAAGCTGGCCACTCCCAGCCACAGGCCCCCAAACACAAACAACGGCGCTTTTCCCTGGAAAACAAAACTCGCCTGCCAACATTTTGATGGCAGATTGCAGGAGCCACTTGGTACTATCAAATCAGCCCAACATGGCACTGGTGCCACCATGGGTCTTGGAACCATCCTGCCTATCGTAGCTGTTCAGGCGCCAGCCGGTCACTCCCAGCCATAGGCCCCCAGAGAAAACCTCGGCCCTTTTCCCTGGAAAACAAAAGTAAGCTGCCCCGCTTCTGGATGGCAGATTGCAGGAGCCACTTTGCACCATCAAACTGGCCCGACTTGTCACTGGTGCCACCTCAGGTCTGGGAACCATCCGGCGTATCGTGGATTCCAATTAGAAGCTGGCCACTCCCAGCCACAGGCCCCCAAACACAAACAACGGCGCTTTTCCCTGGAAAACAAAACTCGCCTGCCAACATTTTGATGGCAGATTGCAGGAGCCACTTGGTACTATCAAACCAGCCCAACTTGGCACTGGTGCCACCATGGGTCTGGTCACCATCCTGCCTATCGTAGCTTTTCAGGACCTAGACGGTCACTCCCAGCCATAGGCCCCCAGACACAAAGCTCTGCCCGTTTCCCTGGCAAACAAAAGTAAGCTGTCCCGCTTCTGGATGGCAGATTGCAGGATCCACTTGGTAGTATCAAACTGGCCCTACTTGGCACTGGTGCCACCTCTGGTCTGGGAACCATCCTGCGTATCGTGGATTCTAAGCATCCAGCCGGCCACTCCCAGCCACAGGCCCCCAAACACAAACAACGGCGCTTTTCCCTGGAAAACAAAACTCGCCTGCCAACTTTTTGATGGCAGATTGCAGGAGCCACTTGGTACTATCAAACCAGCCCAACTTGGCACTGGTGCCACCATGGGTCTGGTCACCATCCTGCCTATCGTAGCTTTTCAGGAGCCAGCCGGTCACTCCCAGCCATAGGCCCCCAGACACAAACCTCGGCCCGTTTCCCTGGCAAACAAAAGTAAGCTGCCCCGCTTCTGGATGGCAGATTGCAGGAGCCACTTTGCACCATCAAACTAGCCCGACTTGGCACTGGTGCCACCTCAGGTCTGGGAACCATGCTGCGTATCGTGGATTCTAATTAGCCAGCCGGTCACTCCCTGCCATAGGCCCCCAAACACAAACAAGGGCGCTATTCGCTGGAAAACAAAACTCGCCTGCCAACATTTTGATGGCAGATTGCCGGAGCCACTTGGTACTATCAAACCAGCCCAACTTGGCACTGGTGCCACCATGGGTCTGGTCACCATCCTGCCTATCGTAGCTTTTCAGGAGCCAGCCGGTCACTCCCAGCCATAGGCCCCCAGACACAAACCTCGGCCCGTTTCCCTGGCAAACAAAAGTAAGCTGCCCCGCTTCTGGATGGCAGATTGCAGTACGCACTTGGTACTATCAAACCAGCCCGACTTGGCACTGGTGCCACCTCTGGTCTGGGAACCATCCTGCGTATCTTGGATTCTAAGGAGCCAGCCGGCCACTCCCAGCCACAGGCCCCCAAAAAAAAACATCGGCGCTTTTCCCTGGAAAACAAAACTCGCCTGCCAACATTTTGATTGCAGATTGCAGGAACCACTTGGTACTATCAAACCAGCCCAACTTGGCACTGGTGCCAACTTGGGTCTGGGAACCATCCGGCGTATCGTGGGTTCAAAGGAGCCAGCCGGCCACTCCAGCCACAGGCCCGCAGACACAAACAACGGCGCTTTTCCCTGGAAAACAAAACTCGCCTGCCAACTTTTGATGGCAGATTGCAGGAGCCACTTGGTACTATCAAACCAGCCCAACTTGGCACTGGTGCCACCATGGGTCTGGTCACCATCCTGCCTATCGTAGCTTTTCAGGAGCCAGCCGGTCACTCCCAGCCATAGGCCCCCAGACACAAACCTCGGCCCGTTTCCCTGGCAAACAAAAGTAAGCTGCCCCGCTTCTGGATGGCAGATTGCAGGAGCCACTTTGCACCATCAAACTAGCCCGACTTGGCACTGGTGCTACCTCAGGTCTGGGAACCATCCTGCGTATCGTGGATTCTAAGGAGCCAGCCGGCCACTCCCAGCCACAGGCCCCCAAACACAAACATCGGCGCTTTTCCCTGGAAAACAAAACTCGCCTGCCAACTTTTTGATGGCAGATTGCCGGAGCCACTGGGTACTATCAAACCAGCCCAACTTGGCACTGGTGCCACCATGGGTCTGGTCACCATCCTGCCTATCGTAGCTTTTCAGGAGCGAGCCGGTCACTCCCAGCCATAGACCCCAGACACAAACCTCGGCCCGTTTCCCTGGCAAAAAAAAGTAAGCTGCCCCGCTTCTGGATGGCAGATTGCAGGAGCCACTTTGCACCATCAAACTAGCCCGACTTGGCACTGGTGCCACCTCAGGTCTGGGAACCATCCTGCGTATCGTGGATTCTAAGGAGCCAGCCGGACACTCCCAGCCACAGGCCCTCAAACACAAACAGCGGCGCTTTTCCCTGGAAAACAAAACTCGCCTGCCAAATTTTGATGGCAGATTGCCGGAGCCACTTGGTACTATCAAACCAGCCCAACTTGGCACTGGTGCCACCATGGGTCTGGTCACCATCCTGCCTATCGTAGATTTTCAGGACCTAGCCGGTCACTCCCAGCCATAGGCCCCCAGACACAAACCTCGGCCCGTTTCCGTGGCAAACAAAACTAAGCGGCGCCGCTTGTGGATGGCAGATTGCAGGACGCACTTGGTACTATCAAACCAGCCCGACTTGGCACTGGTGCCACCTCTGGTCTGGGAACCATCCTGCGTATCGTGGATTCCAATTAGCAAGCTGGCCACTCCCAGCCACAGGCCCCCAAACAAAAACAACGGCGCTTTTCCCTGGAAAACAAAACTCGCCTGCCAACATTTTGATGGCAGATTGCAGGAGCCACTTGGTACTATCAAATCAGCCCAACATGGCACTGGTGCCACCATGGGTCTTGGAACCATCCTGCCTATCGTAGCTGTTCAGGCGCCAGCCGGTCACTCCCAGCCATAGGCCCCCAGAGAAAACCTCGGCCCTTTTCCCTGGAAAACAAAAGTAAGCTGCCCCGCTTCTGGATGGCAGATTGCAGGAGCCACTTTGCACCATCAAACTGGCCCGACTTGTCACTGGTGCCACCTCAGGTCTGGGAACCATCCGGCGTATCGTGGATTCCAATTAGAAGCTGGCCACTCCCAGCCACAGGCCCCCAAACACAAACAACGGCGCTTTTCCCTGGAAAACAAAACTCGCCTGCCAACATTTTGATGGCAGATTGCAGGAGCCACTTGGTACTATCAAACCAGCCCAACTTGGCACTGGTGCCACCATGGGTCTGGTCACCATCCTGCCTATCGTAGCTTTTCAGGACCTAGACGGTCACTCCCAGCCATAGGCCCCCAGACACAAAGCTCTGCCCGTTTCCCTGGCAAACAAAAGTAAGCTGTCCCGCTTCTGGATGGCAGATTGCAGGATCCACTTGGTAGTATCAAACTGGCCCTACTTGGCACTGGTGCCACCTCTGGTCTGGGAACCATCCTGCGTATCGTGGATTCTAAGCATCCAGCCGGCCACTCCCAGCCACAGGCCCCCAAACACAAACAACGGCGCTTTTCCCTGGAAAACAAAACTCGCCTGCCAACTTTTTGATGGCAGATTGCAGGAGCCACTTGGTACTATCAAACCAGCCCAACTTGGCACTGGTGCCACCATGGGTCTGGTCACCATCCTGCCTATCGTAGCTTTTCAGGAGCCAGCCGGTCACTCCCAGCCATAGGCCCCCAGACACAAACCTCGGCCCGTTTCCCTGGCAAACAAAAGTAAGCTGCCCCGCTTCTGGATGGCAGATTGCAGGAGCCACTTTGCACCATCAAACTAGCCCGACTTGGCACTGGTGCCACCTCAGGTCTGGGAACCATGCTGCGTATCGTGGATTCTAATTAGCCAGCCGGTCACTCCCTGCCATAGGCCCCCAAACACAAACAAGGGCGCTATTCGCTGGAAAACAAAACTCGCCTGCCAACATTTTGATGGCAGATTGCCGGAGCCACTTGGTACTATCAAACCAGCCCAACTTGGCACTGGTGCCACCATGGGTCTGGTCACCATCCTGCCTATCGTAGCTTTTCAGGAGCCAGCCGGTCACTCCCAGCCATAGGCCCCCAGACACAAACCTCGGCCCGTTTCCCTGGCAAACAAAAGTAAGCTGCCCCGCTTCTGGATGGCAGATTGCAGTACGCACTTGGTACTATCAAACCAGCCCGACTTGGCACTGGTGCCACCTCTGGTCTGGGAACCATCCTGCGTATCGTGGATTCTAAGGAGCCAGCCGGCCACTCCCAGCCACAGGCCCCCAAACAAAAACAACGGCGCTTTTCCCTGGAAAACAAAACTCGCCTGCCAACTTTTTGATGGCAGATTGCAGGAGCCACTTGGTACTATCAAACCAGCCCAACTTGGCACTGGTGCCACCATGGGTCTGGTCACCATCCTGCCTATAGTAGCTTTTCAGGACCTAGACGGTCACTCCCAGTCATAGGCCCCCAGACACAAAGCTCTGCCCGTTTCCCTGGCAAACAAAAGTAAGCTGTCCCGCTTCTGGATGGCAGATTGCAGGATCCACTATGTAGTATCAAACCAGCCCGACTTGGCACTGGTGCCACCTCTGGTCTGGGAACCATCCTGCGTATCGTGGATTCTAAGCAGCCAGCCGGCCACTCCCAGCCACAGGCCCCCAAACACAAACAACGGCGCTTTTCCCTGGAAAACAAAACTCGCCTGCCAACTTTTTGATGGCAGATTGCAGGAGCCACTTGGTACTATCAAACCAGCCCAACTTGGCACTGGTGCCACCATGGGTCTGGTCACCATCCTGCCTATCGTAGCTTTTCAGGAGCCAGCCGGTCACTCCCAGCCATAGGCCCCCAGACACAAACCTCGGCCCGTTTCCCTGGCAAACAAAAGTAAGCTGCCCCGCTTCTGGATGGCAGATTGCAGGAGCCACTTTGCACCATCAAACTAGCCCGACTTGGCACTGGTGCCACCTCAGGTCTGGGAACCATGCTGCGTATCGTGGATTCTAATAAGCCAGCCGGTCACTCCCTGCCATAGGCCCCCAAACACAAACAAGGGCGCTATTCGCTGGAAAACAAAACTCGCCTGCCAACATTTTGATGGCAGATTGCCGGAGCCACTTGGTACTATCAAACCAGCCCAACTTGGCACTGGTGCCACCATGGGTCTGGTCACCATCCTGCCTATCGTAGCTTTTCAGGAGCCAGCCGGTCACTCCCAGCCATAGGCCCCCAGACACAAACCTCGGCCCGTTTCCCTGGCAAACAAAAGTAAGCTGCCCCGCTTCTGGATGGCAGATTGCAGTACGCACTTGGTACTATCAAACCAGCCCGACTTGGCACTGGTGCCACCTCTGGTCTGGGAACCATCCTGCGTATCGTGGATTCTAAGGAGCCAGCCGGCCACTCCCAGCCACAGGCCCCCAAACAAAAACAACGGCGCTTTTCCCTGGAAAACAAAACTCGCCTGCCAACTTTTTGATGGCAGATTGCAGGAGCCACTTGGTACTATCAAACCAGCCCAACTTGGCACTGGTGCCGCCATGGGTCTGGTCACCATCCTGCCTATCGTAGCTTTTCAGGAGCCAGCCGGTCACTCCCAGCCATAGGCCCCCAGACACAAACCTCGGCCCGTTTCCCTGGCAAACATAAGTAAGCTGCCCCGCTTCTGGATGGCAGATTGCAGGAGCCACTTTGCACCATCAAACTAGCCCGACTTGGCACTGGTGCCACCTCAGGTTTGGGAACCGTGCTGCGTATCATGGATTCTAATTAGCCAGCCGGTCACTCCCTGCCATAGGCCCCCAAACACAAACAAGGTCGCTATTCACTGGAAAACAAAACTCGCCTGCCAAATTTTGATGGCAGATTGCCGGAGCCACTTGGTACTATCAAACCAGCCCAACTTGACAGTGGTGCCACCATGGGTCTGGTCACCATCCTGCCTATCGTAGCTTTTCAGGAGCCAGCCGGTCACTCCCAGCCATAGGCCCCCAGACACAAACCTCGGCCCGTTTCCCTGGCAAACAAAAGTAAGCTGCCCCGCTTCTGGATGGCAGATTGCAGTACGCACTTGGTACTATCAAACCAGCCCGACTTGGCACTGGTGCCACCTCTGGTCTGGGAACCATCCTGCGTATCGTGGATTCTAAGGAGCCAGCCGGCCACTCCCAGCCACAGGCCCCCAAACAAAAACAACGGCGCTTTTCCCTGGAAAACAAAACTCGCCTGCCAACTTTTTGATGGCAGATTGCAGGAGCCACTTGGTACTATCAAACCAGCCCAACTTGGCACTGGTGCCACCATGGGTCTGGTCACCATCCTGCCTATCGTAGCTTTTCAGGAGCCAGCCGGTCACTCCCAGGCATAGGCCCCCAGACACAAACCTCGGCCCGTTTCCCTGGCAAACAAAAGTAAGCTGCCCCGCTTCTGGATGGCAGATTGCAGGAGCCACTTTGCACCATCAAACTAGCCCGACTTGGCACTGGTGCCACCTCAGGTCTGGGAACCATCCTCCCGATCGTGGATTCTAAGGAGCCAGCCGGCCACTCCCAGCCACAGGCCCCCAAACACAAACAACGGCGCTTTTCCCTGGATAACAAACTCGCCTGCCAACTTTTTGATGGCAGATTGCAGGAGCCACTTGGTACTATCAAACCAGCCCAACTTGGCACTGGTGCCACCATGGGTCTGGTCACCATCCTGCCTATCGTAGCTTTTCAGGATCTAGACGGTCACTCCCAGCAATAGGCCCCGTGACACAAAGCTCAGCCGGTTTCCCTGACAAAAAAAAGTAAGCTGTCCCGCTTCTGGATGGCAGATTGCAGGATCCACTAGGTAGTATCAAACCAGCCCGACTTGGCACTGGTGCGACCTCTGGTCTGGGAACCATCCTGCGTATCGTGGATTCTAAGCATCCAGCCGGCCACTCCCAGCCACAGGCCCCCAAACAAAAACAACGGCGCTTTTCCCTGGAAAACAAAACTCGCCTGCCAACATTTTGATGGCAGATTGCAGGAACCACTTGTTACTATCAAACCAGCCCAACTTGGCACTGGTGCCACCATGGGTCTGGTCACCATCCTGCCTATCGTAGCTTTTCAGGAGCCAGCCGGTCACTCCCTGCCATAGGCCCCGAGATACAAACCTCGGCCCGTTTCCCTGGCAAACAAAAGTAAGCTGCCCCGCTTCTGGATGGCAGATTGCAGCAGCCACTTGGTAGTATCAAACCAGCCCAACTTGGCACTGGTGGCACCTCTTGTCTGGGAACCATGCTGCGTATCGTGGTTTCTAAGGAGCCAGCCGGCCACTCCCAACCATAGACCCCCAGACACAAACCTCGGCCCGTTTCCCTGGAAAACAAAAGTAAGCTACTCCGATTCTGGATGGCAGATTGCAGGAGCCACTTGGTACTATCAAATCAGCCCAACTTGGCACTGGTGCCACCATGGGTCTGGTAAACATCCTGCCTATCGTAGCTTTTCAGGAGCCAGCCGGCCACTCTCAGCCATATGCCCCCAAAAACAAACCACGGCCCTTTTCTCTGGCAAACAATACTCAACTGCCCCTCTTCTGGATGGCAAATTTTAGGACGCACTTTGTACTACGAAAACCGCCCGACGTGGCACTGGTGCCACCTTGTGTCAGGGAACCATCCTGCATATCGAGCTTTTTAAGGAGCCAGCCGGCCACGCCCAGCCATAAACCCCCAAAAACAAACCACGGACCATTTATCTTGGAAACAAAAATCCGCTGCCCCGCGTGTGGATGGCAGATTGCCGGAGCCACTTTGCACCATCAAACCAGCCCGACTTGGCACTGGTGCCACCTTGGGTCTGGGAACAATCCTGCATATCGTGGATTCTAAGGAGCCAGCCGGCCACTCCCAGCCACAGGCCCCCAAACGCAAACAACGGCGCTTTTCCCTGGAAAACAAAATTCGCCTGCCAACTTTTTGATGGCAGATTGCAGGAGCCACTTGGTACTATCAAATCATCCCAACTTGGCACTGGTGCCACTATGGGTCTGGGAACCATCCTGCCTATTGTAGCATTTCAGGAGCCAGCCGGTCACTCCCAGCCATAGGCTCCCAGACACAAACCTCGGACCGTTTCCCTGGCAAACAAAATTAAGCTGCCCCGATTCTGGATGGCAGATTGCAGGAGCCACTTGGTTGTGTCAAACCAGCCCGACTTGGCACTGGTGCCACCTTGGGTCTAGGAACCATCCTGCGTATCGTGGATTCTAAGAAGCCACCCGGCCACTCTGAGCCACAGGCCCCCAAACAAAAACTACGGCGCTTTTCCCTGGAAAACAAAACTCGCCTGCCAACTTTTGGATGGCAGATTGCAGGAGCCACTTGGTACTATCAAACCAGCCCAACTTGGCACTGGTGGCACCTCTTGTCTGGGAACCATCCTGCCTATCGTAGCTTTTCAGGAGCCAGCCGGTCACTCCCAGCCATAGACCCCCAGACACAAACCTCGGCCCGTTTCCCTGGCAAACAAAAGTAAGCTGCCCCGCTTTTGGATGGCAGATTGCAGGAGCCACGTTGCACCATCAAACCAGCCCCACTTGGCACTGGTGCCACCTTGGGTCTGGGAACAAGTTGGGCTGGTTTGATAGTACCAAGTGGCTCCTGCAATCTGCCATCCAGAAGCGGGACAGCTTACTTTTGTTTCCCAGGGAAACGGGCCGAGGTATTTGTCTGGGGGCCTATGGCTGGGAGTGACCGGCTGACTACTGAAAAGCTACGATAGGCAGGATGGTTACCAGACTCATGGTGCCACCAGTGCCAAGTCGGGCTGGTTTGATAATACTAAATAGCTCCTGCAATCTGCCATCCAGACGCGGGGCAGCGGATTTTTGTTTGCTGGATAAAAGTTCCGTGGTTTTTTTTTGGGGGTATATGACTGGACGTGGCCGGCTGGCTCCTTAAAAAGCTCTATACGCAGGATTGTTCCCTGACCCAAGGTGGCATCAGTGCCAAGTCGGGCTGTTTTCGTAGTACCAAGTGCGTCCTGCAATTTGCCATCCAGAAGCGGGGCAGCCTACTTTTGTTTGCCAGGGAAACGTGCCGAGGTATTTGTCTGGGGGCCTATGGCTGGGAGTGAGCGGCTGGCTCCTGAAAAGCTACGATAGGCAGGATGGTGACCAGACCCATGGTGGCACCAGTGCCAAGTTGGGCTGGTTTGATAGTACCAAGTGGGTCCTGCAATCTGCCATCAAGAAGTTGGCAGGCGAGTTTTGTTTTCCAGGGAAAAGCGCCGTTGTTTTTATTTAGAGGCCTGTGGCTGGGAGTGGCCGCCTGTCCTCGTAGAATCTACGTTACCCAGCATGGTTCCCAGAGCCAAGGTGGCACCAGGGCCAAGTCGGGCTGGTTTGTAAGTACCAAGTGCATCCTGCAATCTGCCATCCAAAAGCGGGGCAGCTTACTTTTGTTTTCCAGGGAAACGGGCAGAGGTTTGTGTCCGGGGGCCTATGGCAGGGAGTGACCGGCTGGCTCCTGAAAAGCTACGATAGGCAGGATGTTTACCAGTCCCATGGTGGCACCAGTGCCAAGTTGGGCTGATTTGATAGTACCAAGTGGCTCCTGCAATCTGCCATCCAGAATCGGGGTAACTTACTTTTGTTTTCCAGGGAAACGGGCCGAGGTTTGTGTCTGGGGGTCTATGGCTGGGAGTGACCGGCTGGCTCCTGAAAAGCTACGATAGGCAGGATGGTTCCCAGACCAGAGGTGGCACCAGTGCCAAGTTGGGCTGGTTTGATAGTACCAAGTGGCTCCTGCAATCTGCCATCAAAAAGTTGGCAGGCGAGTTTTGTTTTCCAGGGAAAAGCGCCGTTGTTTGTGTTTGGGGGCCTGTGGTTCAGAGAGGCCGGGTGGCTGCTTAGAATCCACGTTACGCAGGATGGTTCCCAGACCTGAGTTGGCACCAGTGCCAAGTTGGGCTGGTTTGATGGTGCAAAGTGGCTCCTGCAATCTGCCATCCAGAAGCGGGGCAGCTTACTTTTGTTTGCCAGGGAAACCGGCCGAAATATTTGTCTGGGGGCCTCTGGCTGGGGGTGGCTGGCTGGCTCCTGAAAAGCTACGATAGGCAGGATGGTGACCAGACCCATGGTGGCACCAGTGCCAAGTTGGGCTGGTTTGATAATACCAAGTGGCTCCTGCAATCTGCCATCAAAAGTTTGGCAGGCGAGTTTTGTTTTCCAGGGAAAAGCACCGTTGTGTGTGTTTTGGGGCCTGTGGCTGGGAGTGGCCAGCTTGCTAATTGGAATCCACGATACGCCGGATGGTTCCCAGACCTGAGGTGGCACCAGTGCCAAGTCGGGCTGGTTTGTTAGTACCAAGTGGTTCCTGCAATCTGCCATCCAGAAGCGGGGCAGCTGAATTTTGTTTGCCAGAGAAAAAGGCTGTTGTTTGTGTTTCGGGGCCTGTGGCTGGCAGTGCCCGGCTGGCTTCTGAAAATCCATGATACGCAGCATGGTTCCCAGACCTGAGGTGGCATCAGTGCCAAGTTGGGCTGGTTTGATAGTACCAAGTGGTTCCTGCAATCTGCCATCCAGAAGCGGGGCAGCTTACTTTTGTTTGCCAGGGAAACGGTCCGAGGTTTGTGTCTGGGGGCCTAAGCCTGGAAGTGACCGGCTGGCTCGTGAAAAGCTACGATAGGCAGGATGGTGACCAGACCCATGACGGCACCAGTGCCAAGTTGGGCTGGTTTGATAGTACCAAGTGGCTCCTGCAATCTGCCATCAAAAAGTTGGCAGGCGAGTTTTGTTTTCCAGGGAAAAGCGCCGTTGTTTGTGTTTGGGGGCCTGTGGCTGGGAGTGGCCGGCTGGCTCCTTAGAATCCACGATACTCAGCATGGTTCCCAGACCAGAGGTGGCACGAGTGCCAAGTTGGGCTGGTTTGATAGTACCAAGTGGCTCCTGCAATCTGCCATCAAAAAGTTGGCAGGCAAGTTTTGTTTTCGAGGGAAAAGTGCCGTTGTTTTTGTTTGGGGGCCTATGGCTGGGAGTGGCCGGAGGCTCCTTAGAATCCACGATACGCAGGATGGTTCCCAGACCTGAGGTGGCACCAGTGCCAAGTTGGGCTGGTTTGATACTCCCAAGTGCGTCCTGCAATCTGCCATCCAGAAGCGGGGTAGCTTACTTTTTTTTGCCAGGGAAACGGGCCGAGCTTTTTGTCTCGGGGTATATGGCTGGGGGTGACCGGCTGGCTCCTGAAAAGCTACGATAGGCAGGATGGTGACCAGACCCATGGTGGCACCAGTGCCAAGTTGGGCTGGTTTGATAGTACCAAGTGGCTCCTGCAATCTGCCATCAAAAATTTGGCAGGTGAGTTTTGTTTTCCAGGGAAAAGCGCCGTTGTTTGTGTTTGGGGGCCTGTGGCTGGGAGTGGCCGGCTGGCTGCTTAGAATCCACGATACGCAGGATGGTTCCCAGACCAGAGGTGACACCAGTGACAAGTCGGGCTGGTTTGATACTACCAAGTGCGTCCTGCAATCTGCCATCCAGAAGCGGGGTAGCTTACTTTTGTTTGCCAGGGAAACGGGCCGAGGTTTGTGTCTGGGGGCCTATGGCTGGGAGTGACCGGCTGGCTCCTGAAAAGCTACGATAGGCAGGATGGTGACCAGACCCATGGTGGCACCAGTGCCAAGTTGGGCTGGTTTGATAGTACCAAGTGGCTCCTGCAATCTGCCCTCAAAATTTGGCAGGCGAGTTTTGTTTTCCAGGGAAAAGCGCCGTTGTTTGTGTTTGGGTGCCTGTGGCAGGGAGTGGCCGGCTGGCTCCTTAGAATCCACGATACGCAGGATGGTTCCCAGACCTGACGTGGCACCAGTGCCAAGTCGGGCTGGTTTTATAGTACCAAGTGGTTCCTGCAATCTGCCATCCAGAAGCGGGGCAGCTTACTTTTGTTTGCCAGGGAAACGGGCCGAGCTTTGTGTCTGGGCGCCTATGGCTGGGAGTGACCTGCTAGGTCCTGAAAAGATACGATAGGCAGGATGGTGACCATATCCATGGTGGCACCAGTGCCAAGTTGGGCTGGTTTGATAGTACCAAGTGGCTCCTGCAATCCGCCATCAAAAAGTTGGCAGGCGAGTTTTGTTTTCCAGGGAAAAGCGCCGTTGTCTGTGTTTGGGTGCCTGTGGCACGGAGTGGCCGGCTGGCTGCTTAGAATCCACGATACGCAGCATGGTTCCCAGACGTGAGGTGGCACCAGTGCCAAGTTGGGCTGGTTTGATACTACCAAGTGCGTCCTGCAATCTGCCATCCAGAAGCTGGGTAGCTTACTTTTTTTTGCCAGGGAAACGGGCCGAGGTTTTTGTCTCGGGGCCTGTGGCTGGGGGTGACCGGCTGGCTCCTGAAAAGCTACGATAGGCAGGATGGTGACCAGACCCATGGTGGCACCAGTGCCAAGTTGGGCTGATTTGATAGTACCAAGTGGCTCCTGCAATCTGCCATCAAAAATTTGGCAGGCGAGTTTTGTTTTCCAGGGAAAAGCGCCGTTGTTTGTGTTTGGGGGCCTGTGGATGGGAGTGGCCGGCTGGCTAATTAGAATCAACGATACGCAGGATGGTTCCCAGACCAGAGGTGGCACCAGTGACAAGTCGGTCTGGTTTGATACTACCAAGTGCTTCCTGCAATCTGCCATCCAGAAGCGGGGCAGCTTACTTTTGTTTGCTAGGGAAACGGGCCGAGGTTTGTGTCTGGGGGCCTATGGCTGGGAGTGACCGGCAGGCTCCTGAAAATCTACGATAGGCAGGATGGTGACCAGACCCATGGTGGCACCAGTGCCAAGTTGGGCTGGTTTGATAGTACCAAGTGGCTCCTGTAATCTGCCATCAAAAAGTTGGCAGGCGAGTTTTGTTTTCCAGGGAAAAGCGCCGTTGTTTTTGTTTGGGGGCCTGTGGCTGGGAGTGGCCGGCTGGCTCCTTAGAATCCACGATACGCAGGATGGTTCCCAGACCAGACGTTGCACCAGTGCCAAGTCGGGCTAGTTTGATGGTGCAAAGTGACTCCTGCAATCTGCCATCCAGAAGCGGGGTAGCTTAATTTTGTTTGCCAGGGAAACGGGCCGAGCTTTGTGTCTGGGGGCCTATGGCTGGGAGTGACCGGCTGGCTCCTGAAAAGCTATGATAGGCAGGATGGTGACCAGACCCAAGGTGGCACCAGTGCCAAGTTGGGCTGATTTGATAGTACCAAGTGGCTCCTGCAATCTGCCATCAAAAAGTTGGCAGGCGAGTTTGTTATCCAGGGAAAAGCGCCGTTGTTTTTGTTTGGGGGCCTGTGGCTGGGAGTGGCCGGCTGGCTCCTTAGAATCCACGATACGGAGGATGGTTCCCAGACCAGAGGTGGCACCAGTGCCAAGTTTTGCTGGTTTGATGGTGCAAAGTGGCTCCTGCAATCTGCCATCCACATGCGGGATAACTTAGTTTTGTTTGCCAGGGAAACGGGCCGAGGTTTGTGTCTGGGGGCCTATGGCTGGGAGTGACCGGCTGGCTCCTGAAAAGCTACGATAGGCAGGATGGTGACCAGACCCATGGTGGCACCAGTGCCAAGTTGGGCTGGTTTGATAGTACCAAGTGGCTCCTGCAATCTGCCATCAAAAAGCTTGCAGGCGAGTTTTGTTTTCCAGGGAAAAGCGCCGTTGTTTGTATTTGGGGGCCTGTGGCTGGGAGTGGCCGCCTGGCGCCTTAGAATCTACGTTACGCAGCATGGTTCCCAGACCCAAAGTGGCACCAGTGTCAAGTTGGGCTGGTTTGATAGTACCAAGTGGCTCCTGCAATCTGCCATCCAGAAGCGGGGTAGCTTACTTTTGTTTGCCAGGGAAACGGGCAGAGCTTTCTGTCTGGGGGCCTATGGTTGGGAGTAACCGGCTGGCTCCTGAAAAGCTACGATAGGCAGGATGGTTCCCAGATCCAAGATGGCACCAGTGCCAAGTCGGGGTGGTTTGATGGTGCAAAGTGGCTCCTGCAATCTGCCATCCTGACGCGGGGCAGCGGATTTTTGTTTCCAAGAGAAATGGTCCGTGGTTTGTTTTTGGGGGTATATGGCTGGGCGTGGCCTGCTGGCTCCTTAAAAAGCTACGATAGGCAGGATGGTTCCCTGACCCAAGGTGGCACCAGTGCCAAGTCGGGCGGTTTTCGTAGTACAAAGTGCGTCCTAAAATTTGCCATCCAGAAGAGGGGCAGTTGAGTTTTGTTTACCAGAGAAAAGGGCCGTGGTTTGTTTTTGGGGGCATATGGCTGATAGTGGCCGTCTGGCCCCTGAAAATCCACGATGGGCAGGATGGTTCCCAGACCTGAGGTGGCACCAGTGCCAGGTCGGGCTGGTTTGATAGTACTAAATAGCACCTGCAATGTGCCATGCAGAAGCGGGGCAGCTTACTTTTGTTTGCCAGGGAAACGGGCCGAGGTTTGTGTCTGGGGGCCTATGGCTGGGAGTGACCGCCTGGCTCCTGAAAAGCTACGATAGGCAGGATGGTGACCAGACCCATGGTGGCACCAGTGCCAAGTTGGGCTGGTTTGATAGTACCAAGTGGCTCCTGCAATCTGCCATCAAAAAGTTGGCAGGCGAGTTTTGTTTTCCAGGGAAAAGCGCCGTTGTTTGTGTTTGGGGGACTGTGGCTGGGAGTGGCCCGCTGGCTCCTTAGAACACACGATACGCAGGATGGTTCCCAGACCCAAGGTGGCACCAGTGCCACGTCGGGCTGGTTTGATGGTGCCAAGTGGTTCCTGCAATCTGCCATCCTGAAGCGGGGTAGCTTACCTTTGTGTGCCAGGGAAACGGGCCGAGGTTTATGACTGGGGGCCTAG
This sequence comes from Melospiza melodia melodia, assembly GCF_035770615.1. Classification (NCBI taxonomy): domain Eukaryota; kingdom Metazoa; phylum Chordata; class Aves; order Passeriformes; family Passerellidae; genus Melospiza; species Melospiza melodia. Next base: position 67,051,521 of record NC_086194.1, on the reverse strand, counting down.
GGCTAGGAGTGACCGGCTGGCTCCTGAAAAGCTACGATAGGCAGGATGGTGACCAGACCCATGGTGGCACCAGTGCCAAGTTGGGCTGGTTTGATAGTACCAAGTGGCTCCTGCAATCTGCCATCAAAAAGTTGGCAGGCGAGTTTTGTTTTCCAGGGAAAAGCGCCGTTGTTTGTGTTTGGGGGACTGTGGGTGGGAGTGGCCGGCTGGCTCCTTAGAACACACGATACGCAGGATGGTTCCCAGACCCAAGGTGGCACTAGTGCCAAGTCGGGCTGGTTTGATAGCACCAAGTGGCTCCTGCAATCTGCCATCCAGAAGCGGGGAAGCTTACTTTTGTTTGCCAGGGAAACGGACCGAGGTTTTTTTCTGGGGGCCTATGGCTGGGAGTGACCGGCTGGCTCCTTAGAATCCACCATACGCAGCATGGTTCCCAGACCAGAGGTGGCACCAGTGCCAAGTCGGGCTGGTTTGATGGTGCAAAGTGGCTCCTGCAATCTGCCATCCAGAAGTGCGGTAGCTTACTTTTGTGTGCCAGGGAAACAGGCCGAGGTTTGTGTCTGGGGGCCTATGGCTGGGAGTGACCGGCTGGCTCCTGAAAAGCTACGATAGGCAGGATGGTGACCAGACCCATGGTGGCACCAGTGCCAAGTTGGGCTGGTTTGATAGTACCAAGTGGCTCCTGCAATCTGCCATCAAAATGTTGGCAGGCGAGTTTTGTTTTCCAGGGAAAAGCGCCGTTGTGTGTGTTTTGGGGCCTGTGGCTGGGAGTGGCCAGCTGGCTCCTTAGAATCCACGATACGCAGGATGGTTCCCAGACCCAAGGTGGCACCAGTGCCAAGTCGGGCTGGTTTGTTAGTACCAAGTGGTTCCTGCAATCTGCCATCCAGAAGCGGGGCAGCTGAATTTTGTTTGCCAGACAAAAAGGCTGTTGTTTGTGTTTCGGGGCCTGTGGCTGGCTGTGGCCGGCTGGCTCCTGAAAATCCATGATACACAGCATGGTTCCCAGACCCAAGGTGGCATCAGTGCCAAGTAGGGCTGGTTTTATAGTACCCAGTGGCTCCTGCAATCTCCCATCCAGAAGCGGGGCAGCTGAGTTTTGTTTGCCTGTGAAACGGGCCGTTGTTTTTAATTGGGGTCTGTGGCCGAGAGTGTTCGGCTGGCTCCTGACAACCTACAATACGCAGGATGGTTCCCAGACCCAAGGTGGCACCAGTGCCAAGTCGGGCTGGTTTGATAGTACCAAGTGGCTCCTGCAATCTGCCATCCAGAAGCGGTGCAGTTGAGTTTTGTTTGCCAGAGAAAAGGGCCGTGGGTTGTGTTTGGGGGCATATGGCTGGGAGTGGCCGGCTGTCTCATTAAAAAGATCGATACGCAGGATGGTTCCCAGACCCAAGGGGGCACCAGTGCCAAGTCGGGCTGTTTTTATAGTACCAAGTGCGTCCTGCAATTTGCCATCCAGAAGAGGGGCAGTTGAGTTTTGTTTGCCAGAGAATAGCGCCGTTGTTTGTGTTTGGGGGCTTGTGGCTCGTAGTGGCCGACTGGCGCCTTAGAATCTGTGTTACGCAGCATGGTTCCCAGACCCAAGGTGGCACCAGTGCCAAGTTGGGCTGGTTTGATAGTACCAAGTGGCTCCTGCAATCTGCCATCCAGAAGCGGGGTAGCTTACTTTTGTTTGCCAGGGAAACGGGCCGAGGTTTGTGACTGGGGACCTATGGCTGGGAGTGACCGGCTGGCTCCTGGAAAGCTACGATAGGCAGGATGGTTACCAGACCCATGGTGGCACCAGTGCCAAGTTGGGCTGGTTTGATAGTACCAAGTGGGTCCTGCAATCTGCCATCAAAAAGTTGGCAGGCGAGTTTTGTTTTCCAGGGAAAAGCGATATTGTTTGTATTTGGGGGCCTGTGGCTGGGAGTGACCGGCTGGCTCCTTTGAACCCACGATACGCAGGATGGTTCCCAGACCCAAGGTGGCACCAGTGCCAAGTTTTGCTGGTTTGATACTACCAAGTGCGTCCTGCAATCTGCCATCCAGAAGCGGGGCAGCTTAATTTTGTTTGCCAGGGAAACGGGCCGTGGGTTTTGTTTGGGGGCATATAGCTGAGAGTGGCCGGCTGGCTCCTGAAAATCCACGCTAGGCAGCATGGTTCCCAGATGCAATGTGGCACCAGTGCCAAGTCGGGCTGGTTTGATGGTGCAAAGTGGCTCCTGCAATCTGCCATCCAGAAGCGAGGCAGCTGATTTTTGTTTGCCAGAGGAAAATTCCGTGGATTGTTTTTGGGGGCATATTGCTGGGAGTGGCCGGCTGGCTCCTTAAAATGCTCGATACGCATGATGGTTCCCAGGCCCAAGGTGTCACCACTACCAAGTCGGCCTGCGGTTTTAGTATCAAGTTCATCCTGCAATTTGCCATCCAGAAGAGGGGCAGTTGAGTTTTGTTTGCCAGAGAAACGGGCCGAGGTTTCTGTTTGGGGACATATGGCTGAGAGTGGCCGGCTGGCCCCTGAATATCCACGATACAGAGCATGGTTCCCAGATCCAAGGTGGCACCAGTGCCAAGTTGGGCTGGTTTGATAGTACCAAGTGTCTCCTGCAATCTGCCATCCAGAAGCAGGGCAGCTTACTTTTGTTTGCCAGAGAAATAGGCCTAGGTTTTTGTTTGGGGGCCTGTGGCTAGGAGTGGCCGGCTGGCTCCTTAGAATCCACGATACGCAGGATGGTTCCCAGACCCAAGGTGGCACCAGTGCCAAGTCGGGCTGGTTTGATAGTACCAAGTGGCTCCTGCAATCTGCCATCCAGAAGCGGGGCAGCTGAGTTTTGTTTGCCAGAGAAAAAGGCTGTGGTTTGTGTTTGGGGGCCTATGGCTGGCAGTGGCCGGCTGGCTCCTGAAAATCCACGATACGCAGCATGGTTCCCAGACCCAAGGTGGCACCAGTGCCAAGTGGGGCTCGTTTGACAGTGTCAAGTGCCTCCTGCAATCTCCCATCCAGAAGCGGGGCAGCTGAGTTTTTTTTGCCAGGGAAACGGACCTTTGTTTTTGATTGGGCTCTGTGGCCGAGAGTGGTTGGCTGTCTCCTGACAATCCACAATACGCAGGATGGTTCCCAGACCCAAGGTGGCACCAGTGCCAAGTCGGGCTGGTTTGATAGTACCAAGTGTCTCCTGCAATCTGCCATCCAGAAGCGGGGCAGCTGAGTTTTGTTTGCCAGAGAAAAGGGCCGTGGGTTGTGTTTGGGGGCATATGGCTGGGAGTGGCCACCTGGCTCCTTAAAATGCACGATACGCCGCATGGTTCCCAGATCCAAGGTGGCACCAGTGCCAAGTCAGGCTGTTTTTGTAGTACCCAGTGGCTCCTGCAATTTGCCATCCAGAAGCGGGGCAGTTGAATTTTGTTTGCTAGAGAAAAGGGCTGTGGTTTGTGTTTGGGGGCCTATGGCTGAGAGTGGCCGGCTGGCCCCTGAAAATCAACGATAGGCAGGATGGTTCCCAGATCCAAGGTGGCACCAGTGCCAAGTAAGGCTGGTTGTATGGTTCAAAGTAACTCCTGCAATCTGCCATCCAGAAGCGGGACAGCTGAGTTTTTTTTGCCAGAGAAAAGGTCCATGGTTTCTTTTTGGGGCATACGGCTGGGAATTGCCGGCTGGCTCCTTAAAATGCTCGATACGCAGGATGGTTCCCAGAGCCAAGGTGGCACCACTGCCAAGTCGGGCTCTTTTTGTAGTACCAAGTGCGTCCTGCAATTTGCCATCCAGAAGAGGGGCAGTTGAGTTTTGTTTGCCAGAGAAAAGGGCCGTTGTTTGTGTTTGGGGGCCTGTGGCTGGGAGTGTTCGGCTGGTTCCTGAATATGTACGATACGCAGGATTGTTCCCAGATCCAAGGTGGCAGCAGTGCCATGTTGTGCTGGTGTGATAGTCCCAAGTGGCTCCTGCAATCTGCCATCCAGAAGTGGGGCAGCTGATTTTTGTTTGCCAGAGAAAAGGTCCGTGGTTTGTTTTTGGGGGCATATGGCTGAGAGTGGCCGGCTGGCCCCTGAAAATCCACGATACACAGGATGGTTCCCAGATCCAAGGTGGCACCTGTGCCAAGTCGGGCTGATTTGATAGTACTAAGTAGCTCCTGCAATCTGCCATCCAGAAGCGGGGCAGCTTACTTTTGTTTGCCAGGGAAACGGGCCGAGGTTTGTGTTTGGGGGCCTATGGCTGAGAGTGACCGGCTGGCTCCTGAAAAGCTACAATAGGCAGGATGGTGACCAGACCCATGGTGGCACCAGTGCCAAGTTGGGCTGGTTTGATAGTACCAAGTGGTTCCTGCAATCTGCCATCCAGAAGCAGGGCAGCTGAGTTTTGTTTGCCAGAGAAAAGGGCCTTGGTTTGTGTTTGGGGGCATATGGCTGGGTGTGGCCAGCTGGCTCCTTAAAATGCACGATATGCAACATGGCTCCCAGACCCAAGGTGGCACAAGTGCCAAGTTGGGCTGGTTTGATAGTACCAAGTGGCTCCTGCAATCTTCCATGATCACGTGGAGAAATACTTTCTGGTTTCAGCCTCATGCTCTTTCTTCTCTCCCTCAACTTCTCTATCACCTCTCATCTGGTTCACATGCGCTGTCTTCAAGGTCCACAGGCTACTTTTCACAGAATCTTCTGGCCTGATGAAGTAAGGATGATGAATAGAACAGAGCTGGGATCTATTTTCCAGTTTGGATAAAATGCATTCTGCACACAAATCCAAGGAGAACGGGCTGCCCCGATGCCCAGAAAATCTTTCACTCCTGCTAGTGTTCTACGTCAACCGCAACTTAGTCTGAAAGAAAAGCTTTTTCTCTGAGAGCATCTGAGAGGTTTGCATGAAGCACTGATATCTGACATATGCAATTTTGAATAGGAGAGGAAAAAGAAAATGGCAAGGAGTTTTTAATTTTAGTGGTTTCAATTTTAATTTCCGTGCACTTTTTCAAAACTTGTCAGCTCAAATGCCCATCAACATCTTTTAGTCATCTGTAAGTCAGTATTCATATAAAATGTGCTTCAAATCCAAAGAATTTCAAATTTGCACTCCAAGCTTCTATGCCTAGATTTATGATTTCCTACACATATTAGATGAAAGGAAGGCCTTTTTTACTGTGGGAGTGCTGGAACACTGGAACAGGTTGCCCAGAGAAGTTGTGGGTGTCCCATCCCTGAAAGTATTCAAGGTCACCTTGGACGGGGCTTGGAGCAGCAACAAAGGAGAAGCTTGATGGTAGAGAAACAAAGTTGGACTATAGAAGAAACTCGGATTGAAGTATAGGATCAAGTTTTCTCTCAGCTCTTGGGGTAAATTCAAAGTTGTACAAAATGACATTTATCTGTGCTATTCACTACTGTAACAGAAAGTTTCATGAAAACTGTACAGAAGATAGTAAATTTTAAAAGAGATAAGAATTACAGCATAAAATCCATGGGATAGGTTACAACATGAGACACTCTCTAAGAGAAAATCTCTGTGTTTCAGCACTTCATCGGGGTAAGATTTCATGAAGTGCCAAAGAAGGCGGCAAAATATCATTCGGGACATTATTTACTGGAATTCAGCCTGGCCATTAGTAGGAACTGCCTTTGAACATATCATGTAGATATACCACACACACTTTCCCTTCACTGAAAAATTACTGTTTACAACAAATAAGCAATTGACGATCAAAATTGATTGAAAGCATCTTAAACATGTCAAGTATTTCATTGTAGATGATCTGTGATCCAAATGCTTCTTCCACCTTCGAGAGGGACAGAAGAATTCTTCCATATCATGATGGTTTAAAATTGTATCAACCAATGTTTTCTGCTGAAAAGATATCATCTATTTTTTTCTATTTTTGGAAGAAAATATTCCTAGACATACAACAGGTGAGAACTAAGTAATTTTAAAGAAACAAATGAAATGAAAATATTCTGTAAATAGAATGAAATGAAAAGCTGTGTTTTAAATAGGAGCTAAATATTAAACAGAATTTTTGTACCAGGCATTTGAATTACTGCACCAGCTCTTTTGCCCATCAAGAGAGGCATTTAGCATTTCAGTCTTTTCCAAGGTGTTCATGATCTGCTATGCTGATCTCTGTGTGTGCCTAGGTGTGTGTGGAGGGGGGGGCATATGAAGGGGAGTGTGTATGTTTGCTTTACAATTGTTGTGGCAGATTCATGCCTCAGCTCCACATTTTGTTTTAAAAAGGTCACACCGAGTGGATATGAAGTTTACTATCAACAAGAGATCGATTCCCAAATCATCCATTTGACTCTCCCTTATAAATCATGTGCTTTGTTGCATATTTTATCAAATATACTTTCAAGCCAGATGGAGGAAGGAGGATGTGGGAATCCCTCCACCATCTTGCAACTTTTATGTAAGTAGGTTTTCAAGAAAATCATCATTTCTCTTTTAAATATGTCTGGAACAGGCATGATGGTAGTGTCAACCTGTTGGAGTTTTTGTTGCTGGAAGAAGTTGTACAAAAGGATTGGTTTTTACATTGACCAGTTACTGAATCAAGCGCAGGAATACATTGGAAATTTAGCTGGGGGTTCCTTTTCCCAGCAGACTACTTCTAGAACGAGCTTGTACACTGAAGCTGACTCTTTTGCTCTCTTTTTGTTTCTTTCCTATTTTCTTGGCTTCTTTGCCACTATCTAGACAATTTTGGAACTTTGTTCCCAACTAAAATGGTTTCAATAGTCTGATTGTGATCATACATTTTTACAAGGAATTTTTAAAATCTTTCCTCGAGTCCAGAAAGTCAAGGACTTAGATCTTTTTCTTCCCTTATCAATATTGCCATGAAATTGATAAATAAAGACCAACTCTTTATTTTTGTTTTTAACCCACGTAGATAATTCCCATCCATTAATCCATTTTGTGGACCAATAGCTGCCATTCTGATGGAAGCTGTCACTTCTTAACAATAGGCATTCTGTGACTATGTTGACAGCACTTTGGGTGAAGATCCTAACTGGTCTTAGATATACATAGGGAGAAATTTGCTCAGCCAGTGTCAGTCTTAAGCATGCGTATCAGAAGATCTTTCTAGAGCTGGGAATTTTCCCATGAAAGGGATTCAGTTAGGGAAGAGACACTTGTGCCAGAGTTTTACATTCTTCTTGAACACTGCTTAAGGAACTTAGATGCCATGTCCATTTGGATCTCTGTCTGCACAGAACTTTGTCATGCCAGTGCTTTGAAATGCATCTTGAAGAGAATTCACTAGCACAGAATGAAAGAGAGTGGAAGGGGTTGGTGGGGCTAACCAGGCCCAACCCCCCTGCCTAAACCAGGATACCTAGAGCCTCTTGCCCAGGATTCTATCTGGGTGTACTTTTAATGTCTTCAAAGATCCAGGCTCCACAATCTTTCTGGGCAGTCTGTGCCGTGGTTCAGTCACCCTGACAGTAAAGAAACATTTACTGATGTTCAAAGGCAATCTCCTGTATTTCAGTGTGTGCCCACTGCCTCTTGTCTTTTCCCTCAGCATCACTGAAAAGACACTGATTCCCTCCCCTTTGCACTATTGCTTCCATATGTATGTGTGATGCCATGTAGAGGTATGTCAAAAACCTCCCTGAAGCCCAGGCAGATAATATTCCCTTCATCTACCAGTCAAGTTGATTCATCAGAGGAGTTTAAAGTGATGTTCAGCATGAAATTCCCCTGAAAAATCATGCTAACTACATTATTTGGTCATCTGTCATGTGCCTGGCAAGGATTTCCAGGAAGAGCTGCTTCATCAACTTCCTGGGGATAAAAAAGAGGCTGGCTGGTTTGTACTATGGCGAGTCCTCTTAATTGCCTTTTTTGAAGATGGGTGTCATTTGCTAACATCCACTCTTTAGCCTCTCTTGTCGTCTACATCTTAGCAAAACGCTTTTCCACTATGTCTGGCTAGGAAAAACTGTGCCAGCACAGAAAACATCTCCCATCGTGTTCTAGAAGTTGCACGGATGTCTGCCAAGTGTTTGGCAGGAAGAAAAGAAAAGTTGTCCAAAACAGCTTCCAATCGAATGTTCCTGTGATTGGAAAAGTCAGGAGAGTGCAAAGGTACTGTTTTCTATCAGTTGGCAAGGTGCGCACACAATCCCAGTGTTGTACAGCTTGCTTCTTCACCTTCCCGAAGCTGCCGCTCTCGCCGGCTGCCGGAGCCCAAGAAGCGGCTTCTTCGCGCAAAGACGATTGTGCCGCTCACAGGGCTCTCCTTAGCGCGGCTTCTGCCGAAAGACGCCCGGCAGCGGCTCTTACCTCCGGAGAGCATCCTACCTTCGTCTTTAGCTCCTCTTCTCATCTACACCTCGGCAAAAAGCTTCTCCACTATGTCTGGCTAGGAAAAACTGTGCCAGCACAGAAAACATCTCCCATCGTGTTCTAGAAGTTGCACGGATGTCTGCCAAGTGTTTGGCAGGAAGAAAAGAAAAGTTGTCCAAAACAGCTTCCAATCGAATGTTCCTGTGATTGGAAAAGTCAGGAGAGTGCAAAGGTACTGTTTTCTATCAGTTGGCAAGGTGCGCACACAATCCCAGTGTTGTACAGCTTGCTTCTTCACCTTCCCGAAGCTGCCGCTCTCGCCGGCTGCCGGAGCCCAAGAAGCGGCTTCTTCGCGCAAAGACGATTGTGCCGCTCACAGTGCTCTCCTTAGCGCGGCTTCTGCCGAAAGACGCCCGGCAGCGGCTCTTACCTCCGGAGAGCATCCTACCTTCGTCTTTCGCGTCTTTTGTAGTCTACATCTTAGCAAAACGCTTTTCCACTATGTCTGGCTAGGAAAAACTGTGCCAGCACAGAAAACATCTCCCATCGTGTTCTAGAAGTTGCACGGATGTCTGCCAAGTGTTTGGCAGGAAGAAAAGAAAAGTTGTCCAAAACAGCTTCCAATCGAATGTTCCTGTGATTGGAAAAGTCAGGAGAGTGCAAAGGTACTGTTTTGTATCAGTTGGCAAGGTGCGCACACAATCCCAGTGTTGTACAGCTTGCTTCTTCACCTTCCCGAAGCTGCCGCTCTCGCCGGCTGCCGGAGCCCAAGAAGCGGCTTCTTCGCGCAAAGACGATTGTGCCGCTCACAGTGCTCTCCTTAGCGCGGCTTCTGCCGAAAGACGCCCGGCAGCGGCTCTTACCTCCGGAGAGCATCCTACCTTCGTCTTTCGCGTCTTTTGTAGTCTACATCTTAGCAAAACGCTTTTCCACTATGTCTGGCTAGGAAAAACTGTGCCAGCACAGAAAACATCTCCCATCGTGTTCTAGAAGTTGCACGGATGTCTGCCAAGTGTTTGGCAGGAAGAAAAGAAAAGTTGTCCAAAACAGCTTCCAATCGAATGTTCCTGTGATTGGAAAAGTCAGGAGAGTGCAAAGGTACTGTTTTCTATCAGTTGGCAAGGTGCGCACACAATCCCAGTGTTGTACAGCTTGCTTCTTCACCTTCCCGAAGCTGCCGCTCTCGCCGGCTGCCGGAGCCCAAGAAGCGGCTTCTTCGCGCAAAGACGATTGTGCCGCTCACAGTGCTCTCCTTAGCGCGGCTTCTGCCGAAAGACGCCCGGCAGCGGCTCTTACCTCCGGAGAGCATCCTACCTTCGTCTTTCGCGTCTTTTGTAGTCTACATCTTAGCAAAACGCTTTTCCACTATGTCTGGCTAGGAAAAACTGTGCCAGCACAGAAAACATCTCCCATCGTGTTCTAGAAGTTGCACGGATGTCTGCCAAGTGTTTGGCAGGAAGAAAAGAAAAGTTGTCCAAAACAGCTTCCAATCGAATGTTCCTGTGATTGGAAAAGTCAGGAGAGTGCAAAGGTACTGTTTTCTATCAGTTGGCAAGGTGCGCACACAATCCCAGTGTTGTACAGCTTGCTTCTTCACCTTCCCGAAGCTGCCGCTCTCGCCGGCTGCCGGAGCCCAAGAAGCGGCTTCTTCGCGCAAAGACGATTGTGCCGCTCACAGTGCTCTCCTTAGCGCGGCTTCTGCCGAAAGACGCCCGGCAGCGGCTCTTACCTCCGGAGAGCATCCTACCTTCGTCTTTCGCGTCTTTTGTAGTCTACATCTTAGCAAAACGCTTTTCCACTATGTCTGGCTAGGAAAAACTGTGCCAGCACAGAAAACATCTCCCATCGTGTTCTAGAAGTTGCACGGATGTCTGCCAAGTGTTTGGCAGGAAGAAAAGAAAAGTTGTCCAAAACAGCTTCCAATCGAATGTTCCTGTGATTGGAAAAGTCAGGAGAGTGCAAAGGTACTGTTTTCTATCAGTTGGCAAGGTGCGCACACAATCCCAGTGTTGTACAGCTTGCTTCTTCACCTTCCCGAAGCTGCCGCTCTCGCCGGCTGCCGGAGCCCAAGAAGCGGCTTCTTCGCGCAAAGACGATTGTGCCGCTCACAGTGCTCTCCTTAGCGCGGCTTCTGCCGAAAGACGCCCGGCAGCGGCTCTTACCTCCGGAGAGCATCCTACCTTCGTCTTTCGCGTCTTTTGTAGTCTACATCTTAGCAAAACGCTTTTCCACTATGTCTGGCTAGGAAAAACTGTGCCAGCACAGAAAACATCTCCCATCGTGTTCTAGAAGTTGCACGGATGTCTGCCAAGTGTTTGGCAGGAAGAAAAGAAAAGTTGTCCAAAACAGCTTCCAATCGAATGTTCCTGTGATTGGAAAAGTCAGGAGAGTGCAAAGGTACTGTTTTCTATCAGTTGGCAAGGTGCGCACACAATCCCAGTGTTGTACAGCTTGCTTCTTCACCTTCCCGAAGCTGCCGCTCTCGCCGGCTGCCGGAGCCCAAGAAGCGGCTTCTTCGCGCAAAGACGATTGTGCCGCTCACAGTGCTCTCCTTAGCGCGGCTTCTGCCGAAAGACGCCCGGCAGCGGCTCTTACCTCCGGAGAGCATCCTACCTTCGTCTTTCGCGTCTTTTGTAGTCTACATCTTAGCAAAACGCTTTTCCACTATGTCTGGCTAGGAAAAACTGTGCCAGCACAGAAAACATCTCCCATCGTGTTCTAGAAGTTGCACGGATGTCTGCCAAGTGTTTGGCAGGAAGAAAAGAAAAGTTGTCCAAAACAGCTTCCAATCGAATGTTCCTGTGATTGGAAAAGTCAGGAGAGTGCAAAGGTACTGTTTTCTATCAGTTGGCAAGGTGCGCACACAATCCCAGTGTTGTACAGCTTGCTTCTTCACCTTCCCGAAGCTGCCGCTCTCGCCGGCTGCCGGAGCCCAAGAAGCGGCTTCTTCGCGCAAAGACGATTGTGCCGCTCACAGTGCTCTCCTTAGCGCGGCTTCTGCCGAAAGACGCCCGGCAGCGGCTCTTACCTCCGGAGAGCATCCTACCTTCGTCTTTCGCGTCTTTTGTAGTCTACATCTTAGCAAAACGCTTTTCCACTATGTCTGGCTAGTAAAAACTGTGCCAGCACAGAAAACATCTCCCATCGTGTTCTAGAAGTTGCACGGATGTCTGCCAAGTGTTTGGCAGGAAGAAAAGAAAAGTTGTCCAAAACAGCTTCCAATCGAATGTTCCTGTGATTGGAAAAGTCAGGAGAGTGCAAAGGTACTGTTTTCTATCAGTTGGCAAGGTGCGCACACAATCCCAGTGTTGTACAGCTTGCTTCTTCACCTTCCCGAAGCTGCCGCTCTCGCCGGCTGCCGGAGCCCAAGAAGCGGCTTCTTCGCGCAAAGACGATTGTGCCGCTCACAGTGCTCTCCTTAGCGCGGCTTCTGCCGAAAGACGCCCGGCAGCGGCTCTTACCTCCTGAGAGTGGCAGCTTCGGGAAGGTGAAGAAGCAAGCTGTACAACACTGGGATTGTGTGCGCACCTTGCCAACTGATAGAAAACAGTACCTTTGCACTCTCCTGACTTTTCCAATCACAGGAACATTCGATTGGAAGCTGTTTTGGACAACTTTTCTTTTCTTCCTGCCAAACACTTGGCAGACATCCGTGCAACTTCTAGAAAACGATGGGAGATGTTTTCTGTGCTGGCACGGGTTTTCCTAGCCAGACATAGTGGAAAAGCGTTTTGCTAAGATGTAGACTACAAAAGACGCGAAAGACGAAGGTAGGATGCTCTCCGGAGGTAAGAGCCGCTGCCGGGCGTCTTTCGGCAGAAGCCGCGCTAAGGAGAGCACTGTGAGCGGCACAATCGTCTTTGCGCGAAGAAGCCGCTTCTTGGGCTCCGGCAGCCGGCGAGAGCGGCAGCTTCGGGAAGGTGAAGAAGCAAGCTGTACAACACTGGGATTGTGTGCGCACCTTGCCAACTGATAGAAAACAGTACCTTTGCACTCTCCTGACTTTTCCAATCACAGGAACATTCGATTGGAAGCTGTTTTGGACAACTTTTCTTTTCTTCCTGCCAAACACTTGGCAGACATCCGTGCAACTTCTAGAACACGATGGGAGATGTTTTCTGTGCTGGCACAGTTTTTCCTAGCCAGACATAGTGGAAAAGCGTTTTGCTAAGATGTAGACTACAAAAGACGCGAAAGACGAAGGTAGGATGCTCTCCGGAGGTAAGAGCCGCTGCCGGGCGTCTTTCGGCAGAAGCCGCGCTAAGGAGAGCACTGTGAGCGGCACAATCGTCTTTGCGCGAAGAAGCCACTTCTTGGGCTCCGGCAGCCGGCGAGAGCGGCAGCTTCGGGAAGGTGAAGAAGCAAGCTGTACAACACTGGGATTGTGTGCGCACCTTGCCAACTGATAGAAAACAGTACCTTTGCACTCTCCTGACTTTTCCAATCACAGGAACATTCGATTGGAAGCTGTTTTGGACAACTTTTCTTTTCTTCCTGCCAAACACTTGGCAGACATCCGTGCAACTTCTAGAACACGATGGGAGATGTTTTCTGTGCTGGCACAGTTTTTCCTAGCCAGACATAGTGGAAAAGCGTTTTGCTAAGATGTAGACTACAAAAGACGCGAAAGACGAAGGTAGGATGCTCTCCGGAGGTAAGAGCCGCTGCCGGGCGTCTTTCGGCAGAAGCCGCGCTAAGGAGAGCACTGTGAGCGGCACAATCGTCTTTGCGCGAAGAAGCCGCTTCTTGGGCTCCGGCAGCCGGCGAGAGCGGCAGCTTCGGGAAGGTGAAGAAGCAAGCTGTACAACACTGGGATTGTGTGCGCACCTTGCCAACTGATAGAAAACAGTACCTTTGCACTCTCCTGACTTTTCCAATCACAGGAACATTCGATTGGAAGCTGTTTTGGACAACTTTTCTTTTCTTCCTGCCAAACACTTGGCAGACATCCGTGCAACTTCTAGAACACGATGGGAGATGTTTTCTGTGCTGGCACAGTTTTTCCTAGCCAGACATAGTGGAAAAGCGTTTTGCTAAGATGTAGACTACAAAAGACGAGAAAGACGAAGGTAGGATGCTCTCCGGAGGTAAGAGCCGCTGCCGGGCGTCTTTCGGCAGAAGCCGCGCTAAGGAGAGCCCTGTGAGCGGCACAATCGTCTTTGCGCGAAGAAGCCGCTTCTTGGGCTCCGGCAGCCGGCGAGAGCGGCAGCTTCGGGAAGGTGAAGAAGCAAGCTGTACAACACTGGGATTGTGTGCGCACCTTGCCAACTGATAGAAAACAGTACCTTTGCACTCTCCTGACTTTTCCAATCACAGGAACATTCGATTGGAAGCTGTTTTGGACAACTTTTCTTTTCTTCCTGCCAAACACTTGGCAGACATCCGTGCAACTTCTAGAACACGATGGGAGATGTTTTCTGTGCTGGCACAGTTTTTCCTAGCCAGACATAGTGGAAAAGCGTTTTGCTAAGATGTAGACGACAAGAGAGGCTAAAGAGTGGATGTTAGCAAATGACACCCATCTTCAAAAAAGGCAATTAAGAGGACTCGCCATAGTACAAACCAGCCAGCCTCTTTTTTATCCCCAGGAAGTTGATGAAGCAGCTCTTCCTGGAAATCCTTGCCAGGCACATGACAGATGACCAAATAATGTAGTTAGCATGATTTTTCAGGGGAATTTCATGCTGAACATCACTTTAAACTCCTCTGATGAATCAACTTGACTGGTAGATGAAGGGAATATTATCTGCCTGGGCTTCAGGGAGGTTTTTGACATACCTCTACATGGCATCACACATACATATGGAAGCAATAGTGCAAAGGGGAGGGAATCAGTGTCTTTTCAGTGATGCTGAGGGAAAAGACAAGAGGCAGTGGGCACACACTGAAATACAGGAGATTGCCTTTGAACATCAGTAAATGTTTCTTTACTGTCAGGGTGACTGAACCACGGCACAGACTGCCCAGAAAGATTGTGGAGCCTGGATCTTTGAAGACATTAAAAGTACACCCAGATAGAATCCTGGGCAAGAGGCTCTAGGTATCCTGGTTTAGGCAGGGGGGTTGGGCCTGGTTAGCCCCACCAACCCCTTCCACTCTCTTTCATTCTGTGCTAGTGAATTCTCTTCAAGATGCATTTCAAAGCACTGGCATGACAAAGTTCTGTGCATACAGAGATCCAAATGGACATGGCATCTAAGTTCCTTAAGCAGTGTTCAAGAAGAATGTAAAACTCTGGCACAAGTGTCTCTTCCCTAACTGAATCCCTTTCATGGGAAAATTCCCAGCTCTAGAAAGATCTTCTGATACGCATGCTTAAGACTGACACTGGCTGAGCAAATTTCTCCCTATGTATATCTAAGACCAGTTAGGATCTTCACCCAAAGTGCTGTCAACATAGTCACAGAATGCCTGTTGTTAAGAAGTGACAGCTTCCATCAGAATGGCAGCTATTGGTCCACAAAATGGATTAATGGATGGGAATTATCTACGTGGGTTAAAAACAAAAATAAAGAGTTGGTCTTTATTTATCAATTTCATGGCAATATTGATAAGGGAAGAAAAAGATCTAAGTCCTTGACTTTCTGGACTCGAGGAAAGATTTTAAAAATTCCTTGTAAAAATGTATGATCACAATCAGACTATTGAAACCATTTTAGTTGGGAACAAAGTTCCAAAATTGTCTAGATAGTGGCAAAGAAGCCAAGAAAATAGGAAAGAAACAAAAAGAGAGCAAAAGAGTCAGCTTCAGTGTACAAGCTCGTTCTAGAAGTAGTCTGCTGGGAAAAGGAACCCCCAGCTAAATTTCCAATGTATTCCTGCGCTTGATTCAGTAACTGGTCAATGTAAAAACCAATCCTTTTGTACAACTTCTTCCAGCAACAAAAACTCCAACAGGTTGACACTACCATCATGCCTGTTCCAGACATATTTAAAAGAGAAATGATGATTTTCTTGAAAACCTACTTACATAAAAGTTGCAAGATGGTGGAGGGATTCCCACATCCTCCTTCCTCCATCTGGCTTGAAAGTATATTTGATAAAATATGCAACAAAGCACATGATTTATAAGGGAGAGTCAAATGGATGATTTGGGAATCGATCTCTTGTTGATAGTAAACTTCATATCCACTCGGTGTGACCTTTTTAAAACAAAATGTGGAGCTGAGGCATGAATCTGCCACAACAATTGTAAAGCAAACATACACACTCCCCTTCATATGCCCCCCCCTCCACACACACCTAGGCACACACAGAGATCAGCATAGCAGATCATGAACACCTTGGAAAAGACTGAAATGCTAAATGCCTCTCTTGATGGGCAAAAGAGCTGGTGCAGTAATTCAAATGCCTGGTACAAAAATTCTGTTTAATATTTAGCTCCTATTTAAAACACAGCTTTTCATTTCATTCTATTTACAGAATATTTTCATTTCATTTGTTTCTTTAAAATTACTTAGTTCTCACCTGTTGTATGTCTAGGAATATTTTCTTCCAAAAATAGAAAAAAATAGATGATATCTTTTCAGCAGAAAACATTGGTTGATACAATTTTAAACCATCATGATATGGAAGAATTCTTCTGTCCCTCTCGAAGGTGGAAGAAGCATTTGGATCACAGATCATCTACAATGAAATACTTGACATGTTTAAGATGCTTTCAATCAATTTTGATCGTCAATTGCTTATTTGTTGTAAACAGTAATTTTTCAGTGAAGGGAAAGTGTGTGTGGTATATCTACATGATATGTTCAAAGGCAGTTCCTACTAATGGCCAGGCTGAATTCCAGTAAATAATGTCCCGAATGATATTTTGCCGCCTTCTTTGGCACTTCATGAAATCTTACCCCGATGAAGTGCTGAAACACAGAGATTTTCTCTTAGAGAGTGTCTCATGTTGTAACCTATCCCATGGATTTTATGCTGTAATTCTTATCTCTTTTAAAATTTACTATCTTCTGTACAGTTTTCATGAAACTTTCTGTTACAGTAGTGAATAGCACAGATAAATGTCATTTTGTACAACTTTGAATTTACCCCAAGAGCTGAGAGAAAACTTGATCCTATACTTCAATCCGAGTTTCTTCTATAGTCCAACTTTGTTTCTCTACCATCAAGCTTCTCCTTTGTTGCTGCTCCAAGCCCCGTCCAGGGTGACCTTGAATACTTTCAGGGATGGGACACCCACAACTTCTCTGGGCAACCTGTTCCAGTGTTCCAGCACTCCCACAGTAAAAAAGGCCTTCCTTTCATCTAATATGTGTAGGAAATCATAAATCTAGGCATAGAAGCTTGGAGTGCAAATTTGAAATTCTTTGGATTTGAAGCACATTTTATATGAATACTGACTTACAGATGACTAAAAGATGTTGATGGGCATTTGAGCTGACAAGTTTTGAAAAAGTGCACGGAAATTAAAATTGAAACCACTAAAATTAAAAACTCCTTGCCATTTTCTTTTTCCTCTCCTATTCAAAATTGCATATGTCAGATATCAGTGCTTCATGCAAACCTCTCAGATGCTCTCAGAGAAAAAGCTTTTCTTTCAGACTAAGTTGCGGTTGACGTAGAACACTAGCAGGAGTGAAAGATTTTCTGGGCATCGGGGCAGCCCGTTCTCCTTGGATTTGTGTGCAGAATGCATTTTATCCAAACTGGAAAATAGATCCCAGCTCTGTTCTATTCATCATCCTTACTTCATCAGGCCAGAAGATTCTGTGAAAAGTAGCCTGTGGACCTTGAAGACAGCGCATGTGAACCAGATGAGAGGTGATAGAGAAGTTGAGGGAGAGAAGAAAGAGCATGAGGCTGAAACCAGAAAGTATTTCTCCACGTGATCATGGAAGATTGCAGGAGCCACTTGGTACTATCAAACCAGCCCAACTTGGCACTTGTGCCACCTTGGGTCTGGGAGCCATGTTGCATATCGTGCATTTTAAGGAGCCAGCTGGCCACACCCAGCCATATGCCCCCAAACACAAACCAAGGCCCTTTTCTCTGGCAAACAAAACTCAGCTGCCCTGCTTCTGGATGGCAGATTGCAGGAACCACTTGGTACTATCAAACCAGCCCAACTTGGCACTGGTGCCACCATGGGTCTGGTCACCATCCTGCCTATTGTAGCTTTTCAGGAGCCAGCCGGTCACTCTCAGCCATAGGCCCCCAAACACAAACCTCGGCCCGTTTCCCTGGCAAACAAAAGTAAGCTGCCCCGCTTCTGGATGGCAGATTGCAGGAGCTACTTAGTACTATCAAATCAGCCCGACTTGGCACAGGTGCCACCTTGGATCTGGGAACCATCCTGTGTATCGTGGATTTTCAGGGGCCAGCCGGCCACTCTCAGCCATATGCCCCCAAAAACAAACCACGGACCTTTTCTCTGGCAAACAAAAATCAGCTGCCCCACTTCTGGATGGCAGATTGCAGGAGCCACTTGGGACTATCACACCAGCACAACATGGCACTGCTGCCACCTTGGATCTGGGAACAATCCTGCGTATCGTACATATTCAGGAACCAGCCGAACACTCCCAGCCACAGGCCCCCAAACACAAACAACGGCCCTTTTCTCTGGCAAACAAAACTCAACTGCCCCTCTTCTGGATGGCAAATTGCAGGACGCACTTGGTACTACAAAAAGAGCCCGACTTGGCAGTGGTGCCACCTTGGCTCTGGGAACCATCCTGTGTATCGAGCATTTTAAGGAGCCAGCCGGCAATTCCCAGCCGTATGCCCCAAAAAGAAACCATGGACCTTTTCTCTGGCAAAAAAAACTCAGCTGTCCCGCTTCTGGATGGCAGATTGCAGGAGTTACTTTGAACCATACAACCAGCCTTACTTGGCACTGGTGCCACCTTGGATCTGGGAACCATCCTGCCTATCGTTGATTTTCAGGGGCCAGCCGGCCACTCTCAGCCATAGGCCCCCAAACACAAACCACAGCCCTTTTCTCTAGCAAACAAAATTCAACTGCCCCGCTTCTGGATGGCAAATTGCAGGAGCCACTGGGTACTACAAAAACAGCCTGACTTGGCACTGGTGCCACCTTGCGCCTGGTTACCATGCGGCGTATCGTGCATTTTAAGGAGCCAGGTGGCCACTCCCAGCCATATGCCCCCAAACACAACCCACGGCCCTTTTCTCTGGCAAACAAAACTCAGCTGCCCCGCTTCTGGATGGCAGATTGCAGGAGACACTTGGTACTATCAAACCAGCCCGACTTGGCACTGGTGCCACCTTGGGTCTGGGAACCATCCTGCGTATTGTGGATTGTCAGGAGACAGCCGACCACTCTCGGCCACAGAGCCCAATCAAAAACAAAGGTCCGTTTCCCTGGCAAAAAAAACTCAGCTGCCCCGCTTCTGGATGGGAGATTGCAGGAGGCACTTGACACTGTCAAACGAGCCCCACTTGGCACTGGTGCCACCTTGGGTCTGGGAACCATGCTGCGTATCGTGGATTTTCAGGAGCCAGCCGGCCACTGCCAGCCACAGGCCCCCAAACACAAACCACAGCCTTTTTCTCTGGCAAACAAAACTCAGCTGCCCCGCTTCTGGATGGCAGATTGCAGGAGCCACTTGGTACTATCAAACCAGCCCGACTTGGCACTGGTGCCACCTTGGGTCTGGGAACCATCCTGCCTATCGTGGATTTTAAGGAGCCAGCCGGCTACTCCCAGCCACAGGCCCCCAACAAAAACCACGGCCCTTTTTTCTCGCAAACAAAACTTAGCTGCCTCACTTCTGGATGGCAGATTGCAGGAGCCACTTGGTGTAATCAAACCAGCCCGACTTGGCACTGGTGCCACCTTGGGTCTGGGAACCATCCTGCGTATCGTGGATTCTAAGGAGCCACCCGGCCACTCTGAGCCACAGGCCCCCAAACAAAATCAACGGCGCTGTTCCCTGGAAAACAAAACACGCCTGCCAACTTTTTGATGGAGTTTGCAGGAGCCACTTGGTACTATCAAACCAGCCCGAGTTGGCACTGGTGCCACCTTGGGTCTGGGAAACATCCTGCGTATCGTGGATTCTTAGGAGCCAGCCGGCCACTCCTAGCCACAGGCCCCCAAACAAAAACCTAGGCCTATTTCTCTGGCAAACAAAAGTAAGCTGCCCTGCTTCTGGATGGCAGATTGCAGGAGACACTTGGTACTATCAAACCAGCCCAACTTGGCACTGGTGCCACCTTGGGTCTGGGAACCATCCTGCGTATCGTGGATTCTAAGGAGCCAGCTGGCCACTCCCAGCCACAGGCCCCCAAACACAAACAACGGCGCTTTTCCCTGGAAAACAAAACTCGCCTGCCAACTTTTTGATGGCAGATTGCAGGAGCCACTTGGTACTATCAAATCAGCCCAACTTGGCACTGGTGCCACCATGGGTCTGGTCACCATCCTGCGTATCGTAGCTTTTCAGGAGCCAGCCGGTCACTCCCAGCCATAGGCCCCCAGACACAAACCTCGGCCCGTTTCCCTGGCAAACAAAAGTAAGCTGCCCCGCTTCTGGATGGCAGATTGCAGTACGCACTTGGTACTATCAAACCAGCCCAACTTGGAAATGGTGCCACCTTGGGTCTGGGAACCATCCTGCGTATCGTGGATTCTAAGGAGCCAGCGGGCCACTCCCAGCCACAGGCCCCCAAATACAAACAACGGCGCTTTTCCCTGGAAAACAAAACTCGCCTGCCAAATTTTTGATGGCAGATTGCAGGAGCCACTTGGTACTATCAAATCAGCCCAACTTGGCACTGGTGCCACCATGGATCTGGTCACCATCCTGCCTATCGTAGCTTTTCAGGTGCCAGCCGGTCACTCCCAGCCATAGGAACCCAGACACAAACCTCGGCCCGTTTCCCTGGCAAACAAAAGTAAGCTGCCCCGCTTCTGGATGGCAGATTGCAGGAGCCACTTTGCACCATCAAACTGGCCCGACTTGTCACTGGTGCCACCTCAGGTCTGGGAACCCTCCTGCGTATCGTGGATTCCAATTAGCAAGACGGCCACTCCCAGCCACAGGCCCCCAAACACAAACAACGGCGCTTTTCCCTGGAAAACAAAACTCGCCTGCCAAATTTTGATGGCAGATTGCAGGAGCCACTTGGTACTATCAAACCAGCCCAACTTGGCACTGCTGACACCATGGGTCTCGTCACCATCCTGCCTATCGTAGCTTTTCAGGAGCCAGCCGGTCACTCCCAGCCATAGGCCCCCAGACACAAAGCTCGGCCCGTTTCCCTGGCAAACAAAAGTAAGCTGCCCCGCTTCTGGATGGCAGATTTCAGGATCCACTTGTTATTATCAAACCAGCCCGACTTGGTACTGGTGCCACCTCTGGTCTGGGAACCATCCTGCGTATCTTGGATTCTAAGGAGCCAGCCGGCCACTCCCAGCCACAGGCCCCCAAAAAAAAACATCGGCGCTTTTCCCTGGAAAACAAAACTCGCCTGCCAACATTTTGATTGCAGATTGCAGGAACCACTTGGTACTATCAAACCAGCCCGACTTGGCACTGGTGCCACCTTGGGTCTGGGAACCATCCTGCGTATCGTGGATTCTAAGGAGCCAGCTGGCCACTCCCAGCCACAGGCCCCAAAACACACACAACGGCGCTTTTCCCTGGAAAACAAAACTCGCCTGCCAACATTTTGATGGCAGATTGCAGGAGCCACTTGGTACTATCAAACCAGCCCAACTTGGCACTGGTGCCACCATGGGTCTGGTCACCATCCTGCCTATCGTAGCTTTTCAGGAGCCAGCCGGTCACTCCCAGCCATAGGCCCCCAGACACAAACCTCGGCCTGTTTCCCTGGCACACAAAAGTAAGCTACCGCACTTCTGGATGGCAGATTGCAGGAGCCACTTTGCACTATCAAACCAGCCCGACTTGGCACTGGTGCCACCTCTGGTCTGGGAACCATGCTGCGTATCGTGGATTCTAAGGAGCCAGCCGGTCACTCCCAGCCATAGGCCCCCAGAAAAAAACCTCGGTCCGTTTCCCTGGCAAACAAAAGTAAGCTTCCCCGCTTCTGGATGGCAGATTGCAGGAGCCACTTGGTGCTATCAAACCAGCCCGACTTGGCACTAGTGCCACCTTGGGTCTGGGAACCATCCTGCGTATCGTGTGTTCTAAGGAGCCAGCCGGCCACTCCCACCCACAGTCCCCCAAACACAAACAACGGCGCTTTTCCCTGGAAAACAAAACTCGCCTGCCAACTTTTTGATGGCAGATTGCAGGAGCCACTTGGTACTATCAAACCAGCCCAACTTGGCACTGGTGCCACCATGGGTCTGGTCACCATCCTGCCTATCGTAGCTTTTCAGGAGCCAGCCGGTCACTCCTAGCCCTAGGCCCCCAGTCATAAACCTCGGCCCGTTTCCCTGGCACACAAAGGTAAGCTACCCCGCTTCAGGATGGCAGATTGCAGGAACCACTTGGCACCATCAAACCAGCCCGACGTGGCACTGGTGCCACCTTGGGTCTGGGAACCATCCTGCGTATCGTGTGTTCTAAGGAGCCAGCCGGCCACTCCCACCCACAGTCCCCCAAACACAAACAACGGCGCTTTTCCCTGGAAAACAAAACTCGCCTGCCAACTTTTTGATGGCAGATTGCAGGAGCCACTTGGTACTATCAAACAAGCCTAACTTGGCACTGGTGCCACCATGGGTCTGGTCACCATCCTGCCTATCGTAGCTTTTCAGGAGCCAGGCGGTCACTCCCAGCCATAGGCCCCCAGACACAAACCTCGGCCCGTTTCCCTGGCAAACAAAAGTAAGCTGCCCCGCTTCTGCATGGCAGATTGCAGGTGCTATTTAGTACTATCAAACCAGCCCGACCTGGCACTGGTGCCACCTCAGGTCTGGGAACCATCCTGCCCATCGTGGATTTTCAGGGGCCAGACGGCCACTATCAGCCATATGCCCCCAAAAACAAACCACGGCCCTTTTCTCTGGTAAACAAAACTCAACTGCCCCTCTTCTGGATGGCAAATTTTAGGACGCACTTTGTACTACGAAAACCGCCCGACTTGGCACTGGTGCCACCTTGGGTCAGGGAACCATCCTGCCTATCGTAGCTTTTTAAGGAGCCAGCCGGTCACTCCCAGCCATAGGCCCCAGAAAAAAACCTCGGTCCGTTTCCCTGGCAAACAAAAGTAAGCTTCCCCGCTTCTGGATGGCAGATTGCAGGAGCCACTTGGTGCTATCAAACCAGCCCGACTTGGCACTAGTGCCACCTTGGGTCTGGGAACCATCCTGCGTATCGTGTGTTCTAAGGAGCCAGCCGGCCACTCCCACCCACAGTCCCCCAAACACAAACAACGGCGCTTTTCCCTGGAAAACAAAACTCGCCTGCCAACTTTTTGATGGCAGATTGCAGGAGCCACTTGGTACTATCAAACCAGCCCAACTTGGCACTGGTGCCACCATGGGTCTGGTCACCATCCTGCCTATCGTAGCTTTTCAGGAGCCAGCCGGTCACTCCTAGCCCTAGGCCCCCAGTCATAAACCTCGGCCCGTTTCCCTGGCAAACAAAATTAAGCTACCCCGCTTCAGGATGGCAGATTGCAGGAACCACTTGGCACCATCAAACCAGCCCGACGTGGCACTGGTGCCACCTTGGGTCTGGGAACCATCCTGCGTATCGTGTGTTCTAAGGAGCCAGCCGGCCACTCCCACCCACAGTCCCCCAAACACAAACAACGGCGCTTTTCCCTGGAAAACAAAACTCGCCTGCCAACTTTTTGATGGCAGATTGCAGGAGCCACTTGGTACTATCAAACCAGCCCAACTTGGCACTGGTGCCACCATGGGTCTGGTCACCATCCTGCCTATCGTAGCTTTTCAGGAGCCAGGCGGTCACTCCCAGCCATAGGCCCCCAGACACAAACCTCGGCCCGTTTCCCTGGCAAACAAAAGTAAGCTGCCCCGCTTCTGCATGGCAGATTGCAGGTGCTATTTAGTACTATCAAACCAGCCCGACCTGGCGCTGGTGCCACCTCAGGTCTGGGAACCATCCTGCCCATCGTGGATTTTCAGGGGCCAGAGGGCCACTATCAGCCATATGCCCCCAAAAACAAACCACGGCCCTTTTCTCTGGTAAACAAAACTCAACTGCCCCTCTTCTGGATGGCAAATTTTAGGACGCACTTTGTACTACGAAAACCGCCCGACTTGGCACTGGTGCCACCTTGGGTCAGGGAACCATCCTGCCTATCGTAGCTTTTTAAGGAGCCAGCAGGCCACGTCCAGCCATATACCCCCAAAAAGAAACCACGGACCATTTCTCTTGGAAACAAAAATCCGCTGCCCCGCGTCAGGATGGCAGATTGCAGGAGCCACTTTGCACCATCAAACCACCCCGACTTGGCACTGGTGCCATCTTGGATCTGGGAACCATCCTGCCTATCGTAGCTTTTCAGGAGCCAGCCGGTTACTCCCAACCATAGGCCCCCAGACAGAAAGCTCTGCCCGTTTCCCTGGCAAACAAAAGTAAGCTACCCCGCTTCTGGATGGCAGATTGCAGGAGCCACTTGGTACTATCAAACCAGCCCAACTTGACACTGGTGCCACTTTGGGTCTGGGAACCATGCTGCGTAACGTAGATTCTAAGGCGCCAGGCGGCCACTCCCAGCCACAGGCCCCCAAATACAAACAACGGCGCTTTTCCCTGGAAAACAAAACTCGCCTGCAAGCTTTTTGATGGCAGATTGCAGGAGCCACTTGGTACTATCAAACCAGCCCAACTTGGCACTGGTGCCACCATGGGTCTGGTCACCATCCTGCCTATCGTAGCTTTTCAGGAGCCAGCCGGTCACTCCCAGCCATAGGCCCCCAGACACAAACCTCGGCCCGTTTCCCTGGCAAACAAAACTAAGTTATCCTGCATGTGGATGGCAGATTGCAGGAGCCACTTTGCACCATCAAACCAGCAAAACTTGGCACTGGTGCCACCTCTGGTCTGGGAACCATCCTCCGTATCGTGTATTCTAAGGAGCCAGCCGGCCACTCCCAGCCACAGGCCCCCAAACAAAAACAACGGCGCTTTTCCCTGGATAACAAACTCGCCTGCCAACTTTTTGATGGCAGATTGCAGGAGTCACTTGGTACTATCAAACCAGCCCAACTTGGCACTGGTGCCACCATGGGTCTGGTCACCATAATGCCTATCGTAGCTTTTCAGGAGCCAACCGGTCACTCCCAGCCATAGGCCCTGAGACACAAACCTCGGCCCGTTTCCCTGGAAAACAAAAGTAAGCTGCCCCGCTTCTGGATGGCAGATTGCAGGACGCACTTGGTACTATCAAACCAGCCCAACTTGGCACTGGTGCCACCTCTGGTCTGGGAACCATGCTGCGTATCGTGGATTCTAAGGAGCCAGCCGGCCACTCCCAGCCACAGGCCCCAAAACACAAACAACGGCGCTTTTCCCTGGAAAACAAAACTCGCCTGCCAACTTTTTGATGGCAGATTGCAGGAGCCACTTGGTACTATCAAATCAGCCCAACTTGGCACTGGTGCCACCTTGGGTCTGGTCACCATCCTGCCTATCATAGCTTTTCAGGAGCCAGCCGGTCACTCCCAGCCATAGGCCCCCAGACACAAAGCTCGGCCCGTTTCCCTGGCAAACAAAATTAAGCTACCCCGCTTCTGGATGGCAGATTGCAGGAGTCACTTTGCACCATCAAACTAGCCCGACTTGGCACTGGTGCAACGTCTGGTCTGGGAACCATCCTGCGTATCGTGGATTCTAAGGAGCCAGCCGGCCACTCCCAGCCACAGGCCCCCAAACAAAAACAACGGCGCTTTTCCCTGGAAAACAAAACTCGCCTGCCAACTTTTTGATGGCAGATTACAGGAGCCACTTGGTACTATCAAACCAGCCCAACTTGGCACTGGTGCCACCATGGGTCTGGTCACCATCCTGCCTATCGTAGATTTTCAGGAGCCTGCCGGTCACTCCCAGCCATAGGCCCCCAGACACAAACCTCGGCCCGTTTCCCTAGCAAACAAAAGTAAGCTGCCCCGCTTCTGGATGGCAGATTGCAGGACGCACTTGGTAGTATCAAACCAGACCGACTTGTCACTGGTGCCACCTCTGGTCTGGGAACCATCCTGCGTATCGTTGATTCTAATTAGCCAGCCGGCCACTCCCATCCACAGGCCCCCAAACACAAACAAGGGCGCTTTTCCCTGGAAAACAAAACTCGCCTGCCAAATTTTTGATGGCAGATTGCAGGAGCCACTTGGTACTATCAAATCAGCCCAACTTGGCACTGGTGCCACCATGGGTCTGGTCACCATCCTGCCTATCGTAGCTTTTCAGGAGCCAGCCGGTCACTCCCAGCCATAGGCCCCCAGACACAAACCTCGGCCTGTTTCCCTGGCACACAAAAGTAAGCTACCGCACTTCTGGATGGCAGATTGCAGGAGCCACTTTGCACCATCAAACCAGCCCGACTTGGCACTGGTGCCACCTCTGGTCTGGGAACCATGCTGCGTATCGTGGATTCTAAGGAGCCAGCCGGTCACTCCCAGCCATAGGCCCCCAGAAAAAAACCTCGGCCCGTTTCCCTGGCAAAAAAAAGTAAGCTACCCCGCTTCTGGATGGCAGATTGCAGGACGCACTTGGTAGTATCAAACCAGCCCAACTTGGCACTGGTGCCACCTCACGTCTGGGAACCATCCTGCGTATCGTGGATTCTAAGCAGCCAGCCGGCCACTCCCAGCCACAGGCACCCAAACACAAACAACGGCGCTTTTCCCTGGAAAACAAAACTCGCCTGCCAACTTTTTGATGGCGGATTGCAGGAGCCACTTGGTACTATCAAACCAGCCCAACTTGGCACTGGTGCCACCATGGATATGGTCACCATCCTGCCTATCGTAGCTTTTCAGGACCTAGCAGGTCACTCCCAGCCATAGGCGCCCAGACACAAAGCTCGGCCCGTTTCCCTGGCAAACAAAAGTAAGCTGCCCCGCTTCTGGATGGCAGATTGCAGGACGCACTTGGTACTATCAAACCAGCCCGACTTGGCACTGGTGCCACGTCAGGTCTGGGAACCATCCTGCGTATCGTGGATTCTAAGGAGCCAGCCGGCCACTCCCTGCCACAGGCACCCAAACACAAACAACGGCGCTTTTCCCTGGAAAACAAAACTCGTCTGCCAAATTTTGAGGGCAGATTGCAGGAGCCACTTGGTACTATCAAACCAGCCCAACTTGGCACTGGTGCCACCATGGGTCTGGTCACCATCCTGCCTATCGTAGCTTTTCAGGAGCCAGCCGGTCACTCCCAGCCATAGGCCCCCAGACACAAACCTCGGCCCGTTTCCCTGGCAAACAAAAGTAAGCTACCCCGCTTCTGGATGGCAGATTGCAGGACGCACTTGGTAGTATCAAACCAGCCCGACTTGTCACTGGTGTCACCTCTGGTCTGGGAACCATCCTGCGTATCGTGGATTCTAAGCAGCCAGCCGGCCACTCCCAGCCACAGGCCCCCAAACACAAACAACGGCGCTTTTCCCTGGAAAACAAAACTCACCTGCCAAATTTTTGATGGCAGATTGCAGGAGCCACTTGGTACTATCAAACGAGCCCAACTTGGCACTGGTGCCACCATGGGTCTGGTCACCATCCTGCCTATCGTAGCTTTTCAGGAGCCAGCCGGTCACCCCCAGCCATATACCCCGAGACAAAAAGCTCGGCCCGTTTCCCTGGCAAAAAAAAGTAAGCTACCCCGCTTCTGGATGGCAGATTGCAGGACGCACTTGGGAGTATCAAACCAGCCCAACTTGGCACTGGTGCCACCTTGGGTCTGGGAACCATCCTGCGTATCGTGGATTCTAAGGAGCCAGCCGGCCACTCCCTGCCACAGGCCCTCAAACACAAACAACGGCGCTTTTCCCTGGAAAACAAAACTCGCCTGCCAACTTTTTGATGGCGGATTGCAGGAGCCACTTGGTACTATCAAACCAGCCCAACTTGGCACTGGTGCCACCATGGATGTGGTCACCATCCTGCCTATCGTAGCTTTTCAGTACCTAGCAGGTCACTCCCAGCCATAGGCCCCCAGACACAAATCTCCGCCCGTTTCCCTGGCAAACAAAATTAAGCTGCCCCGCTTCTGGATGGCATATTGCACGAACCACTTGGTCCTATAAAACCAGCCCGACTTGGCACTGGTGCCACCTCTGGTCTGGGAACCATCCTGCGTATCGTGGATTCTAAGGAGCCAGCCGGTCACTCCCAGCCACAGGCCCCCAAACACAAACAACAGCGCTTTTCCCTGGAAAACAAAACTCGCCTGCCAACATTTTGATGGCAGATTGCAGGAGCCACTTGGTACTATCAAATCAGCCCAACTTGCCACTGCTGCCACCTTGGGTCTGGTCACCATCCTGCCTATCGTAGCTTTTCAGGAGCCACATGGTCACTCCCAGCCATAGGCCCCCAGAGAAAAACCTCGGCCCTTTTCCCTGGCAAAGAAAAGTAAGCTACCCCGCTTCTGGATGGCAGATTGCAGGAGCCACTTTGCACCATCAAACTGGCCCGACTTGTCACTGGTGCCACCTCAAGTCTGGGAACCATCCTGCGTATCGTGGATTCCAATTAGCAAGCTGGCCACTCCCACCCAAAGCCCACAAACACAAACAACGGCGCTTTTCCCTGGAAAACAAAACTCGCCTGCCAAATTTTTGATGGCAGATTGCAGGAGCCACTTGGTACTATCAAACCACCCAACTTGGCACTGGTGCCACCTCTGGTCTGGGAACCATCCTGCCTATCGTAGCTTTTCAGGAGCCAGCCGGTCACTCCCAGCCATAGACCCCCAGACACAAACCTCGGCCCGTTTCCCTGGAAAACAAAAGTAAGTTACCCCGATTCTGGATGGCAGATTGCAGGAGCCACTTGGTACTATCAAATCAGCCCAACTTGGCACTGGTGCCACCATGGGTCTGGTAAACATCCTGCCTATCGTAGCTTTTCAGGAGCCAGCCGGTCACTCCCTGCCATAGGCCCCCGGACACAAACCTCGGCCCGTTTCCCTGGCAAACAAAAGTAAGCTGCCCCGCTTTTGGATGGCAGATTGCAGGATGCAGTTGGTACTTACAAACCAGCCCGACTTGGCCCTGGTGCCACCTCTGGTCTGGGAACCATGCTGCGTAACGTAGATTCTACGAGGACAGGCGGCCACTCCCAGCCACAGGCCTCTAAACAAAAACAACGGCGCTTTTCCCTGGAAAACAAAACTCGCCTGCCAACTTCTTGATGGCAGATTGCAGGAGCCACTTGGTACTATCAAACCAGCCCAACTTGGCACTGGTGCCACCATGGGTCTGGTCACCATCCTGCCTATCGTAGCTTTTCAGGAGCCAGCCGCTCACTCCCAGCCATAGGCCCCCAGACAAATACCTCAGCACGTTTCCCTGGCAAACAAAAGTAGGCTGCCCTGCTTCTGGATGGCAAATTGCAGGACGCACTTCGTACTACGAAAACAGCCCGACTTGGCACTGATGCCACCTTGGGTCAGGGAACAATCCTGTGTATAGAGCTTTTTATGGAGCCAGCCGGCCACGTCCAGTCATATACCCCCAAAAAAAAAACCACGGAACTTTCCTCCAGCAAACAAAAATCCGCTGCCCCGCGTCTGGATGGCAGATTGCAGGAGCTATTTAGTATTATCAAACCAGCCCGACTTGGCACTGGTGGCACCATGAGTCTGGTAACCATCCTGCCTATCGTAGCTTTTCAGTAGTCAGCCGGTCACTCCCAGCCATAGGCCCCCAGACAAATACCTCGGCCCGTTTCCCTGGGAAACAAAAGTAAGCTGTCCCGCTTCTGGATGGCAGATTGCAGGAGCCACTTGGTACTATCAAACCAGCCCAACTTGTTCCCAGACCCAAGGTGGCACCAGTGCCAAGTGGGGCTGGTTTGATGGTGCAACGTGGCTCCTGCAATCTGCCATCCAAAAGCGGGGCAGCTTACTTTTGTTTGCCAGGGAAACGGGCCGAGGTTTGTGTCTGGGGGTCTATGGCTGGGAGTGACCGGCTGGCTCCTGAAAAGCTACGATAGGCAGGATGGTTCCCAGACCAGTGGTGGCACCAGTGCCAATGTTGGGCTGGTTTGATAGTACCAAGTGGCTCCTGCAATCTGCCATCAAAAAGTTGGCAGGCGAGTTTTGTTTTCCAGGGAAAAGCGCCGTAGTTTTTGTTTGGGGGCCTGTGGCTCAGAGTGGCCGGGTGGCTGCTTAGAATCCACGATACGCAGGATGGTTCCCAGACCCAAGGTGGCACCAGTGCCAAGTCGGGCTGGTTTGACACAACCAAGTGGCTCCTGCAATCTGCCATCCAGAATCAGGGCAGCTTAATTTTGTTTGCCAGGGAAACGGTCCGAGGTTTGTGTCTGGGGGCCTATGGCTGGGAGTGACCGGCTGGCTCCTGAAATGCTACAATAGGCAGGATGGTTCCCAGACCCAGAGTGGCACCAGTGCCAAGTTGGGATGATTTGATAGTACCAAGTGGCTCCTGCAATCTGCCATCAAAATTTGGCAGGCGAATTTTGTTTTCCAGGGAAAAGCGCCGTTGTTTGTGTTTGGGGGCCTGTGGCTGGGAGTGGCCGGCTGGCTCCTTAGAATCCACGATATGCAGGATTGTTCCCAGACCCAAGGTGGCACCAGTGCCAAGTCGGGCTGGTTTGATGGTGCAAAGTGGCTCCTGCAATCTGCCATACAGACGCGGGGCAGCGGATTTTTGTTTCCAAGAGAAATGGTCCGTGGTTTGTTTTTGGGGGTTTATGGCTGGGTGTGGCCGGCTGGCTCCTTAAAAAGCTCGATATGCAGGATGGTTCCCTGACACAAGGTGGCACCAGTGCCACGTCGGGCGGTTTTCGTAGTACAAAGTGCGTCCTAAAATTTGCCATCCAGAAGAGGGGCAGTTGAGTTTTGTTTGCCAGAGAAAAGGGCCGTGGTTTGTTTTTGGGGGCATATGGCTGAGAGTGGCCGGCTGGCTCCTGAAAAGCTACGATAGGCAGGATGTTTACCAGACCCATGGTGGCACCAGTGCCAAGTTGGGCTGATTTGATAGTACCAAGTGGCTCCTGCAATCTGCCATCCAGAATCGGGGTAGCTTACTTTTGTTTTCCAGGGAAACGGGCCGAGGTTTGTGTCTGGGGGTCTATGGTTGGGAGTGGCCGGCTGGCTCCTTAGAAACCACGATACGCAGCATGGTTCCCAGACAAGAGGTGCCACCAGTGCCAAGTTGGTCTGGTTTGATAGTACCAAGTGGATCCTGCAATCTGCCATCCAGAAGCGGGGCAGCTTACTTTTGTTTGCCAGGGAAACGGGCCGAGGTTTTTGTCTGGGGGCCTATGGCTGGGAGTGACCGGCTGGCTCCTGAAAAGCTACGATAGGCAGGATGGTGACCAGACCCATGGTGGCAGCAGTGCCAAGTTGGGCTGGTTTGATAGTACCAAGTGGCTCCTGCAATCTGCCATCAAAAAGTTGGCAGGCGAGTTTTGTTTTCCAGGGAAAAGCGCCGTTGTTTGTGTTTGGGTGCCTGTGGCTGGGAGTGGCCGGCTGGCTCTTTAGAATCCACGATACGCAGGATGGTTCCCAGACCAGTGGTGGCACCAGTGCCAAGTCGGGCGGGTTAGATAGTAACAAGTGCGTCCTACAATCTGCCATCCAGAAGCGGGGCAGCTTACTTTTGTTTGCCAGGGAAACGGGCCGAGGTTTTTGTCTGGGGGCCTATGGCTGGGAGTGACCGGCTGGCTCGTGAAAAGCTACGATAGGCAGGATGGTGACCAGACCCATGGCGGCACCAGTGCCAAGTTGGGCTGGTTTGATAGTAGCAAGTGGCTCCTGCAATCTGCCATCAAAAAGTTGGCAGGCGAGTTTTGTTTTCCAGGGAAAAGCGCCGTTGTTTGTGTTTGGCGGCCTGTGGCTGGGAGTGGTCGGCTGGCTCCTTAGAATCCACGATACGCAGGATGGTTCCCAGACCAGAGGTGGCACCAGTGCCAAGTCGGGCTGGTTTGATAGTACCAAGTGGCTCCTGCAATCTGCCATCCAGAATCGGGGCAGCTTACTTTTGTTTGCCAGGGAAACGGGCCGAGCTTTGTGTCTGGGGGCCTATGGCTGGGAGTGACCGGCTGGCTCCTGAAAAGCTACGATAGGCAGGATGGTGACCAGACCCATGGTGGCACCAGTGCCAAGTTGGGCTGGTTTGATAGTACCAAGTGGCTCCTGCAATCTGCCATCAAAAAGTTGGCAGGCAAGTTTTCTTTACCAGGGAAAAGCGCCGTTGTTTTTGTTTGGGGGCCTATGGCTGGGAGTGGCCGGCTGGCTCCTTAGAATCCACGATACGCAGGATGGTTCCTAGACTTGACGTGGCACCAGTGCCAAGTTGGGCTGGTTTGATAGTACCAAGTGCGTCCTGCAATCTGCCATCCAGAAGTGGGGTAGCTTACTTTTGTTTGCCAGGGAAACGGGCCGAGGTTTGTGTCTCGGGGCATATGGCTGGGAGTGACCGGCTGGCTCCTGAAAAGCTACGATAGGCAGGATGGTGACCAGACCCATGGTGGCACCAGTGCCAAGTTGGGCTGGTTTGATAGTACCAAGTGGCTCCTGCAATCTGCCATCAAAAAGTTGGCAGGCGAGTTTGTT
Organism: Melospiza melodia melodia; assembly: GCF_035770615.1. NCBI lineage: Eukaryota > Metazoa > Chordata > Aves > Passeriformes > Passerellidae > Melospiza > Melospiza melodia. Next base: position 67,019,595 of record NC_086194.1, on the reverse strand, counting down.
ATCCAGGGAAAAGCGCCGTTGTTTGTGCCTGGGGCCCTATCGCCTGGAGTGGACGGATGGCTAATTAGAATCCACGATACACAGGATGGTTCCCAGACCCATGGTGGCACCAGTGCCAAGTTGGGCTGGTTTGATAGTACCAAGTGGTTCCTGCAATCTGCCATCCAGAAGCGGGGCAGCTTACTTTTGTTTGCCAGGGAAACGGTCCGAGGATTGTGTCTGGGGGCCTAAGCCTGGAAGTGACCGGCTGGCTCGTGAAAAGCTACGATAGGCAGGATGGTGACCAGACCCATGACGGCACCAGTGCCAAGTTGGGCTGGTTTGATAGTACCAAGTGGCTCCTGCAATCTGCCATCAAAAACTTGGCAGGCGAGTTTTGTTTTCCAGGGAAAAGCGCCGTTGTTTGTGTTTGGGGGCCTGTGGCTGGGAGTGGCCTGCTGGCTCCTTAGAATCCACGATACTCAGCATGGTTCCCAGACCAAAGGTGGCACCAGTGCCAAGTTGGGCTGGTTTGATAGTACCAAGTGGTTCCTGCAATCTGCCATCCAGAAGCGGGGCAGCTTACATTTGTTGGCCAGGGAAACGGGCCGAGGTTTGTGTCTGGGGGCCTATGGCTGGGAGTGACCGGCTGGCTCCTGAAAAGCTACGATAGGCAGGATGGTGACCAGACCCATGGTGGCACCAGTGCCAAGTTGGGCTGGTTGGATAGTACCAAGTGGCTCCTGCAATCTGCCATCAAAAAGTTGGCAGGCGAGTTTTGTTTTCCAGGGGAAAGCGCCGTTGTTTGTGTTTGAGGGCCTGTGGCTGGGAGTGGCCGGCTGGCTCCTTAGAATCCACCATACCCAGGCTCATTCCCAGACCTGAGGTGGCACCAGTGCCAAGTCGGGCTAGTTTGATGGTGCAAAGTGGCTCCTGCAATCTGCCATCCAGAAGCGGGGTAGCTTACTTTTGTTTGCCAGGGAAACGGGCCGAACTTTGTGTCTGGGGGCCTATGGCTGCGAGTGACCGGCTGGCTCCTGAAAAGCTACGATAGGCAGGATGGTGACCAGACCCATGGTGGCACCAGTGCCAAGTTGGGCTGGTTGGATAGTACCAAGTGGCTCCTGCAATCTGCCATCAAAAAGTTGGCAGGCGAGTTTTGTTTTCCAGGGGAAAGCGCCGTTGTTTGTGTTTGAGGGCCTGTGGCTGGGAGTGGCCGGCTGGCTCCTTAGAATCCACCATACCCAGGCTCATTCCCAGACCTGAGGTGGCACCAGTGCCAAGTCGGGCTAGTTTGATGGTGCAAAGTGGCTCCTGCAATCTGCCATCCAGAAGCGGGGTAGCTTACTTTTGTTTGCCAGGGAAACGGGCCGAACTTTGTGTCTGGGGGCCTATGGCTGCGAGTGACCGGCTGGCTCCTGAAAAGCTACGATAGGCAGGATGGTGACCAGACCCATGGTGGCACCAGTGGCATGTTGGGCTGATTTGATAGTACCAAGTGGCTCCTGCAATCTGCCATCAAAATATTGGCAGGCCAGTTTTGTTTTCCAGGGAAAATCGCCGTTGTTTGTGTTTGGGGGCCTGTGGCTGGGAGTGGCCGGCTGGCTCCTTAGAATCCACGATACGCAGCATGGTTCCCAGACCAGAGGTGGCACCAGTGCCAAGTAGGGCTGGTTTTATAGTACCAAGTGGCTCCTGCAATCTTCCATCCAGAAGCGGGGCAGCTTACTTTTGTTTGCCAGGGAAACGGGCCGAGGTTTTTGTCTGGGGGCCTATGGCTTGGAGTGACAGGCTGGCTCCTGAAAAGCTACGATAGGCAGGATGGTGACCAGACCCATGGTGGCACCAGTGCCAAGTTGGGCTGGTTTGATAGTACCAAGTGGCTCCTGCAATCTGCCATCAAAAAGTTGGCAGGCGAGTTTTGTTTTCCAGGGGAAAGCGCCGTTGTTTGTGTTTGGGCGCCTGTGGGTGGGAGTGGCCGGCTGGCTAATTAGAATCCACGATACGCAGCATGGTTCCCAGACCAGAGGTGGCACCAGTGCCAAGTCGGGCAGGTTTGATAATACCTAGTGGATCCTGCAATCTGCCATCCAGAAGCGGGGTAGCTTACTTTTGTTTGCCAGGGAAACGGGCAGATCTTTGTGTCTGGGGGCCTATGGCTGGGAGTGACCTGCTAGGTCCTGAAAAGCTACGATAGGCAGGATGGTGACCATATCCATGGTGGCACCAGTGCCAAGTTGGACTGGTTTGATAGTACCAAGTGGCTCCTGCAATCCGCCATCAAAATGTTGGCAGGCGAGTTTTGTTTTCCAGGGAAAAGCGCCGTTGTTTGTGTTTGGGTGCCTGTGGGTGGGAGTGGCCGGATGGCTCCTTAGAATCCACGATAGGCAGGATGGTTCCCAGACCTGAGGTGGCACCAGTGCCAAGTTGGGCTGGTTTGATAGTACCAAGTGGTTCCTGCAATCTGCCATCCAGAAGCGGGGCAGCTTACTCGTTTGCCAGGGAAACGGGCCGAGCTTTGTGTCTGGGGGCCTATGGCTGCGAGTGACCGTCTAGGTCCTGAAAAGCTACGATAGGCAGGATGGTGACCAGACCCATGGTGGCACCAGTGCCAAGTTGGGCTGGTTTGATAGTACCAAGTGGCTCCTGCAATCTGCCATCAAAAATTTGGCAGGCGAGTTTTGATTTCCAGGGGAAAGCGCCGTTGTTTGTGTTTGGGGGCCTGTGGCTGGGAGTGGCCGGCTTTATAATTGGAATCCACGATACGCAGGATGGTTCCCAGACCTGACGTGGCACCAGTGCCAAGTCGGGCTAGTTGGATGCTGCAAAGTGGCTCCTGCAATCAGCCATGCAGAAGCGGGGTGGCTTACTTTTGTTTGCCAGGGAAAATGGCCGAGGTTTTGTCTGGGGGCCTATGGCTTGGAGTGACCGGCTGGCTCCTGAAAAGCTACGATAGGCAGGATGGTGACCAGACCCATGGTGGCACCACTGTCAAGTTGGGCTGGTTTGATAGTACCAAGTGGCTCCGGCAATCTGCCATCAAAATTTGGCAGGCGAGTTTTGTTTTCCAGGGAAAAGCGCCGCTGTTTGTGTTTGAGGGCCTGTGGCTGGGAGTGTCCGGCTGGCTCCTTAGAATCCACGATACGCAGGATGGTTCCCAGACCTGAGGTGGCACCAGTGCCAAGTCGGGCTAGTTTGATGGTGCAAAGTGGCTCCTGCAATCTGCCATCCAGAAGCGGGGCAGCTTACTTTTTTTTGCCAGGGAAACGGGCCGAGGTTTGTGTCTGGGGTCTATGGCTGGGAGTGACCGGCTGGCTCCTGAAAAGCTACGATAGGCAGGATGGTGACCAGACCCATGGTGGCACCAGTGCCAAGTTGGGCTGGTTTGATAGTACCAAGTGGCTCCGGCAATCTGCCATCAAAAAGTTGGCAGGCGAGTTTTGTTTTCCAGGGAAAAGCGCCGATGTTTGTGTTTGGGGGCCTGAGGCTGGGAGTGGCCGGCTGGCTCCTTAGACTCCACGATACGCAGGATGGTTCCCAGACCTGAGGTAGCACCAGTGCCAAGTCGGGCTGGTTTGATAGTACCAAGTGCGTCCTGCAATCTGCCATCCAGAAGCGGGGCAGCTTACTTTTGTTTGCCAGGGAAACGGGCCGAGGTTTGTGTTTGGGGGCCTATGGCAGGGAGTGACCGGCTGGCTCCTGAAAAGCTACGATAGGCAGGATGGTGACCAGACCCATGGTGGCACCAGTGCCAAGTTGGGCTGGTTTGATAGTACCAAGTGGCTCCTGCAATCTGCCATCAAAAAGTTGGCAGGCGAGTTTTGTTTTCCAGGGAAAAGCGCCGTTGTTTGTGTTTGGGGGCCTGTGGCTGGGAGTGGCCGGCTGGCTCCTTAGAATCCACAATACGCAGGATGGTTCCCTGACCTGAGGTGGCACCAGTGATAAGTTGGGCTGGTTTGATAGTACCAAGTGCGTCCTGCAATCTGCCATCCAGAAGCGGGGTAGCTTACTTTTGTTTGCCAGGGAAACGGGCCGAGCTTTGTGTCTGGGGGCCTATGGCTGGGAGTGACCGGCTGGCTCCTGAAAAGCTACGATAGGCAGGATGGTGACCAGACCCATGGTGGCACCAGAGCCATGTTCGGCTGATTTCAAAGTACAAAGTGGCTCCTGCAATCTGCCATCAAAAGTCAGCAGGCAAGCTTTGTTTTCCAGGGAAAAGCGCCGTTGTTTGTGTCTGCGGGCCTGTGGCTGGAGTGGCCGGCTGGCTCCTTTAAACACACGATACGCCGGATGGTTCCCAGACCCAAGGTGGCACCAGTGCCAAGTTGGGCTGGTTTGATAGTACCAAGTGGTTCCTGCAATCTGCCATCAAAATGTTGGCAGGCGACTTTTGTTTTCCAGGGAAAAGCGCCGATGTTTTTTTTTGGGGGCCTGTGGCTGGGAGTGGCCGGCTGGCTCCTTAGAATCCACGATACGCAGGATGGTTCCCAGACCAGAGGTGGCACCAGTACCAAGTCGGGCTGGTTTGATAATAACAAGTGGATCCTGAAATCTGCCATCCAGAAGCGGGGCAGCTTACTTTTGTTTGCCAGGGAAACGGGCCGAGGTTTGTGTCTGGGGGCCTATGGCTGGGAGTGACCGGCTGGCTCCTGAAAAGCTACGATAGGCAGGAAGGTGACCAGACCCATGGTGTCAGCAGTGCCAAGTTGGGCTGGTTTGATAGTACCAAGTGGCTCCTGCAATCTGCCATCAAAAAGTTGGCAGGCGAGTTTTGTTTTCCAGGGAAAAGCGCCGTTGTTTGTGTTTGGGGGCCTGTGGCTGGGAGTGGCCGTCTTGCTAATTGGAATCCACGATACGCAGGAGGGTTCCCAGACCTGAGGTGGCACCAGTGACAAGTCGGGCCAGTTTGATGGTGCAAAGTGGCTCCTGCAATCTGCCATCCAGAAGCGGGGCAGCTTACTTTTGTTTGCCAGGGAAACGGGCCGAGGTTTGTGTCTTGGTTCCTATGGCTGGGAGTGACCGGCTGGCACCTGAACAGCTACGATAGGCAGGATGGTGACCAGATCCATGGTGGCACCAGTGCCAAGTTGGGCTGATTTGATAGTACCAAGTGGCTCCTGCAATCTGCCATCAAAAATTTGGCAGGCGAGTTTTGTTTTCCAGGGAAAAGCCCCGTTGTTTGTATTTGGGGGCCTGTGGCTGGGAGTGGCCCGCTGGCTCCTTAGAATCCACGATACGCAGGATGGTTCCCAGACCCAAGGTGGCACCATTTCCAAGTTGGGCTGGTTTGATAGTACCAAGTGCGTCCTGCAATCTGCCATCCAGAAGCGGGGCAGCTTACTTTTGTTTGCCAGGGAAACGGGCCGAGGTTTTTGTCTGGGGGCCTATGGCTGGGAGTGACCGGCTGGCTCCTGAAAAGCTACGATAGGCAGGATGGTGACCAGACCCATGGTGGCACCAGTGCCAAGTTGGGCTGATTTGATAGTACCAAGTGGCTCCTGCAATCTGCCATCAAAAAGTTGGCAGGCGAGTTTTGTTTTCCAGGGAAAAGCGCCGTTGTTTGTGTTTGGGGGCCTGTGGTTGGGAGTGGCCAGCTGGCTCCTTAGAATCCACGATACGCAGGATGGTTCCCAGACCCAAGGTGGCACCAGTGCCAAGTTGGGCTGGTTTGATAGTACCAAGTTTCTCCTGCAATCTGCCATCCAGAAGCAGGGCAGCTTACTTTTGTTTGCCAGAGAAATAGGCCTAGGTTTTTGTTTGGGGGCCTGTGGCTAGGAGTGGCCGGCTGGCTCCTAAGAATCCACGATACGCAGGATGTTTCCCAGACCCAAAGTGGCACCAGTGCCAAGTCGGGCTGGTTTGATAGTACCAAGTGGCTCCTGCAAACTCCATCAAAAAGTTGGCAGGCGTGTTTTGTTTTCCAGGGAACAGCGCCGTTGATTTTGTTTGGGGGCCTGTGGCTGGGAGTGGCCGGCTGGCTCCTTAGAATCCACGATACGCAGGATGGTTCCCAGACCCAAGGTGGCACCAGTGCCAAGTCGGGCTGGTTTGATTACACCAAGTGGCTCCTGCAATCTGCCATCCAGAAGTGAGGCAGCTAAGTTTTGTTTGCGAGAAAAAAGGGCCGTGGTTTTTGTTGGGGGCCTGTGGCTGGGAGTAGCCGGCTGGCTCCTTAAAATCCACGATAGGCAGGATGGTTCCCAGACCCAAGGTGGCACCAGTGCCAAGTCGGGCTGGTTTGATAGTACCAAGTGGCTCCTGCAATCTGCCATCCAGAAGCGGGGCAGCTGAGTTTTGTTTGCCAGAGAAAAAGGCTGTGGTTTGTGTTTGGGGGCCTGTGGCTGGCAGTGGCCGGCTGGCTCCTGAAAATCCACGATACGCAGCATGGTTCCCAGACCCAAGGTGGCACCAGTGCCAAGTGGGGCTCGTTTGACAGTGTCAAGTGCCTCCTGCAATCTCCCATCCAGAAGCGGGGCAGCTGAGTTTTTTTTGCCAGGGAAACGGACCTTTGTTTTTGATTGGGCTCTGTGGCCGAGAGTGGTCGGCTGTCTCCTGACAATCCACAATACGCAGGATGGTTCCCAGACCCAAGGTGGCACCAGTGCCAAGTCGGGCTGGTTTGATAGTACCAAGTGTCTCCTGCAATCTGCCATCCAGAAGCGGGGCAGCTGAGTTTTGTTTGCCAGAGAAAAGGGCCGTGGGTTGTGTTTGGGGGCATATGGCTGGGAGTGGCCACCTGGCTCCTTAAAATGCACGATACGCCGCATGGTAACCAGACGCAAGGTGGCACCAGTGCCAAGTCAGGCTGTTTTTGTAGTACCCAGTGGCTCCTGCAATTTGCCATCCAGAAGCGGGGCAGTTGAATTTTGTTTGCTAGAGAAAAGGGCTGTGGTTTGTGTTTGGGGGCCTATGGCTGAGAGTGGCCGGCTGGCCCCTGAAAATCAACGATAGGCAGGATGGTTCCCAGATCCAAGGTGGCACCAGTGCCAAGTAAGGCTGGTTGTATGGTTCAAAGTAACTCCTGCAATCTGCCATCCAGAAGCGGGACAGCTGAGTTTTTTTTGCCAGAGAAAAGGTCCATGGTTTCTTTTTGGGGCATACGGCTGGGAATTGCCGGCTGGCTCCTTAAAATGCTCGATACGCAGGATGGTTCCCAGAGCCAAGGTGGCACCACTGCCAAGTCGGGCTCTTTTTGTAGTACCAAGTGCGTCCTGCAATTTGCCATCCAGAAGAGGGGCAGTTGAGTTTTGTTTGCCAGAGAAAAGGGCCGTTGTTTGTGTTTGGGGGCCTGTGGCTGGGAGTGTTCGGCTGGTTCCTGAATATGTACGATACGCAGGATTGTTCCCAGATCCAAGGTGGCAGCAGTGCCATGTTGTGCTGGTGTGATAGTCCCAAGTGGCTCCTGCAATCTGCCATCCAGAAGTGGGGCAGCTGATTTTTGTTTGCCAGAGAAAAGGTCCGTGGTTTGTTTTTGGGGGCATATGGCTGAGAGTGGCCGGCTGGCCCCTGAAAATCCACAATACACAGGATGGTTCCCAGATCCAAGGTGGCACCTGTGCCAAGTCGGGCTGATTTGATAGTACTAAGTAGCTCCTGCAATCTGCCATGCAGAAGCGGGGCAGCTTACTTTTGTTTGCCAGGGAAACGGGCCGAGGTTTGTGTTTGGGGGCCTATGGCTGGGAGTGACCGGCTGGCTCCTGAAAAGCTACAATAGGCAGGATGGTGACCAGACCCATGGTGGCACCAGTGCCAAGTTGGGCTGGTTTGATAGTACCAAGTGGTTCCTGCAATCTGCCATCCAGAAGCAGGGCAGCTGAGTTTTGTTTGCCAGAGAAAAGGGCCTTGGTTTGTGTTTGGGGGCATATGGCTGGGTGTGGCCAGCTGGCTCCTTAAAATGCACGATATGCAACATGGCTCCCAGACCCAAGGTGGCACAAGTGCCAAGTTGGGCTGGTTTGATAGTACCAAGTGGCTCCTGCAATCTTCCATGATCACGTGGAGAAATACTTTCTGGTTTCAGCCTCATGCTCTTTCTTCTCTCCCTCAACTTCTCTATCACCTCTCATCTGGTTCACATGCGCTGTCTTCAAGGTCCACAGGCTACTTTTCACAGAATCTTCTGGCCTGATGAAGTAAGGATGATGAATAGAACAGAGCTGGGATCTATTTTCCAGTTTGGATAAAATGCATTCTGCACACAAATCCAAGGAGAACGGGCTGCCCCGATGCCCAGAAAATCTTTCACTCCTGCTAGTGTTCTACGTCAACCGCAACTTAGTCTGAAAGAAAAGCTTTTTCTCTGAGAGCATCTGAGAGGTTTGCATGAAGCACTGATATCTGACATATGCAATTTTGAATAGGAGAGGAAAAAGAAAATGGCAAGGAGTTTTTAATTTTAGTGGTTTCAATTTTAATTTCCGTGCACTTTTTCAAAACTTGTCAGCTCAAATGCCCATCAACATCTTTTAGTCATCTGTAAGTCAGTATTCATATAAAATGTGCTTCAAATCCAAAGAATTTCAAATTTGCACTCCAAGCTTCTATGCCTAGATTTATGATTTCCTACACATATTAGATGAAAGGAAGGCCTTTTTTACTGTGGGAGTGCTGGAACACTGGAACAGGTTGCCCAGAGAAGTTGTGGGTGTCCCATCCCTGAAAGTATTCAAGGTCACCCTGGACGGGGCTTGGAGCAGCAACAAAGGAGAAGCTTGATGGTAGAGAAACAAAGTTGGACTATAGAAGAAACTCGGATTGAAGTATAGGATCAAGTTTTCTCTCAGCTCTTGGGGTAAATTCAAAGTTGTACAAAATGACATTTATCTGTGCTATTCACTACTGTAACAGAAAGTTTCATGAAAACTGTACAGAAGATAGTAAATTTTAAAAGAGATAAGAATTACAGCATAAAATCCATGGGATAGGTTACAACATGAGACACTCTCTAAGAGAAAATCTCTGTGTTTCAGCACTTCATCGGGGTAAGATTTCATGAAGTGCCAAAGAAGGCGGCAAAATATCATTCGGGACATTATTTACTGGAATTCAGCCTGGCCATTAGTAGGAACTGCCTTTGAACATATCATGTAGATATACCACACACACTTTCCCTTCACTGAAAAATTACTGTTTACAACAAATAAGCAATTGACAATCAAAATTGATTGAAAGCATCTTAAACATGTCAAGTATTTCATTGTAGATGATCTGTGATCCAAATGCTTCTTCCACCTTCGAGAGGGACAGAAGAATTCTTCCATATCATGATGGTTTAAAATTGTATCAACCAATGTTTTCTGCTGAAAAGATATCATCTATTTTTTTCTATTTTTGGAAGAAAATATTCCTAGACATACAACAGGTGAGAACTAAGTAATTTTAAAGAAACAAATGAAATGAAAATATTCTGTAAATAGAATGAAATGAAAAGCTGTGTTTTAAATAGGAGCTAAATATTAAACAGAATTTTTGTACCAGGCATTTGAATTACTGCACCAGCTCTTTTGCCCATCAAGAGAGGCATTTAGCATTTCAGTCTTTTCCAAGGTGTTCATGATCTGCTATGCTGATCTCTGTGTGTGCCTAGGTGTGTGTGGAGGGGGGGGCATATGAAGGGGAGTGTGTATGTTTGCTTTACAATTGTTGTGGCAGATTCATGCCTCAGCTCCACATTTTGTTTTAAAAAGGTCACACCGAGTGGATATGAAGTTTACTATCAACAAGAGATCGATTCCCAAATCATCCATTTGACTCTCCCTTATAAATCATGTGCTTTGTTGCATATTTTATCAAATATACTTTCAAGCCAGATGGAGGAAGGAGGATGTGGGAATCCCTCCACCATCTTGCAACTTTTATGTAAGTAGGTTTTCAAGAAAATCATCATTTCTCTTTTAAATATGTCTGGAACAGGCATGATGGTAGTGTCAACCTGTTGGAGTTTTTGTTGCTGGAAGAAGTTGTACAAAAGGATTGGTTTTTACATTGACCAGTTACTGAATCAAGCGCAGGAATACATTGGAAATTTAGCTGGGGGTTCCTTTTCCCAGCAGACTACTTCTAGAACGAGCTTGTACACTGAAGCTGACTCTTTTGCTCTCTTTTTGTTTCTTTCCTATTTTCTTGGCTTCTTTGCCACTATCTAGACAATTTTGGAACTTTGTTCCCAACTAAAATGGTTTCAATAGTCTGATTGTGATCATACATTTTTACAAGGAATTTTTAAAATCTTTCCTCGAGTCCAGAAAGTCAAGGACTTAGATCTTTTTCTTCCCTTATCAATATTGCCATGAAATTGATAAATAAAGACCAACTCTTTATTTTTGTTTTTAACCCACGTAGATAATTCCCATCCATTAATCCATTTTGTGGACCAATAGCTGCCATTCTGATGGAAGCTGTCACTTCTTAACAATAGGCATTCTGTGACTATGTTGACAGCACTTTGGGTGAAGATCCTAACTGGTCTTAGATATACATAGGGAGAAATTTGCTCAGCCAGTGTCAGTCTTAAGCATGCGTATCAGAAGATCTTTCTAGAGCTGGGAATTTTCCCATGAAAGGGATTCAGTTAGGGAAGAGACACTTGTGCCAGAGTTTTACATTCTTCTTGAACACTGCTTAAGGAACTTAGATGCCATGTCCATTTGGATCTCTGTCTGCACAGAACTTTGTCATGCCAGTGCTTTGAAATGCATCTTGAAGAGAATTCACTAGCACAGAATGAAAGAGAGTGGAAGGGGTTGGTGGGGCTAACCAGGCCCAACCCCCCTGCCTAAACCAGGATACCTAGAGCCTCTTGCCCAGGATTCTATCTGGGTGTACTTTTAATGTCTTCAAAGATCCAGGCTCCACAATCTTTCTGGGCAGTCTGTGCCGTGGTTCAGTCACCCTGACAGTAAAGAAACATTTACTGATGTTCAAAGGCAATCTCCTGTATTTCAGTGTGTGCCCACTGCCTCTTGTCTTTTCCCTCAGCATCACTGAAAAGACACTGATTCCCTCCCCTTTGCACTATTGCTTCCATATGTATGTGTGATGCCATGTAGAGGTATGTCAAAAACCTCCCTGAAGCCCAGGCAGAAAATATTCCCTTCATCTACCAGTCAAGTTGATTCATCAGAGGAGTTTAAAGTGATGTTCAGCATGAAATTCCCCTGAAAAATCATGCTAACTACATTATTTGGTCATCTGTCATGTGCCTGGCAAGGATTTCCAGGAAGAGCTGCTTCATCAACTTCCTGGGGATAAAAAAGAGGCTGGCTGGTTTGTACTATGGCGAGTCCTCTTAATTGCCTTTTTTGAAGATGGGTGTCATTTGCTAACATCCACTCTTTAGCCTCTCTTGTCGTCTACATCTTAGCAAAACGCTTTTCCACTATGTCTGGCTAGGAAAAACTGTGCCAGCACAGAAAACATCTCCCATCGTGTTCTAGAAGTTGCACGGATGTCTGCCAAGTGTTTGGCAGGAAGAAAAGAAAAGTTGTCCAAAACAGCTTCCAATCGAATGTTCCTGTGATTGGAAAAGTCAGGAGAGTGCAAAGTACTGTTTTCTATCAGTTGGCAAGGTGCGCACACAATCCCAGTGTTGTACAGCTTGCTTCTTCACCTTCCCGAAGCTGCCGCTCTCGCCTGCTGCCGGAGCCCAAGAAGCGGCTTCTTCGCGCAAAGACGATTGTGCCGCTCACAGTGCTCTCCTTAGCGCGGCTTCTGCCGAAAGACGCCCGGCAGCGGCTCTTACCTCCGGAGAGCATCCTACCTTCGTCTTTAGCTCCTCTTCTCATCTACACCTCGGCAAAAAGCTTTTCCACTATGTCTGGCTAGGAAAAACTGTGCCAGCACAGAAAACATCTCCCATCGTGTTCTAGACGTTGCACGGATGTCTGCCAAGTGTTTGGCAGGAAGAAAAGAAAAGTTGTCCAAAACAGCTTCCAATCGAATGTTCCTGTGATTGGAAAAGTCAGGAGAGTGCAAAGGTACTGTTTTCTATCAGTTGGCAAGGTGCGCACACAATCCCAGTGTTGTACAGCTTGCTTCTTCACCTTACCGAAGCTGCCGCTCTCGCCGGCTGCCGGAGCCCAAGAAGCGGCTTCTTCGCGCAAAGACGATTGTGCCTCTCACAGGGCTCTCCTTAGCGCGGCTTCTGCCGAAAGACGCCCGGCAGCGGCTCTTACCTCCGGAGAGCATCCTACCTTCGTCTTTAGCTCCTCTTCTCATCTACACCTCGGCAAAAAGCTTTTCCACTATGTCTGGCTAGGAAAAACTGTGCCAGTACAGAAAACATCTCCCATCGTGTTCTAGATGTAGCACGGATGTCTGCCAAGTGTTTGGCAGGAAGAAAAGAAAAGTTGTCCAAAACAGCTTCCAATCGAATGTTCCTGTGATTGGAAAAGTCAGGAGAGTGCAAAGGTACTGTTTTCTATCAGTTGGCAAGGTGCGCACACAATCCCAGTGTTGTACAGCTTGCTTCTTCACCTTCCCGAAGCTGCCGCTCTCGCCGGCTGCCGGAGCCCAAGAAGCGGCTTCTTCGCGCAAAGACGATTGTGCCGCTCACAGTGCTCTCCTTAGCGCGGCTTCTGCCGAAAGACGCCCGGCAGCGGCTCTTACCTCCGGAGAGCATCCTACCTTCGTCTTTAGCTCCTCTTCTCATCTACACCTCGGCAAAAATCTTTTCCACTATGTCTGGCTAGGAAAAACTGTGCCAGCACAGAAAACATCTCCCATCGTGTTCTAGAAGTTGCACGGATGTCTGCCAAGTGTTTGGCAGGAAGAAAAGAAAAGTTGTCCAAAACAGCTTCCAATCGAATGTTCCTGTGATTGGAAAAGTCAGGAGAGTGCAAAGGTACTGTTTTCTATCAGTTGGCAAGGTGCGCACACAATCCCAGTGTTGTACAGCTTGCTTCTTCACCTTCCCGAAGCTGCCGCTCTCGCCGGCTGCCGGAGCCGAAGAAGCGGCTTCTTCGCGCAAAGACGATTGTGCCGCTCACAGGGCTCTCCTTAGCGCGGCTTCTGCCGAAAGACGCCCGGCAGCGGCTCTTACCTCCGGAGAGCATCCTACCTTCGTCTTTCGCGTCTTTTGTAGTCTACATCTTAGCAAAACGCTTTTCCACTATGTCTGGCTAGGAAAAACTGTGCCAGCACAGAAAACATCTCCCATCGTGTTCTAGAAGTTGCACGGATGTCTGCCAAGTGTTTGGCAGGAAGAAAAGAAAAGTTGTCCAAAACAGCTTCCAATCGAATGTTCCTGTGATTGGAAAAGTCAGGAGAGTGCAAAGGTACTGTTTTCTATCAGTTGGCAAGGTGCGCACACAATCCCAGTGTTGTACAGCTTGCTTCTTCACCTTCCCGAAGCTGCCGCTCTCGCCGGCTGCTGGAGCCCAAGAAGCGGCTTCTTCGCGCAAAGACGGTTGTGCCGCTCACAGGGCTCTCCTTAGCGCGGCTTCTGCCGAAAGACGCCCGGCAGCGGCTCTTACCTCCGGAGAGCATCCTACCTTCGTCTTTCGCGTCTTTTGTAGTCTACATCTTAGCAAAACGCTTTTCCACTATGTCTGGCTAGGAAAAACTGTGCCAGCACAGAAAACATCTCCCATCGTGTTCTAGAAGTTGCACGGATGTCTGCCAAGTGTTTGGCAGGAAGAAAAGAAAAGTTGTCCAAAACGCTTCCAAACAAATGTTCCTGTGATTGGAAAAGTCAGGAGAGTGCAAAGGTACTGTTTTCTATCAGTTGGCAAGGTGCGCACACAATCCCAGTGTTGTACAGCTTGCTTCTTCACCTTCCCGAAGCTGCCGCTCTCGCCGGCTGCCGGAGCCGAAGAAGCGGCTTCTTCGCGCAAAGACGATTGTGCCGCTCACAGGGCTCTCCTTAGCGCGGCTTCTGCCGAAAGACGCCCGGCAGCGGCTCTTACCTCCTGAGAGTGGCAGCTTCGGGAAGGTGAAGAAGCAAGCTGTACAACACTGGGATTGTGTGCGCACCTTGCCAACTGATAGAAAACAGTACCTTTGCACTCCTGACTTTTCCAATCACATGAACATTCGATTGGAAGCTGTTTTGGACAACTTTTCTTTTCTTCCTCCCAAACACTTGGCAGACATCCGTGCAACTTCTAGAAAACGATGGGAGATGTTTTCTGTGCTGGCACGGTTTTTCCTAGCCAGACATAGTGGAAAAGCGTTTTGCTAAGATGTAGACTAGAAAAGACGCGAAAGACGAAGGTAGGATGCTCTCCGGAGGTAAGAGCCGCTGCCGGGCGTCTTTCGGCAGAAGCCGCGCTAAGGAGAGCCCTGTGAGCGGCACAATCGTCTTTGCGCGAAGAAGCCGCTTCTTGGGCTCCGGCAGCCGGCGAGAGCGGCAGCTTCGGGAAGGTGAAGAAGCAAGCTGTACAACACTGGGATTGTGTGCGCACCTTGCCAACTGATAGAAAACAGTACCTTTGCACTCTCCTGACTTTTCCAATCACAGGAACATTCGATTGGAAGCTGTTTTGGACAACTTTTCTTTTCTTCCTGCCAAACACTTGGCAGACATCCGTGCAACTTCTAGAACACGATGGGAGATGTTTTCTGTGCTGGCACAGTTTTTCCTAGCCAGACATAGTGGAAAAGCTTTTTGCCGAGGTGTAGATGAGAAGAGGAGCTAAAGACGAAGGTAGGATGCTCTCCGGAGGTAAGAGCCGCTGCCGGGCGTCTTTCGGCAGAAGCCGCGCTAAGGAGAGCCCTGTGAGCGGCACAATCGTCTTTGCGCGAAGAAGCCGCTTCTTGGGCTCCGGCAGCCGGCGAGAGCGGCAGCTTCGGGAAGGTGAAGAAGCAAGCTGTACAACACTGGGATTGTGTGCGCACCTTGCCAACTGATAGAAAACAGTACCTTTGCACTCTCCTGACTTTTCCAATCACAGGAACATTCGATTGGAAGCTGTTTTGGACAACTTTTCTTTTCTTCCTGCCAAACACTTGGCAGACATCCGTGCAACTTCTAGAACACGATGGGAGATGTTTTCTGTGCTGGCACAGTTTTTCCTAGCCAGACATAGTGGAAAAGCGTTTTGCTAAGATGTAGACGACAAGAGAGGCTAAAGAGTGGATGTTAGCAAATGACACCCATCTTCAAAAAAGGCAATTAAGAGGACTCGCCATAGTACAAACCAGCCAGCCTCTTTTTTATCCCCAGGAAGTTGATGAAGCAGCTCTTCCTGGAAATCCTTGCCAGGCACATGACAGATGACCAAATAATGTAGTTAGCATGATTTTTCAGGGGAATTTCATGCTGAACATCACTTTAAACTCCTCTGATGAATCAACTTGACTGGTAGATGAAGGGAATATTATCTGCCTGGGCTTCAGGGAGGTTTTTGACATACCTCTACATGGCATCACACATACATATGGAAGCAATAGTGCAAAGGGGAGGGAATCAGTGTCTTTTCAGTGATGCTGAGGGAAAAGACAAGAGGCAGTGGGCACACACTGAAATACAGGAGATTGCCTTTGAACATCAGTAAATGTTTCTTTACTGTCAGGGTGACTGAACCACGGCACAGACTGCCCAGAAAGATTGTGGAGCCTGGATCTTTGAAGACATTAAAAGTACACCCAGATAGAATCCTGGGCAAGAGGCTCTAGGTATCCTGGTTTAGGCAGGGGGGTTGGGCCTGGTTAGCCCCACCAACCCCTTCCACTCTCTTTCATTCTGTGCTAGTGAATTCTCTTCAAGATGCATTTCAAAGCGCTGGCATGACAAAGTTCTGTGCAGACAGAGATCCAAATGGACATGGCATCTAAGTTCCTTAAGCAGTGTTCAAGAAGAATGTAAAACTCTGGCACAAGTGTCTCTTCCCTAACTGAATCCCTTTCATGGGAAAATTCCCAGCTCTAGAAAGATCTTCTGATACGCATGCTTAAGACTGACACTGGCTGAGCAAATTTCTCCCTATGTATATCTAAGACCAGTTAGGATCTTCACCCAAAGTGCTGTCAACATAGTCACAGAATGCCTATTGTTAAGAAGTGACAGCTTCCATCAGAATGGCAGCTATTGGTCCACAAAATGGATTAATGGATGGGAATTATCTACGTGGGTTAAAAACAAAAATAAAGAGTTGGTCTTTATTTATCAATTTCATGGCAATATTGATAAGGGAAGAAAAAGATCTAAGTCCTTGACTTTCTGGACTCGAGGAAAGATTTTAAAAATTCCTTGTAAAAATGTATGATCACAATCAGACTATTGAAACCATTTTAGTTGGGAACAAAGTTCCAAAATTGTCTAGATAGTGGCAAAGAAGCCAAGAAAATAGGAAAGAAACAAAAAGAGAGCAAAAGAGTCAGCTTCAGTGTACAAGCTCGTTCTAGAAGTAGTCTGCTGGGAAAAGGAACCCCCAGCTAAATTTCCAATGTATTCCTGCGCTTGATTCAGTAACTGGTCAATGTAAAAACCAATCCTTTTGTACAACTTCTTCCAGCAACAAAAACTCCAACAGGTTGACACTACCATCATGCCTGTTCCAGACATATTTAAAAGAGAAATGATGATTTTCTTGAAAACCTACTTACATAAAAGTTGCAAGATGGTGGAGGGATTCCCACATCCTCCTTCCTCCATCTGGCTTGAAAGTATATTTGATAAAATATGCAACAAAGCACATGATTTATAAGGGAGAGTCAAATGGATGATTTGGGAATCGATCTCTTGTTGATAGTAAATTTCATATCCACTCGGTGTGACCTTTTTAAAACAAAATGTGGAGCTGAGGCATGAATCTGCCACAACAATTGTAAAGCAAACATACACACTCCCCTTCATATGCCCCCCCCTCCACACACACCTAGGCACACACAGAGATCAGCATAGCAGATCATGAACACCTTGGAAAAGACTGAAATGCTAAATGCCTCTCTTGATGGGCAAAAGAGCTGGTGCAGTAATTCAAATGCCTGGTACAAAAATTCTGTTTAATATTTAGCTCCTATTTAAAACACAGCTTTTCATTTCATTCTATTTACAGAATAT
The DNA here is from genome assembly GCF_035770615.1 of Melospiza melodia melodia. Lineage (NCBI taxonomy): Eukaryota > Metazoa > Chordata > Aves > Passeriformes > Passerellidae > Melospiza > Melospiza melodia. The sequence continues at coordinate 67,002,614 of NC_086194.1, read as the reverse complement.
TTTCATTTCATTTGTTTCTTTAAAATTACTTAGTTCTCACCTGTTGTATGTCTAGGAATATTTTCTTCCAAAAATAGAAAAAAATAGATGATATCTTTTCAGCAGAAAACATTGGTTGATACAATTTTAAACCATCATGATATGGAAGAATTCTTCTGTCCCTCTCGAAGGTGGAAGAAGCATTTGGATCACAGATCATCTACAATGAAATACTTGACATGTTTAAGATGCTTTCAATCAATTTTGATCATCAATTGCTTATTTGTTGTAAACAGTAATTTTTCAGTGAAGGGAAAGCGTGTGTGGTATATCTACATGATATGTTCAAAGGCAGTTCCTACTAATGGCCAGGCTGAATTCCAGTAAATAATGTCCCGAATGATATTTTGCCGCCTTCTTTGGCACTTCATGAAATCTTACCCCGATGAAGTGCTGAAACACAGAGATTTTCTCTTAGAGAGTGTCTCATGTTGTAACCTATCCCATGGATTTTATGCTGTAATTCTTATCTCTTTTAAAATTTACTATCTTCTGTACAGTTTTCATGAAACTTTCTGTTACAGTAGTGAATAGCACAGATAAATGTCATTTTGTACAACTTTGAATTTACCCCAAGAGCTGAGAGAAAACTTGATCCTATACTTCAATCCGAGTTTCTTCTATAGTCCAACTTTGTTTCTCTACCATCAAGCTTCTCCTTTGTTGCTGCTCCAAGCCCCGTCCAGGGTGACCTTGAATACTTTCAGGGATGGGACACCCACAACTTCTCTGGGCAACCTGTTCCAGTGTTCCAGCACTCCCACAGTAAAAAAGGCCTTCCTTTCATCTAATATGTGTAGGAAATCATAAATCTAGGCATAGAAGCTTGGAGTGCAAATTTGAAATTCTTTGGATTTGAAGCACATTTTATATGAATACTGACTTACAGATGACTAAAAGATGTTGATGGGCATTTGAGCTGACAAGTTTTGAAAAAGTGCACGGAAATTAAAATTGAAACCACTAAAATTAAAAACTCCTTGCCATTTTCTTTTTCCTCTCCTATTCAAAATTGCATATGTCAGATATCAGTGCTTCATGCAAACCTCTCAGATGCTCTCAGAGAAAAAGCTTTTCTTTCAGACTAAGTTGCGGTTGACGTAGAACACTAGCAGGAGTGAAAGATTTTCTGGGCATCGGGGCAGCCCGTTCTCCTTGGATTTGTGTGCAGAATGCATTTTATCCAAACTGGAAAATAGATCCCAGCTCTGTTCTATTCATCATTCTTACTTCATCAGGCCAGAAGATTCTGTGAAAAGTAGCCTGTGGACCTTGAAGACAGCGCATGTGAACCAGATGAGAGGTGATAGAGAAGTTGAGGGAGAGAAGAAAGAGCAAGAGGCTGAAACCAGAAAGTATTTCTCCACGTGATCATGGAAGATTGCAGGAGCCACTTGGTACTATCAAACTAGCCCAACTTGGCACTGGTGCCGCCATGGGTCTGGTCACCATCCTGCCTATCGTAGCTTTTCAGGAGCCAGCCGGTCACTCCCAGCCATAGGCCCCCAGACAAAAACCTCGGCCCGTTTCCCTGGCAAACAAAAGTAAGCTGCCCCGCTTCTGGATGGCAGATTGCAGGATCCACTTGGTACTATCAAACCAGCCCGACTTGGCACTGGTGCCACGACAAGTCTGGGAACCATCCTGCGTATCGTGGATTCTAAGGAGCCAGCCGGCCACTCCCAGCCACAGGCCCCCAAACACAAACAACGGCGCTTTTCCCTGGAAAACAAAACTCGCCTACCAACGTTTTGATGGCAGATTGCAGGAGCCACTTGGTACTATCAAATCAGCCCAACTTGGCACTGGTGCCACCATGGGTCTGGTCACCATCCTTCCTATCGTAACTTTTCAGGAGCCAGCCGGTCACTCCCAGCCATAGGCCCCCAGACACAAAGCTCGGCCCGTTTCCCTGGCAAAGAAAATTAAGCTGCCCCGCTTCTGGATGGCAGATTGCAGGAGCCACTTGGTACTATCAAACCAGCCCGACTTGGCACTGGTGCCACCTCTGGTCTGGGAACCATCCTGCGTATCGTGGATTCTAAGGAGCCAGTCGGCCACTCCCAGCCACAGGCCCCCAAACACAAACAACGGCCCGTTTCCGTGGCAAACAAAAGTAAGCTGCCCCGCTTCTGGATAGCAGATTGCAGGAGCCACTTGGTACTATCAAACCAGCCCGACTTGGCACTGGTGCCACCTCTGGTCTGGGAACCATCCTGCGTATCGTGGTTTCTAAGGAGCCAGCCGGCCACTCCCAACCACAGGCCCCCAAACACAATCAACGGCGCTTTTCCCTGGAAAACAAAACTCGCCTGCCAACTTCTTGATGGCAGATTGCAGGAGCCACTTGGTACTATCAAACCAGCCCAACTTGGCACTGGTGCCACCATGGGTCTGGTCACCATCCTGCCTATCGTAGCTTTCAGGAGCCAGCCGGTCACTGCCTGCCATAGGCCCCGAGACACAAACCTCGGCCCGTTTCCCTGGCAAACAAAAGTAAGCTGCCCCGCTTCTGGATGGCAGATTGCAGGAGCCACTTGGTACTATCAAATCAGCCCAACTTGGCACTGGTGCCACCATGGGTCTGGTAAACATCCTGCCTATCGTAGCTTTTCAGGAGCCAGCCGGCCACTCTCAGCCATATGCCCCCAAAAACAAACCACGGCCCTTTTCTCTGGCAAACAAAACTCAACTGCCCCTCTTCTGGATGGCATTTTAGGACGCACTTTGTACTACGAAAACCGCCCGACGTGGCACTGGTGCCACCTTGTGTCAGGGAACCATCCTGCATATCGAGCTTTTTAAGGAGCCAGCCGGCCACGCCCAGCCATAAACCCCCAAAAACAAACCACGGACCATTTCTCTTGGAAACAAAAATCCGCTGCCCCGCGTCTGTATGGCAGATTGCAGGAGCCACTTTGCACCATCAAACCAGCCCGACTTGGCACTGGTGCCACCTTGGGTCTGGGAACAATCCTGCATATCGTGGATTCTAAGGAGCCAGCCGGCCACTCCCAGCCACAGGCCCCCAAACACAAACAACGGCGCTTTTCCCTGGAAAACAAAATTCGCCTGCCAAATTTGGATGGCAGATTGCAGGAGCCACTTGGTACTATCAAATCATCCCAACTTGGCACTGGTGCCACTCTGGGTCTGGGAACCATCCTGCCTATTGTAGCATTTCAGGAGCCAGCCGGTCACTCCCAGCCATAGGCCCCCAGACACAAACCTCGGACCGTTTCCCTGGCAAACAAAATTAAGCTGCCCCGATTCTGGATGGCAGATTGCAGGAGCCACTTGGTTGTGTCAAACCAGCCCGACTTGGCACTGGTGCCACCTTGGGTCTGGGAACCATCCTGCGTATCGTGGATTCTAAGCAGCCACCCGGCCACTCTGAGCCACAGGCCCCCAAACAAAAACTACGGCGCTTTTCCCTGGAAAACAAAACTCGCCTGCCAACTTTTTGATGGCAGATTGCAGGAGCCACTTGGTACTATCAAACCAGCCCAACATTGGCACTGGTGCCACCTCTGGTCTGGGAACCATCCTGCCTATCGTAGCTTTTCAGGAGCCAGCCGGTCACTCCCAGCCATAGACCCCCAGACACAAACCTCGGCCCGTTTCCCTGGCAAACAAAAGTAAGCTGCCCCGCTTTTGGATGGCAGATTGCAGGAGCCACGTTGCACCATCAAACCAGCCCCACTTGGCACTGGTGCCACCTTGGGTCTGGGAACAAGTTGGGCTGGTTTGATAGTACCAAGTGGCTCCTGCAATCTGCCATCCAGAAGCGGGACAGCTTACTTTTGTTTCCCAGGGAAACGGGCCGAGGTATTTGTCTGGGGGCCTATGGCTGGGAGTGACCGGCTGACTACTGAAAAGCTACGATAGGCAGGATGGTTACCAGACTCATGGTGCCACCAGTGCCAAGTCGGGCTGGTTTGATAATACTAAATAGCTCCTGCAATCTGCCATCCAGACGCGGGGCAGCGGATTTTTGTTTGCTGGAGAAAAGTTCCGTGGGTTTTTTTTTGGGGGTATATGACTGGACGTGGCCGGCTGGCTCCTTAAAAAGCTCTATACACAGGATTGTTCCCTGACCCAAGGTGGCATCAGTGCCAAGTCGGGCTGTTTTCGTAGTACCAAGTGCGTCCTGCAATTTGCCATCCAGAAGCGGGGCAGCCTACTTTTGTTTGCCAGGGAAACGGGCCGAGGTATTTGTCTGGGGGCCTATGGCTGGGAGTGAGCGGCTGGCTCCTGAAAAGCTACGATAGGCAGGATGGTGACCAGACCCATGGTGGCACCAGTGCCAAGTTGGGCTGGTTTGATAGTACCAAGTGGCTCCTGCAATCTGCCATCAAGAAGTTGGCAGGTGAGTTTTGTTTTCCAGGGAAAAGCGCCGTTGTTTTTGTTTAGAGGCCTGTGGCTGGGAGTGGCCGCCTGTCCTCGTAGAATCTACGTTACGCAGCATGGTTCCCAGACCAGAGGTGGCACCAGGGCCAAGTCGGGCTGGTTTGTAAGTACCAACTGCATCCTGCAATCTGCCATCCAAAAGCGGGGCAGCTTACTTTTGTTTGCCAGGGAAACGGGCCGAGGTTTGTGTCCGGGGGCCTATGGCAGGGAGTGACCGGCTGGCTCCTGAAAAGCTACGATAGGCAGGATGTTTACCAGACCCATGGTGGCACCAGTGCCAAGTTGGGCTGATTTGATAGTACCAAGTGGCTCCTGCAATCTGCCATCCAGAATCGGGGTAACTTACTTTTGTTTTCCAGGGAAACGGGCAGAGGTTTGTGTCTGGGGGTCTATGGCTGGGAGTGACCGGCTGGCTCCTGAAAAGCTACGATAGGCAGGATGGTTCCCAGACCAGAGGTGGCACCAGTGCCAAGTTGGGCTGGTTTGATAGTACCAAGTGGCTCCTGCAATCTGCCATCAAAAAGTTGGCAGGCGAGTTTTGTTTTCCAGGGAAAAGCGCCGTTGTTTGTGTTTGGGGGCCTGTGGCTCAGAGTGGCCGGGTGGCTGCTTAGAATCCACGTTACGCAGGATGGTTCCCAGACCCAAGGTGGCACCAGTGCCAAGTCGGGCTGGTTTGACACAACCAAGTGGCTCCTGCAATCTGCCATCCAGAATCGGGGCAGCTTAATTTTGTTTGCCAGGGAAACGGTCCGAGGTTTGTGTCTGGGGGCCTATGGCTGGGAGTGACCGGCTGGCTCCTGAAATGCTACAATAGGCAGGATGGTTCCCAGACCCATAGTGGCACCAGTGCCAAGTTTTGCTGGTTTGATAGTACCAAGTGGCTCCTGCAATCTGCCATCAAAATGCTGGCAGGCGAATTTTGTTTTCCAGGGAAAAGCGCCGTTGTTTTTGTTTGGGGGCCTGTGGCAGGGAGTGGCCGGCTGGCTCCTTAGAATCCACGATATGCAGGATTGTTCCCAGACCCAAGGTGGCACCAGTGCCAAGTCGGGCTAGTTTGATGGTGCAAAGTGGCTCCTGCAATCTGCCATCCAGACGCGGGGCAGCGGATTTTTGTTTCCAAGAGATATGGTCCGTGGTTTGTTTTTGGGGGTGTATGGCTGGGCGTGGCCGGCTGGCTCCTTAAAAAGCTCGATATGCAGGATGGTTCCCTGACACAAGGTGGCACCAGTGCCACGTCGGGCGGTTTTCGTAGTACAAAGTGCGTCCTAAAATTTGCCATCCAGAAGAGGGGCAGTTGAGTTTTGTTTGCCAGAGAAAAGGGCCGTGGTTTGTTTTTGGGGCATATGGCTGAGAGTGGCCGGCTGGCCCCTGAAAATCCACGATAGGCAGGATGGTTCCCAGACCAGAGGTGTCACCAGTGCCAAGTCGGGCTGGTTTGATAGTACTAAGTAGCTCCTGCAATCTGCCATGCAGAAGCGGGGCAGCTTACTTTTGTTTGCCAGGGAAACGGGCCGAGGTTTGTGTCTGGGGGCCTATGGCTGGGAGTGACCGGCTGGCTCCTGAAAAGCTACGATAGGCAGGATGTTGACCAGACCCATGGTGGCACCAGTGCCAAGTTGGGCTGGTTTGATAGTACCAAGTGGCTCCTGCAATCTGCCATCAAAAAGTTGGCAGGCGAGTTTTGTTTTCCAGGGAAAAGCGCCGTTGTTTGTGTTTGGGTGCCTGTGGCTGGGAGTGGCCAGCTGGCTCCTTAGAACCCACGATACGCAGCATGGTTCCCAGACCTGAGTTGGCACCAGTGCCAAGTTGGGCTGGTTTGATGGTACCAAGTGGCTCCTGCAATCTGCCATCCAGAAGCAGGGCAGCTTACTTTTGTTTGCCAGGGAAACGGGCCGAAATATTTGTCTGGGGGCCTCTGGCTGGGGGTGGCTGGCTGGCTCCTGAAAAGCTACGATAGGCAGGATGGTGACCAGACCCATGGTGGCACCAGTGCCAAGTTGGGCTGGTTTGATAATACCAAGTGGCTCCTGCAATCTGCCATCAAAAGTTTGGCAGGCGAGTTTTGTTTTCCAGGGAAAAGCACCGTTGTGTGTGTTTTGGGGCCTGTGGCTGGGAGTGGCCAGCTGGCTCCTTAGAATCCACGATACGCAGGATGGTTCCCAGACCCAAGGTGGCATCAGTGCCAAGTCGGGCTGGTTTGTTAGTACCAAGTGGTTCCTGCAATCTGCCATCCAGAAGCGGGGCAGCTGAATTTTGTTTGCCAGAGAAAAAGGCTGTTTTTTGTGTTTCGGGGCCTGTGGCTGGCAGTGGCCGGCTGGCTCCTGAAAATCCATGATACGCAGCATGGTTCCCAGACCCAAGGTGGCATCAGTGCCAAGTAGGGCTGGTTTCATAGTACCCAGTGGCTCCTGCAATCTCCCATCCAGAAGCGGGGCAGCTGAGTTTTGTTTGCCTGTGAAACGGGCCGTTGTTTTTAATTGGGGTCTGTGGCCGAGAGTGTTCGGCTGGCTCCTGACAACCCACAATACGCAGGATGGTTCCCAGACCCAAGGTGGCACCAGTGCCAAGTTGGGCTGGTTTGATAGTACCAAGTGGCTCCTGCAATCTGCCATCCAGAAGCGGTGCAGTTGAGTTTTGTTTGCCAGAGAAAAGGGCCGTGGGTTGTGTTTGGGGGCATATGGCTGGGAGTGGCCGGCTGTCTCATTAAAAAGTTCGATACGCAGGATGGTTCCCAGACCCAAGAGGGCACCAGTGCCAAGTCGGGCTGTTTTTATAGTACCAAGTGCGTCCTGCAATTTGCCATCCAGAAGAGGGGCAGTTGAGTTTTGTTTGCCAGAGAATAGCGCCGTTGTTTGTGTTTGGGGGCTTGTGGCTCGTAGTGGCCGACTGGCGCCTTAGAATCTGTGTTACGCAGCATGGTTCCCAGACCCAAGGTGGCACCAGTGCCAAGTTGGGCTGGTTTGATAGTACCAAGTGGCTCCTGCAATCTGCCATCCAGAAGCGGGGTAGCTTACTTTTGTTTGCCAGGGAAACGGGCCGAGGTTTGTGACTGGGGACCTATGGCTGGGAGTGACCGGCTGGCTCCTGGAAAGCTACGATAGGCAGGATGGTTACCAGACCCATGGTGGCACCAGTGCCAAGTTGGGCTGGTTTGATAGTACCAAGTGGCTCCTGCAATCTGCCATCAAAAAGTTGGCAGGCGAGTTTTGTTTTCCAGGGAAAAGCGACATTGTTTGTATTTGGGGGCCTGTGGCTGGGAGTGACCGGCTGGCTCCTTTGAACCCACGATACGCAGGATGGTTCCCAGACCCAAGGTGGCACCAGTGCCAAGTTTTGCTGGTTTGATAGTACCAAGTGCGTCCTGCAATCTGCCATCCAGAAGCGGGGCAGCTTAATTTTGTTTGCCAGGGAAACGGGCCGTGGGTTTTGTTTGGGGGCATATAGCTGAGAGTGGCCGGCTGGCTCCTGAAAATCCACGCTAGGCAGCATGGTTCCCAGATGCAATGTGGCACCAGTGCCAAGTCGGGCTGGTTTGATGGTGCAAAGTGGCTCCTGCAATCTGCCATCCAGAAGCGAGGCAGCTGATTTTTGTTTGCCAGAGGAAAATTCCGTGGATTGTTTTTGGGGGCATATTGCTGGGAGTGGCCGGCTGGCTCCTTAAAATGCTCGATACGCATGATGGTTCCCAGGCCCAAGGTGTCACCACTACCAAGTCGGCCTGCGGTTTTAGTATCAAGTTCATCCTGCAATTTGCCATCCAGAAGAGGGGCAGTTGAGTTTTGTTTGCCAGAGAAACGGGCCGAGGTTTCTGTTTGGGGACATATGGCTGAGAGTGGCCGGCTGGCCCCTGAATATCCACGATACAGAGCATGGTTCCCAGATCCAAGGTGGCACCAGTGCCAAGTTGGGCTGGTTTGATAGTACCAAGTGTCTCCTGCAATCTGCCATCCAGAAGCAGGGCAGCTTACTTTTGTTTGCCAGAGAAATAGGCCTAGGTTTTTGTTTGGGGGCCTGTGGCTAGGAGTGGCCGGCTGGCTCCTTAGAATCCACGATACGCAGGATGGTTCCCAGACCCAAGGTGGCACCAGTGCCAAGTCGGGCTGGTTTGATAGTACCAAGTGGCTCCTGCAAACTCCATCAAAAAGTTGGCAGGCGTGTTTTGTTTTCCAGGGAACAGCGCCGTTGATTTTGTTTGGGGGCCTGTGGCTGGGAGTGGCCGGCTGGCTCCTTAGAATCCACGATACGCAGGATGGTTCCCAGACCCAAGGTGGCACCAGTGCCAAGTCGGGCTGGTTTGATTACACCAAGTGGCTCCTGCAATCTGCCATCCAGAAGTGAGGCAGCTAAGTTTTGTTTGCGAGAAAAAAGGGCCGTGGTTTTTGTTGGGGGCCTGTGGCTGGGAGTAGCCGGCTGGCTCCTTAAAATCCACGATAGGCAGGATGGTTCCCAGACCCAAGGTGGCACCAGTGCCAAGTCGGGCTGGTTTGATAGTACCAAGTGGCTCCTGCAATCTGCCATCCAGAAGCGGGGCAGCTGAGTTTTGTTTGCCAGAGAAAAAGGCTGTGGTTTGTGTTTGGGGGCCTGTGGCTGGCAGTGGCCGGCTGGCTCCTGAAAATCCACGATACGCAGCATGGTTCCCAGACCCAAGGTGGCACCAGTGCCAAGTGGGGCTCGTTTGACAGTGTCAAGTGCCTCCTGCAATCTCCCATCCAGAAGCGGGGCAGCTGAGTTTTTTTTGCCAGGGAAACGGACCTTTGTTTTTGATTGGGCTCTGTGGCCGAGAGTGGTTGGCTGTCTCCTGACAATCCACAATACGCAGGATGGTTCCCAGACCCAAGGTGGCACCAGTGCCAAGTCGGGCTGGTTTGATAGTACCAAGTGTCTCCTGCAATCTGCCATCCAGAAGCAGGGCAGCTGAGTTTTGTTTGCCAGAGAAAAGGGCCGTGGGTTGTGTTTGGGGGCATATGGCTGGGAGTGGCCACCTGGCTCCTTAAAATGCACGATACGCCGCATGGTAACCAGACGCAAGGTGGCACCAGTGCCAAGTCAGGCTGTTTTTGTAGTACCCAGTGGCTCCTGCAATTTGCCATCCAGAAGCGGGGCAGTTGAATTTTGTTTGCTAGAGAAAAGGGCTGTGGTTTGTGTTTGGGGGCCTATGGCTGAGAGTGGCCGGCTGGCCCCTGAAAATCAACGATAGGCAGGATGGTTCCCAGATCCAAGGTGGCACCAGTGCCAAGTAAGGCTGGTTGTATGGTTCAAAGTAACTCCTGCAATCTGCCATCCAGAAGCGGGACAGCTGAGTTTTTTTTGCCAGAGAAAAGGTCCATGGTTTCTTTTTGGGGCATACGGCTGGGAATTGCCGGCTGGCTCCTTAAAATGCTCGATACGCAGGATGGTTCCCAGAGCCAAGGTGGCACCACTGCCAAGTCGGGCTCTTTTTGTAGTACCAAGTGCGTCCTGCAATTTGCCATCCAGAAGAGGGGCAGTTGAGTTTTGTTTGCCAGAGAAAAGGGCCGTTGTTTGTGTTTGGGGGCCTGTGGCTGGGAGTGTTCGGCTGGTTCCTGAATATGTACGATACGCAGGATTGTTCCCAGATCCAAGGTGGCAGCAGTGCCATGTTGTGCTGGTGTGATAGTCCCAAGTGGCTCCTGCAATCTGCCATCCAGAAGTGGGGCAGTTGAGTTTTGTTTGCCAGAGAAAAGGTCCGTGGTTTGTTTTTGGGGGCATATGGCTGAGAGTGGCCGGCTGGCCCCTGAATATCCACGATACAGAGCATGGTTCCCAGATCCAAGGTGGCACCAGTGCCAAGTTGGGCTGGTTTGATAGTACCAAGTGTCTCCTGCAATCTGCCATCCAGAAGCAGGGCAGCTTACTTTTGTTTGCCAGAGAAATAGGCCTAGGTTTTTGTTTGGGGGCCTGTGGCTAGGAGTGGCCGGCTGGCTCCTTAGAATCCACGATACGCAGGATGGTTCCCAGACCCAAGGTGGCACCAGTGCCAAGTCGGGCTGGTTTGATAGTACCAAGTGGCTCCTGCAAACTCCATCAAAAAGTTGGCAGGCGTGTTTTGTTTTCCAGGGAACAGCGCCGTTGATTTTGTTTGGGGGCCTGTGGCTGGGAGTGGCCGGGTGGCTCCTTAGAATCCACGATACGCAGGATGGTTCCCAGACCCAAGGTGGCACCAGTGCCAAGTCGGGCTGGTTTGATTACACCAAGTGGCTCCTGCAATCTGCCATCCAGAAGTGAGGCAGCTAAGTTTTGTTTGCGAGAAAAAAGGGCCGTGGTTTTTGTTGGGGGCCTGTGGCTGGGAGTAGCCGGCTGGCTCCTTAAAATCCACGATAGGCAGGATGGTTCCCAGACCCAAGGTGGCACCAGTGCCAAGTCGGGCTGGTTTGATAGTACCAAGTGGCTCCTGCAATCTGCCATCCAGAATCGGGGTAACTTACTTTTGTTTTCCAGGGAAACGGGCCGAGGTTTGTGTCTGGGGGTCTATGGCTGGGAGTGACCGGCTGGCTCCTGAAAAGCTACGATAGGCAGGATGGTTCCCAGACCAGAGGTGGCACCAGTGCCAAGTTGGGCTGGTTTGATAGTACCAAGTGGCTCCTGCAATCTGCCATCAAAAAGTTGGCAGGCGAGTTTTGTTTTCCAGGGAAAAGCGCCGTTGTTTGTGTTTGGGGGCCTGTGGCTCAGAGTGGCCGGGTGGCTGCTTAGAATCCACGTTACGCAGGATGGTTCCCAGACCCAAGGTGGCACCAGTGCCAAGTCGGGCTGGTTTGACACAACCAAGTGGCTCCTGCAATCTGCCATCCAGAATCGGGGCAGCTTAATTTTGTTTGCCAGGGAAACGGTCCGAGGTTTGTGTCTGGGGGCCTATGGCTGGGAGTGACCGGCTGGCTCCTGAAATGCTACAATAGGCAGGATGGTTCCCAGACCCATAGTGGCACCAGTGCCAAGTTGGGATGATTTGATAGTACCAAGTGGCTCCTGCAATCTGCCATCAAAATGCTGGCAGGCGAATTTTGTTTTCCAGGGAAAAGCGCCGTTGTTTTTGTTTGGGGGCCTGTGGCAGGGAGTGGCCGGCTGGCTCCTTAGAATCCACGATATGCAGGATTGTTCCCAGACCCAAGGTGGCACCAGTGCCAAGTCGGGCTAGTTTGATGGTGCAAAGTGGCTCCTGCAATCTGCCATCCAGACGCGGGGCAGCGGATTTTTGTTTCCAAGAGATATGGTCCGTGGTTTGTTTTTGGGGGTGTATGGCTGGGCGTGGCCGGCTGGCTCCTTAAAAAGCTCGATATGCAGGATGGTTCCCTGACACAAGGTGGCACCAGTGCCACGTCGGGCGGTTTTCGTAGTACAAAGTGCGTCCTAAAATTTGCCATCCAGAAGAGGGGCAGTTGAGTTTTGTTTGCCAGAGAAAAGGGCCGTGGTTTGTTTTTGGGGCATATGGCTGAGAGTGGCCGGCTGGCCCCTGAAAATCCACGATAGGCAGGATGGTTCCCAGACCAGAGGTGTCACCAGTGCCAAGTCGGGCTGGTTTGATAGTACTAAGTAGCTCCTGCAATCTGCCATGCAGAAGCGGGGCAGCTTACTTTTGTTTGCCAGGGAAACGGGCCGAGGTTTGTGTCTGGGGGCCTATGGCTGGGAGTGACCGGCTGGCTCCTGAAAAGCTACGATAGGCAGGATGTTGACCAGACCCATGGTGGCACCAGTGCCAAGTTGGGCTGGTTTGATAGTACCAAGTGGCTCCTGCAATCTGCCATCAAAAAGTTGGCAGGCGAGTTTTGTTTTCCAGGGAAAAGCGCCGTTGTTTGTGTTTGGGTGCCTGTGGCTGGGAGTGGCCAGCTGGCTCCTTAGAACCCACGATACGCAGCATGGTTCCCAGACCTGAGTTGGCACCAGTGCCAAGTTGGGCTGGTTTGATGGTACCAAGTGGCTCCTGCAATCTGCCATCCAGAAGCAGGGCAGCTTACTTTTGTTTGCCAGGGAAACGGGCCGAAATATTTGTCTGGGGGCCTCTGGCTGGGGGTGGCTGGCTGGCTCCTGAAAAGCTACGATAGGCAGGATGGTGACCAGACCCATGGTGGCACCAGTGCCAAGTTGGGCTGGTTTGATAATACCAAGTGGCTCCTGCAATCTGCCATCAAAAGTTTGGCAGGCGAGTTTTGTTTTCCAGGGAAAAGCACCGTTGTGTGTGTTTTGGGGCCTGTGGCTGGGAGTGGCCAGCTGGCTCCTTAGAATCCACGATACGCAGGATGGTTCCCAGACCCAAGGTGGCATCAGTGCCAAGTCGGGCTGGTTTGTTAGTACCAAGTGGTTCCTGCAATCTGCCATCCAGAAGCGGGGCAGCTGAATTTTGTTTGCCAGAGAAAAAGGCTGTTTTTTGTGTTTCGGGGCCTGTGGCTGGCAGTGGCCGGCTGGCTCCTGAAAATCCATGATACGCAGCATGGTTCCCAGACCCAAGGTGGCATCAGTGCCAAGTAGGGCTGGTTTCATAGTACCCAGTGGCTCCTGCAATCTCCCATCCAGAAGCGGGGCAGCTGAGTTTTGTTTGCCTGTGAAACGGGCCGTTGTTTTTAATTGGGGTCTGTGGCCGAGAGTGTTCGGCTGGCTCCTGACAACCCACAATACGCAGGATGGTTCCCAGACCCAAGGTGGCACCAGTGCCAAGTTGGGCTGGTTTGATAGTACCAAGTGGCTCCTGCAATCTGCCATCCAGAAGCGGTGCAGTTGAGTTTTGTTTGCCAGAGAAAAGGGCCGTGGGTTGTGTTTGGGGGCATATGGCTGGGAGTGGCCGGCTGTCTCATTAAAAAGTTCGATACGCAGGATGGTTCCCAGACCCAAGAGGGCACCAGTGCCAAGTCGGGCTGTTTTTATAGTACCAAGTGCGTCCTGCAATTTGCCATCCAGAAGAGGGGCAGTTGAGTTTTGTTTGCCAGAGAATAGCGCCGTTGTTTGTGTTTGGGGGCTTGTGGCTCGTAGTGGCCGACTGGCGCCTTAGAATCTGTGTTACGCAGCATGGTTCCCAGACCCAAGGTGGCACCAGTGCCAAGTTGGGCTGGTTTGATAGTACCAAGTGGCTCCTGCAATCTGCCATCCAGAAGCGGGGTAGCTTACTTTTGTTTGCCAGGGAAACGGGCCGAGGTTTGTGACTGGGGACCTATGGCTGGGAGTGACCGGCTGGCTCCTGGAAAGCTACGATAGGCAGGATGGTTACCAGACCCATGGTGGCACCAGTGCCAAGTTGGGCTGGTTTGATAGTACCAAGTGGCTCCTGCAATCTGCCATCAAAAAGTTGGCAGGCGAGTTTTGTTTTCCAGGGAAAAGCGACATTGTTTGTATTTGGGGGCCTGTGGCTGGGAGTGACCGGCTGGCTCCTTTGAACCCACGATACGCAGGATGGTTCCCAGACCCAAGGTGGCACCAGTGCCAAGTTTTGCTGGTTTGATAGTACCAAGTGCGTCCTGCAATCTGCCATCCAGAAGCGGGGCAGCTTAATTTTGTTTGCCAGGGAAACGGGCCGTGGGTTTTGTTTGGGGGCATATAGCTGAGAGTGGCCGGCTGGCTCCTGAAAATCCACGCTAGGCAGCATGGTTCCCAGATGCAATGTGGCACCAGTGCCAAGTCGGGCTGGTTTGATGGTGCAAAGTGGCTCCTGCAATCTGCCATCCAGAAGCGAGGCAGCTGATTTTTGTTTGCCAGAGGAAAATTCCGTGGATTGTTTTTGGGGGCATATTGCTGGGAGTGGCCGGCTGGCTCCTTAAAATGCTCGATACGCATGATGGTTCCCAGGCCCAAGGTGTCACCACTACCAAGTCGGCCTGCGGTTTTAGTATCAAGTTCATCCTGCAATTTGCCATCCAGAAGAGGGGCAGTTGAGTTTTGTTTGCCAGAGAAACGGGCCGAGGTTTCTGTTTGGGGACATATGGCTGAGAGTGGCCGGCTGGCCCCTGAATATCCACGATACAGAGCATGGTTCCAGGATCCAAGGTGGCACCAGTGCCAAGTTGGGCTGGTTTGATAGTACCAAGTGTCTCCTGCAATCTGCCATCCAGAAGCAGGGCAGCTTACTTTTGTTTGCCAGAGAAATAGGCCTAGGTTTTTGTTTGGGGGCCTGTGGCTAGGAGTGGCCGGCTGGCTCCTTAGAATCCACGATACGCAGGATGGTTCCCAGACCCAAGGTGGCACCAGTGCCAAGTCGGGCTGGTTTGATAGTACCAAGTGGCTCCTGCAAACTCCATCAAAAAGTTGGCAGGCGTGTTTTGTTTTCCAGGGAACAGCGCCGTTGATTTTGTTTGGGGGCCTATGGCTGGGAGTGGCCGGCTGGCTCCTTAGAATCCACGATACGCAGGATGGTTCCCAGACCCAAGGTGGCACCAGTGCCAAGTCGGGCTGGTTTGATTACACCAAGTGGCTCCTGCAATCTGCCATCCAGAAGTGAGGCAGCTAAGTTTTGTTTGCGAGAAAAAAGGGCCGTGGTTTTTGTTGGGGGCCTGTGGCTGGGAGTAGCCGGCTGGCTCCTTAAAATCCACGATAGGCAGGATGGTTCCCAGACCCAAGGTGGCACCAGTGCCAAGTCGGGCTGGTTTGATAGTACCAAGTGGCTCCTGCAATCTGCCATCCAGAAGCGGGGCAGCTGAGTTTTGTTTGCCAGAGAAAAAGGCTGTGGTTTGTGTTTGGGGGCCTGTGGCTGGCAGTGGCCGGCTGGCTCCTGAAAATCCACGATACGCAGCATGGTTCCCAGACCCAAGGTGGCACCAGTGCCAAGTGGGGCTCGTTTGACAGTGTCAAGTGCCTCCTGCAATCTCCCATCCAGAAGCGGGGCAGCTGAGTTTTTTTTGCCAGGGAAACGGACCTTTGTTTTTGATTGGGCTCTGTGGCCGAGAGTGGTTGGCTGTCTCCTGACAATCCACAATACGCAGGATGGTTCCCAGACCCAAGGTGGCACCAGTGCCAAGTCGGGCTGGTTTGATAGTACCAAGTGTCTCCTGCAATCTGCCATCCAGAAGCAGGGCAGCTGAGTTTTGTTTGCCAGAGAAAAGGGCCGTGGGTTGTGTTTGGGGGCATATGGCTGGGAGTGGCCACCTGGCTCCTTAAAATGCACGATACGCCGCATGGTAACCAGACGCAAGGTGGCACCAGTGCCAAGTCAGGCTGTTTTTGTAGTACCCAGTGGCTCCTGCAATTTGCCATCCAGAAGCGGGGCAGTTGAATTTTGTTTGCTAGAGAAAAGGGCTGTGGTTTGTGTTTGGGGGCCTATGGCTGAGAGTGGCCGGCTGGCCCCTGAAAATCAACGATAGGCAGGATGGTTCCCAGATCCAAGGTGGCACCAGTGCCAAGTAAGGCTGGTTGTATGGTTCAAAGTAACTCCTGCAATCTGCCATCCAGAAGCGGGACAGCTGAGTTTTTTTTGCCAGAGAAAAGGTCCATGGTTTCTTTTTGGGGCATACGGCTGGGAATTGCCGGCTGGCTCCTTAAAATGCTCGATACGCAGGATGGTTCCCAGAGCCAAGGTGGCACCACTGCCAAGTCGGGCTCTTTTTGTAGTACCAAGTGCGTCCTGCAATTTGCCATCCAGAAGAGGGGCAGTTGAGTTTTGTTTGCCAGAGAAAAGGGCCGTTGTTTGTGTTTGGGGGCCTGTGGCTGGGAGTGTTCGGCTGGTTCCTGAATATGTACGATACGCAGGATTGTTCCCAGATCCAAGGTGGCAGCAGTGCCATGTTGTGCTGGTGTGATAGTCCCAAGTGGCTCCTGCAATCTGCCATCCAGAAGTGGGGCAGTTGAGTTTTGTTTGCCAGAGAAAAGGTCCGTGGTTTGTTTTTGGGGGCATATGGCTGAGAGTGGCCGGCTGGCCCCTGAATATCCACGATACAGAGCATGGTTCCCAGATCCAAGGTGGCACCAGTGCCAAGTTGGGCTGGTTTGATAGTACCAAGTGTCTCCTGCAATCTGCCATCCAGAAGCAGGGCAGCTTACTTTTGTTTGCCAGAGAAATAGGCCTAGGTTTTTGTTTGGGGGCCTGTGGCTAGGAGTGGCCGGCTGGCTCCTTAGAATCCACGATACGCAGGATGGTTCCCAGACCCAAGGTGGCACCAGTGCCAAGTCGGGCTGGTTTGATAGTACCAAGTGGCTCCTGCAAACTCCATCAAAAAGTTGGCAGGCGTGTTTTGTTTTCCAGGGAACAGCGCCGTTGATTTTGTTTGGGGGCCTGTGGCTGGGAGTGGCCGGGTGGCTCCTTAGAATCCACGATACGCAGGATGGTTCCCAGACCCAAGGTGGCACCAGTGCCAAGTCGGGCTGGTTTGATTACACCAAGTGGCTCCTGCAATCTGCCATCCAGAAGTGAGGCAGCTAAGTTTTGTTTGCGAGAAAAAAGGGCCGTGGTTTTTGTTGGGGGCCTGTGGCTGGGAGTAGCCGGCTGGCTCCTTAAAATCCACGATAGGCAGGATGGTTCCCAGACCCAAGGTGGCACCAGTGCCAAGTCGGGCTGGTTTGATAGTACCAAGTGGCTCCTGCAATCTGCCATCCAGAAGCGGGGCAGCTGAGTTTTGTTTGCCAGAGAAAAAGGCTGTGGTTTGTGTTTGGGGGCCTGTGGCTGGCAGTGGCCGGCTGGCTCCTGAAAATCCACGATACGCAGCATGGTTCCCAGACCCAAGGTGGCACCAGTGCCAAGTGGGGCTCGTTTGACAGTGTCAAGTGCCTCCTGCAATCTCCCATCCAGAAGCGGGGCAGCTGAGTTTTTTTTGCCAGGGAAACGGACCTTTGTTTTTGATTGGGCTCTGTGGCCGAGAGTGGTTGGCTGTCTCCTGACAATCCACAATACGCAGGATGGTTCCCAGACCCAAGGTGGCACCAGTGCCAAGTCGGGCTGGTTTGATAGTACCAAGTGTCTCCTGCAATCTGCCATCCAGAAGCGGGGCAGCTGAGTTTTGTTTGCCAGAGAAAAGGGCTGTGGGTTGTGTTTGGGGGCATATGGCTGGGAGTGGCCACCTGGCTCCTTAAAATGCACGATACGCCGCATGGTAACCAGACGCAAGGTGGCACCAGTGCCAAGTCAGGCTGTTTTTGTAGTACCCAGTGGCTCCTGCAATTTGCCATCCAGAAGCGGGGCAGTTGAATTTTGTTTGCTAGAGAAAAGGGCTGTGGTTTGTGTTTGGGGGCCTATGGCTGAGAGTGGCCGGCTGGCCCCTGAAAATCAACGATAGGCAGGATGGTTCCCAGATCCAAGGTGGCACCAGTGCCAAGTAAGGCTGGTTGTATGGTTCAAAGTAACTCCTGCAATCTGCCATCCAGAAGCGGGACAGCTGAGTTTTTTTTGCCAGAGAAAAGGTCCATGGTTTCTTTTTGGGGCATACGGCTGGGAATTGCCGGCTGGCTCCTTAAAATGCTCGATACGCAGGATGGTTCCCAGAGCCAAGGTGGCACCACTGCCAAGTCGGGCTCTTTTTGTAGTACCAAGTGCGTCCTGCAATTTGCCATCCAGAAGAGGGGCAGTTGAGTTTTGTTTGCCAGAGAAAAGGGCCGTTGTTTGTGTTTGGGGGCCTGTGGCTGGGAGTGTTCGGCTGGTTCCTGAATATGTACGATATGCAGGATTGTTCCCAGATCCAAGGTGGCAGCAGTGCCATGTTGTGCTGGTGTGATAGTCCCAAGTGGCTCCTGCAATCTGCCATCCAGAAGTGGGGCAGCTGATTTTTGTTTGCCAGAGAAAAGGTCCGTGGTTTGTTTTTGGGGGCATATGGCTGAGAGTGGCCGGCTGGCCCCTGAAAATCCACGATACACAGGATGGTTCCCAGATCCAAGGTGGCACCTGTGCCAAGTCGGGCTGATTTGATAGTACTAAGTAGCTCCTGCAATCTGCCATGCAGAAGCGGGGCAGCTTACTTTTGTTTGCCAGGGAAACGGGCCGAGGTTTGTGTTTGGGGGCCTATGGCTGAGAGTGACCGGCTGGCTCCTGAAAAGCTACAATAGGCAGGATGGTGACCAGACCCATGGTGGCACCAGTGCCAAGTTGGGCTGGTTTGATAGTACCAAGTGGTTCCTGCAATCTGCCATCCAGAAGAGGGGCAGTTGAGTTTTGTTTGCCAGAGAAAAGGGCCTTGGTTTGTGTTTGGGGGCATATGGCTGGGTGTGGCCAGCTGGCTCCTTAAAATGCACGATATGCAACATGGCTCCCAGACCCAAGGTGGCACAAGTGCCAAGTTGGGCTGGTTTGATAGTACCAAGTGGCTCCTGCAATCTTCCATGATCACGTGGAGAAATACTTTCTGGTTTCAGCCTCATGCTCTTTCTTCTCTCCCTCAACTTCTCTATCACCTCTCATCTGGTTCACATGCGCTGTCTTCAAGGTCCACAGGCTACTTTTCACAGAATCTTCTGGCCTGATGAAGTAAGGATGATGAATAGAACAGAGCTGGGATCTATTTTCCAGTTTGGATAAAATGCATTCTGCACACAAATCCAAGGAGAACGGGCTGCCCCGATGCCCAGAAAATCTTTCACTCCTGCTAGTGTTCTACGTCAACCGCAACTTAGTCTGAAAGAAAAGCTTTTTCTCTGAGAGCATCTGAGAGGTTTGCATGAAGCACTGATATCTGACATATGCAATTTTGAATAGGAGAGGAAAAAGAAAATGGCAAGGAGTTTTTAATTTTAGTGGTTTCAATTTTAATTTCCGTGCACTTTTTCAAAACTTGTCAGCTCAAATGCCCATCAACATCTTTTAGTCATCTGTAAGTCAGTATTCATATAAAATGTGCTTCAAATCCAAAGAATTTCAAATTTGCACTCCAAGCTTCTATGCCTAGATTTATGATTTCCTACACATATTAGATGAAAGGAAGGCCTTTTTTACTGTGGGAGTGCTGGAACACTGGAACAGGTTGCCCAGAGAAGTTGTGGGTGTCCCATCCCTGAAAGTATTCAAGGTCACCCTGGACGGGGCTTGGAGCAGCAACAAAGGAGAAGCTTGATGGTAGAGAAACAAAGTTGGACTATAGAAGAAACTCGGATTGAAGTATAGGATCAAGTTTTCTCTCAGCTCTTGGGGTAAATTCAAAGTTGTACAAAATGACATTTATCTGTGCTATTCACTACTGTAACAGAAAGTTTCATGAAAACTGTACAGAAGATAGTAAATTTTAAAAGAGATAAGAATTACAGCATAAAATCCATGGGATAGGTTACAACATGAGACACTCTCTAAGAGAAAATCTCTGTGTTTCAGCACTTCATCGGGGTAAGATTTCATGAAGTGCCAAAGAAGGCGGCAAAATATCATTCGGGACATTATTTACTGGAATTCAGCCTGGCCATTAGTAGGAACTGCCTTTGAACATATCATGTAGATATACCACACACACTTTCCCTTCACTGAAAAATTACTGTTTACAACAAATAAGCAATTGACAATCAAAATTGATTGAAAGCATCTTAAACATGTCAAGTATTTCATTGTAGATGATCTGTGATCCAAATGCTTCTTCCACCTTCGAGAGGGACAGAAGAATTCTTCCATATCATGATGGTTTAAAATTGTATCAACCAATGTTTTCTGCTGAAAAGATATCATCTATTTTTTTCTATTTTTGGAAGAAAATATTCCTAGACATACAACAGGTGAGAACTAAGTAATTTTAAAGAAACAAATGAAATGAAAATATTCTGTAAATAGAATGAAATGAAAAGCTGTGTTTTAAATAGGAGCTAAATATTAAACAGAATTTTTGTACCAGGCATTTGAATTACTGCACCAGCTCTTTTGCCCATCAAGAGAGGCATTTAGCATTTCAGTCTTTTCCAAGGTGTTCATGATCTGCTATGCTGATCTCTGTGTGTGCCTAGGTGTGTGTGGAGGGGGGGGCATATGAAGGGGAGTGTGTATGTTTGCTTTACAATTGTTGTGGCAGATTCATGCCTCAGCTCCACATTTTGTTTTAAAAAGGTCACACCGAGTGGATATGAAGTTTACTATCAACAAGAGATCGATTCCCAAATCATCCATTTGACTCTCCCTTATAAATCATGTGCTTTGTTACATATTTTATCAAATATACTTTCAAGCCAGATGGAGGAAGGAGGATGTGGGAATCCCTCCACCATCTTGCAACTTTTATGTAAGTAGGTTTTCAAGAAAATAATCATTTCTCTTTTAAATATGTCTGGAACAGGCATGATGGTAGTGTCAACCTGTTGGAGTTTTTGTTGCTGGAAGAAGTTGTACAAAAGGATTGGTTTTTACATTGACCAGTTACTGAATCAAGCGCAGGAATACATTGGAAATTTAGCTGGGGGTTCCTTTTCCCAGCAGACTACTTCTAGAACGAGCTTGTACACTGAAGCTGACTCTTTTGCTCTCTTTTTGTTTCTTTCCTATTTTCTTGGCTTCTTTGCCACTATCTAGACAATTTTGGAACTTTGTTCCCAACTAAAATGGTTTCAATAGTCTGATTGTGATCATACATTTTTACAAGGAATTTTTAAAATCTTTCCTCGAGTCCAGAAAGTCAAGGACTTAGATCTTTTTCTTCCCTTATCAATATTGCCATGAAATTGATAAATAAAGACCAACTCTTTATTTTTGTTTTTAACCCACGTAGATAATTCCCATCCATTAATCCATTTTGTGGACCAATAGCTGCCATTCTGATGGAAGCTGTCACTTCTTAACAATAGGCATTCTGTGACTATGTTGACAGCACTTTGGGTGAAGATCCTAACTGGTCTTAGATATACATAGGGAGAAATTTGCTCAGCCAGTGTCAGTCTTAAGCATGCGTATCAGAAGATCTTTCTAGAGCTGGGAATTTTCCCATGAAAGGGATTCAGTTAGGGAAGAGACACTTGTGCCAGAGTTTTACATTCTTCTTGAACACTGCTTAAGGAACTTAGATGCCATGTCCATTTGGATCTCTGTCTGCACAGAACTTTGTCATGCCAGTGCTTTGAAATGCATCTTGAAGAGAATTCACTAGCACAGAATGAAAGAGAGTGGAAGGGGTTGGTGGGGCTAACCAGGCCCAACCCCCCTGCCTAAACCAGGATACCTAGAGCCTCTTGCCCAGGATTCTATCTGGGTGTACTTTTAATGTCTTCAAAGATCCAGGCTCCACAATCTTTCTGGGCAGTCTGTGCCGTGGTTCAGTCACCCTGACAGTAAAGAAACATTTACTGATGTTCAAAGGCAATCTCCTGTATTTCAGTGTGTGCCCACTGCCTCTTGTCTTTTCCCTCAGCATCACTGAAAAGACACTGATTCCCTCCCCTTTGCACTATTGCTTCCATATGTATGTGTGATGCCATGTAGAGGTATGTCAAAAACCTCCCTGAAGCCCAGGCAGATAATATTCCCTTCATCTACCAGTCAAGTTGATTCATCAGAGGAGTTTAAAGTGATGTTCAGCATGAAATTCCCCTGAAAAATCATGCTAACTACATTATTTGGTCATCTGTCATGTGCCTGGCAAGGATTTCCAGGAAGAGCTGCTTCATCAACTTCCTGGGGATAAAAAAGAGGCTGGCTGGTTTGTACTATGGCGAGTCCTCTTAATTGCCTTTTTTGAAGATGGGTGTCATTTGCTAACATCCACTCTTTAGCCTCTCTTGTCGTCTACATCTTAGCAAAACGCTTTTCCACTATGTCTGGCTAGGAAAAACTGTGCCAGCACAGAAAACATCTCCCATCGTGTTCTAGAAGTTGCACGGATGTCTGCCAAGTGTTTGGCAGGAAGAAAAGAAAAGTTGTCCAAAACAGCTTCCAATCGAATGTTCCTGTGATTGGAAAAGTCAGGAGAGTGCAAAGGTACTGTTTTCTATCAGTTGGCAAGGTGCGCACACAATCCCAGTGTTGTACAGCTTGCTTCTTCACCTTCCCGAAGCTGCCGCTCTCGCCGGCTGCCGGAGCCCAAGAAGCGGCTTCTTCGCGCAAAGACGATTGTGCCGCTCACAGGGCTCTCCTTAGCGCGGCTTCTGCCGAAAGACGCCCGGCAGCGGCTCTTACCTCCGGAGAGCATCCTACCTTCGTCTTTAGCTCCTCTTCTCATCTACACCTCGGCAAAAAGCTTTTCCACTATGTCTGGCTAGGAAAAACTGTGCCAGCACAGAAAACATCTCCCATCGTGTTCTAGAAGTTGCACGGATGTCTGCCAAGTGTTTGGCAGGAAGAAAAGAAAAGTTGTCCAAAACAGCTTCCAATCGAATGTTCCTGTGATTGGAAACGTCAGGAGAGTGCAAAGGTACTGTTTTCTATCAGTTGGCAAGGTGCGCACACAATCCCAGTGTTGTACAGCTTGCTTCTTCACCTTCCCGAAGCTGCCGCTCTCGCCGGCTGCCGGAGCCCAAGAAGCGGCTTCTTCGCGCAAAGACGATTGTGCCGCTCACAGTGCTCTCCTTAGCGCGGCTTCTGCCGAAAGACGCCCGGCAGCGGCTCTTACCTCCGGAGAGCATCCTACCTTCGTCTTTCGCGTCTTTTGTAGTCTACATCTTAGCAAAACGCTTTTCCACTATGTCTGGCTAGGAAAAACTGTGCCAGCACAGAAAACATCTCCCATCGTGTTCTAGAAGTTGCACGGATGTCTGCCAAGTGTTTGGCAGGAAGAAAAGAAAAGTTGTCCAAAACAGCTTCCAATCGAATGTTCCTGTGATTGGAAAAGTCAGGAGAGTGCAAAGGTACTGTTTTCTATCAGTTGGCAAGGTGCGCACACAATCCCAGTGTTGTACAGCTTGCTTCTTCACCTTCCCGAAGCTGCCGCTCTCGCCGGCTGCCGGAGCCCAAGAAGCGGCTTCTTCGCGCAAAGACGATTGTGCCGCTCACAGTGCTCTCCTTAGCGCGGCTTCTGCCGAAAGACGCCCGGCAGCGGCTCTTACCTCCGGAGAGCATCCTACCTTCGTCTTTCGCGTCTTTTGTAGTCTACATCTTAGCAAAACGCTTTTCCACTATGTCTGGCTAGGAAAAACTGTGCCAGCACAGAAAACATCTCGCATCGTGTTCTAGAAGTTGCACGGATGTCTGCCAAGTGTTTGGCAGGAAGAAAAGAAAAGTTGTCCAAAACAGCTTCCAATCGAATGTTCCTGTGATTGGAAAAGTCAGGAGAGTGCAAAGATACTATTTTCTATCAGTTGGCAAGGTGCGCACACAATCCCAGTGTTGTACAGCTTGCTTCTTCACCTTCCCGAAGCTGCCGCTCTCGCCGGCTGCCGGAGCCCAAGAAGCGGCTTCTTCGCGCAAAGACGATTGTGCCGCTCACAGTGCTCTCCTTAGCGCGGCTTCTGCCGAAAGACGCCCGGCAGCGGCTCTTACCTCCGGAGAGCATCCTACCTTCGTCTTTCGCGTCTTTTGTAGTCTACATCTTAGCAAAACGCTTTTCCACTATGTCTGGCTAGGAAAAACTGTGCCAGCACAGAAAACATCTCCCATCGTGTTCTAGAAGTTGCACGGATGTCTGCCAAGTGTTTGGCAGGAAGAAAAGAAAAGTTGTCCAAAACAGCTTCCAATCGAATGTTCCTGTGATTGGAAAAGTCAGGAGAGTGCAAAGGTACTGTTTTCTATCAGTTGGCAAGGTGCGCACACAATCCCAGTGTTGTACAGCTTGCTTCTTCACCTTCCCGAAGCTGCCGCTCTCGCCGGCTGCCGGAGCCCAAGAAGCGGCTTCTTCGCGCAAAGACGATTGTGCCGCTCACAGTGCTCTCCTTAGCGCGGCTTCTGCCGAAAGACGCCCGGCAGCGGCTCTTACCTCCGGAGAGCATCCTACCTTCGTCTTTCGCGTCTTTTGTAGTCTACATCTTAGCAAAACGCTTTTCCACTATGTCTGGCTAGGAAAAACTGTGCCAGCACAGAAAACATCTCCCATCGTGTTCTAGAAGTTGCACGGATGTCTGCCAAGTGTTTGGCAGGAAGAAAAGAAAAGTTGTCCAAAACAGCTTCCAATCGAATGTTCCTGTGATTGGAAAAGTCAGGAGAGTGCAAAGGTACTGTTTTCTATCAGTTGGCAAGGTGCGCACACAATCCCAGTGTTGTACAGCTTGCTTCTTCACCTTCCCGAAGCTGCCGCTCTCGCCGGCTGCCGGAGCCCAAGAAGCGGCTTCTTCGCGCAAAGACGATTGTGCCGCTCACAGTGCTCTCCTTAGCGCGGCTTCTGCCGAAAGACGCCCGGCAGCGGCTCTTACCTCCGGAGAGCATCCTACCTTCGTCTTTCGCGTCTTTTGTAGTCTACATCTTAGCAAAACGCTTTTCCACTATGTCTGGCTAGGAAAAACTGTGCCAGCACAGAAAACATCTCCCATCGTGTTCTAGAAGTTGCACGGATGTCTGCCAAGTGTTTGGCAGGAAGAAAAGAAAAGTTGTCCAAAACAGCTTCCAATCGAATGTTCCTGTGATTGGAAAAGTCAGGAGAGTGCAAAGGTACTGTTTTCTATCAGTTGGCAAGGTGCGCACACAATCCCAGTGTTGTACAGCTTGCTTCTTCACCTTCCCGAAGCTGCCGCTCTCGCCGGCTGCCGGAGCCCAAGAAGCGGCTTCTTCGCGCAAAGACGATTGTGCCGCTCACAGTGCTCTCCTTAGCGCGGCTTCTGCCGAAAGACGCCCGGCAGCGGCTCTTACCTCCGGAGAGCATCCTACCTTCGTCTTTCGCGTCTTTTGTAGTCTACATCTTAGCAAAACGCTTTTCCACTATGTCTGGCTAGGAAAAACTGTGCCAGCACAGAAAACATCTCCCATCGTGTTCTAGAAGTTGCACGGATGTCTGCCAAGTGTTTGGCAGGAAGAAAAGAAAAGTTGTCCAAAACAGCTTCCAATCGAATGTTCCTGTGATTGGAAAAGTCAGGAGAGTGCAAAGGTACTGTTTTCTATCAGTTGGCAAGGTGCGCACACAATCCCAGTGTTGTACAGCTTGCTTCTTCACCTTCCCGAAGCTGCCGCTCTCGCCGGCTGCCGGAGCCCAAGAGGCGGCTTCTTCGCGCAAAGACGATTGTGCCGCTCACAGGGCTCTCCTTAGCGCGGCTTCTGCCGAAAGACGCCCGGCAGCGGCTCTTACCTCCGGAGAGCATCCTACCTTCGTCTTTCGCGTCTTTTGTAGTCTACATCTTAGCAAAACGCTTTTCCACTATGTCTGGCTAGGAAAAACTGTGCCAGCACAGAAAACATCTCCCATCGTGTTCTAGAAGTTGCACGGATGTCTGCCAAGTGTTTGGCAGGAAGAAAAGAAAAGTTGTCCAAAACAGCTTCCAATCGAATGTTCCTGTGATTGGAAAAGTCAGGAGAGTTCAAAGGTACTGTTTTCTATCAGTTGGCAAGGTGCGCACACAATCCCAGTGTTGTACAGCTTGCTTCTTCACCTTCCCGAAGCTGCCGCTCTCGCCGGCTGCCGGAGCCCAAGAGGCGGCTTCTTCGCGCAAAGACGATTGTGCCGCTCACAGGGCTCTCCTTAGCGCGGCTTCTGCCGAAAGACGCCCGGCAGCGGCTCTTACCTCCGGAGAGCATCCTACCTTCGTCTTTCGCGTCTTTTGTAGTCTACATCTTAGCAAAACGCTTTTCCACTATGTCTGGCTAGGAAAAACTGTGCCAGCACAGAAAACATCTCCCATCGTGTTCTAGAAGTTGCACGGATGTCTGCCAAGTGTTTGGCAGGAAGAAAAGAAAAGTTGTCCAAAACAGCTTCCAATCGAATGTTCCTGTGATTGGAAAAGTCAGGAGAGTGCAAAGGTACTGTTTTCTATCAGTTGGCAAGGTGCGCACACAATCCCAGTGTTGTACAGCTTGCTTCTTCACCTTCCCGAAGCTGCCGCTCTCGCCGGCTGCCGGAGCCCAAGAGGCGGCTTCTTCGCGCAAAGACGATTGTGCCGCTCACAGTGCTCTCCTTAGCGCGGCTTCTGCCGAAAGACGCCCGGCAGCGGCTCTTACCTCCGGAGAGCATCCTACCTTCGTCTTTCGCGTCTTTTGTAGTCTACATCTTAGCAAAACGCTTTTCCACTATGTCTGGCTAGGAAAAACTGTGCCAGCACAGAAAACATCTCCCATCGTGTTCTAGAAGTTGCACGGATGTCTGCCAAGTGTTTGGCAGGAAGAAAAGAAAAGTTGTCCAAAACAGCTTCCAATCGAATGTTCCTGTGATTGGAAAAGTCAGGAGAGTGCAAAGGTACTGTTTTCTATCAGTTGGCAAGGTGCGCACACAATCCCAGTGTTGTACAGCTTCTTCTTCACCTTCCCGAAGCTGCCGCTCTCGCCGGCTGCCGGAGCCCAAGAAGCGGCTTCTTCGCGCAAAGACGATTGTGCCGCTCACAGTGCTCTCCTTAGCGCAGCTTCTGCCGAAAGACGCCCGGCAGCGGCTCTTACCTCCTGAGAGTGGCAGCTTCGGGAAGGTGAAGAAGCAAGCTGTACAACACTGGGATTGTGTGCGCACCTTGCCAACTGATAGAAAACAGTACCTTTGCACTCTCCTGACTTTTCCAATCACATGAACATTCGATTGGAAGCTGTTTTGGACAACTTTTCTTTTCTTCCTCCCAAACACTTGGCAGACATCCGTGCAACTTCTAGAAAACGATGGGAGATGTTTTCTGTGCTGGCACGGGTTTTCCTAGCCAGACATAGTGGAAAAGCGTTTTGCTAAGATGTAGACTACAAAAGACGCGAAAGACGAAGGTAGGATGCTCTCCGGAGGTAAGAGCCGCTGCCGGGCGTCTTTCGGCAGAAGCCGCGCTAAGGAGAGCACTGTGAGCGGCACAATCGTCTTTGCGCGAAGAAGCCGCTTCTTGGGCTCCGGCAGCCGGCGAGAGCGGCAGCTTCGGGAAGGTGAAGAAGCAAGCTGTACAACACTGGGATTGTGTGCGCACCTTGCCAACTGATAGAAAACAGTACCTTTGCACTCTCCTGACTTTTCCAATCACAGGAACATTCGATTGGAAGCTGTTTTGGACAACTTTTCTTTTCTTCCTGCCAAACACTTGGCAGACATCCGTGCAACTTCTAGAACACGATGGGAGATGTTTTCTGTGCTGGCACAGTTTTTCCTAGCCAGACATAGTGGAAAAGCGTTTTGCTAAGATGTAGACTACAAAAGACGCGAAAGACGAAGGTAGGATGCTCTCCGGAGGTAAGAGCCGCTGCCGGGCGTCTTTCGGCAGAAGCCGCGCTAAGGAGAGCACTGTGAGCGGCACAATCGTCTTTGCGCGAAGAAGCCGCTTCTTGGGCTCCGGCAGCCGGCGAGAGCGGCAGCTTCGGGAAGGTGAAGAAGCAAGCTGTACAACACTGGGATTGTGTGCGCACCTTGCCAACTGATAGAAAACAGTACCTTTGCACTCTCCTGACTTTTCCAATCACAGGAACATTCGATTGGAAGCTGTTTTGGACAACTTTTCTTTTCTTCCTGCCAAACACTTGGCAGACATCCGTGCAACTTCTAGAACACGATGGGAGATGTTTTCTGTGCTGGCACAGTTTTTCCTAGCCAGACATAGTGGAAAAGCGTTTTGCTAAGATGTAGACTACAAAAGACGCGAAAGACGAAGGTAGGATGCTCTCCGGAGGTAAGAGCCGCTGCCGGGCGTCTTTCGGCAGAAGCCGCGCTAAGGAGAGCACTGTGAGCGGCACAATCGTCTTTGCGCGAAGAAGCCGCTTCTTGGGCTCCGGCAGCCGGCGAGAGCGGCAGCTTCGGGAAGGTGAAGAAGCAAGCTGTACAACACTGGGATTGTGTGCGCACCTTGCCAACTGATAGAAAACAGTACCTTTGCACTCTCCTGACTTTTCCAATCACAGGAACATTCGATTGGAAGCTGTTTTGGACAACTTTTCTTTTCTTCCTGCCAAACACTTGGCAGACATCCGTGCAACTTCTAGAACACGATGGGAGATGTTTTCTGTGCTGGCACAGTTTTTCCTAGCCAGACATAGTGGAAAAGCGTTTTGCTAAGATGTAGACTACAAAAGACGCGAAAGACGAAGGTAGGATGCTCTCCGGAGGTAAGAGCCGCTGCCGGGCGTCTTTCGGCAGAAGCTGCGCTAAGGAGAGCACTGTGAGCGGCACAATCGTCTTTGCGCGAAGAAGCCGCTTCTTGGGCTCCGGCAGCCGGCGAGAGCGGCAGCTTCGGGAAGGTGAAGAAGCAAGCTGTACAACACTGGGATTGTGTGCGCACCTTGCCAACTGATAGAAAACAGTACCTTTGCACTCTCCTGACTTTTCCAATCACAGGAACATTCGATTGGAAGCTGTTTTGGACAACTTTTCTTTTCTTCCTGCCAAACACTTGGCAGACATCCGTGCAACTTCTAGAACACGATGGGAGATGTTTTCTGTGCTGGCACAGTTTTTCCTAGCCAGACATAGTGGAGAAGCTTGTTGCCGAGGTGTAGATGAGAAGAGGAGCTAAAGACGAAGGTAGGATGCTCTCCGGAGGTAAGAGCCGCTGCCGGGCGTCTTTCGGCAGAAGCCGCGCTAAGGAGAGCCCTGTGAGCGGCACAATCGTCTTTGCGCGAAGAAGCCGCTTCTTGGGCTCCGGCAGCCGGCGAGAGCGGCAGCTTCGGGAAGGTGAAGAAGCAAGCTGTACAACACTGGGATTGTGTGCGCACCTTGCCAACTGATAGAAAACAGTACCTTTGCACTCTCCTGACTTTTCCAATCACAGGAACATTCGATTGGAAGCTGTTTTGGACAACTTTTCTTTTCTTCCTGCCAAACACTTGGCAGACATCCGTGCAACTTCTAGAACACGATGGGAGATGTTTTCTGTGCTGGCACAGTTTTTCCTAGCCAGACATAGTGGAAAAGCGTTTTGCTAAGATGTAGACGACAAGAGAGGCTAAAGAGTGGATGTTAGCAAATGACACCCATCTTCAAAAAAGGCAATTAAGAGGACTCGCCATAGTACAAACCAGCCAGCCTCTTTTTTATCCCCAGGAAGTTGATGAAGCAGCTCTTCCTGGAAATCCTTGCCAGGCACATGACAGATGACCAAATAATGTAGTTAGCATGATTTTTCAGGGGAATTTCATGCTGAACATCACTTTAAACTCCTCTGATGAATCAACTTGACTGGTAGATGAAGGGAATATTATCTGCCTGGGCTTCAGGGAGGTTTTTGACATACCTCTACATGGCATCACACATACATATGGAAGCAATAGTGCAAAGGGGAGGGAATCAGTGTCTTTTCAGTGATGCTGAGGGAAAAGACAAGAGGCAGTGGGCACACACTGAAATACAGGAGATTGCCTTTGAACATCAGTAAATGTTTCTTTACTGTCAGGGTGACTGAACCACGGCACAGACTGCCCAGAAAGATTGTGGAGCCTGGATCTTTGAAGACATTAAAAGTACACCCAGATAGAATCCTGGGCAAGAGGCTCTAGGTATCCTGGTTTAGGCAGGGGGGTTGGGCCTGGTTAGCCCCACCAACCCCTTCCACTCTCTTTCATTCTGTGCTAGTGAATTCTCTTCAAGATGCATTTCAAAGCACTGGCATGACAAAGTTCTGTGCAGACAGAGATCCAAATGGACATGGCATCTAAGTTCCTTAAGCAGTGTTCAAGAAGAATGTAAAACTCTGGCACAAGTATCTCTTCCCTAACTGAATCCCTTTCATGGGAAAATTCCAGCTCTAGAAAGATCTTCTGATACGCATGCTTAAGACTGACACTGGCTGAGCAAATTTCTCCCTATGTATATCTAAGACCAGTTAGGATCTTCACCCAAAGTGCTGTCAACATAGTCACAGAATGCCTATTGTTAAGAAGTGACAGCTTCCATCAGAATGGCAGCTATTGGTCCACAAAATGGATTAATGGATGGGAATTATCTACGTGGGTTAAAAACAAAAATAAAGAGTTGGTCTTTATTTATCAATTTCATGGCAATATTGATAAGGGAAGAAAAAGATCTAAGTCCTTGACTTTCTGGACTCGAGGAAAGATTTTAAAAATTCCTTGTAAAAATGTATGATCACAATCAGACTATTGAAACCATTTTAGTTGGGAACAAAGTTCCAAAATTGTCTAGATAGTGGCAAAGAAGCCAAGAAAATAGGAAAGAAACAAAAAGAGAGCAAAAGAGTCAGCTTCAGTGTACAAGCTCATTCTAGAAGTAGTCTGCTGGGAAAAGGAACCCCCAGCTAAATTTCCAATGTATTCCTGCGCTTGATTCAGTAACTGGTCAATGTAAAAACCAATCCTTTTGTACAACTTCTTCCAGCAACAAAAACTCCAACAGGTTGACACTACCATCATGCCTGTTCCAGACATATTTAAAAGAGAAATGATGATTTTCTTGAAAACCTACTTACATAAAAGTTGCAAGATGGTGGAGGGATTCCCACATCCTCCTTCCTCCATCTGGCTTGAAAGTATATTTGATAAAATATGCAACAAAGCACATGATTTATAAGGGAGAGTCAAATGGATGATTTGGGAATCGATCTCTTGTTGATAGTAAACTTCATATCCACTCGGTGTGACCTTTTTAAAACAAAATGTGGAGCTGAGGCATGAATCTGCCACAACAATTGTAAAGCAAACATACACACTCCCCTTCATATGCCCCCCCCTCCACACACACCTAGGCACACACAGAGATCAGCATAGCAGATCATGAACACCTTGGAAAAGACTGAAATGCTAAATGCCTCTCTTGATGGGCAAAAGAGCTGGTGCAGTAATTCAAATGCCTGGTACAAAAATTCTGTTTAATATTTAGCTCCTATTTAAAACACAGCTTTTCATTTCATTCTATTTACAGAATATTTTCATTTCATTTGTTTCTTTAAAATTACTTAGTTCTCACCTGTTGTATGTCTAGGAATATTTTCTTCCAAAAATAGAAAAAAATAGATGATATCTTTTCAGCAGAAAACATTGGTTGATACAATTTTAAACCATCATGATATGGAAGAATTCTTCTGTCCCTCTCGAAGGTGGAAGAAGCATTTGGATCACAGATCATCTACAATGAAATACTTGACATGTTTAAGATGCTTTCAATCAATTTTGATCGTCAATTGCTTATTTGTTGTAAACAGTAATTTTTCAGTGAAGGGAAAGTGTGTGTGGTATATCTACATGATATGTTCAAAGGCAGTTCCTACTAATGGCCAGGCTGAATCCCAGTAAATAATGTCCCGAATGATATTTTGCCGCCTTCTTTGGCACTTCATGAAATCTTACCCCGATGAAGTGCTGAAACACAGAGATTTTCTCTTAGAGAGTGTCTCATGTTGTAACCTATCCCATGGATTTTATGCTGTAATTCTTATCTCTTTTAAAATTTACTATCTTCTGTACAGTTTTCATGAAACTTTCTGTTACAGTAGTGAATAGCACAGATAAATGTCATTTTGTACAACTTTGAATTTACCCCAAGAGCTGAGAGAAAACTTGATCCTATACTTCAATCCGAGTTTCTTCTATAGTCCAACTTTGTTTCTCTACCATCAAGCTTCTCCTTTGTTGCTGCTCCAAGCCCCGTCCAAGGTGACCTTGAATACTTTCAGGGATGGGACACCCACAACTTCTCTGGGCAACCTGTTCCAGTGTTCCAGCACTCCCACAGTAAAAAAGGCCTTCCTTTCATCTAATATGTGTAGGAAATCATAAATCTAGGCATAGAAGCTTGGAGTGCAAATTTGAAATTCTTTGGATTTGAAGCACATTTTATATGAATACTGACTTACAGATGACTAAAAGATGTTGATGGGCATTTGAGCTGACAAGTTTTGAAAAAGTGCACGGAAATTAAAATTGAAACCACTAAAATTAAAAACTCCTTGCCATTTTCTTTTTCCTCTCCTATTCAAAATTGCATATGTCAGATATCAGTGCTTCATGCAAACCTCTCAGATGCTCTCAGAGAAAAAGCTTTTCTTTCAGACTAAGTTGCGGTTGACGTAGAACACTAGCAGGAGTGAAAGATTTTCTGGGCATCGGGGCAGCCCGTTCTCCTTGGATTTGTGTGCAGAATGCATTTTATCCAAACTGGAAAATAGATCCCAGCTCTGTTCTATTCATCATCCTTACTTCATCAGGCCAGAAGATTCTGTGAAAAGTAGCCTGTGGACCTTGAAGAAAGCGCATGTGAACCAGATGAGAGGTGATAGAGAAGTTGAGGGAGAGAAGAAAGAGCATGAGGCTGAAACCAGAAAGTATTTCTCCACGTGATCATGGAAGATTGCAGGAGCCACTTGGTACTATCAAACCAGCCCAACTTGGCACTTGTGCCACCTTGGGTCTGGGAGCCATGTTGCATATCGTGCATTTTAAGGAGCCAGCTGGCCACACCCAGCCATATGCCCCCAAACACAAACCAAGGCCCTTTTCTCTGGCAAACAAAACTCAACTGCCCCTCTTCTGGATGGCAGATTGCAGGAACCACTTGGTACTATCAAACCAGCCCAACTTGGCACTGGTGCCACCATGGGTCTGGTCACCATCCTGCCTATTGTAGCTCTTCAGGAGCCAGCCGGTCACTCTCAGCCATAGGCCCCCAAACACAAACCTCGGCCCGTTTCCCTGGCAAACAAAAGTAAGCTGCCCCGCTTCTGCATGGCAGATTGCAGGAGCTACTTAGTACTATCAAATCAGCCCGACTTGGCACAGGTGCCACCTTGGATCTGGGAACCATCCTGTGTATCGTGGATTTTCAGGGGCCAGCCGGCCACTCTCAGCCATATGCCCCCAAAAACAAACCACGGACCTTTTCTCTGGCAAACAAAAATCAGCTGCCCCACTTCTGGATGGCAGATTGCAGGAGCCACTTGGGACTATCACACCAGCACAACATGGCACTGCTGCCACCTTGGATCTGGGAACAATCCTGCGTATCGTACATATTCAGGAACCAGCCGAACACTCCCAGCCACAGGCCCCCAAACACAAACAACGGCCCTTTTCTCTGGCAAACAAAACTCAACTGCCCCTCTTCTGGATGGCAAATTGCAGGACGCACTTGGTACTACAAAAAGAGCCCGACTTGGCAGTGGTGCCACCTTGGCTCTGGGAACCATCCTGCGTATCGAGCATTTTAAGGAGCCAGCCGGCAATTCCCAGCCGTATGCCCCAAAAAGAAACCATGGACCTTTTCTCTGGCAAAAAAAACTCAGCTGTCCCGCTTCTGGATGGCAGATTGCAGGAGTTACTTTGAACCATACAACCAGCCTTACTTGGCACTGGTGCCACCTTGGATCTGGGAACCATCCTGCCTATCGTTGATTTTCAGGGGCCAGCCGGCCACTCTCAGCCATAGGCCCCCAAACACAAACCACAGCCTTTTCTCTAGCAAAAAAAATTCAACTGCCCCACTTCTGGATGGCAAATTGCAGGAGCCACTGGGTACTACAAAAACAGCCTGACTTGGCACTGGTGCCACCTTGCGTCTGGTTACCATGCGGCGTATCGTGCATTTTAAGGAGCCAGGTGGCCACTCCCAGCCATATGCCCCCAAACACAACCCACGGCCCTTTTCTCTGGCAAACAAAACTCAGCTGCCCCGCTTCTGGATGGCAGATTGCAGGAGACACTTGGTACTATCAAACCAGCCCGACTTGGCACTGGTGCCACCTTGGGTCTGGGAACCATCCTGCGTATTGTGGATTGTCAGGAGACAGCCAACCACTCTCGGCCACAGAGCCCAATCAAAAACAAAGGTCCGTTTCCCTGGCAAAAAAAACTCAGCTGCCCCGCTTCTGGATGGGAGATTGCAGGAGGCACTTGACACTGTCAAACGAGCCCCACTTGGCACTGGTGCCACCTTGGGTCTGGGAACCATGCTGCGTATCGTGGATTTTCAGGAGCCAGCCGGCCACTGCCAGCCACAGGCCCCCAAACACAAACCACAGCCTTTTTCTCTGGCAAACAAAACTCAGCTGCCCCGCTTCTGGATGGCAGATTGCAGGAGCCACTTGGTACTATCAAACCAGCCCGACTTGGCACTGGTGCCACCTTGGGTCTGGGAACCATCCTGCCTATCGTGGATTTTAAGGAGCCAGCCGGCTACTCCCAGCCACAGGCCCCCAACAAAAACCACGGCCCTTTTTTCTCGCAAACAAAACTTAGCTGCCTCACTTCTGGATGGCAGATTGCAGGAGCCACTTGGTGTAATCAAACCAGCCCGACTTGGCACTGGTGCCACCTTGGGTCTGGGAACCATCCTGCGTATCGTGGATTCTAAGGAGCCACCCGGCCACTCCCAGCCACAGGCCCCCAAACAAAATCAACGGCGCTGTTCCCTGGAAAACAAAACACGCCTGCCAACTTTTTGATGGAGTTTGCAGGAGCCACTTGGTACTATCAAACCAGCCCGACTTGGCACTGGTGCCACCTTGGGTCTGGGAACCATCCTGCGTATCGTGGATTCTAAGGAGCCAGCCGGCCACTCCTAGCCACAGGCCCCCAAACAAAAACCTAGGCCTATTTCTCTGGCAAACAAAAGTAAGCTGCCCTGCTTCTGGATGGCAGATTGCAGGAGACACTTGGTACTATCAAACCAGCCCAACTTGGCACTGGTGCCACCTTGGATCTGGGAACCATGCTCTGTATCGTGGATATTCAGGGGCCAGCCGGCCACTCTCAGCCATATGCCCCCAAAAACAAACCACGGACCTTTTCTCTGGCAAACAAAAATCAGCTGCCCCACTTCTGGATGGCAGATTGCAGGAGCCACTTGGTACTATCACACCAGCACAACATGGCACTGCTGCCACCTTGGATCTGGGAACAATCCTGCGTATCGTACATATTCAGGAACCAGCCGAACACTCCCAGCCACAGGCCCCCAAACACAAACAACGGCCCTTTTCTCTGGCAAACAAAACTCAACTGCCCCTCTTCTGGATGGCAAATTGCAGGACGCACTTGGTACTACAAAAAGAGCCCGACTTGGCAGTGGTGCCACCTTGGCTCTGGGAACCATCCTGCGTATCGAGCATTTTAAGGAGCCAGCCGGCAATTCCCAGCCGTATGCCCCAAAAAGAAACCATGGACCTTTTCTCTGGCAAAAAAAACTCAGCTGTCCCGCTTCTGGATGGCAGATTGCAGGAGTTACTTTGAACCATACAACCAGCCTTACTTGGCACTGGTGCCACCTTGGATCTGGGCACCATCCTGCCTATCGTTGATTTTCAGGGGCCAGCCGGCCACTCTCAGCCATAGGCCCCCAAACACAAACCACAGCCCTTTTCTCTAGCAAACAAAATTCAACTTCCCCGCTTCTGGATGGCAAATTGCAGGAGCCACTGGGCACTACAAAAACAGCCTGACTTGGCACTGGTGCCACCTTGCGTCTGGTTACCATGCGGCGTATCGTGCATTTTAAGGAGCCAGGTGGCCACTCCCAGCCATATGCCCCCAAACACAACCCACGGCCCTTTTCTCTGGCAAACAAAACTCAGCTGCCCCGCTTCTGGATGGCAGATTGCAGGAGACACTTGGTACTATCAAACCAGCCCGACTTGGCACTGGTGCCACCTTGGGTCTGGGAACCATCCTGCGTATTGTGGATTGTCAGGAGACAGCCAACCACTCTCGGCCACAGAGCCCAATCAAAAACAAAGGTCCGTTTCCCTGGCAAAAAAAACTCAGCTGCCCCGCTTCTGGATGGGAGATTGCAGGAGGCACTTGACACTGTCAAACGAGCCCCACTTGGCACTGGTGCCACCTTGGGTCTGGGAACCATGCTGCGTATCGTGGATTTTCAGGAGCCAGCCGGCCACTGCCAGCCACAGGCCCCCAAACACAAACCACAGCCTTTTTCTCTGGCAAACAAAACTCAGCTGCCCCGCTTCTGGATGGCAGATTGCAGGAGCCACTTGGTACTATCAAACCAGCCCGACTTGGCACTGGTGCCACCTTGGGTCTGGGAACCATCCTGCCTATCGTGGATTTTAAGGAGCCAGCCGGCTACTCCCAGCCACAGGCCCCCAACAAAAACCACGGCCCTTTTTTCTCGCAAACAAAACTTAGCTGCCTCACTTCTGGATGGCAGATTGCAGGAGCCACTTGGTGTAATCAAACCAGCCCGACTTGGCACTGGTGCCACCTTGGGTCTGGGAACCATCCTGCGTATCGTGGATTCTAAGGAGCCAGCCGGCCACTCCCAGCCACAGGCCCCCAAACAAAATCAACGGCGCTGTTCCCTGGAAAACAAAACACGCCTGCCAACTTTTTGATGGAGTTTGCAGGAGCCACTTGGTACTATCAAACCAGCCCAACTTGGCACTGGTGCCACCTTGGGTCTGGGAACCATCCTGCGTATCGTGGATTCTAAGGAGCCAGCCGGCCACTCCTAGCCACAGGCCCCCAAACAAAAACCTAGGCCTATTTCTCTGGCAAACAAAAGTAAGCTGCCCTGCTTCTGGATGGCAGATTGCAGGAGACACTTGGTACTATCAAACCAGCCCAACTTGGCACTGGTGCCACCTTGGATCTGGGAACCATGCTCTGTATCGTGGATATTCAGGGGCCAGCCGGCCACTCTCAGCCATATGTCCCCAAACAGAAACCTCGGCCCGTTTCTCTGGCAAACAAAACTCAACTGCCCCTCTTCTGGATGGCAAATTGCAGGATGAACTTGATACTAAAACCGCAGGCCGACTTGGTAGTGGTGACACCTTGGGCCTGGGAACCATCATGCGTATCGAGCATTTTAAGGAGCCAGCCGGCCACTCCCAGCAATATGCCCCCAAAAACAATCCACGGAATTTTCCTCTGGCAAACAAAAATCAGCTGCCTCGCTTCTGGATGGCAGATTGCAGGAGCCACTTTGCACCATCAAAGCAGCCCGACTTGGCACTGGTGCCACATTGCATCTGGGAACCATGCTGCCTAGCGTGGATTTTCAGGAGCCAGCCGGCCACTCTCAGCTATATGCCCCCAAACAAAACCCACGGCCCGTTTCCCTGGCAAACAAAATTAAGCTGCCCCGCTTCTGGATGGCAGATTGCAGGACGCACTTGGTAGTATCAAACCAGCAAAACTTGGCACTGGTGCCACCTTGGGTCTGGGAACCATCCTGCGTATCGTGGGTTCAAAGGAGCCAGCCGGTCACTCCCAGCCACAGGCCCCCAAATACAAACAATGTCGCTTTTCCCTGGAAAACAAAACTCGCCTGCCAACTTTTTGATGGCAGATTGCAGGAGCCACTTGGTACTATCAAACCAGACCAACTTGGCACTGCTGACACCATGGGTCTGGTAACCATCCTGCCTATTGTAGCTTTCCAGGAGCCAGCCGGTCACTCCCAGCCATAGGTCCCCAGTCACAAACCTCGGCCCGTTTCCCTGGCAAACAAAAGTAAGCTACCCCGCTTCTGGATGGCAGATTGCAGGAGCCACTTGGTACTATCAAACCAGCCCAACTTGGCACTGGTGCCACCTTGGGTCTGGGAACCATGCTGCGTAACACAGATTCTAAGGCGCCAGTCGGCCACTACGAGCCACAAGCCCCCAAACACAAACAACGGCGCTATTCTCTGGCAAACAAAACTCAACTGCCCCTCTTCTGGATGGCAAATTGCAGGACGCACTTGGTACTATAAAAACAGCCCGACTTGGCACTGGTGCCCTCTTGGGTCTGGGAACCATCCTGCGTATCGAACTTTTTAATGAGACAGCCGGCCACTCCCAGCCATATGCCCCCAAACACAACCCACGGCCCTTTTCTCTGGCAAACAAAACTCAACTGCACCGCTTCTGGATGGCAGATTGCAGGAGCCACTTGGTACTATCAAACCAGCCCAACTTGGCACTGATGCCACCTTGGGTCTGGGAACCATGCTGCGTATCATGGATTTTCAGGAGCCAGCCGGCCACTGCCAGCCACAGGCCCCGAAACACAAAAAACAGCCTTTTTCTCTGGCAAACAAAATTCAGCTGCCCCGCTTCTGGATGGCAGATTGCAGGAACCACTTGGTACTAACAAACCAGCCCGACTTGGCACTGATGCCACCTTGGGTCTGGGAACCATCCTGCGTATCGTGGATTCTAAGGAGCCAGCTGGCCACTCCCAGCCACAGGCCCCAAAACACACACAACGGTGCTTTTCCCTGGAAAACAAAACTCGCCTGCCAAACTTTTGATGGCAGATTGCAGGAGACACTTGGTATTATCAAACCAGCCCAACTTGGCACTGGTGCCACCATGGGTCTGGTCACCATCCTGCCTATCGTAGCTTTTCAGGAGCCAGCCAGCCACCCCCAGCCAGAGGCCCCCAGACAAATATTTCGGCCCGTTTCCCTGGCAAACAAAAGTAAGCTGCCCCGCTTCTGGATGGCAGATTGCAGGAGCCACTTGGTACCATCAAACCAGCCCAACTTGGCACTGGTGCCAACTCAGGTCTGGGAACCATCCTGCGTATCGTGGGTTCTAAGGAGCCAGCTGGCCACTCCCAGCCACAGGCACCCAAACACAAACAACGGCGCTTTTCCCTGGAAAACAAAACTCGCCTGCCAACTTTTTGATGGCAGATTGCAGGAGCCACTTGGTACTATCAAACCAGCCCAACTTGGAGCTGGTGCCACCATGGGTCTGGTCACCATCCTGCCTATCGTAGCTTTTCAGGAGCCAGCCGGTCACTCCCAGCCATAGGCCCCCAGACACAAACCTCGGCCCGTTTCCCTGGCAAACAAAAGTAAGCTGCCCCGCTTCTGCATGGCAGATTGCAGGAGCTACTTAGTACTATCAAACCAGCCCGACTTGGCACTGGTGACACCTCTGGTCTGGGAACCATCCTGCCTATCGTGGATTTTCAGGGGCCAGCCGGCCACTCTCAGCCATATGCCCCAAAAACAAACCACGGCCCTTTTCTCTGGCAAACAAAACTCAACTGCCCCTCTTCTGGATGGCAAATTTTAGGACGCACTTTGTACTACGAAAACCGCCCGACGTGGCACTGGTGCCACCTTGTGTCAGGGAACCATCCTGCATATCGAGCTTTTTAAGGAGCCAGCCGGCCACGCCCAGCCATATACCCCCAAAAACAAACCACGGACCATTTCTCTTGGAAACAAAAATCCGCTGCCCCGCGTCTGGATGGCAGATTGCAGGAGCCACTTTGCACCATCAAACCAGCCCGACTTGGCACTGGTGCCACCTTGGGTCTGGGAACAATCCTGCATATCGTGGATTCTAAGGAGCCAGCTGGCCACTCCCTGCCACAGGCCCCCAAACACAAACAACGGCGCTTTTCCCTGGAAAACAAAACTCGCCTGCCAACTTTTTGATGGCAGATTGCAGGAGCCACTTGGTACTATCAAACCAGCCCAACTTGGCACTGGTGCCACCTCTGGTCTGGGAACCATCCTGCCTATCGTAGCTTTTCAGGAGCCAGCCGGTCACTCCCAGCCATAGACACCCAGACACAAACCTCGGCCCGTTTCCCTGGAAAACAAAAGTAAGTTACCCCGATTCTGGATGGCAGATTGCAGGAGCCACTTGGTACTATCAAATCAGCCCAACTTGGCACTGGTGCCACCATGGGTCTGGTAAACATCCTGCCTATCGTAGCTTTTCAGGAGCCAGCCGGTCACTCCCTGCCATAGGCCTCCGGACACAAACCTCGGCCCGTTTCCCTGGCAAACAAAAGTAAGCTGCCCCGCTTTTGGATGGCAGATTGCAGGATGCACTTGGTACTTACAAACCAGCCCGACTTGGCCCTGGTGCCACCTTGGCTCTGGGAACCATGCTGCGTAACGTAGATTCTACGAGGACAGGCGGCCACTCCCAGCCACAGGCCTCTAAACAAAAACAACGGCGCTTTTCCCTGGAAAACAAAACTCGCCTGCCAACTTCTTGATGGCAGATTGCAGGAGCCACTTGGTACTATCAAACCAGCCCAACTTGGCACTGGTGCCACCATGGGTCTGGTCACCATCCTGCCTATCGTAGCTTTTCAGGAGCCAGCCGCTCACTCCCAGCCATAGGCCCCCAGACAAATACCTCGGCACGTTTCCCTGGCAAACAAAAGTAGGCTGCCCCGCTTCTGGATGGCAAATTGCAGGACGCACTTGGTACTACGAAAACAGCCCGACTTGGCACTGATGCCACCTTGGGTCAGGGAACAATCCTGTGTATAGAGCTTTTTAAGGAGCCAGCCGGCCACGTCCAGTCATATACCCCCAAAAAAAAAACCACGGAACTTTTCTCCAGCAAACAAAAATCCGCTGCCCCGCGTCTGGATGGCAGATTGCAGGAGCTATTTAGTATTATCAAACCAGCCCGACTTGGCACTGGTGGCACCATGAGTCTGGTAACCATCCTGCCTATCGTAGCTTTTCAGTAGTCAGCCGGTCACTCCCAGCCATAGGCCCCCAGACAAATACCTCGGCCCGTTTCCCTGGGAAACAAAAGTAAGCTGTCCCGCTTCTGGATGGCAGATTGCAGGAGCCACTTGGTACTATCAAACCAGCCCAACTTGTTCCCAGACCCAAGGTGGCACCAGTGCCAAGTGGGGCTGGTTTGAAGGTGCAACGTGGCTCCTGCAATCTGCCATCCAAAAGCGGGGCAGCTTACTTTTGTTTGCCAGGGAAACGGGCCGAGGTTTGTGTCTGGGGGTCTATGGCTGGGAGTGACCGGCTGGCTCCTGAAAAGCTACGATAGGCAGCATGGTTCCCAGACAAGAGGTGGCACCAGTGCCAAGTTGGGCTGGTTTGATAGTACCAAGTGGCTCCTGCAATCTGCCATCAAAAAGTTGGCAGGCGAGTTTTGTTTTCCAGGGAAAAGCGCCGTAGTTTTTGTTTGGGGGCCTGTGGCTCAGAGTGGCCGGGTGGCTGCTTAGAATCCACGATACGCAGGATGGTTCCCAGACCCAAGGTGGCACCAGTGCCAAGTCGGGCTGGTTTGACACAACCAAGTGGCTCCTGCAATCTGCCATCCAGAATCGGGGCAGCTTAATTTTGTTTGCCAGGGAAACGGTCCGAGGTTTGTGTCTGGGGGCCTATGGCTGGGAGTGACCGGCTGGCTCCTGAAATGCTACAATAGGCAGGATGGTGACCAGACCCAGAGTGGCACCAGTGCCAAGTTGGGATGATTTGATAGTACCAAGTGGCTCCTGCAATCTGCCATCAAAATTTGGCAGGCGAATTTTGTTTTCCAGGGAAAAGCGCCGTTGTTTGTGTTTGGGGGCCTGTGGCTGGGAGTGGCCGGCTGGCTCCTTAGAATCCACGATATGCAGGATTGTTCCCAGACCCAAGGTGGCACCAGTGCCAAGTCGGGCTGGTTTGATGGTGCAAAGTGGCTCGTGCAATATGCCATACAGACGCGGGGCAGCGGATTTTTGTTTCCAAGAGAAATGGTCCGTGGTTTGTTTTTGGGGGTTTATGGCTGGGCGTGGCCGGCTGGCTCCTTAAAAAGCTCGATATGCAGGATGGTTCCCTGACACAAGGTGGCACCAGTGCCACGTCGGGCGGTTTTCGTAGTACAAAGTGCGTCCTAAAATTTGCCATCCAGAAGAGGGGCAGTTGAGTTTTGTTTGCCAGAGAAAAGGGCCGTGGTTTGTTTTTGGGGGCATATGGCTGAGAGTGGCCGGCTGGCTCCTGAAAAGCTACGATAGGCAGGATGTTTACCAGACCCATGGTGGCACCAGTGCCAAGTTGGGCTGATTTGATAGTACCAAGTGGCTCCTGCAATCTGCCATCCAGAATCGGGGTAGCTTACTTTTGTTTTCCAGGGAAACGGGCCGAGGTTTGTGTCTGGGGGTCTATGGTTGGGAGTGGCCGGCTGGCTCCTTAGAAACCACGATACGCAGCATGGTTCCCAGACAAGAGGTGCCACCAGTGCCAAGTTGGGCTGGTTTGATACTACCAAGTGGTTCATGCAATCTGCCATCCAGAAGCGGGGCAGCTTACTTTTGTTTGCCAGGGAAACGGATCGTTGTTTGTGTTTGGGGGCCTATGGCTGGGACTGACCGGCTGGCTCCATAAAATCCACGATACGCAGGATGGTTCCCAGACCAGAGGTGGCACCAGTGCCAGGTCAGGCTGGTTTGATAGTACCAAGTGGCTCCTGCAATCTGCCATCCAGAAGCGGGGCAGCTTACTTTTGTTTGCCAGGGAAACGGGCCGAGGTTTGTGTCTCGGGGCCTATGGCAGGCAGTGACCGGCTGGCTCCTGAAAAGCTACGATAGGCAGGATGGTGACCAGACCCATGGTGGCACCAGTGCCAAGTTGGGCTGGTTTGATAGTACCAAGTGGCTCCTGCAATCTGCCATCAAGAAGTTGGCAGGCGAGTTTTGTTTTCCAGGGAAAAGCGCCGTTGTTTGTGTTTGGGGGCCTGTGGTTGGGAGTGGCCGGCTGGCTCCTTAGAAACCACGATACGCAGGATGGTTCCCAGACCAGAGGTGGCACCAGTGCCAAGTCGGGCTGGTTTGATAGTACCAAGTGGCTCCTGCAATCTGCCATCCAGAAGCGGGGCAGCTTACTTTTGTTTGCCACGGAAACGGGCCGTTGTTTGTGTTTGGGGGCCTGTGGCTGGGAGTGGCCGACTGGCTCCTTAGAATCCACGATACGCAGGATGGTTCCCAGACCAGAGGTGGCACCAGTGCCAAGTTGGGCTGGTTTGATAGTACCAAGTGGCTCCTGCAATCTGCCATCCAGAAGCGGGGCAGCTTAATTTTCTTTGCCAGGGAAACGGGCCGAGATTTGTGTCTGGGGGCCTATGGCTGGGAGTGACCGGCTGGCTCCTGAAAAGTTACGATAGGCAGGATGGTGACCAGACCCATGGTGGCACGAGTGCCAAGTTGGGCTGATTTGATAGTACCAAGTGGCTCCTGCAATCTGCCATCAAAACGTTGGTAGGCGAGTTTTGTTTTCCAGGGAAAAGCGCCGTTGTTTGTGTTTGGGGGCCTGTGGCTGTGAGTGGCCGGCTGGCTCCTTAGAATCCACGATACGCAGGATGGTTCCCAGACTTGTCGTGGCACCAGTGCCAAGTCCGGCTGTTTTGATAGTACCAAGTGGATCCTGCAATCTGCCATCCAGAAGCGGGGCAGCTTACTTTTGTTTGCCAGGGAAACGGGCCGAGGTTTTTGTCTGGGGGCCTATGGCTGGGAGTGACCGGCTGGCTCCTGAAAAGCTACGATAGGCAGGATGGTGACCAGACCCATGGTGGCAGCAGTGCCAAGTTGGGCTGGTTTGATAGTACCAAGTGGCTCCTGCAATCTGCCATCAAAAGGTTGGCAGGCGAGTTTTGTTTTCCAGGGAAAAGCGCCGTTGTTTGTGTTTGGGTGCCTGTGGCTGGGAGTGGCCGGCTGGCTCTTTAGAATCCACGATACGCAGGATGGTTCCCAGACCAGTGGTGGCACCAGTGCCAAGTCGGGCGGGTTTGATAGTAACAAGTGCGTCCTACAATCTGCCATCCAGAAGCGGGGCAGCTTACTTTTGTTTTCCAGGGAAACGGGCCGAGGTTTTTGTCTGGGGGCCTATGGCTGGGAGTGACCGGCTGGCTCGTGAAAAGCTACGATAGGCAGGATGGTGACCAGACCCATGGCGGCACCAGTGCCAAGTTGGGCTGGTTTGATAGTACCAAGTGGCTCCTGCAATCTGCCATCAAAAAGTTGGCAGGCGAGTTTTGTTTTCCAGGGAAAAGCGCCGTTGTTTGTGTTTGGGGGCCTGTGGCAGGGAGTGGCCGGCTGGCTCCTTAGAATCCACGATACGCAGGATGGTTCCCAGACCAGAGGTGGCACCAGTGCCAAGTCGGGCTGGTTTGATAGTACCAAGTG
The DNA here is from genome assembly GCF_035770615.1 of Melospiza melodia melodia. Taxonomy (NCBI): domain Eukaryota; kingdom Metazoa; phylum Chordata; class Aves; order Passeriformes; family Passerellidae; genus Melospiza; species Melospiza melodia. The sequence goes on along the minus strand of NC_086194.1, from coordinate 66,958,495 downwards.
GCTCCTGCAATCTGCCATCCAGAAGCGGGGCAGCTTACTTTTGTTTGCCAGGGAAACGGGCCGAGGTTTGTGTCTCGGGGCCTATGGCAGGCAGTGACCGGCTGGCTCCTGAAAAGCTACGATAGGCAGGATGGTGACCAGACCCATGGTGGCACCAGTGCCAAGTTGGGCTGGTTTGATAGTACCAAGTGGCTCCTGCAATCTGCCATCAAGAAGTTGGCAGGCGAGTTTTGTTGTCCAGGGAAAAGCGCCGTTGTTTGTGTTTGGGGGCCTGTGGTTGGGAGTGGCCGGCTGGCTCCTTAGAAACCACGATACGCAGGATGGTTCCCAGACCAGAGGTGGCACCAGTGCCAAGTCGGGCTGGTTTGATAGTACCAAGTGGCTCCTGCAATCTGCCATCCAGAAGCGGGGCAGCTTACTTTTGTTTGCCACGGAAACGGGCCGTTGTTTGTGTTTGGGGGCCTGTGGCTGGGACTGACCGGCTGGCTCCATAAAATCCACGATACGCAGGATGGTTCCCAGACCAGAGGTGGCACCAGTGCCAAGTCGGGCTGGTTTGATAGTACCAAGTGGCTCCTGCAATCTGCCATCCAGAAGCGGGGCAGCTTAATTTTCTTTGCCAGGGAAACGGGCCGAGCTTTGTGTCTGGGGGCCTATGGCTGGGAGTGACCGGCTGGCTCCTGAAAAGTTACGATAGGCAGGAGGGTGACCAGACCCATGGTGGCACCAGTTACAAGAGTGGCTGATTTGATAGTACCAAGTGGCTCCTGCAATCTGCCATCAAAGCGTTGGTAGGCGAGTTTTGTTTTCCAGGGAAAAGCGCCGTTGTTTGTGTTTGGGGGCCTGTGGCTGTGAGTGGCCGGCTGGCTCCTTAGAATCCACGATACGCAGGATGGTTCCCAGACTTGTCGTGGCACCAGTGCCAAGTCCGGCTGGTTTGATAGTACCAAGTGGATCCTGCAATCTGCCATCCAGAAGCGGGGCAGCTTACTTTTGTTTGCCAGGGAAACGGGCCGAGGTTTTTGTCTGGGGGCCTACGGCTGGGAGTGACCGGCTGGCTCCTGAAAAGCTACGATAGGCAGGATGGTGACCAGACCCATGGTGGCAGCAGTTCCAAGTTGGGCTGGTTTGATAGTACCAAGTGGCTCCTGCAATCTGCCATCAAAAAGTTGGCAGGCGAGTTTTGTTTTCCAGGGAAAAGCGCCGTTGTTTGTGTTTGGGTGCCTGTGGTGGGAGTGGCCGGCTGGCTCTTTAGAATCCACGATACGCAGGATGGTTCCCAGACCAGTGGTGGCACCAGTGCCAAGTCGGGCGGGTTTGATAGTAACAAGTGCGTCCTACAATCTGCCATCCAGAAGCGGGGCAGCTTACTTTTGTTTTCCAGGGAAACGGGCCGAGGTTTTTGTCTGGGGGCCTATGGCTGGGAGTGACCGGCTGGCTCGTGAAAAGCTACGATAGGCAGGATGGTGACCAGACCCATGGCGGCACCAGTGCCAAGTTGGGCTGGTTTGATAGTACCAAGTGGCTCCTGCAATCTGCCATCAAAAAGTTGGCAGGCGAGTTTTGTTTTCCAGGGAAAAGCGCCGTTGTTTGTGTTTGGGGGCCTGTGGCAGGGAGTGGCCGGCTGGCTCCTTAGAATCCACGATACGCAGGATGGTTCCCAGACCAGAGGTGGCACCAGTGCCAAGTCGGGCTGGTTTGATAGTACCAAGTGGCTCCTGCAATCTGCCATCCAGAAGCGGGGCAGCTTACTTTTGTTTGCCAGGGAAACGGGCCGAGCTTTGTGTCTGGGGGCCTATGGCTGGCAGTGACCGGCTGGCTCCTGAAAAGCTACGATAGGCAGGATGGTGACCAGACCCATGGTGGCACCAGTGCCAAGTTGGGCTGGTTTGATAGTACCAAGTGGCTCCTGCAATCTGCCATCAAGAAGTTGGCAGGCGAGTTTTGTTTTCCAGGGAAAAGCGCCGTTGTTTGTGTTTGGGGGCCTGTGGTTGGGAGTGGCCGGCTGGCTCCTTAGAAACCACGATACGCAGGATGGTTCCCAGACCAGAGGTGGCACCAGTGCCAAGTCGGGCTGGTTTGATAGTACCAAGTGGCTCCTGCAATCTGCCATCCAGAAGCGGGGCAGCTTACTTTTGTTTGCCACGGAAACGGGCCGTTGTTTGTGTTTGGGGGCCTGTGGCTGGGAGTGGCCGACTGGCTCCTTAGAATCCACGATACGCAGGATGGTTCCCAGACCAGAGGTGGCACCAGTGCCAAGTTGGGCTGGTTTGATAGTACCAAGTGGCTCCTGCAATCTGCCATCCAGAAGCGGGGCAGCTTAATTTTCTTTGCCAGGGAAACGGGCCGAGATTTGTGTCTGGGGGCCTATGGCTGGGAGTGACCGGCTGGCTCCTGAAAAGTTACGATAGGCAGGATGGTGACCAGACCCATGGTGGCACGAGTGCCAAGTTGGGCTGATTTGATAGTACCAAGTGGCTCCTGCAATCTGCCATCAAAACGTTGGTAGGCGAGTTTTGTTTTCCAGGGAAAAGCGCCGTTGTTTGTGTTTGGGGGCCTGTGGCTGTGAGTGGCCGGCTGGCTCCTTAGAATCCACGATACGCAGGATGGTTCCCAGACTTGTCGTGGCACCAGTGCCAAGTCCGGCTGTTTTGATAGTACCAAGTGGATCCTGCAATCTGCCATCCAGAAGCGGGGCAGCTTACTTTTGTTTGCCAGGGAAACGGGCCGAGGTTTTTGTCTGGGGGCCTATGGCTGGGAGTGACCGGCTGGCTCCTGAAAAGCTACGATAGGCAGGATGGTGACCAGACCCATGGTGGCAGCAGTGCCAAGTTGGGCTGGTTTGATAGTACCAAGTGGCTCCTGCAATCTGCCATCAAAAAGTTGGCAGGCGAGTTTTGTTTTCCAGGGAAAAGCGCCGTTGTTTGTGTTTGGGTGCCTGTGGCTGGGAGTGGCCGGCTGGCTCTTTAGAATCCACGATACGCAGGATGGTTCCCAGACCAGTGGTGGCACCAGTGCCAAGTCGGGCGGGTTTGATAGTAACAAGTGCGTCCTACAATCTGCCATCCAGAAGCGGGGCAGCTTACTTTTGTTTTCCAGGGAAACGGGCCGAGGTTTTTGTCTGGGGGCCTATGGCTGGGAGTGACCGGCTGGCTCGTGAAAAGCTACGATAGGCAGGATGGTGACCAGACCCATGGCGGCACCAGTGCCAAGTTGGGCTGGTTTGATAGTACCAAGTGGCTCCTGCAATCTGCCATCAAAAAGTTGGCAGGCGAGTTTTGTTTTCCAGGGAAAAGCGCCGTTGTTTGTGTTTGGGGGCCTGTGGCAGGGAGTGGCCGGCTGGCTCCTTAGAATCCACGATACGCAGGATGGTTCCCAGACCAGAGGTGGCACCAGTGCCAAGTCGGGCTGGTTTGATAGTACCAAGTGGCTCCTGCAATCTGCCATCCAGAAGCGGGGCAGCTTACTTTTGTTTGCCAGGGAAACGGGCCGAGGTTTGTGTCTGGGGGCCTATGGCTGGGAGTGACCGGCTGGCTCCTGAAAAGCTACGATAGGCAGGATGGTGACCAGACCCATGGTGGCACCAGTGCCAAGTTGGGCTGGTTTGATAGTACCAAGTGGCTCCTGCAATCTGCCATCAAGAAGTTGGCAGGCGAGTTTTGTTTTCCAGGGAAAAGCGCCGTTGTTTGTGTTTGGGGGCCTGTGGTTTGGAGTGGCCGGCTGGCTCCTTAGAAACCACGATACGCAGGATGGTTCCCAGACCAGAGGTGGCACCAGTGCCAAGTTGGGCTGGTTTGATAGTACCAAGTGGCTCCTGCAATCTGCCATCCAGAAGCGGGGCAGCTTACTTTTGTTTGCCACGGAAACGGGCCTTTGTTTGTGTTTGGGGGCCTGTGGCTGGGAGTGGCCGACTGGCTCCTTAGAATCCACGATACGCAGGATGGTTCCCAGACCAGAGGTGGCACCAGTGCCAAGTCGGGCTGGTTTGATAGTACCAAGTGGCTCCTGCAATCTGCCATCCAGAAGCGGGGCAGCTTAATTTTCTTTGCCAGGGAAACGGGCCGAGATTTGTGTCTGGGGGCCTATGGCTGGGAGTGACCGGCTGGCTCCTGAAAAGTTACGATAGGCAGGATGGTGACCAGACCCATGGTGGCACGAGTGCCAAGTTGGGCTGATTTGATAGTACCAAGTGGCTCCTGCAATCTGCCATCAAAACGTTGGTAGGCGAGTTTTGTTTTCCAGGGAAAAGCGCCGTTGTTTGTGTTTGGGGGCCTGTGGCTGTGAGTGGCCGGCTGGCTCCTTAGAATCCACGATACGCAGGATGGTTCCCAGACTTGTCGTGGCACCAGTGCCAAGTCCGGCTGGTTTGATAGTACCAAGTGGCTCCTGCAATCTGCCATCCAGAAGCGGGGCAGCTTACTTTTGTTTGCCAGGGAAACGGGCCGAGCTTTGTGTCTGGGGGCCTATGGCTGGGAGTGACCGGCTGGCTCCTGAAAAGCTACGATAGGCAGGATGGTTCCCAGACCCATGGTGGCACCAGTGCCAAGTTGGGCTGGTTTGATAGTACCAAGTGGCTCCTGCAATCTGCCATCAAAAAGTTGGCAGGGAAGTTTTCTTTACCAGGGAAAAGCGCCGTTGTTTTTGTTTGGGGGCCTATGGCTGGGAGTGGCCGGCTGGCTCCTTAGAATCCACGATACGCAGGATGGTTCCTAGACTTGACGTGGCACCAGTGCCAAGTTGGGCTGGTTTGATAGTACCAAGTGCGTCCTGCAATCTGCCATCCAGAAGTGGGGTAGCTTACTTTTGTTTGCCAGGGAAACGGGCCGAGGTTTGTGTCTCGGGGCATATGGCTGGGAGTGACCGGCTGGCTCCTGAAAAGCTACGATAGGCAGGATGGTGACCAGACCCATGGTGGCACCAGTGCCAAGTTGGGCTGGTTTGATAGTACCAAGTGGCTCCTGCAATCTGCCATCAAAAAGTTGGCAGGCGAGTTTGTTATCCAGGGAAAAGCGCCGTTGTTTGTGCCTGGGGCCCTATCACCTGGAGTGGACGGATGGCTAATTAGAATCCACGATACACAGGATGGTTCCCAGACCCATGGTGGCACCAGTGCCAAGTTGGGCTGGTTTGATAGTACCAAGTGCGTCCTGCAATCTGCCATCCAGAAGCGGGGCAGCTTACTTTTGTTTGCCAGGGAAACGGTCCGAGGATTGTGTCTGGGGGCCTATGGCTGGGAGTGACCGGCTGGCTCGTGAAAAGCTACGATAGGCAGGATGGTGACCAGACCCATGACGGCACCAGTGCCAAGTTGGGCTGGTTTGATAGTACCAAGTGGCTCCTGCAATCTGCCATCAAGAAGTTGGCAGGCGAGTTTTGTTTTCCAGGGAAAAGCGCCGTTGTTTGTGTTTGGGGGCCTGTGGCTGGGAGTGGCCGGCTGGCTCCTTAGAATCCACGATACTCAGCATGGTTCCCAGACCAAAGGTGGCACCAGTGCCAAGTTGGGCTGGTTGGATAGTACCAAGTGGTTCCTGCAATCTGCCATCCAGAAGCGGGGCAGCTTACTTTTGTTGGCCAGGGAAACGGGCCGAGGTTTGTGTCTGGGGGCCTATGGCTGGGAGTGACCGGCTGGCTCCTGAAAAGCTACGATAGGCAGGATGGTGACCAGACCCATGGTGGCACCAGTGGCAAGTTGGGCTGATTTGATTGTACCAAGTGGCTCCTGCAATCTGCCATCAAAAAGTTGGCAGGCGAATTTTGATTTCCAGGGAAAAGCGCCGTTGTTTGTGTTTGGGGGCCTGTGGCAGGGAGTGGCCGGCTGGCTCCTGAAAAGCTACGATAGGCAGGATGGTGACGAGACCCATGGTGGCACCAGTGCCAAGTTGGGTTGGTTTGATAGTACCAAGTGGCTCCGGCAATCTGCCATCAAAAAGTTGGCAGACGAGTTTTGTTTTCAAGGGAAAAGCGCCGTTGTTTGTGTTTGGGGGCCTGTGGCTGGGAGTGGCCGGCTGGCTGCTTAGAATCTACCATACGCAGGATGGTTCCCAGACCAGAGGTGGCACCAGTGCCAAGTCGGGCTGGTTTGATAGTACCAAGTGCGTCCTGCAATCTGCCATCCAGAAGCGGGGTAGCTTACTATTGTTTGTCAGGGAAACGGGCCGAGCTTTGTGTCTGTGGGCCTACGGCTGGGAGTGACCGGCTGGCTCCTGAAAAGCTACGATAGGCAGGATGGTGACCAGACCCATGGTGGCACCAGTGCCAAGTTGGGCTGGTTTGATAGTACCAAGTGGCTCCTGCAATCTGCCATCAAAAATTTGGCAGGCAAGTTTTGTTTTCCAGGGAAAAGTGCCGTTGTTTTGTTTGGGGGCCTATGGCTGGGAGTGGCCGGCTGGCTCCTTAGAATCCACGATACGCAGGATGGTTCCCAGACCTGAGGTGGCACCAGTGCCAAGTTGGGCTGGTTTGATAGTACCAAGTGCGTCCTGCAATCTGCCATCCAGAAGCGGGGTAGCTTACTTTTGTTTGCCAGGGAAACGGGCCGAGGTTTGTGTCTCGGGGCCTATGGCTGGGAGTGACCGGCTGGCTCCTGAAAAGCTACGATAGGCAGGATGGTGACCAGACCCATGGTGGCACCAGTGCCAAGTTGGGCTGGTTTGATAGTACCAAGTGGCTCCTGCAATCTGCCATCAAAAACTTGGCAGGCGAGTTTGTTATCCAGGGAAAAGCGCCGTTGTTTTTGTTTGGGGGCCTGTGGCTGGGAGTGGCCGGCTGGCTCCTTAGAATCCATGATACGCAGGATGGTTCCCAGACCAGAGGTGGCACCAGTGCCAAGTCGGGCTAGTTTGATGGTGCAAAGTGGCTCCTGCAATCTGCCATCCAGAAGCGGGGCAGCTTGCTTTTGTTTGCCAGGGAAACGGGCCGAGGTTTGTGTCTGGGGGCCTATGGCTGGGAGTGACCGGCTGGCTCCTGAAAAGCTATGATAGGCAGGATGGTGACCAGACCCAAGGTGGCACCAGTGCCAAGTTGGGCTGGTTTGATAGTACCAAGTGGCTCCTGCAATCTGCCATCAAAAACTTGGCAGGCGAGTTTTGTTTTCCAGGGAAAAGCGCCGTTGTTTGTGTTTGGGGGCCTGTGGCTGGGAGTGGCCGGCTGGTTGCTTAGAATCCACGATAGGCAGGATGGTTCCCAGATGTGAGGCGGCGCCAGTGCCAAGTCGGGCTGGTTTGATACTACCAAGTGCGTCCTGCAATCTGCCATCCAGAAGCGGGACAGCTTACTTTTGCTTGCCAGGGAAACGGGCCGAGCTTTGGGTCTGGGCGCCTATGGCTGGGAGTGACCGGCTGGCTCCTGAAAAGCTACGATAGGCAGGATGGTGACCAGACCCATGGTGGCACCAGTGCCAAGTTGGGCTGGTTTGATAGTACCAAGTGGCTCCTGCAATCTGCCATCAAAAATTGGCAGGCGAGTTTTGTTTTCCAGGGAAAAGCGCCGTTGTTTGTGTTTAGGGGCCGTGGGTGGGAGTGGCCGGATGGCTAATTAGAATCCACGATACGCAGCATGGTTCCCAGACCTGAGGTGGCACCAGTGCCAAGTCGGGCTAGTTGGATGGTGCAAAGTGGCTCCTGCAATCTGCCATCCAGAAGCGGGGCCGCTTACTTTTGTTTTCCAGGGAAACGGGCCGAGGTTTGTGTCTGGGGGCCTATGGCTGGGAGTGACCGGCTGGCTCCTGAAAAGCTACGATAGGCAGGATGGTGACCAGACCCATGGTGGCACCAGAGCCAAGTTGGGCTGATTTGATAGTACCAAGTGGCTCCTGCAATCTGCCATCAAATAGTCGGCAGGCGAGTTTTGTTTTCCAGCGAAAAGCGCCGTTGTTTGTGACTGGGGGCCTGTGGGTGGGAGTGACCGGCTGGCTCCTTAGAATCCACGATACGCAGGATGGTTCCCAGACTTGAGGTGGCACCAGTGACAAGTCGGGCCAGTTTGATGGTGCAAAGTGGCTCCTGCCATCTGCCCTCCAGAAGCGGGGTAGCTTACTTTTCTTTGCCAGGGAAACGGGCCGAGGTTTTTCTCTGGGGGCCTATGGCTGGGAGTGACCGGGTGGCGCCTGAACAGCTACGATAGGCAGGATGGTGACCAGACCCATGGTGGCACCAGTGCCAAGTTGGGCTGGTTTGATAGTACCAAGTGGCTCCTGCAATCTGCCATCAAAATGTTGGCAGGCGAGTTTTGTTTTCCAGGGAAAAGCGCTGTTGTTTGTGTTTGGGGGCCTGTGGCTGGGAGTGACCGGCTGGCTCCTTAGAATCCACGATACGCAGGATGGTTCCCAGACCAGAGGTGGCACCAGTGCCAAGTCGGGCTGGTTTTATAGTACCAAGTGGTTCATGCAATCTGCCATCCTGAAGCGGGGCAGCTTACTTTTGTTTGCCAGGGAAACGGGCCGAGCTTTGTGTCTGGGCGCCTATGGCTGGGAGTGACCTGCTAGGTACTGAAAAGCTACGATAGGCAGGATGGTGACCACATCCATGGTGGCACCAGTGCCAAGTTGGGCTGGTTTGATAGTACCAAGTGGCTCCTGCAATCCGCCATCTAAAAGTTGGCAGGCGAGTATTGTTTTCCAGGGAAAAGCGCCGTTGTTTGTGTTTGGGTGCCTGTGGCAGGGAGTGGCCGGCTGGCTCCTTAGAATCCACGATACGCAGGATGGTTCCCAGACCCAAGGTGGCACCAGTGCCAAGTTGGGCTGGTTTGATAGTACCAAGTGCGTACTGCAATCTGCCATCCAGAAGCGGGGTAGCTTACTTTTGTTTGCCAGGGAAACGGGCCGAGGTTTTTGTCTCGGGGTATAAGGCTGGGGGTGACCGGCTGGCTCCTGAAAAGCTACGATAGGCAGGATGGTGACCAGACCCATGGTGGCACCAGTGCCAAGTTGGGCTGGTTTGATAGTACCAAGTGGCTCCTGCAATCTGCCATCAAAAATTTGGCAGGCGAGTTTTGTTTTCCAGGGAAAAGCGCCGTTGTTTGTGTTTGGGGGCCTGTGGCTGGGAGTGGCCGGCTGGCTAATTAGAATCCACGATACGCAGGATGGTTCCCAGACCAGAGGTGACCCCAGTGACAAGTCGGGCTGGTTTGATACTACCAAGTGCGTCCTGCAATCTGCCATCCAGAAGCGGGGTAGCTTACTATTGTTTGCCAGGGAAACGGGCCGAGGTGTTTGTCTCGGCGCCTGTGGCTGGGGGTGACCGGCTGGCTCCTGAAAAGCTACGATAGGCAGGATGGTGACCAGACCCATGGTGGCACCAGTGCCAAGTTGGGCTGGTTTGATAGTATCAAGTGGCTCCTGCAATCCGCCATCAAAAAGTTGGCAGGCGAGTTTTGTTTTCCAGGGAAAAGCGCCGTTGTTTGTGTTTGAGTGCCTGTGGCAGGGAGTGGCCTGCTGGCTGCTTAGAATCCACGATACGCAGGATGGTTCCCAGACCCAAGGTGGCACCAGTGCCAAGTTGGGCTGGTTTGATACTACGAAGTGCGTCCTGCAATCTGCCATCCAGAAGCGGGGTAGCTTACTTTTTTTTGCCAGGGAAACGGGCCGAGGTTTTTGTCTCGGGGCCTGTGGCTGGGGGTGACCGGCTGGCTCCTGAAAAGCTACGATAGGCAGGATGGTGACCAGACCCATGGTGGCACCAGTGCCGAGTTGGGCTGATTTGATAGTACCAAGTGGCTCCTGCAATCTGCCATCAAAAATTTGGCAGGCGAGTTTTGTTTTCCAGGGAAAAGCGCCCTTGTTTGTGTTTGGGGGCCTGTGGCTGGGAGTGGCCGGCTGGCTAATTAGAATCAACGATACGCAGGATGGTTCCCAGACCAGAGTTGGCACCAGTGACAAGTCGGGCTGGTTTGATACTACCAAGCGCGTCCTGCAATCTGCCATCCAGAAGCGGGGCAGCTTACTTTTGTTTGCCAGGGAAACGGGCCGAGCTTTGTGTCTGGGGGCCTATGGCTGGGAGTGACCGGCTGGCTCCTGAAAAGCTACGATAGGCAGGATGGTGACCAGACCCATGGTGGCGCCAGTGCCAAGTTGGGCTGATTTGATAGTACCAAGTGGCTCCTGCAATCTGCCATCAAAATGTTGGCAGGCGAGTTTTGTTTTCCAGGGAAAAGCGCCGTTGTTTGTGTTTGGGGGCCTGTGGCTGGGAGTGACCGGCTGGCTCCTTAGAATCCACGATACGCCGGATGGTTCCCAGACCCAAGGTGGCACCAGTGCCAAGTTGGGCTGGTTTGATAGTACCAAGTTATTCCTGCAATCTGCCATCCAGAAGCAGGGCAGCTTACTTTTGTTTTCCAGGGAAAAGGGCCGAGGTTTTTCTCTGGGGGCCTATAGCTGGGAGTGACCGGCTGGCGCCTGAACAGCTACGATAGGCAGGATGGTTCCAAGACCCATGGTGGCACCAGTGCCATGTTCGGCTGATTTGATAGTACCAAGTGGCTCCTGCAATCTGCCATCAAAATGTTGGCAGGCGAGTTTTGTTTTCCAGGGAAAAGCGCCGTTGTTTGTGTTTGGGGGCCTGTGGCTGGGAGTGGCCAGCTTGCTAATTGGAATCCACGATACGCAGGATGGTTCCCAGACCAGAGGTGGCACCAGTGCCAAGTCGGGCTGGTTTGATAGTACCAAGTGCGTCCTGCAATCTGCCATCCACAAGCGGCGCCGCTTAGTTTTGTTTGCCTCGGAAACGGGCCGAGGTTTGTGTCTGGGGGCCTATGGCTGGGAGTGACCGGCTAGGTCCTGAAAATCTACGATAGGCAGGATGGTGACCAGACCCATGGTGGCACCAGTGCCAAGTTGGGCTGGTTTGATAGTACCAAGTTGCTCCGGCAATCTGCCATCAAAATTTGGCAGGCGAGTTTTGTTTTCCAGGGAAAAGCGCCGCTGTTTGTGTTTGAGGGCCTGTGGCTGGGAGTGTCCGGCTGGCTCCTTAGAATCCACGATACGCAGGATGGTTCCCAGACCTGAGGTGGCACCAGTGCCAAGTCGGGCTAGTTTGATGGTGCAAAGTGGCTCCTGCAATCTGCCATCCAGAAGCGGGGCAGCTTACTTTTTTTTGCCAGGGAAACGGGCCGAGGTTTTTGTCTGGGGTCTATGGCTGGGAGTGACCGGCTGGCTCCTGAAAAGCTACGATAGGCAGGATGGTGACCAGACCCATGGTGGCACCAGTGCCAAGTTGGGCTGGTTTGATAGTACCAAGTGGCTCCGGCAATCTGCCATCAAAAAGTTGGCAGGCGAGTTTTGTTTTCCAGGGAAAAGCGCCGATGTTTGTGTTTGGGGGCCTGTGGCTGGGAGTGGCCGGCTGGCTCCTTAGAATCCACGATACGCAGGATGGTTCCCAGACCTGAGGTAGCACCAGTGCCAAGTCGGGCTGGTTTGATAGTACCAAGTGCGTCCTGCAATCTGCCATCCAGAAGCGGGGCAGCTTACTTTTTTTTGCCAGGGAAACGGGCCGAGGTTTGTGTCTGGGGGCCTATGGCAGGGAGTGACCGGCTGGCTCCTGAAAAGCTACGATAGGCAGGATGGTGACCAGACCCATGGTGTCAGCAGTGCCAAGTTGGGCTGGTTTGATAGTACCAAGTGGCTCCTGCAATCTGCCATCAAAAGTTGGCAGGCGAGTTTTGTTTTCCAGGGAAAAGCGCCGTTGTTTGTGTTTGGGGGCCTGTGGCTGGGAGTGGCCGGCTGGCTCCTTAGAATCCACAATACGCAGGATGGTTCCCTGACCTGAGGTGGCACCAGTGATAAGTTGGGCTGGTTTGATAGTACCAAGTGCGTCCTGCAATCTGCCATCCAGAAGCGGGGTAGCTTACTTTTGTTTGCCAGGGAAACGGGCCGAGCTTTGTGTCTGGGGGCCTATGGCTGGGAGTGACCGGCTGGCTCCTGAAAAGCTACGATAGGCAGGATGGTGACCAGACCCATGGTGGCACCAGAGCCATGTTCGGCTGATTTCAAAGTACAAAGTGGCTCCTGCAATCTGCCATCAAAAGTCAGCAGGCAAGCTTTGTTTTCCAGGGAAAAGCGCCGTTGTTTGTGTCTGCGGGCCTGTGGCTGGAGTGGCCGGCTGGCTCCTTTAAACACACGATACGCCGGATGGTTCCCAGACCCAAGGTGGCACCAGTGCCAAGTTGGGCTGGTTTGATAGTACCTAGTGGTTCCTGCAATCTGCCATCAAAATGTTGGCAGGCGAGTTTTGTTTTCCAGGGAAAAGCGCCGATGTTTTTTTTGGGGGCCTGTGGCTGGGAGTGACCGGCTGGCTCCTGAAAAGTTACGATAGGCAGGATGGTGACCAGACCCATGGTGGCACGAGTGCCAAGTTGGGCTGATTTGATAGTACCAAGTGGCTCCTGCAATCTGCCATCAAAACGTTGGTAGGCGAGTTTTGTTTTCCAGGGAAAAGCGCCGTTGTTTGTGTTTGGGGGCCTGTGGCTGGGAGTGGCCGGCTGGCTCCTTAGAATCCACGATACGCAGGATGGTTCCCAGACTTGTCGTGGCACCAGTGCCAAGTCCGGCTGGTTTGATAGTACCAAGTGGCTCCTGCAATCTGCCATCCAGAAGCGGGGCAGCTTACTTTTGTTTGCCAGGGAAACGGGCCGAGCTTTGTGTCTGGGGGCCTATGGCTGGGAGTGACCGGCTGGCTCCTGAAAAGCTACGATAGGCAGGATGGTTCCCAGACCCATGGTGGCACCAGTGCCAAGTTGGGCTGGTTTGATAGTACCAAGTGGCTCCTGCAATCTGCCATCAAAAAGTTGGCAGGGAAGTTTTCTTTACCAGGGAAAAGCGCCGTTGTTTTTGTTTGGGGGCCTATGGCTGGGAGTGGCCGGCTGGCTCCTTAGAATCCACGATACGCAGGATGGTTCCTAGACTTGACGTGGCACCAGTGCCAAGTTGGGCTGGTTTGATAGTACCAAGTGCGTCCTGCAATCTGCCATCCAGAAGTGGGGTAGCTTACTTTTGTTTGCCAGGGAAACGGGCCGAGGTTTGTGTCTCGGGGCATATGGCTGGGAGTGACCGGCTGGCTCCTGAAAAGCTACGATAGGCAGGATGGTGACCAGACCCATGGTGGCACCAGTGCCAAGTTGGGCTGGTTTGATAGTACCAAGTGGCTCCTGCAATCTGCCATCAAAAAGTTGGCAGGCGAGTTTGTTATCCAGGGAAAAGCGCCGTTGTTTGTGCCTGGGGCCCTATCACCTGGAGTGGACGGATGGCTAATTAGAATCCACGATACACAGGATGGTTCCCAGACCCATGGTGGCACCAGTGCCAAGTTGGGCTGGTTTGATAGTACCAAGTGCGTCCTGCAATCTGCCATCCAGAAGCGGGGCAGCTTACTTTTGTTTGCCAGGGAAACGGTCCGAGGATTGTGTCTGGGGGCCTATGGCTGGGAGTGACCGGCTGGCTCGTGAAAAGCTACGATAGGCAGGATGGTGACCAGACCCATGACGGCACCAGTGCCAAGTTGGGCTGGTTTGATAGTACCAAGTGGCTCCTGCAATCTGCCATCAAGAAGTTGGCAGGCGAGTTTTGTTTTCCAGGGAAAAGCGCCGTTGTTTGTGTTTGGGGGCCTGTGGCTGGGAGTGGCCGGCTGGCTCCTTAGAATCCACGATACTCAGCATGGTTCCCAGACCAAAGGTGGCACCAGTGCCAAGTTGGGCTGGTTGGATAGTACCAAGTGGTTCCTGCAATCTGCCATCCAGAAGCGGGGCAGCTTACTTTTGTTGGCCAGGGAAACGGGCCGAGGTTTGTGTCTGGGGGCCTATGGCTGGGAGTGACCGGCTGGCTCCTGAAAAGCTACGATAGGCAGGATGGTTCCCAGACCCATGGTGGCACCAGTGGCAAGTTGGGCTGATTTGATTGTACCAAGTGGCTCCTGCAATCTGCCATCAAAAAGTTGGCAGGCGAATTTTGATTTCCAGGGAAAAGCGCCGTTGTTTGTGTTTGGGGGCCTGTGGCAGGGAGTGGCCGGCTGGCTCCTGAAAAGCTACGATAGGCAGGATGGTGACGAGACCCATGGTGGCACCAGTGCCAAGTTGGGTTGGTTTGATAGTACCAAGTGGCTCCGGCAATCTGCCATCAAAAAGTTGGCAGACGAGTTTTGTTTTCAAGGGAAAAGCGCCGTTGTTTGTGTTTGGGGGCCTGTGGCTGGGAGTGGCCGGCTGGCTGCTTAGAATCTACCATACGCAGGATGGTTCCCAGACCAGAGGTGGCACCAGTGCCAAGTCGGGCTGGTTTGATAGTACCAAGTGCGTCCTGCAATCTGCCATCCAGAAGCGGGGTAGCTTACTATTGTTTGTCAGGGAAACGGGCCGAGCTTTGTGTCTGTGGGCCTACGGCTGGGAGTGACCGGCTGGCTCCTGAAAAGCTACGATAGGCAGGATGGTGACCAGACCCATGGTGGAACCAGTGCCAAGTTGGGCTGGTTTGATAGTACCAAGTGGCTCCTGCAATCTGCCATCAAAAATTTGGCAGGCAAGTTTTGTTTTCCAGGGAAAAGTGCCGTTGTTTTGTTTGGGGGCCTATGGCTGGGAGTGGCCGGCTGGCTCCTTAGAATCCACGATACGCAGGATGGTTCCCAGACCTGAGGTGGCACCAGTGCCAAGTTGGGCTGGTTTGATAGTACCAAGTGCGTCCTGCAATCTGCCATCCAGAAGCGGGGTAGCTTACTTTTGTTTGCCAGGGAAACGGGCCGAGGTTTGTGTCTCGGGGCCTATGGCTGGGAGTGACCGGCTGGCTCCTGAAAAGCTACGATAGGCAGGATGGTGACCAGACCCATGGTGGCACCAGTGCCAAGTTGGGCTGGTTTGATAGTACCAAGTGGCTCCTGCAATCTGCCATCAAAAACTTGGCAGGCGAGTTTGTTATCCAGGGAAAAGCGCCGTTGTTTTTGTTTGGGGGCCTGTGGCTGGGAGTGGCCGGCTGGCTCCTTAGAATCCATGATACGCAGGATGGTTCCCAGACCAGAGGTGGCACCAGTGCCAAGTCGGGCTAGTTTGATGGTGCAAAGTGGCTCCTGCAATCTGCCATCCAGAAGCGGGGCAGCTTGCTTTTGTTTGCCAGGGAAACGGGCCGAGGTTTGTGTCTGGGGGCCTATGGCTGGGAGTGACCGGCTGGCTCCTGAAAAGCTATGATAGGCAGGATGGTGACCAGACCCAAGGTGGCACCAGTGCCAAGTTGGGCTGGTTTGATAGTACCAAGTGGCTCCTGCAATCTGCCATCAAAAACTTGGCAGGCGAGTTTTGTTTTCCAGGGAAAAGCGCCGTTGTTTGTGTTTGGGGGCCTGTGGCTGGGAGTGGCTGGCTGGTTGCTTAGAATCCACGATAGGCAGGATGGTTCCCAGATGTGAGGCGGCGCCAGTGCCAAGTCGGGCTGGTTTGATACTACCAAGTGCGTCCTGCAATCTGCCATCCAGAAGCGGGACAGCTTACTTTTGCTTGCCAGGGAAACGGGCCGAGCTTTGGGTCTGGGCGCCTATGGCTGGGAGTGACCGGCTGGCTCCTGAAAAGCTACGATAGGCAGGATGGTGACCAGACCCATGGTGGCACCAGTGCCAAGTTGGGCTGGTTTGATAGTACCAAGTGGCTCCTGCAATCTGCCATCAAAAATTGGCAGGCGAGTTTTGTTTTCCAGGGAAAAGCGCCGTTGTTTGTGTTTAGGGGCCGTGGGTGGGAGTGGCCGGATGGCTAATTAGAATCCACGATACGCAGCATGGTTCCCAGACCTGAGGTGGCACCAGTGCCAAGTCGGGCTAGTTGGATGGTGCAAAGTGGCTCCTGCAATCTGCCATCCAGAAGCGGGGCAGCTTACTTTTGTTTTCCAGGGAAACGGGCCGAGGTTTGTGTCTGGGGGCCTATGGCTGGGAGTGACCGGCTGGCTCCTGAAAAGCTACGATAGGCAGGATGGTGACCAGACCCATGGTGGCACCAGAGCCAAGTTGGGCTGATTTGATAGTACCAAGTGGCTCCTGCAATCTGCCATCAAATAGTCGGCAGGCGAGTTTTGTTTTCCAGCGAAAAGCGCCGTTGTTTGTGACTGGGGGCCTGTGGGTGGGAGTGACCGGCTGGCTCCTTAGAATCCACGATACGCAGGATGGTTCCCAAACTTGAGGTGGCACCAGTGACAAGTCGGGCCAGTTTGATGGTGCAAAGTGGCTCCTGCAATCTGCCCTCCAGAAGCGGGGTAGCTTACTTTTCTTTGCCAGGGAAACGGGCCGAGGTTTTTCTCTGGGGGCCTATGGCTGGGAGTGACCGGGTGGCGCCTGAACAGCTACGATAGGCAGGATGGTGACCAGACCCATGGTGGCACCAGTGCCAAGTTGGGCTGGTTTGATAGTACCAAGTGGCTCCTGCAATCTGCCATCAAAATGTTGGCAGGCGAGTTTTGTTTTCCAGGGAAAAGCGCTGTTGTTTGTGTTTGGGGGCCTGTGGCTGGGAGTGACCGGCTGGCTCCTTAGAATCCACGATACGCAGGATGGTTCCCAGACCAGAGGTGGCACCAGTGCCAAGTCGGGCTGGTTTTATAGTACCAAGTGGTTCATGCAATCTGCCATCCTGAAGCGGGGCAGCTTACTTTTGTTTGCCAGGGAAACGGGCCGAGCTTTGTGTCTGGGCGCCTATGGCTGGGAGTGACCTGCTAGGTACTGAAAAGCTACGATAGGCAGGATGGTGACCACATCCATGGTGGCACCAGTGCCAAGTTGGGCTGGTTTGATAGTACCAAGTGGCTCCTGCAATCCGCCATCAAAAAGTTGGCAGGCGAGTATTGTTTTCCAGGGAAAAGCGCCGTTGTTTGTGTTTGGGTGCCTGTGGCAGGGAGTGGCCGGCTGGCTCCTTAGAATCCACGATACGCAGGATGGTTCCCAGACCCAAGGTGGCACCAGTGCCAAGTTGGGCTGGTTTGATAGTACCAAGTGCGTACTGCAATCTGCCATCCAGAAGCGGGGTAGCTTACTTTTGTTTGCCAGGGAAACGGGCCGAGGTTTTTGTCTCGGGGTATAAGGCTGGGGGTGACCGGCTGGCTCCTGAAAAGCTACGATAGGCAGGATGGTGACCAGACCCATGGTGGCACCAGTGCCAAGTTGGGCTGGTTTGATAGTACCAAGTGGCTCCTGCAATCTGCCATCAAAAATTTGGCAGGTGAGTTTTGTTTTCCAGGGAAAAGCGCCGTTGTTTGTGTTTGGGGGCCTGTGGCTGGGAGTGGCCGGCTGGCTAATTAGAATCCACGATACGCAGGATGGTTCCCAGACCAGAGGTGACCCCAGTGACAAGTCGGGCTGGTTTGACACTACCAAGTGCGTCCTGCAATCTGCCATCCAGAAGCGGGGTAGCTTACTATTGTTTGCCAGGGAAACGGGCCGAGGTGTTTGTCTCGGCGCCTGTGGCTGGGGGTGACCGGCTGGCTCCTGAAAAGCTACGATAGGCAGGATGGTGACCAGACCCATGGTGGCACCAGTGCCAAGTTGGGCTGGTTTGATAGTATCAAGTGGCTCCTGCAATCCGCCATCAAAAAGTTGGCAGGCGAGTTTTGTTTTCCAGGGAAAAGCGCCGTTGTTTGTGTTTGAGTGCCTGTGGCAGGGAGTGGCCTGCTGGCTGCTTAGAATCCACGATACGCAAGATGGTTCCCAGACCCAAGGTGGCACCAGTGCCAAGTTGGGCTGGTTTGATACTACGAAGTGCGTCCTGCAATCTGCCATCCAGAAGCGGGGTAGCTTACTTTTTTTTGCCAGGGAAACGGGCCGAGGTTTTTGTCTCGGGGCCTGTGGCTGGGGGTGACCGGCTGGCTCCTGAAAAGCTACGATAGGCAGGATGGTGACCAGACCCATGGTGGCACCAGTGCCGAGTTGGGCTGATTTGATAGTACCAAGTGGCTCCTGCAATCTGCCATCAAAAATTTGGCAGGCGAGTTTTGTTTTCCAGGGAAAAGCGCCCTTGTTTGTGTTTGGGGGCCTGTGGCTGGGAGTGGCCGGCTGGCTAATTAGAATCAACGATACGCAGGATGGTTCCCAGACCAGAGTTGGCACCAGTGACAAGTCGGGCTGGTTTGATACTACCAAGCGCGTCCTGCAATCTGCCATCCAGAAGCGGGGCAGCTTACTTTTGTTTGCCAGGGAAACGGGCCGAGCTTTGTGTCTGGGGGCCTATGGCTGGGAGTGACCGGCTGGCTCCTGAAAAGCTACGATAGGCAGGATGGTGACCAGACCCATGGTGGCGCCAGTGCCAAGTTGGGCTGATTTGATAGTACCAAGTGGCTCCTGCAATCTGCCATCAAAATGTTGGCAGGCGAGTTTTGTTTTCCAGGGAAAAGCGCCGTTGTTTGTGTTTGGGGGCCTGTGGCTGGGAGTGACCGGCTGGCTCCTTAGAATCCACGATACGCCGGATGGTTCCCAGACCCAAGGTGGCACCAGTGCCAAGTTGGGCTGGTTTGATAGTACCAAGTTATTCCTGCAATCTGCCATCCAGAAGCAGGGCAGCTTACTTTTGTTTTCCAGGGAAAAGGGCCGAGGTTTTTCTCTGGGGGCCTATGGCTGGGAGTGACCGGCTGGCGCCTGAACAGCTACGATAGGCAGGATGGTTCCAAGACCCATGGTGGCACCAGTGCCATGTTCGGCTGATTTGATAGTACCAAGTGGCTCCTGCAATCTGCCATCAAAATGTTGGCAGGCGAGTTTTGTTTTCCAGGGAAAAGCGCCGTTGTTTGTGTTTGGGGGCCTGTGGCTGGGAGTGGCCAGCTTGCTAATTGGAATCCACGATACGCAGGATGGTTCCCAGACCAGAGGTGGCACCAGTGCCAAGTCGGGCTGGTTTGATAGTACCAAGTGCGTCCTGCAATCTGCCATCCACAAGCGGCGCCGCTTAGTTTTGTTTGCCTCGGAAACGGGCCGAGGTTTGTGTCTGGGGGCCTATGGCTGGGAGTGACCGGCTAGGTCCTGAAAATCTACGATAGGCAGGATGGTGACCAGACCCATGGTGGCACCAGTGCCAAGTTGGGCTGGTTTGATAGTACCAAGTTGCTCCGGCAATCTGCCATCAAAATTTGGCAGGCGAGTTTTGTTTTCCAGGGAAAAGCGCCGCTGTTTGTGTTTGAGGGCCTGTGGCTGGGAGTGTCCGGCTGGCTCCTTAGAATCCACGATACGCAGGATGGTTCCCAGACCTGAGGTGGCACCAGTGCCAAGTCGGGCTAGTTTGATGGTGCAAAGTGGCTCCTGCAATCTGCCATCCAGAAGCGGGGCAGCTTACTTTTTTTTGCCAGGGAAACGGGCCGAGGTTTTTGTCTGGGGTCTATGGCTGGGAGTGACCGGCTGGCTCCTGAAAAGCTACGATAGGCAGGATGGTGACCAGACCCATGGTGGCACCAGTGCCAAGTTGGGCTGGTTTGATAGTACCAAGTGGCTCCGGCAATCTGCCATCAAAAAGTTGGCAGGCGAGTTTTGTTTTCCAGGGAAAAGCGCCGATGTTTGTGTTTGGGGGCCTGTGGCTGGGAGTGGCCGGCTGGCTCCTTAGAATCCACGATACGCAGGATGGTTCCCAGACCTGAGGTAGCACCAGTGCCAAGTCGGGCTGGTTTGATAGTACCAAGTGCGTCCTGCAATCTGCCATCCAGAAGCGGGGCAGCTTACTTTTTTTTGCCAGGGAAACGGGCCGAGGTTTGTGTCTGGGGGCCTATGGCAGGGAGTGACCGGCTGGCTCCTGAAAAGCTACGATAGGCAGGATGGTGACCAGACCCATGGTGTCAGCAGTGCCAAGTTGGGCTGGTTTGATAGTACCAAGTGGCTCCTGCAATCTGCCATCAAAAGTTGGCAGGCGAGTTTTGTTTTCCAGGGAAAAGCGCCGTTGTTTGTGTTTGGGGGCCTGTGGCTGGGAGTGGCCGGCTGGCTCCTTAGAATCCACAATACGCAGGATGGTTCCCTGACCTGAGGTGGCACCAGTGATAAGTTGGGCTGGTTTGATAGTACCAAGTGCGTCCTGCAATCTGCCATCCAGAAGCGGGGTAGCTTACTTTTGTTTGCCAGGGAAACGGGCCGAGCTTTGTGTCTGGGGGCCTATGGCTGGGAGTGACCGGCTGGCTCCTGAAAAGCTACGATAGGCAGGATGGTGACCAGACCCATGGTGGCACCAGAGCCATGTTCGGCTGATTTCAAAGTACAAAGTGGCTCCTGCAATCTGCCATCAAAAGTCAGCAGGCAAGCTTTGTTTTCCAGGGAAAAGCGCCGTTGTTTGTGTCTGCGGGCCTGTGGCTGGAGTGGCCGGCTGGCTCCTTTAAACACACGATACGCCGGATGGTTCCCAGACCCAAGGTGGCACCAGTGCCAAGTTGGGCTGGTTTGATAGTACCTAGTGGTTCCTGCAATCTGCCATCAAAATGTTGGCAGGCGAGTTTTGTTTTCCAGGGAAAAGCGCCGATGTTTTTTTTGGGGGCCTGTGGGTGGGAGTGGCCGGCTGGCTCCTTAGAATCCAAGATACGCAGGATGGTTCCCAGACCAGAGGTGGCATCAGTACCAAGTCGGGCTGGTTTGATAATAACAAGTGGATCCTGAAATCTGCCATCCAGAAGCGGGGCAGCTTACTTTTGTTTGCCAGGGAAACGGGCAGAGCTTTGTGTCTGGGGGCCTATGGCTGGGAGTGACCGGCTGGCTCCTGAAAAGCTACGATAGGCAGGAAGGTGACCAGACCCATGGTGTCAGCAGTGCCAAGTTGGGCTGGTTTGATAGTACCAAGTGGCTCCTGCAATCTGCCATCAAAAAGTTGGCAGGCGAGTTTTGTTTTCCAGGGAAAAGCGCCGTTGTTTGTGTTTGGGGGCCTGTGGCTGGGAGTGGCCGTCTTGCTAATTGGAATCCACGATACGCAGGAGGGTTCCCAGACCTGAGGTGGCACCAGTGACAAGTCGGGCCAGTTTGATGGTGCAAAGTGGCTCCTGCAATCTGCCATCCAGAAGCGGGGCAGCTTACTTTTGTTTGCCAGGGAAACGGGCCGAGGTTTGTGTCTGGGTTCCTATGGCTGGGAGTGACCGGCTGGCACCTGAAAAGCTACGATAGGCAGGATGGTGACCAGATCCATGGTGGCACCAGTGCCAAGTTGGGCTGATTTGATAGTACCAAGTGGCTCCTGCAATCTGCCATCAAAAATTTGGCAGGCGAGTTTTGTTTTCCAGGGAAAAGCGCCGTTGTTTGTATTTGGGGGCCTGTGGCTGGGAGTGGCCCGCTGGCTCCTTAGAATCCACGATACGCAGGATGGTTCCCAGACCCAAGGTGGCACCATTTCCAAGTTGGGCTGGTTTGATAGTACCAAGTGCGTACTGCAATCTGCCATCCAGAAGCGGGGCAGCTTACTTTTGTTTGCCAGGGAAACGGGCCGAGGTTTTTGTCTGGGGGCCTATGGCTGGGAGTGACCGGCTGGCTCCTGAAAAGCTACGATAGGCAGGATGGTGACCAGACCCATGGTGGCACCAGTGCCAAGTTGGGCTGATTTGATAGTACCAAGTGGCTCCTGCAATCTGCCATCAAAAAGTTGGCAGGCGAGTTTTGTTTTCCAGGGAAAAGCGCCGCTGTTTGTGTTTGGGGGCCTGTGGCTGGGAGTGGCCAGCTGGCTCCTTAGAATCCACGATACGCAGGATGGTTCCCAGACCCAAGGTGGCACCAGTGCCAAGTTGGGCTGGTTTGATAGTACCAAGTGTCTCCTGCAATCTGCCATCCAGAAGCAGGGCAGCTTACTTTTGTTTGCCAGAGAAATAGGCCTAGGTTTTTGTTTGGGGGCCTGTGGCTAGGAGTGGCCGGCTGGCTCCTAAGAATCCACGATACGCAGGATGTTTCCCAGACCCAAGGTGGCACCAGTGCCAAGTCGGGCTGGTTTGATAGTACCAAGTGGCTCCTGCAAACTCCATCAAAAAGTTGGCAGGCGTGTTTTGTTTTCCAGGGAACAGCGCCGTTGATTTTGTTTGGGGGCCTGTGGCTGGGAGTGGCCGGCTGGCTCCTTAGAATCCACGATACGCAGGATGGTTCCCAGACCCAAGGTGGCACCAGTGCCAAGTCGGGCTGGTTTGATTACACCAAGTGGCTCCTGCAATCTGCCATCCAGAAGTGAGGCAGCTAAGTTTTGTTTGCGAGAAAAAAGGGCCGTGGTTTTTGTTGGGGGCCTGTGGCTGGGAGTAGCCGGCTGGCTCCTTAAAATCCACGATAGGCAGGATGGTTCCCAGACCCAAGGTGGCACCAGTGCCAAGTCGGGCTGGTTTGATAGTACCAAGTGGCTCCTGCAATCTGCCATCCAGAAGCGGGGCAGCTGAGTTTTGTTTGCCAGAGAAAAAGGCTGTGGTTTGTGTTTGGGGGCCTGTGGCTGGCAGTGGCCGGCTGGCTCCTGAAAATCCACGATACGCAGCATGGTTCCCAGACCCAAGGTGGCACCAGTGCCAAGCGGGGCTCGTTTGACAGTGTCAAGTGCCTCCTGCAATCTCCCATCCAGAAGCGGGGCAGCTGAGTTTTTTTTGCCAGGGAAACGGACCTTTGTTTTTGATTGGGCTCTGTGGCCGAGAGTGGTCGGCTGTCTCCTGACAATCCACAATACGCAGGATGGTTCCCAGACCCAAGGTGGCACCAGTGCCAAGTCGGGCTGGTTTGATAGTACCAAGTGTCTCCTGCAATCTGCCATCCAGAAGCGGGGCAGCTGAGTTTTGTTTGCCAGAGAAAAGGGCCGTGGGTTGTGTTTGGGGGCATATGGCTGGGAGTGGCCACCTGGCTCCTTAAAATGCACGATACGCCGCATGGTAACCAGGCGCAAGGTGGCACCAGTGCCAAGTCAGGCTGTTTTTGTAGTACCCAGTGGCTCCTGCAATTTGCCATCCAGAAGCGGGGCAGTTGAATTTTGTTTGCTAGAGAAAAGGGCTGTGGTTTGTGTTTGGGGGCCTATGGCTGAGAGTGGCCGGCTGGCCCCTGAAAATCAACGATAGGCAGGATGGTTCCCAGATCCAAGGTGGCACCAGTGCCAAGTAAGGCTGGTTGTATGGTTCAAAGTAACTCCTGCAATCTGCCATCCAGAAGCGGGACAGCTGAGTTTTTTTTGCCAGAGAAAAGGTCCATGGTTTCTTTTTGGGGCATACGGCTGGGAATTGCCGGCTGGCTCCTTAAAATGCTCGATACGCAGGATGGTTCCCAGAGCCAAGGTGGCACCACTGCCAAGTCGGGCTCTTTTTGTAGTACCAAGTGCGTCCTGCAATTTGCCATCCAGAAGAGGGGCAGTTGAGTTTTGTTTGCCAGAGAAAAGGGCCGTTGTTTGTGTTTGGGGGCCTGTGGCTGGGAGTGTTCGGCTGGTTCCTGAATATGTACGATACGCAGGATTGTTCCCAGATCCAAGGTGGCAGCAGTGCCATGTTGTGCTGGTGTGATAGTCCCAAGTGGCTCCTGCAATCTGCCATCCAGAAGTGGGGCAGCTGATTTTTGTTTGCCAGAGAAAAGGTCCGTGGTTTGTTTTTGGGGGCATATGGCTGAGAGTGGCCGGCTGGCCCCTGAAAATCCACGATACACAGGATGGTTCCCAGATCCAAGGTGGCACCTGTGCCAAGTCGGGCTGATTTGATAGTACTACGTAGCTCCTGCAATCTGCCATCCAGAAGCGGGGCAGCTTACTTTTGTTTGCCAGGGAAACGGGCCGAGGTTTGTGTTTGGGGGCCTATGGCTGAGAGTGACCGGCTGGCTCCTGAAAAGCTACGATAGGCAGGATGGTGACCAGACCCATGGTGGCACCAGTGCCAAGTTGGGCTGGTTTGATAGTACCAAGTGGTTCCTGCAATCTGCCATCCAGAAGCAGGGCAGCTGAGTTTTGTTTGCCAGAGAAAAGGGCCTTGGTTTGTGTTTGGGGGCATATGGCTGGGTGTGGCCAGCTGGCTCCTTAAAATGCACGATATGCAACATGGCTCCCAGACCCAAGGTGGCACAAGTGCCAAGTTGGGCTGGTTTGATAGTACCAAGTGGCTCCTGCAATCTTCCATGATCACGTGGAGAAATACTTTCTGGTTTCAGCCTCATGCTCTTTCTTCTCTCCCTCAACTTCTCTATCACCTCTCATCTGGTTCACATGCGCTGTCTTCAAGGTCCACAGGCTACTTTTCACAGAATCTTCTGGCCTGATGAAGTAAGGATGATGAATAGAACAGAGCTGGGATCTATTTTCCAGTTTGGATAAAATGCATTCTGCACACAAATCCAAGGAGAACGGGCTGCCCCGATGCCCAGAAAATCTTTCACTCCTGCTAGTGTTCTATGTCAACCGCAACTTAGTCTGAAAGAAAAGCTTTTTCTCTGAGAGCATCTGAGAGGTTTGCATGAAGCACTGATATCTGACATATGCAATTTTGAATAGGAGAGGAAAAAGAAAATGGCAAGGAGTTTTTAATTTTAGTGGTTTCAATTTTAATTTCCGTGCACTTTTTCAAAACTTGTCAGCTCAAATGCCCATCAACATCTTTTAGTCATCTGTAAGTCAGTATTCATATAAAATGTGCTTCAAATCCAAAGAATTTCAAATTTGCACTCCAAGCTTCTATGCCTAGATTTATGATTTCCTACACATATTAGATGAAAGGAAGGCCTTTTTTACTGTGGGAGTGCTGGAACACTGGAACAGGTTGCCCAGAGAAGTTGTGGGTGTCCCATCCCTGAAAGTATTCAAGGTCACCCTGGACGGGGCTTGGAGCAGCAACAAAGGAGAAGCTTGATGGTAGAGAAACAAAGTTGGACTATAGAAGAAACTCGGATTGAAGTATAGGATCAAGTTTTCTCTCAGCTCTTGGGGTAAATTCAAAGTTGTACAAAATGACATTTATCTGTGCTATTCACTACTGTAACAGAAAGTTTCATGAAAACTGTACAGAAGATAGTAAATTTTAAAAGAGATAAGAATTACAGCATAAAATCCATGGGATAGGTTACAACATGAGACACTCTCTAAGAGAAAATCTCTGTGTTTCAGCACTTCATCGGGGTAAGATTTCATGAAGTGCCAAAGAAGGCGGCAAAATATCATTCGGGACATTATTTACTGGAATTCAGCCTGGCCATTAGTAGGAACTGCCTTTGAACATATCATGTAGATATACCACACACACTTTCCCTTCACTGAAAAATTACTGTTTACAACAAATAAGCAATTGACAATCAAAATTGATTGAAAGCATCTTAAACATGTCAAGTATTTCATTGTAGATGATCTGTGATCCAAATGCTTCTTCCACCTTCGAGAGGGACAGAAGAATTCTTCCATATCATGATGGTTTAAAATTGTATCAACCAATGTTTTCTGCTGAAAAGATATCATCTATTTTTTTCTATTTTTGGAAGAAAATATTCCTAGACATACAACAGGTGAGAACTAAGTAATTTTAAAGAAACAAATGAAATGAAAATATTCTGTAAATAGAATGAAATGAAAAGCTGTGTTTTAAATAGGAGCTAAATATTAAACAGAATTTTTGTACCAGGCATTTGAATTACTGCACCAGCTCTTTTGCCCATCAAGAGAGGCATTTAGCATTTCAGTCTTTTCCAAGGTGTTCATGATCTGCTATGCTGATCTCTGTGTGTGCCTAGGTGTGTGTGGAGGGGGGGGCATATGAAGGGGAGTGTGTATGTTTGCTTTACAATTGTTGTGGCAGATTCATGCCTCAGCTCCACATTTTGTTTTAAAAAGGTCACACCGAGTGGATATGAAGTTTACTATCAACAAGAGATCGATTCCCAAATCATCCATTTGACTCTCCCTTATAAATCATGTGCTTTGTTGCATATTTTATCAAATATACTTTCAAGCCAGATGGAGGAAGGAGGATGTGGGAATCCCTCCACCATCTTGCAACTTTTATGTAAGTAGGTTTTCAAGAAAATCATCATTTCTCTTTTAAATATGTCTGGAACAGGCATGATGGTAGTGTCAACCTGTTGGAGTTTTTGTTGCTGGAAGAAGTTGTACAAAAGGATTGGTTTTTACATTGACCAGTTACTGAATCAAGCGCAGGAATACATTGGAAATTTAGCTGGGGGTTCCTTTTCCCAGCAGACTACTTCTAGAACGAGCTTGTACACTGAAGCTGACTCTTTTGCTCTCTTTTTGTTTCTTTCCTATTTTCTTGGCTTCTTTGCCACTATCTAGACAATTTTGGAACTTTGTTCCCAACTAAAATGGTTTCAATAGTCTGATTGTGATCATACATTTTTACAAGGAATTTTTAAAATCTTTCCTCGAGTCCAGAAAGTCAAGGACTTAGATCTTTTTCTTCCCTTATCAATATTGCCATGAAATTGATAAATAAAGACCAACTCTTTATTTTTGTTTTTAACCCACGTAGATAATTCCCATCCATTAATCCATTTTGTGGACCAATAGCTGCCATTCTGATGGAAGCTGTCACTTCTTAACAATAGGCATTCTGTGACTATGTTGACAGCACTTTGGGTGAAGATCCTAACTGGTCTTAGATATACATAGGGAGAAATTTGCTCAGCCAGTGTCAGTCTTAAGCATGCGTATCAGAAGATCTTTCTAGAGCTGGGAATTTTCCCATGAAAGGGATTCAGTTAGGGAAGAGACACTTGTGCCAGAGTTTTACATTCTTCTTGAACACTGCTTAAGGAACTTAGATGCCATGTCCATTTGGATCTCTGTCTGCACAGAACTTTGTCATGCCAGCGCTTTGAAATGCATCTTGAAGAGAATTCACTAGCACAGAATGAAAGAGAGTGGAAGGGGTTGGTGGGGCTAACCAGGCCCAACCCCCCTGCCTAAACCAGGATACCTAGAGCCTCTTGCCCAGGATTCTATCTGGGTGTACTTTTAATGTCTTCAAAGATCCAGGCTCCACAATCTTTCTGGGCAGTCTGTGCCGTGGTTCAGTCACCCTGACAGTAAAGAAACATTTACTGATGTTCAAAGGCAATCTCCTGTATTTCAGTGTGTGCCCACTGCCTCTTGTCTTTTCCCTCAGCATCACTGAAAAGACACTGATTCCCTCCCCTTTGCACTATTGCTTCCATATGTATGTGTGATGCCATGTAGAGGTATGTCAAAAACCTCCCTGAAGCCCAGGCAGATAATATTCCCTTCATCTACCAGTCAAGTTGATTCATCAGAGGAGTTTAAAGTGATGTTCAGCATGAAATTCCCCTGAAAAATCATGCTAACTACATTATTTGGTCATCTGTCATGTGCCTGGCAAGGATTTCCAGGAAGAGCTGCTTCATCAACTTCCTGGGGATAAAAAAGAGGCTGGCTGGTTTGTACTATGGCGAGTCCTCTTAATTGCCTTTTTTGAAGATGGGTGTCATTTGCTAACATCCACTCTTTAGCCTCTCTTGTCGTCTACATCTTAGCAAAACGCTTTTCCACTATGTCTGGCTAGGAAAAACTGTGCCAGCACAGAAAACATCTCCCATCGTGTTCTAGAAGTTGCACGGATGTCTGCCAAGTGTTTGGCAGGAAGAAAAGAAAAGTTGTCCAAAACAGCTTCCAATCGAATGTTCCTGTGATTGGAAAAGTCAGGAGAGTGCAAAGGTACTGTTTTCTATCAGTTGGCAAGGTGCGCACACAATCCCAGTGTTGTACAGCTTGCTTCTTCACCTTCCCGAAGCTGCCGCTCTCGCCGGCTGCCGGAGCCCAAGAAGCGGCTTCTTCGCGCAAAGACGATTGTGCCGCTCACAGGGCTCTCCTTAGCGCGGCTTCTGCCGAAAGACGCCCGGCAGCGGCTCTTACCTCCGGAGAGCATCCTACCTTCGTCTTTAGCTCCTCTTCTCATCTACACCTCGGCAAAAAGCTTTTCCACTATGTCTGGCTAGGAAAAACTGTGCCAGCACAGAAAACATCTCCCATCGTGTTCTAGAAGTTGCACGGATGTCTGCCAAGTGTTTGGCAGGAAGAAAAGAAAAGTTGTCCAAAACAGCTTCCAATCGAATGTTCCTGTGATTGGAAAAGTCAGGAGAGTGCAAAGGTACTGTTTTCTATCAGTTGGCAAGGTGCGCACACAATCCCAGTGTTGTACAGCTTGCTTCTTCACCTTCCCGAAGCTGCCGCTCTCGCCGGCTGCCGGAGCCCAAGAAGCGGCTTCTTCGCGCAAAGACGATTGTGCCGCTCACAGGGCTCTCCTTAGCGCGGCTTCTGCCGAAAGACGCCCGGCAGCGGCTCTTACCTCCGGAGAGCATCCTACCTTCGTCTTTCTCGTCTTTTGTAGTCTACATCTTAGCAAAACGCTTTTCCACTATGTCTGGCTAGGAAAAACTGTGCCAGCACAGAAAACATCTCCCATCGTGTTCTAGAAGTTGCACGGATGTCTGCCAAGTGTTTGGCAGGAAGAAAAGAAAAGTTGTCCAAAACAGCTTCCAATCGAATGTTCCTGTGATTGGAAAAGTCAGGAGAGTGCAAAGGTACTGTTTTCTATCAGTTGGCAAGGTGCGCACACAATCCCAGTGTTGTACAGCTTGCTTCTTCACCTTCCCGAAGCTGCCGCTCTCGCCGGCTGCCGGAGCCCAAGAAGCGGCTTCTTCGCGCAAAGACGATTGTGCCGCTCACAGGGCTCTCCTTAGCGCGGCTTCTGCCGAAAGACGCCCGGCAGCGGCTCTTACCTCCGGAGAGCATCCTACCTTCGTCTTTCTCGTCTTTTGTAGTCTACACCTTAGCAAAACGCTTTTCCACTATGTCTGGCTAGGAAAAACTGTGCCAGCACAGAAAACATCTCCCATCGTGTTCTAGAAGTTGCACGGATGTCTGCCAAGTGTTTGGCAGGAAGAAAAGAAAAGTTGTCCAAAACAACTTCCAATCGAATGTTCCTGTGATTGGAAAAGTCAGGAGAGTGCAAAGGTACTGTTTTCTATCAGTTGGCAAGGTGCGCACACAATCCCAGTGTTGTACAGCTTGCTTCTTCACCTTCCCGAAGCTGCCGCTCTCGCCGGCTGCCGGAGCCCAAGAAGCGGCTTCTTCGCGCAAAGACGATTGTGCCGCTCACAGTGCTCTCCTTAGCGCGGCTTCTGCCGAAAGACGCCCGGCAGCGGCTCTTACCTCCGGAGAGCATCCTACCTTCGTCTTTCGCGTCTTTTGTAGTCTACATCTTAGCAAAACGCTTTTCCACTATGTCTGGCTAGGAAAAACTGTGCCAGCACAGAAAACATCTCCCATCGTGTTCTAGAAGTTGCACGGATGTCTGCCAAGTGTTTGGCAGGAAGAAAAGAAAAGTTGTCCAAAACAGCTTCCAATCGAATGTTCCTGTGATTGGAAAAGTCAGGAGAGTGCAAAGGTACTGTTTTCTATCAGTTGGCAAGGTGCGCACACAATCCCAGTGTTGTACAGCTTGCTTCTTCACCTTCCCGAAGCTGCCGCTCTCGCCGGCTGCCGGAGCCCAAGAAGCGGCTTCTTCGCGCAAAGACGATTGTGCCGCTCACAGTGCTCTCCTTAGCGCGGCTTCTGCCGAAAGACGCCCGGCAGCGGCTCTTACCTCCGGAGAGCATCCTACCTTCGTCTTTCGCGTCTTTTGTAGTCTACATCTTAGCAAAACGCTTTTCCACTATGTCTGGCTAGGAAAAACTGTGCCAGCACAGAAAACATCTCCCATCGTGTTCTAGAAGTTGCACGGATGTCTGCCAAGTGTTTGGCAGGAAGAAAAGAAAAGTTGTCCAAAACAGCTTCCAATCGAATGTTCCTGTGATTGGAAAAGTCAGGAGAGTGCAAAGGTACTGTTTTCTATCAGTTGGCAAGGTGCGCACACAATCCCAGTGTTGTACAGCTTGCTTCTTCACCTTCCCGAAGCTGCCGCTCTCGCCGGCTGCCGGAGCCCAAGAAGCGGCTTCTTCGCGCAAAGACGATTGTGCCGCTCACAGTGCTCTCCTTAGCGCGGCTTCTGCCGAAAGACGCCCGGCAGCGGCTCTTACCTCCGGAGAGCATCCTACCTTCGTCTTTCGCGTCTTTTGTAGTCTACATCTTAGCAAAACGCTTTTCCACTATGTCTGGCTAGGAAAAACTGTGCCAGCACAGAAAACATCTCCCATCGTGTTCTAGAAGTTGCACGGATGTCTGCCAAGTGTTTGGCAGGAAGAAAAGAAAAGTTGTCCAAAACAGCTTCCAATCGAATGTTCCTGTGATTGGAAAAGTCAGGAGAGTGCAAAGGTACTGTTTTCTATCAGTTGGCAAGGTGCGCACACAATCCCAGTGTTGTACAGCTTGCTTCTTCACCTTCCCGAAGCTGCCGCTCTCGCCGGCTGCCGGAGCCCAAGAAGCGGCTTCTTCGCGCAAAGACGATTGTGCCGCTCACAGTGCTCTCCTTAGCGCGGCTTCTGCCGAAAGACGCCCGGCAGCGGCTCTTACCTCCGGAGAGCATCCTACCTTCGTCTTTCGCGTCTTTTGTAGTCTACATCTTAGCAAAACGCTTTTCCACTATGTCTGGCTAGGAAAACCCGTGCCAGCACAGAAAACATCTCCCATCGTTTTCTAGAAGTTGCACGGATGTCTGCCAAGTGTTTGGCAGGAAGAAAAGAAAAGTTGTCCAAAACAGCTTCCAATCGAATGTTCCTGTGATTGGAAAAGTCAGGAGAGTGCAAAGGTACTGTTTTCTATCAGTTGGCAAGGTGCGCACACAATCCCAGTGTTGTACAGCTTGCTTCTTCACCTTCCCGAAGCTGCCACTCTCAGGAGGTAAGAGCCGCTGCCGGGCGTCTTTCGGCAGAAGCTGCGCTAAGGAGAGCACTGTGAGCGGCACAATCGTCTTTGCGCGAAGAAGCCGCTTCTTGGGCTCCGGCAGCCGGCGAGAGCGGCAGCTTCGGGAAGGTGAAGAAGCAAGCTGTACAACACTGGGATTGTGTGCGCACCTTGCCAACTGATAGAAAACAGTACCTTTGCACTCTCCTGACTTTTCCAATCACAGGAACATTCGATTGGAAGCTGTTTTGGACAACTTTTCTTTTCTTCCTGCCAAACACTTGGCAGACATCCGTGCAACTTCTAGAACACGATGGGAGATGTTTTCTGTGCTGGCACAGTTTTTCCTAGCCAGACATAGTGGAAAAGCGTTTTGCTAAGATGTAGACTACAAAAGACGCGAAAGACGAAGGTAGGATGCTCTCCGGAGGTAAGAGCCGCTGCCGGGCGTCTTTCGGCAGAAGCCGCGCTAAGGAGAGCCCTGTGAGCGGCACAATCGTCTTTGCGCGAAGAAGCCGCTTCTTGGGCTCCGGCAGCCGGCGAGAGCGGCAGCTTCGGGAAGGTGAAGAAGCAAGCTGTACAACACTGGAATTGTGTGCGCACCTTGCCAACTGATAGAAAACAGTACCTTTGCACTCTCCTGACTTTTCCAATCACAGGAACATTCGATTGGAAGCTGTTTTGGACAACTTTTCTTTTCTTCCTGCCAAACACTTGGCAGACATCCGTGCAACTTCTAGAACACGATGGGAGATGTTTTCTGTGCTGGCACAGTTTTTCCTAGCCAGACATAGTGGAAAAGCGTTTTGCTAAGATGTAGACTACAAAAGACGCGAAAGACGAAGGTAGGATGCTCTCCGGAGGTAAGAGCCGCTGCCGGGCGTCTTTCGGCAGAAGCCGCGCTAAGGTGAGCACTGTGAGCGGCACAATCGTCTTTGCGCGAAGAAGCCGCTTCTTGGGCTCCGGCAGCCGGCGAGAGCGGCAGCTTCGGGAAGGTGAAGAAGCAAGCTGTACAACACTGGGATTGTGTGCGCACCTTGCCAACTGATAGAAAACAGTACCTTTGCACTCTCCTGACTTTTCCAATCACAGGAACATTCGATTGGAAGCTGTTTTGGACAACTTTTCTTTTCTTCCTGCCAAACACTTGGCAGACATCCGTGCAACTTCTAGAACACGATGGGAGATGTTTTCTGTGCTGGCACAGTTTTTCCTAGCCAGACATAGTGGAAAAGCTTTTTGCCGAGGTGTAGATGAGAAGAGGAGCTAAAGACGAAGGTAGGATGCTCTCCGGAGGTAAGAGCCGCTGCCGGGCGTCTTTCGGCAGAAGCCGCGCTAAGGAGAGCCCTGTGAGCGGCACAATCGTCTTTGCGCGAAGAAGCCGCTTCTTGGGCTCCGGCAGCCGGCGAGAGCGGCAGCTTCGGGAAGGTGAAGAAGCAAGCTGTACAACACTGGGATTGTGTGCGCACCTTGCCAACTGATAGAAAACAGTACCTTTGCACTCTCCTGACTTTTCCAATCACAGGAACATTCAATTGGAAGCTGTTTTGGACAACTTTTCTTTTCTTCCTGCCAAACACTTGGCAGACATCCGTGCAACTTCTAGAACACGATGGGAGATGTTTTCTGTGCTGGCACAGTTTTTCCTAGCCAGACATAGTGGAAAAGCGTTTTGCTAAGATGTAGACGACAAGAGAGGCTAAAGAGTGGATGTTAGCAAATGACACCCATCTTCAAAAAAGGCAATTAAGAGGACTCGCCATAGTACAAACCAGCCAGCCTCTTTTTTATCCCCAGGAAGTTGATGAAGCAGCTCTTCCTGGAAATCCTTGCCAGGCACATGACAGATGACCAAATAATGTAGTTAGCATGATTTTTCAGGGGAATTTCATGCTGAACATCACTTTAAACTCCTCTGATGAATCAACTTGACTGGTAGATGAAGGGAATATTATCTGCCTGGGCTTCAGGGAGGTTTTTGACATACCTCTACATGGCATCACACATACATATGGAAGCAATAGTGCAAAGGGGAGGGAATCAGTGTCTTTTCAGTGATGCTGAGGGAAAAGACAAGAGGCAGTGGGCACACACTGAAATACAGGAGATTGCCTTTGAACATCAGTAAATGTTTCTTTACTGTCAGGGTGACTGAACCACGGCACAGACTGCCCAGAAAGATTGTGGAGCCTGGATCTTTGAAGACATTAAAAGTACACCCAGATAGAATCCTGGGCAAGAGGCTCTAGGTATCCTGGTTTAGGCAGGGGGGTTGGGCCTGGTTAGCCCCACCAACCCCTTCCACTCTCTTTCATTCTGTGCTAGTGAATTCTCTTCAAGATGCATTTCAAAGCACTGGCATGACAAAGTTCTGTGCAGACAGAGATCCAAATGGACATGGCATCTAAGTTCCTTAAGCAGTGTTCAAGAAGAATGTAAAACTCTGGCACAAGTGTCTCTTCCCTAACTGAATCCCTTTCATGGGAAAATTCCCAGCTCTAGAAAGATCTTCTGATACGCATGCTTAAGACTGACACTGGCTGAGCAAATTTCTCCCTATGTATATCTAAGACCAGTTAGGATCTTCACCCAAAGTGCTGTCAACATAGTCACAGAATGCCTATTGTTAAGAAGTGACAGCTTCCATCAGAATGGCAGCTATTGGTCCACAAAATGGATTAATGGATGGGAATTATCTACGTGGGTTAAAAACAAAAATAAAGAGTTGGTCTTTATTTATCAATTTCATGGCAATATTGATAAGGGAAGAAAAAGATCTAAGTCCTTGACTTTCTGGACTCGAGGAAAGATTTTAAAAATTCCTTGTAAAAATGTATGATCACAATCAGACTATTGAAACCATTTTAGTTGGGAACAAAGTTCCAAAATTGTCTAGATAGTGGCAAAGAAGCCAAGAAAATAGGAAAGAAACAAAAAGAGAGCAAAAGAGTCAGCTTCAGTGTACAAGCTCGTTCTAGAAGTAGTCTGCTGGGAAAAGGAACCCCCAGCTAAATTTCCAATGTATTCCTGCGCTTGATTCAGTAACTGGTCAATGTAAAAACCAATCCTTTTGTACAACTTCTTCCAGCAACAAAAACTCCAACAGGTTGACACTACCATCATGCCTGTTCCAGACATATTTAAAAGAGAAATGATGATTTTCTTGAAAACCTACTTACATAAAAGTTGCAAGATGGTGGAGGGATTCCCACATCCTCCTTCCTCCATCTGGCTTGAAAGTATATTTGATAAAATATGCAACAAAGCACATGATTTATAAGGGAGAGTCAAATGGATGATTTGGGAATCGATCTCTTGTTGATAGTAAACTTCATATCCACTCGGTGTGACCTTTTTAAAACAAAATGTGGAGCTGAGGCATGAATCTGCCACAACAATTGTAAAGCAAACATACACACTCCCCTTCATATGCCCCCCCCTCCACACACACCTAGGCACACACAGAGATCAGCATAGCAGATCATGAACACCTTGGAAAAGACTGAAATGCTAAATGCCTCTCTTGATGGGCAAAAGAGCTGGTGCAGTAATTCAAATGCCTGGTACAAAAATTCTGTTTAATATTTAGCTCCTATTTAAAACACAGCTTTTCATTTCATTCTATTTACAGAATATTTTCATTTCATTTGTTTCTTTAAAATTACTTAGTTCTCACCTGTTGTATGTCTAGGAATATTTTCTTCCAAAAATAGAAAAAAATAGATGATATCTTTTCAGCAGAAAACATTGGTTGATACAATTTTAAACCATCATGATATGGAAGAATTCTTCTGTCCCTCTCGAAGGTGGAAGAAGCATTTGGATCACAGATCATCTACAATGAAATACTTGACATGTTTAAGATGCTTTCAATCAATTTTGATTGTCAATTGCTTATTTGTTGTAAACAGTAATTTTTCAGTGAAGGGAAAGTGTGTGTGGTATATCTACATGATATGTTCAAAGGCAGTTCCTACTAATGGCCAGGCTGAATTCCAGTAAATAATGTCCCGAATGATATTTTGCCGCCTTCTTTGGCACTTCATGAAATCTTACCCCGATGAAGTGCTGAAACACAGAGATTTTCTCTTAGAG
Source organism: Melospiza melodia melodia (assembly GCF_035770615.1). NCBI lineage: Eukaryota > Metazoa > Chordata > Aves > Passeriformes > Passerellidae > Melospiza > Melospiza melodia. The sequence goes on along the minus strand of NC_086194.1, from coordinate 66,923,722 downwards.
AGTGTCTCATGTTGTAACCTATCCCATGGATTTTATGCTGTAATTCTTATCTCTTTTAAAATTTACTATCTTCTGTACAGTTTTCATGAAACTTTCTGTTACAGTAGTGAATAGCACAGATAAATGTCATTTTGTACAACTTTGAATTTACCCCAAGAGCTGAGAGAAAACTTGATCCTATACTTCAATCCGAGTTTCTTCTATAGTCCAACTTTGTTTCTCTACCATCAAGCTTCTCCTTTGTTGCTGCTCCAAGCCCCGTCCAGGGTGACCTTGAATACTTTCAGGGATGGGACACCCACAACTTCTCTGGGCAACCTGTTCCAGTGTTCCAGCACTCCCACAGTAAAAAAGGCCTTCCTTTCATCTAATATGTGTAGGAAATCATAAATCTAGGCATAGAAGCTTGGAGTGCAAATTTGAAATTCTTTGGATTTGAAGCACATTTTATATGAATACTGACTTACAGATGACTAAAAGATGTTGATGGGCATTTGAGCTGACAAGTTTTGAAAAAGTGCACGGAAATTAAAATTGAAACCACTAAAATTAAAAACTCCTTGCCATTTTCTTTTTCCTCTCCTATTCAAAATTGCATATGTCAGATATCAGTGCTTCATGCAAACCTCTCAGATGCTCTCAGAGAAAAAGCTTTTCTTTCAGACTAAGTTGCGGTTGACGTAGAACACTAGCAGGAGTGAAAGATTTTCTGGGCATCGGGGCAGCCCGTTCTCCTTGGATTTGTGTGCAGAATGCATTTTATCCAAACTGGAAAATAGATCCCAGCTCTGTTCTATTCATCATCCTTACTTCATCAGGCCAGAAGATTCTGTGAAAAGTAGCCTGTGGACCTTGAAGACAGCGCATGTGAACCAGATGAGAGGTGATAGAGAAGTTGAGGGAGAGAAGAAAGAGCATGAGGCTGAAACCAGAAAGTATTTCTCCACGTGATCATGGAAGATTGCAGGAGCCACTTGGTACTATCAAACCAGCCCAACTTGGCACTTGTGCCACCTTGGGTCTGGGAGCCATGTTGCATATCGTGCATTTTAAGGAGCCAGCTGGCCACACCCAGCCATATGCCCCCAAACACAAACCAAGGCCCTTTTCTCTGGCAAACAAAACTCAGCTGCCCTGCTTCTGGATGGCAGATTGCAGGAACCACTTGGTACTATCAAACCAGCCCAACTTGGCACTGGTGCCACCATGGGTCTGGTCACCATCCTGCCTATTGTAGCTTTTCAGGAGCCAGCCGGTCACTCCCAGCCATAGGCCCCCAAACACAAACCTCGGCCCGTTTCCCTGGCAAACAAAAGTAAGCTGCCCCGCTTCTGCATGGCAGATTGCAGGAGCTACTTAGTACTATCAAATCAGCCCGACTTGGCACAGGTGCCACCTTGGATCTGGGAACCATCCTGTGTATTGTGGATTTTCAGGGGCCAGCCGGCCACTCTCAGCCATATGCCCCCAAAAACAAACCACGGACCTTTTCTCTGGCAAACAAAAATCAGCTGCCCCACTTCTGGATGGCAGATTGCAGGAGCCACTTGGGACTATCACACCAGCACAACATGGCACTGCTGCCACCTTGGATCTGGGAACAATCCTGCGTATCGTACATATTCAGGAACCAGCCGAACACTCCCAGCCACAGGCCCCCAAACACAAACAACGGCCCTTTTCTCTGGCAAACAAAACTCAACTGCCCCTCTTCTGGATGGCAAATTGCAGGACGCACTTGGTACTACAAAAAGAGCCCGACTTGGCAGTGGTGCCACCTTGGCTCTGGGAACCATCCTGCGTATCGAGCATTTTAAGGAGCCAGCCGGCAATTCCCAGCCGTATGCCCCAAAAAGAAACCATGGACCTTTTCTCTGGCAAAAAAAACTCAGCTGTCCCGCTTCTGGATGGCAGATTGCAGGAGTTACTTTGAACCATACAACCAGCCTTACTTGGCACTGGTGCCACCTTGGATCTGGGAACCATCCTGCCTATCGTTGATTTTCAGGGGCCAGCCGGCCACTCTCAGCCATAGGCCCCCAAACACAAACCACAGCCCTTTTCTCTAGCAAACAAAATTCAACTGCCCCGCTTCTGGATGGCAAATTGCAGGAGCCACTGGGTACTACAAAAACAGCCTGACTTGGCACTGGTGCCACCTTGCGTCTGGTTACCATGCGGCGTATCGTGCATTTTAAGGAGCCAGGTGGCCACTCCCAGCCATATGCCCCCAAACACAACCCACGGCCCTTTTCTCTGGCAAACAAAACTCAGCTGCCCCGCTTCTGGATGGCAGATTGCAGGAGACACTTGGTACTATCAAACCAGCCCGACTTGGCACTGGTGCCACCTTGGGTCTGGGAACCATCCTGCGTATTGTGGATTGTCAGGAGACAGCCAACCACTCTCGGCCACAGAGCCCAATCAAAAACAAAGGTCCGTTTCCCTGGCAAAAAAAACTCAGCTGCCCCGCTTCTGGATGGGAGATTGCAGGAGGCACTTGACACTGTCAAACGAGCCCCACTTGGCACTGGTGCCACCTTGGGTCTGGGAACCATGCTGCGTATCGTGGATTTTCAGGAGCCAGCCGGCCACTGCCAGCCATAGGCCCCCAAACACAAACCACAGCCTTTTTCTCTGGCAAACAAAACTCAGCTGCCCCGCTTCTGGATGGCAGATTGCAGGAGCCACTTGGTACTATCAAACCAGCCCGACTTGGCACTGGTGCCACCTTGGGTCTGGGAACCATCCTGCCTATCGTGGATTTTAAGGAGCCAGCCGGCTACTCCCAGCCACAGGCCCCCAACAAAAACCACGGCCCTTTTTTCTCGCAAACAAAACTTAGCTGCCTCACTTCTGGATGGCAGATTGCAGGAGCCACTTGGTGTAATCAAACCAGCCCGACTTGGCACTGGTGCCACCTTGGGTCTGGGAACCATCCTGCGTATCGTGGATTCTAAGGAGCCAGCCGGCCACTCCTAGCCACAGGCCCCCAAACAAAATCAACGGCGCTGTTCCCTGGAAAACAAAACACGCCTGCCAACTTTTTGATGGAGTTTGCAGGAGCCACTTGGTACTATCAAACCAGCCCGACTTGGCACTGGTGCCACCTTGGGTCTGGGAACCATCCTGCGTATCGTGGATTCTAAGGAGCCAGCCGGCCACTCCTAGCCACAGGCCCCCAAACAAAAACCTAGGCCTATTTCTCTGGCAAACAAAAGTAAGCTGCCCTGCTTCTGGATGGCAGATTGCAGGAGACACTTGGTACTATCAAACCAGCCCAACTTGGCACTGGTGCCACCTTGGATCTGGGAACCATGCTCTGTATCGTGGATATTCAGGGGCCAGCCGGCCACTCTCAGCCATATGTCCCCAAACAGAAACCTCGGCCCGTTTCTCTGGCAAACAAAACTCAACTGCCCCTCTTCTGGATGGCAAATTGCAGGATGAACTTGATACTAAAACCGCAGGCCGACTTGGTAGTGGTGACACCTTGGGCCTGGGAACCATCATGCGTATCGAGCATTTTAAGGAGCCAGCCGGCCACTCCCAGCAATATGCCCCCAAAAACAATCCACGGAATTTTCCTCTGGCAAACAAAAATCAGCTGCCTCGCTTCTGGATGGCAGATTGCAGGAGCCACTTTGCACCATCAAACCAGCCCGACTTGGCACTGGTGCCACATTGCATCTGGGAACCATGCTGCCTAGCGTGGATTTTCAGGAGCCAGCCGGCCACTCTCAGCTATATGCCCCCAAACAAAACCCACGGCCCGTTTCCCTGGCAAACAAAATTAAGCTGCCCCGCTTCTGGATGGCAGATTGCAGGACGCACTTGGTAGTATCAAACCAGCAAAACTTGGCACTGGTGCCACCTTGGGTCTGGGAACCATCCTGCGTATCGTGGGTTCAAAGGAGCCAGCCGGTCACTCCCAGCCACAGGCCCCCAAATACAAACAATGTCGCTTTTCCCTGGAAAACAAAACTCGCCTGCCAACTTTTTGATGGCAGATTGCAGGAGCCACTTGGTACTATCAAACCAGCCCAACTTGGCACTGGTGCCACCATGGGTCTGGTAACCATCCTGCCTATCGTAGCTTTCCAGGAGCCAGCCGGTCACTCCCAGCCATAGGTCCCCAGTCACAAACCTCGGCCCGTTTCCCTGGCAAACAAAAGTAAGCTACCCCGCTTCTGGATGGCAGATTGCAGGAGCCACTTGGTACTATCAAACCAGCCCAACTTGGCACTGGTGCCACCTTGGGTCTGGGAACCATGCTGCGTAACACAGATTCTAAGGCGCCAGTCGGCCACTACGAGCCACAAGCCCCCAAACACAAACAACGGCGCTATTCTCTGGCAAACAAAACTCAACTGCCCCTCTTCTGGATGGCAAATTGCAGGACGCACTTGGTACTATAAAAACAGCCCGACTTGGCACTGGTGCCCCCTTGGGTCTGGGAACCATCCTGCGTATCGATCTTTTTAATGAGACAGCCGGCCACTCCCAGCCATATGCCCCCAAACACAACCCACGGCCCTTTCCTCTGGCAAACAAAACTCAACTGCACCGCTTCTGGATGGCAGATTGCAGGAGCCACTTGGTACTATCAAACCAGCCCGACTTGGCACTGGTGCCACCTTGGGTCTGGGAACCATCCTGCGTATTGTAGGTTGTCAGGAGCCAGCCGAACACTCTCGGCCACAGACCCCAATTAAAAACAACGGCCCGTTTCACAGGCAAACAAAACTCAGCTGCCCCGCTTCTGGATGGGAGATTGCAGGAGCCACTGGGTACTATAAAACCAGCCCTACTTGGCACTGATGCCACCTTGGGTCTGGGAACCAAGCTGCGTATCATGGATTTTCAGGAGCCAGCCGGCCACTGCCAGCCACAGGCCCCGAAACACAAACAAGAGCCTTTTTGTCTGGCAAACAAAATTCAGCTGCCCCGCTTCTGGATGGCAGATTGCAGGAACCACTTGGTACTAACAAACCAGCCCGACTTGGCACTGGTGCCACCTTGGGTCTGGGAACCATCCTGCGTATCGTGGATTCTAAGGAGCCAGCTGGCCACTCCCAGCCACAGGCCCCAAAACACACACAACGGCGCTTTTCCCTGGAAAACAAAACTCGCCTGCCAACATTTTGATGGCAGATTGCAGGAGCCACTTGGTACTATCAAACCAGCCCAACTTGGCACTGGTGCCACCATGGGTCTGGTCACCATCCTGCCTATCGTAGCTTTTCAGGAGCCAGCCGGTCACTCCCAGCCATAGGCCCCCAGACACAAACCTCGGCCTGTTTCCCTGGCACACAAAAGTAAGCTACCGCACTTCTGGATGGCAGATTGCAGGAGCCACTTTGCACCATCAAACCAGCCCGACTTGGCACTGGTGCCACCTCTGGTCTGGGAACCATGCTGCGTATCGTGGATTCTAAGGAGCCAGCCGGTCACTCCCAGCCATAGGCCCCCAGAAAAAAACCTCGGTCCGTTTCCCTGGCAAACAAAAGTAAGCTTCCCCGCTTCTGGATGGCAGGTTGCAGGAGCCACTTGGTGCTATCAAACCAGCCCGACTTGGCACTAGTGCCACCTTGGGTCTGGGAACCATCCTGCGTATCGTGTGTTCTAAGGAGCCAGCCGGCCACTCCCACCCACAGTCCCCCAAACACAAACAACGGCGCTTTTCCCTGGAAAACAAAACTCGCCTGCCAACTTTTTGATGGCAGATTGCAGGAGCCACTTGGTACTATCAAACCAGCCCAACTTGGCACTGGTGCCACCATGGGTCTGGTCACCATCCTGCCTATCGTAGCTTTTCAGGAGCCAGCCGGTCACTCCTAGCCCTAGGCCCCCAGTCATAAACCTCGGCCCGTTTCCCTGGCACACAAAGGTAAGCTACCCCGCTTCAGGATGGCAGATTGCAGGAACCACTTGGCACCATCAAACCAGCCCGACGTGGCACTGGTGCCACCTTGGGTCTGGGAACCATCCTGCGTATCGTGTGTTCTAAGGAGCCAGCCGGCCACTCCCACCCACAGTCCCCCAAACACAAACAACGGCGCTTTTCCCTGGAAAACAAAACTCGCCTGCCAACTTTTTGATGGCAGATTGCAGGAGCCACTTGGTACTATCAAACCAGCCCAACTTGGCACTGGTGCCACCATGGGTCTGGTCACCATCCTGCCTATCGTAGCTTTTCAGGAGCCAGCCGGTCACTCCCAGCCATAGGCCCCCAGACACAAACCTCGGCCCGTTTCCCTGGCAAACAAAAGTAAGCTGCCCCGCTTCTGCATGGCAGATTGCAGGTGCTATTTAGTACTATCAAACCAGCCCGACCTGGCACTGGTGCCACCTCAGGTCTGGGAACCATCCTGCCCATCGTGGATTTTCAGGGGCCAGACGGCCACTATCAGCCATATGCCCCCAAAAACAAACCACGGCCCTTTTCTCTGGTAAACAAAACTCAACTGCCCCTCTTCTGGATGGCAAATTTTAGGACGCACTTTGTACTACGAAAACCGCCCGACTTGGCACTGGTGCCACCTTGGGTCAGGGAACCATCCTGCCTATCGTAGCTTTTTAAGGAGCCAGCAGGCCACGCCCAGCCATATACCCCCAAAAACAAACCACGGACCATTTCTCTTGGAAACAAAAATCCGCTGCCCCGCGTCAGGATGGCAGATTGCAGGAGCCACTTTGCACCATCAAACCACCCCGACTTGGCACTGGTGCCATCTTGGATCTGGGAACCATCCTGCCTATCGTAGCTTTTCAGGAGCCAGCCGGTTACTCCCAACCATAGGCCCCCAGACAGAAAGCTCTGCCCGTTTCCCTGGCAAACAAAGGTAAGCTACCCCGCTTCTGGATGGCAGATTGCAGGAGCCACTTGGTACTATCAAACCAGCCCAACTTGACACTGGTGCCACTTTGGGTCTGGGAACCATGCTGCGTAACGTAGATTCTAAGGCGCCAGGCGGCCACTCCCAGCCACAGGCCCCCAAATACAAACAACGGCGCTTTTCCCTGGAAAACAAAACTCGCCTGCAAGCTTTTTGATGGCAGATTGCAGGAGCCACTTGGTACTATCAAACCAGCCCAACTTGGCACTGGTGCCACCATGGGTCTGGTCACCATCCTGCCTATCGTAGCTTTTCAGGAGCCAGCCGGTCACTCCCAGCCATAGGCCCCCAGACACAAACCTCGGCCCGTTTCCCTGGCAAACAAAACTAAGTTATCCCGCATGTGGATGGCAGATTGCAGGAGCCACTTTGCACCATCAAACCAGCAAAACTTGGCACTGGTGCCACCTCTGGTCTGGGAACCATCCTCCGTATCGTGGATTCTAAGGAGCCAGCCGGCCACTCCCAGCCACAGGCCCCCAAACAAAAACAACGGCGCTTTTCCCTGGATAACAAACTCGCCTGCCAACTTTTTGATGGCAGATTGCAGGAGTCACTTGGTACTATCAAACCAGCCCAACTTGGCACTGGTGCCACCATGGGTCTGGTCACCATCCTGCCTATCGTAGCTTTTCAGGAGCCAACCGGTCACTCCCAGCCATAGGCCCTGAGACACAAACCTCGGCCCGTTTCCCTGGAAAACAAAAGTAAGCTGCCCCGCTTCTGGATGGCAGATTGCAGGACGCACTTGGTACTATCAAACCAGCCCAACTTGGCACTGGTGCCACCTCTGGTCTGGGAACCATGCTGCGTATCGTGGATTCTAAGGAGCCAGCCGGCCACTCCCAGCCACAGGCCCCAAAACACAAACAACGGCGCTTTTCCCTGGAAAACAAAACTCGCCTGCCAACTTTTTGATGGCAGATTGCAGGAGCCACTTGGTACTATCAAATCAGCCCAACTTGGCACTGGTGCCACCTTGGGTCTGGTCACCATCCTGCCTATCATAGCTTTTCAGGAGCCAGCCGGTCACTCCCAGCCATAGGCCCCCAGACACAAAGCTCGGCCCGTTTCCCTGGCAAACAAAATTAAGCTACCCCGCTTCTGGATGGCAGATTGCAGGAGTCACTTTGCACCATCAAACTAGCCCGACTTGGCACTGGTGCAACGTCTGGTCTGGGAACCATCCTGCGTATCGTGGATTCTAAGGAGCCAGCCGGCCACTCCCAGCCACAGGCCCCCAAACAAAAACAACGGCGCTTTTCCCTGGAAAACAAAACTCGCCTGCCAACTTTTTGATGGCAGATTACAGGAGCCACTTGGTACTATCAAACCAGCCCAACTTGGCACTGGTGCCACCATGGGTCTGGTCACCATCCTGCCTATCGTAGATTTTCAGGAGCCTGCCGGTCACTCCCAGCCATAGGCCCCCAGACACAAACCTCGGCCCGTTTCCCTAGCAAACAAAAGTAAGCTGCCCCGCTTCTGGATTGCAGATTGCAGGACGCACTTGGTAGTATCAAACCAGACCGACTTGTCACTGGTGCCACCTCTGGTCTGGGAACCATCCTGCGTATCGTTGATTCTAATTAGCCAGCCGGCCACTCCCATCCACAGGCCCCCAAACACAAACAACGGCGCTTTTCCCTGGAAAACAAAACTCGCCTGCCAAATTTTTGATGGCAGATTGCAGGAGCCACTTGGTACTATCAAATCAGCCCAACTTGGCACTGGTGCCACCATGGGTCTGGTCACCATCCTGCCTATCGTAGCTTTTCAGGAGCCAGCCGGTCACCCCCAGCCACAGGCCCCGAGACAAAAACCTCGGCCCGTTTCCCTGGCAAAAAAAAGTAAGCTACCCCGCTTCTGGATGGCAGATTGCAGGACGCACTTGGTAGTATCAAACCAGCCCAACTTGGCACTGGTGCCACCTCACGTCTGGGAACCATCCTGCGTATCGTGGATTCTAAGCAGCCAGCCGGCCACTCCGTGCCACAGGCACCCAAACACAAACAACGGAGCTTTTCCCTGGAAAACAAAACTCGCCTGCCAAATTTTGAGGGCAGATTGCAGGAGCCACTTGGTACTATCAAACCAGCCCAACTTGGCACTGGTGCCACCATGGGTCTGGTCACCATCCTGCCTATCGTAGCTTTTCAGGAGCCAGCTGGTCACTCCCAGCCATAGGCCCCCAGACACAAACCTCGGCCCGTTTCCCTGGCAAACAAAAGTAAGCTACCCCGCTTCTGGATGGCAGATTGCAGGACGCACTTGGTAGTATCAAACCAGCCCGACTTGTCACTGGTGTCACCTCTGGTCTGGGAACCATCCTGCGTATCGTGGATTCTAAGCAGCCAGCCGGCCACTCCCAGCCACAGGCCCCCAAACACAAACAACGGTGCTTTTCCCTGGAAAACAAAACTCACCTGCCAAATTTTTGATGGCAGATTGCAGGAGCCACTTGGTACTATCAAACGAGCCCAACTTGGCACTGGTGCCACCATGGGTCTGGTCACCATCCTGCCTATCGTAGCTTTTCAGGAGCCAGCCGGTCACCCCCAGCCATATACCCCGAGACAAAAAGCTCGGCCCGTTTCCCTGGCAAAAAAAAGTAAGCTACCCCGCTTCTGGATGGCAGATTGCAGGACGCACTTGGTACTATCAAACCAGCCCAACTTGGCACTGGTGCCACCTTGGGTCTGGGAACCATCCTGCGTATCGTGGATTCTAAGGAGCCAGCCGGCCACTCCCTGCCACAGGCCCTCAAACACAAACAACGGCGCTTTTCCCTGGAAAACAAAACTCGCCTGCCAACTTTTTGATGGCGGATTGCAGGAGCCACTTGGTACTATCAAACCAGCCCAACTTGGCACTGGTGCCACCATGGATGTGGTCACCATCCTGCCTATCGTAGCTTTTCAGTACCTAGCAGGTCACTCCCAGCCATAGGCCCCCAGACACAAAGCTCGGCCCGTTTCCCTGGGAAACAAAATTAAGCTGCCCCGCTTCTGGATGGCATATTGCACGAACCACTTGGTACTATAAAACCAGCCCGACTTGGCACTGGTGCCACCTCTGGTCTGGGAACCATCCTGCGTATCGTGGATTCTAAGGAGCCAGCTGGTCACTCCCAGCCACAGGCCCCCAAACACAAATAACAGCGCTTTTCCCTGGAAAACAAAACTCGCCTGCCAACATTTTGATGGCAGATTGCAGGAGCCACTTGGTACTATCAAATCAGCCCAACTTGGCACTGCTGCCACCTTGGGTCTGGTCACCATCCTGCCTATCGTAGCTTTTCAGGAGCCACATGGTCACTCCCAGCGATAGGCCCCCAGAGAAAAACCTCGGCCCTTTTCCCTGGCAAAGAAAAGTAAGCTACCCCGCTTCTGGATGGCAGATTGCAGGAGCCACTTTGCACCATCAAACTGGCCCGACTTGTCACTGGTGCCACCTCAAGTCTGGGAACCATCCTGCGTATCGTGGATTCCTATTAGCAAGCTGGCCACTCCCAGCCAAAGCCCACAAACACAAACAACGGCGCTTTTCCCTGGAAAACAAAACTCGCCTGCCAAATTTTTGATGGCAGATTGCAGGAGCCACTTGGTACTATCAAACCAGCCCAACTTGGCACTGGTGCCACCATGGGTCTGGTCACCATCCTGCCTATCGTAGCTTTTCAGGACCTAGACGGTCACTCCCAGCCATAGGCCTCGTGACACAAAGCTCAGCCCGTTTCCCTGACAAAAATAAGTAAGCTGTCCCGCTTCTGGATGGCAGATTGCAGGACGCACTTGGTAGTATCAAACCAGCCCGACTTGGCACTGGCGCCACCTCACGTCAGGGAACCATCCTGCGTGTCGTGGATTCTAAGCAGCTAGCCGGCCACTCCCAGCCACAGGCCCCCAAACACAAACAACGGCGCTTTTCCCTGGAAAACAAAACTCGCCTGCAAAATTTTGATGGCAGATTGCCGGAGCCACTTGGTACTATCAAACCAGCCCAACTTGACACTGGTGCCACCATGGGTCTGGTCACCATCCTGCCTATCGTAGCTTTTCAGGAGCCAGCCGATCACTCCCAGCCATAGGCCCCCAGACACAAACCTCGGCCCGTTTCCCTGGCAAACAAAAGTAAGTTATCCCGCTTCTGGATGGCAGATTGCAGGAGCCACTTTTCACCATCAAACCAGCCCGACTTGGCACTGGTGCCACCTCTGGTCTGGGAACCATCCTGCGTATCATGGATTCTAAGGAGCCAGCCGGCCACTCCCAGCCACAGGCCCCCAAACACAAACAACGGCGCTTTTCCCTGGATAACAAACTCGCCTGCCAAGTTTTTGATGGCAGATTGCAGGAGCCACTTGGTACTATCAAACCAGCCCAACTTGGCACTGGTGCCACCATGGGTCTGGTCACCATCCTGCCTATCGTAGCTTTTCAGGAGGCAGCCGGTCACTCCCAGCCATAGGCCCCGAGACACAAACCTCGGCCCGTTTCCCTGGTAAACAAAAGTAAGCTACCCCGCTTCTGGATGGCAGATTGCAGGACGCACTTGGTACTATCAAACCAGCCCAACTTGGCACTGGTGCCACCTCAGGTCTGGGAACCATCCTGCGTATCGTGGATTCTAAGGAGCCAGCCGGCCACTCCCAGCCATAGGCCCCCAAACAAAAACAACGGCACTTTTCCCTGGAAAACAAAACTTGCCTGCCAACTTTTTGATGGCAGATTGCAGGAGCCACTTGGTACTATCAAACCAGCCCAACTTGGCACTGGTGCCACCTCTGGTCTGGGAACCATGCTGAGTATCGTGGATTCTAAGGAGCCAGCCGGCCACTCCCAGCCACAGGCCCCCAAACACAAACAACGGCGCTTTTCCCTGGAAAACAAAACTCGCCTGCCAACTTTTTGATGGCAGATTACAGGAGCCACTTGGTACTATCAAACCAGCCCAACTTGGCACTGGTGCCGTCATGGGTCTGGTCACCATCCTGCCTATCGTAGCTTTTCACGAGCCAGCCGGTCACTTCCAGGCTTAGGCCCCCAGACACAAACCTCGGACCGTTTCCCTGGCAAACAAAAGTAAGCTGCCCCGCTTCTGGATGGCAGATTGCAGGAACCACTTGGTACTATCAAACCAGCCCTACTTGGCACTGATGCCACCTCAGGTCTGGGAACCATGCTGCGTATCATGGATTTTCAGAAGCCAGCCGGGCACTGCCAGCCACAGGCCCCGAAACACAAACAACAGCCTTTTTCTCTGGCAAACAAAATTCAGCTGCCCCGCTTCTGGATGGCAGATTGCAGGAACCACTTGGTACTAACAAACCAGCCCGACTTGGCACTGGTGCCACCTCAGGTCAGGGAACCATCCGGCGTATCGTGGATTCCAATTAGCAAGCTGGCCACTCCCAGCCACAGGCCCCAAAACACACACAACGGTGCTTTTCCCTGGAAAACAAAACTCGCCTGCCAAACTTTTGATGGCAGATTGCAGGAGCCACTTGGTATTATCAAACCAGCCCAACTTGGCACTGGTGCCACCATGGGTCTGGTCACCATCCTGCCTATCGTAGCTTTTCAGGAGCCAGCCAGCCTCCCCCAGCCAGAGGCCCCCAGACAAATATTTCGGCCCGTTTCCCTGGCAAACAAAAGTAAGCTGCCCCGCTTCTGGATGGCAGATTGCAGGAGCCACTTTGCACCATCAAACCAGCCCAACTTGGCACTGGTGCCAACTCAGGTCTGGGAACCATCCTGCGTAACGTGGATTCTAAGCAGCCACCCGGCCTCTCTGAGCCACAGGCCCCCAAACACAAACAACGGCGCTTTTCCCTGGAAAACAAAACTCGCCTGCCAACTTTTTGATGGCAGATTGCAGGAGCCACTTGGTACTATCAAACCAGCCCAGCTTGGCACTGGTGCCACCTCTGGTCTGGGAACCATCCTGCCTATCGTAGCTTTTCAGGAGCCAGCCGGTCACTCCCAGCCATAGACCCCCAGACACAAACCTCGGCCCGTTTCCCTGGAAAACAAAAGTAAGTTACCCCGATTCTGGATGGCAGATTGCAGGAGCCACTTGGTACTATCAAATCAGCCCAACTTGGCACTGGTGCCACCATGGGACTGGTAAACATCCTGCCTATCGTAGCTTTTCAGGAGCCAGCCGGTCACTCCCTGCCATAGGCCCCCGGACACAAACCTCTGCCCGTTTCCCTGGCAAACAAAAGTAAGCTGCCCCGCTTTTGGATGGCAGATTGCAGGATGCACTTGGTACTTACAAACCAGCCCGACTTGGCCCTGGTGCCACCTTGGCTCTGGGAACCATGCTGGGTAACGTAGATTCTACGAGGACAGGCGGCCACTCCCAGCCACAGGCCTCTAAATAAAATCAACGGCGCTTTTCCCTGGAAAACAAAACTCGCCTGCCAACTTCTTGATGGCAGATTGCAGGAGCCACTTGGTACTATCAAACCAGCCCAACTTGGCACTGGTGCCACCATGGGTCTGGTCACCATCCTGCCTATCGTAGCTTTTCAGGAGCCAGCCGCTCACTCCCAGCCATAGGCCCCCAGACAAATACCTCGGCACGTTTCCCTGGCAAACAAAAGTAGGCTGCCCCGCTTCTGGATGGCAAATTGCAGGACGCACTTGGTACTACGAAAACAGCCCGACTTGGCACTGATGCCACCTTGGGTCAGGGAACAATCCTGCGTATAGAGCTTTTTAAGGAGCCAGCCGGCCACGTCCAGTCATATACCCCCAAAAAAAAACCACGGAACTTTTCTCCAGCAAACAAAAATCCGCTGCCCCGCGTCTGGATGGCAGATTGCAGGAGCTATTTAGTATTATCAAACCAGCCCGACTTGGCACTGGTGGCACCATGAGTCTGGTAACCATCCTGCCTATCGTAGCTTTTCAGTAGTCAGCCGGTCACTCCCAGCCATAGGCCCCCAGACAAATACCTCGGCCCGTTTCCCTGGGAAACAAAAGTAAGCTGTCCCGCTTCTGGATGGCAGATTGCAGGAGCCACTTGGTACTATCAAACCAGCCCAACTTGTTCCCAGACCCAAGGTGGCACCAGTGCCAAGTGGGGCTGGTTTGATGGTGCAACGTGGCTCCTGCAATCTGCCATCCAAAAGCGGGGCAGCTTACTTTTGTTTGCCAGGGAAACGGGCCGAGGTTTGTGTCTGGGGGTCTATGGCTGGGAGTGACCGGCTGGCTCCTGAAAAGCTACGATAGGCAGGATGGTTCCCAGACAAGAGGTGCCACCAGAGCCAAGTTGGGCTGGTTTGATAGTACCAAGTGGCTCCTGCAATCTGCCATCAAAAAGTTGGCAGGCGAGTTTTGTTTTCCAGGGAAAAGCGCCGTAGTTTTTTTTTGGGGGCCTGTGGCTCAGAGTGGCCGGGTGGCTTCTTAGAATCCACGATACGCAGGATGGTTCCTAGACCCAAGGTGGCACCAGTGCCAAGTCGGGCTGGTTTGACACAACCAAGTGGCTCCTGCAATCTGCCATCCAGAATCGGGGCAGCTTAATTTTGTTTGCCAGGGAAACGGTCCGAGGTTTGTGTCTGGGAGCCTATGGCTGGGAGTGACCGGCTGGCTCCTGAAATGCTACAATAGGCAGGATGGTTCCCAGACCCATAGTGGCACCAGTGCCAAGTTGGGCTGATTTGATAGTACCAAGTGGCTCCTGCAATCTGCCATCAAAATGCTGGCAGGCGAGTTTTGTTTTCCAGGGAAAAGCGCCGTTGTTTGTGTTTGGGGGCCTGTGGCTGGGAGTGGCCGGCTGGCTCCTTAGAATCCACGATATGCAGGATTGTTCCCAGACCCAAGGTGGCACCAGTGCCAAGTCGGGCTGGTTTGATGGTGCAAAGTGGCTCCGGCAATCTGCCATCCAGACGCGGGGCAGCGGATTTTTGTTTCCAAGAGAAATGGTCCGTGGTTTGTTTTTGGGGGTTTATGGCTGGGCGTGGCCGGCTGGCTCCTTAAAAAGCTCGATATGCAGGATGGTTCCCTGACACAAGGTGGCACCAGTGCCACGTCGGGCGGTTTTCGTAGTACAAAGTGCGTCCTAAAATTTGCCATCCAGAAGAGGGGCAGGTGAGTTTTGTTTGCCAGAGAAAAGGGCCGTGGTTTGTTTTTGGGGGCATATGGCTGAGAGTGGCCGGCTGGCTCCTGAAAAGCTACGATAGGCAGGATGTTTACCAGACCCATGGTGGCACCAGTGCCAAGTTGGGCTGATTTGATAGTACCAAGTGGCTCCTGCAATCTGCCATCCAGAATCGGAGTAGCTTACTTTTGTTTTCCAGGGAAACGGGCCGAGGTTTGTGTCTGGGGGTCTATGGTTGGGAGTGGCCGGCTGGCTCCTTAGAAACCACGATACGCAGCATGATTCCCAGACAAGAGGTGCCACCAGTGCCAAGTTGGGCTGGTTTGATACTACCAAGTGGCTGCTGCAATCTGCCATCCAGAAGCGGGGCAGCTTACTTTTGTTTGCCAGGGAAACGGACCGTTGTTTGTGTTTGGGGGCCTATGGCTGGGAATGCCCGGCTGGCTCCATAAAATCCACGATACGCAGGATGGTTCCCAGACCAGAGGTGGCACCAGTGCCAAGTCGGGCTGGTTTGATAGTACCAAGTGGCTCCTGCAATCTGCCATCCAGAAGCGGGGCAGCTTACTTTTGTTTGCCAGGGAAACGGGCCGAGGTTTGTGTCTCGGGGCCTATGGCAGGGAGTGACCGGCTGGCTCCTGAAAAGCTACGATAGGCAGGATGGTGACCAGACCCATGGTGGCACCAGTGCCAAGTTGGGCTGGTTTGATAGTAACAAGTGGTTCCTGCAATCTGCCATCAAAATGTTGGCAGGCGAGTTTTGTTTTCCAGGGAAAAGCGCCGTTGTTTTTGTTTGGGGGCCTGTGGCTGGGAGTGGCCGGCTGGATGCTTAGAATCCACGATACGCAGGATGGTTCCCAGACCAGAGGTCGCACCAGTGCCAAGTCGGGCTGGTTTGATACTACCTAGTGGATCCTGCAATCTGCCATCCAGAAGCGGGACAGCTTACTTTTTTTTGTCAGGGAAACCGGCTGAGCTTTGTGTCACGGGGCCTATTGCTGGGAGTGACCGTCTAGATCCTGAAAAGCTACGATAGGCAGGATGGTGACCAGACCCATGGTGGCACCAGTGCCAAGTTGGGCTGGTTTGATAGTACCAAGTGGCTCCTGCAATCTGCCATCAAAAAGTTGGCAGGCGAGTTTGTTATCCAGGGAAAAGCGCCGTTGTTTGTGTTTGGGGGCCTGTGGCTGGGAGTGGCCGGCTGGCTCCTTAGAATCCACGATCGGGAGGATGGTTCCCAGACCTGAGGTGGCACCAGTGCCAAGTCGGGCTAGTTTGATGGTGCAAAGTGGCTCCTGCAATCTGCCATCCAGAAGCGGGGCAGCTTACTTTTGTTTGCCCGGGAAACGGGCCGAGGTTTTTGTCTGGGGTCCTATGCCTGGGAGTGACCGGCTGGCTCCTGAAAAGCTACGATAGGCAGGATGGTGACCAGACCCATGGTGGCACCAGTGCCAAGTTGGGCTGGTTTGATAGTACCAAGTGGCTCCTGCAATCTGCCATCAAGAAGTTGGCAGGCGAGTTTTGTTTTCCAGGGAAAAGCGCCGTTGTTTTTGTTTGGGGGCCTGTGGCTGGGAGTGGCCGGCTGGCTCCTTAGAATCCACGATACGCAGGATGGTTCCCAGACCAGAGGTGGCACCAGTGCCAAGTCGGGCTGGTTTGATAGAACCAAGTGCGTACTGCAATCTGCCATCCAGAAGCGGGGCAGCTTACTTTTGTTTGCCCGGGAAACGGGCCGAGGTTTGTGTCTGGGGGCCTATGGCTGGGAGTGACCGGCTGGCTCCTGAAAAGCTACGATAGGCAGGATGGTGACCAGACCCATGGTGGCACCAGTGTCAAGTTGGGCTGGTTTGATAGTACCAAGTGGCTCCGGCAATCTGCCATCAAAAAGTTGGCAGGCGAGTTTTGTTTTCCAGTGAATAGCGACCTTGTTTGTGTTTGGGGGCCTATGGCAGGGAGTGACCGGCTGGCTAATTAGAATCCATGATACGCAGCCTGGTTCCCAAACCTGAGGTGGCACCAGTGCCAAGTCGGGCTAGTTTGATGGTGCAAAGTGGCTCCTGCAATCTGCCATCCAGAAGCGGGGCAGCTTACTTTTGTTTGCCAGGGAAACGGGCCGAGGTTTGTGTCTGGGGGCCTATGGCTGGGAGTGACCGGCTGGCTCCTGAAAAGCTACGATAGGCAGGATGGTGACCAGACCCATGGCGGCACCAGTGCCAAGTTGGGCTGGTTTGATAGTACCAAGTGGCTCCTGCAATCTGCCATCAAAAAGTTGGCAGGCGAGTTTTGTTTTCCAGGGAAAAGCGCCGTTGTTTTTGTTTGGGGGCCTGTGGCTGGGAGTGGCCGGCTGGCTGCTTAGAATCCACGATACGCAGGATGGTTCCCAGACCAGAGGTGGCACCAGTGCCAAGTCGGGCTGGTTTGATAGTACCAAGTGCGTACTGCAATCTGCCATCCAGAAGCGGGCAGCTTACTTTTGTTTGCCAGGGAAACGGGCCGAGGTTTGTGTCTGGGGGCCTATGGCTGGGAGTGACCGGCTGGCTCCTGAAAAGCTACGATAGGCAGGATGGTTACCAGACCCATGGTGGCACCAGTGCCAAGTTGGGCTGGTTTGATAGTACCAAGTGGCTCCTGCAATCTGCCATCAAAAACTTGGCAGGCGAGTTTTGTTTTCCAGCGAATAGCGCCCTTGTTTGTGTTTGGGGGCCTATGGCAGGGAGTGACGGCTGGCTAATTAGAATCCACGATACGCAGCATGGTTCCCAGACCTGAGGTGGCACGAGTGCCAAGTCGGGCTAGTTTGATGGTGCAAAGTGGCTCCTGCAATCTGCCATCCAGAAGCGGGGCAGCTTACTTTTGTTTGCCAGGGAAACGGGCCGAGGTTTGTGTCTGGGGGCCTATGGCTGGGAGTGACCCGGCTGGCTCCTGAAAAGCTACGATAGGCAGGATGGTGACCAGACCCATGGTGGCACCAGTGCCAAGTTGGGCTGGTTTGATAGTACCAAGTGGCTCCTGCAATCTGCCATCAAAAAGTTGGCAGGCGAGTTTTGTTTTCCAGGGAAAAGCGCCGTTGTTTTTGTTTGGGGGCCTGTGGCTGGGAGTGGCCGGCTGGCTGCTTAGAATCCACGATACGCAGGATGTTTCCCAGACCAGAGGTGGCACCAGTGCCAAGTCGGGCTGGTTTGATACTACCAAGTGGATCCTGCAGTCTGCCATCCAGAAGCGGGACAGCTTACTTTTGTTTGCCAGGGAAACGGGCAGAGCTTTGTGTCTGGGGGCCTATGACTGGGAGTGACCGTCTAGGTCCTGAAAAGCTACGATAGGCAGGATGGTGACCAGACCCATGGTGGCACCAGTGCCAAGTTGGGCTGGTTTGATAGTACCAAGTGGCTCCTGCAATCTGCCATCAAAAAGTTGGCAGGCGAGTTTTGTTTTCCAGGGAAAAGCGCCGTTTGTTTTGTTTGGGGGCCTGTGGCTGGGAGTGGCCGGCTGGCTCCTTAGAATCTACGATACGCAGGATGGTTCCCAGACCCAAGGTGGCACCAGTGCCAAGTCGGGCTGGTTTGATAGTACCAAGTGCGTACTGCAATCTGCCATCCAGAAGCGGGGCAGCTTACTTTTGTTTGCCAGGGAAACGGTCCGAGGTTTGTGTCTGGGGGCCTATGGCTGGGAGTGACCGGCTGGCTCCTGAAAAGCTACGATAGGCAGGATGGTGACCAGACCCATGGTGGCACCAGTGCCAAGTTGGGCTGGTTTGATAGTACCAAGTGGCTCCGGCAATCTGCCATCAAAATGTTGGCAGGCGAGTTTTGTTTTCCAGCGAATAGCGCCGTTGTTTGTGTTTGGGGGCCTATGGCAGGGACTGACCGGCTGGCTAATTAGAATCCACGATACGCAGCATGGTTCCCAGACCTGAGGTGGCACCAGTGCCAAGTCGGGCTAGTTTGATGGTGCAAAGTGGCTCCTGCAATCTGCCATCCAGAAGCGGGGCAGCTTACTTTTGTTTGCCAGGGAAACGGCCGAGGTTTGTGTCTGGGGGCCTATGGCTGGGAGTGACCGGCTGGCTCCTGAAAAGCTACGATAGGCAGGATGGTGACCAGACCCATGGTGGCACCAGTGCCAAGTTGGGCTGGTTTGATAGTACCAAGTGGCTCCTGCAATCTGCCATCAAAAAGTTGGCAGGCGAGTTTTGTTTTCCAGGGAAAAGCGCCGTTGTTTGTGTTTGGGGGCCTGTGGCTGGGAGTGGCCGGCTGGCTGCTTAGAATCCACGATACGCAGGATGGTTCCCAGACCAGAGGTGGCACCAGTGCCAAGTCGGGCTGGTTTGATACTACCAAGTGGATCCTGCAATCTGCCATCCAGAAGCGGGACAGCTTACTTTTGTTTGCCAGGGAAACGGGCAGAGCTTTGTGTCTGGGGGCCTATGGCTGGGAGTGACCGTCTAGGTCCTGAAAAGCTACGATAGGCAGGATGGTGACCAGACCCATGGTGGCACCAGTGCCAAGTTGGGCTGGTTTGATAGTACCAAGTGGCTCCTGCAATCTGCCATCAAAATGTTGGCAGGCGAGTTTTGTTTTCCAGGGAAAAGCGCCGTTGTTTGTGTTTGGGGGCCTGTGGCTGGGAGTGGCCAGCTTCTAATTGGAATCCACGATACGCCGGATGGTTCCCAGACCTGAGGTGGCACCAGTGACAAGTCGGGCCAGTTTGATGGTGCAAAGTGGCTCCTGCAATCTGCCATCCAGAAGCGGGGCAGCTTACTTTTGTTTTCCAGGGAAAAGGGCCGAGGTTTTTCTCTGGGGGCCTATGGCTGGGAGTGACCGGCTGGCGCCTGAACAGCTACGATAGGCAGGATGGTTCCAAGACCCATGATGGCACCAGTGCCATGTTGGGCTGATTTGATAGTACCAAGTGCCTCCTGCAATCTGCCATCAAATGTTGGCAGGCGAGTTTTGTTTTCCAGGGAAAAGCGCCGTTGTTTGTGTTTGGGGGCCTGTGGCTGGGAGTGGCCAGCTTGCTAATTGGAATCCACGATACGCAGGATGGTTCCCAGACCAGAGGTGGCACCAGTGCCAAGTCGGGCTGGTTTGATAGTACCAAGTGCGTCCTGCAATCTGCCATCCACAAGCGGCGCCGCTTAGTTTTGTTTGCCACGGAAACGGGCCGAGGTTTGTGTGTGGGGGCCTATGGCTGGGAGTGACCGGCTAGGTCCTGAAAATCTACGATAGGCAGGATGGTGACCAGACCCATGGTGGCACCAGTGCCAAGTTGGGCTGGTTTGATAGTACCAAGTTGCTCCGGCAATCTGCCATCAAAATTTGGCAGGCGAGTTTTGTTTTCCAGGGAAAAGCGCCGCTGTTTGTGTTTGAGGGCCTGTGGCTGGGAGTGTCCGGCTGGCTCCTTAGAATCCACGATACGCAGGATGGTTCCCAGACCTGAGGTGGCACCAGTGCCAAGTCGGGCTAGTTTGATGTGCAAAGTGGCTCCTGCAATCTGCCATCCAGAAGCGGGGCAGCTTACTTTTTTTTGCCAGGGAAACGGGCCGAGGTTTGTGTCTGGGGTCTATGGCTGGGAGTGACCGGCTGGCTCCTGAAAAGCTGCGATAGGCAGGATGGTGACCAGACCCATGGTGGCACCAGTGCCAAGTTGGGCTGGTTTGATAGTACCAAGTGGCTCCGGCAATCTGCCATCAAAAAGTTGGCAGGCGAGTTTTGTTTTCCAGGGAAAAGCGCCGATGTTTGTGTTTGGGGGCCTGTGGCTGGGAGTGGCCGGCTGGCTCCTTAGAATCCACAATACGCAGGGATGGTTCCCAGACCTGAGGTAGCACCAGTGCCAAGTCGGGCTGGTTTGATAGTACCAAGTGCGTCCTGCAATCTGCCATCCAGAAGCGGGGCAGCTTACTTTTGTTTGCCAGGGAAACGGGCCGAGGTTTGTGTCTGGGGGCCTATGGCTGGGAGTGACCGGCTGGCTCCTGAAAAGCTACGATAGGCAGGATGGTGACCAGACCCATGGTGGCACCAGTGCCAAGTTGGGCTGGTTTGATAGTACCAAGTGGCTCCTGCAATCTGCCATCAAAAGTTGGCAGGCGAGTTTTGTTTTCCAGGGAATAGCGCCGTTGTTTGTGTCTGCGGGCCTGTGGCTGGAGTGGCCGGCTGGCTCCTTTAAACACACGATACGCCGGATGGTTCCCAGACCCAAGTTGGCACCAGTGCCAAGTTGGGCTGGTTTGATAGTACCAAGTGGTTCCTGCAATCTGCAATCAAAATGTTGGCAGGCGAGTTTTGTTTTCCAGGGAAAAGCGCCGATGTTTTTTTTTGGGGGCCTGTGGCTGGGAGTGGCCGGCTGGCTCCTTAGAATCCAAGATACGCAGGATGGTTCCCAGACCAGAGGTGGCACCAGTACCAAGTCGGGCTGGTTTGATAATAACAAGTGGATCCTGAAATCTGCCATCCAGAAGCGGGGCAGCTTACTTTTGTTTGCCAGGGAAACGGGCCGAGCTTTGTGTCTGGGGGCCTATGGCTGGGAGTGACCGGCTGGCTCCTGAAAAGCTACGATAGGCAGGATGGTGACCAGACCCATGGTGTCAGCATTGCCAAGTTGGGCTGGTTTGATAGTACCAAGTGGCTCCTGCAATCTGCCATCAAAATTTGGCAGGCGAGTTTTGTTTTCCAGGGAAAAGCGCCGTTGTTGTGTTTGGGGGCCTGTGGCTGGGAGTGGCCGTCTTGCTAATTGGAATCCACGATACGCAGGAGGGTTCCCAGACCTGAGGTGGCACCAGTGACAAGTCGGGCCAGTTTGATGTGCAAAGTGGCTCCTGCAATCTGCCATCCAGGAAGCGGGGCAGCTTACTTTTGTTTGCCAGGGAAACGGGCCGAGGTTTGTGTCTGGGTTCCTATGGCTGGGAGTGACCGGCTGGCACCTGAAAAGCTACGATAGGCAGGATGGTGACCAGATCCATGGTGGCACCAGTGCCAAGTTGGGCTGATTTGATAGTACCAAGTGGCTCCTGCAATCTGCCATCAAAAATTTGGCAGGCGAGTTTTGTTTTCCAGGGAAAAGCGCCGTTGTTTTTGTTTGGGGGCCTGTGGCTGGGAGTGGCCCGCTGGCTCCTTAGAATCCACGATACGCAGGATGGTTCCCAGACCCAAGGTGGCACCATTTCCAAGTTGGGCTGGTTTGATAGTACCAAGTGCGTACTGCAATCTGCCATCCAGAAGCGGGGCAGCTTACTTTTGTTTGCCAGGGAAACGGGCCGAGGTTGTGTCTGGGGGCCTATGGCTGGGAGTGACCGGCTGGCTCCTGAAAAGCTACGATACGCAGGATGGTGACCAGACCCATGGTGGCACCAGTGCCAAGTTGGGCTGATTTGATAGTACCAAGTGGCTCCTGCAATCTGCCATCAAAAAGTTGGCAGGCGAGTTTTGTTTTCCAGGGAAAAGTGCCGTTGTTTGTGTTTGGGGGCCTGTGGCTGGGAGTGGCCAGCTGGCTCCTTAGAATCCACGATACGCAGGATGGTTCCCAGACCCAAGGTGGCACCAGTGCCAAGTTGGGCTGGTTTGATAGTACCAAGTGTCTCCTGCAATCTGCCATCCAGAAGCAGGGCAGCTTACTTTTGTTTGCCAGAGAAATAGGCCTAGGTTTTTGTTTGGGGGCCTGTGGCTAGGAGTGGCCGGCTGGCTCCTAAGAATCCACGATACGCAGGATGTTTCCCAGACCCAAGGTGGCACCAGTGCCAAGTCGGGGCTGGTTTGATAGTACCAAGTGGCTCCTGCAAACTCCATCAAAAAGTTGGCAGGCGTGTTTTGTTTCCAGGGAACAGCGCCGTTGATTTTGTTTGGGGGCCTGTGGCTCAGAGTGGCCGGGTGGCTCCTAAGAATCCACGATACGCAGGATGGTTCCCAGACCCAAGGTGGCACCAGTGCCAAGTCGGGCTGGTTTGATAGTACCAAGTGTCTCCTGCAATCTGCCATCCAGAAGCGGGGCAGCTGAGTTTTGTTTGCCAGAGAAAAGGGCCGTGGGTTGTGTTTTGGGGGCATATGGCTGGGAGTGGCCACCTGGCTCCTTAAAATGCACGATACGCCGCATGGTAACCAGACGCAAGGTGGCACCAGTGCCAAGTCAGGCTGTTTTTGTAGTACCCAGTGGCTCCTGCAATTTGCCATCCAGAAGCGGGGCAGTTGAATTTTGTTTGCTAGAGAAAAGGGCTGTGGTTTGTGTTTGGGGCCTATGGCTGAGAGTGGCCGGCTGGCCCCTGAAAATCAACGATAGGCAGGATGGTTCCCAGATCCAAGTGGCACCAGTGCCAAGTAAGGCTGGTTGTATGGTTCAAAGTAACTCCTGCAATCTGCCATCCAGAAGCGGGACAGCTGAGTTTTTTTTGCCAGAGAAAAGGTCCATGGTTTCTTTTTGGGGCATACGGCTGGGAATTGCCGGCTGGCTCCTTAAAATGCTCGATACGCAGGATGGTTCCCAGAGCCAAGGTGGCACCACTGCCAAGTCGGGCTCTTTTTGTAGTACCAAGTGCGTCCTGCAATTTGCCATCCAGAAGAGGGGCAGTTGAGTTTTGTTTGCCAGAGAAAAGGGCCGTTGTTTGTGTTTGGGGGCCTGTGGCTGGGAGTGTTCGGCTGGTTCCTGAATATGTACGATACGCAGGATTGTTCCCAGATCCAAGGTGGCAGCAGTGCCATGTTGTGCTGGTGTGATAGTCCCAAGTGGCTCCTGCAATCTGCCATCCAGAAGTGGGGCAGCTGATTTTTGTTTGCCAGAGGAAAGGTCCGTGGTTTGTTTTTGGGGGCATATGGCTGAGAGTGGCCGGCTGGCCCCTGAAAATCCACGATACACAGGATGGTTCCCAGATCCAAGGTGGCACCTGTGCCAAGTCGGGCTGATTTGATAGTACTAAGTAGCTCCTGCAATCTGCCATGCAGAAGCGGGGCAGCTTACTTTTGTTTGCAGGGAAACGGGCCGAGGTTTGTGTTTGGGGGCCTATGGCTGAGAGTGACCGGCTGGCTCCTGAAAAGCTACAATAGGCAGGATGGTGACCAGACCCATGGTGGCACCAGTGCCAAGTTGGGCTGGTTTGATAGTACCAAGTGGTTCCTGCAATCTGCCATCCAGAAGCAGGGCAGCTGAGTTTTGTTTGCCAGAGAAAAGGGCCTTGGTTTGTGTTTGGGGGCATATGGCTGGGTGTGGCCAGCTGGCTCCTTAAAATGCACGATATGCAACATGGCTCCCAGACCCAAGGTGGCACAAGTGCCAAGTTGGGCTGGTTTGATAGTACCAAGTGGCTCCTGCAATCTTCCATGATCACGTGGAGAAATACTTTCTGGTTTCAGCCTCATGCTCTTTCTTCTCTCCCTCAACTTCTCTATCACCTCTCATCTGGTTCACATGCGCTGTCTTCAAGGTCCACAGGCTACTTTTCACAGAATCTTCTGGCCTGATGAAGTAAGGATGATGAATAGAACAGAGCTGGGATCTATTTTCCAGTTTGGATA
Source organism: Melospiza melodia melodia (assembly GCF_035770615.1). NCBI lineage: Eukaryota > Metazoa > Chordata > Aves > Passeriformes > Passerellidae > Melospiza > Melospiza melodia. The sequence goes on along the minus strand of NC_086194.1, from coordinate 66,899,220 downwards.
AAATGCATTCTGCACACAAATCCAAGGAGAACGGGCTGCCCCGATGCCCCAGAAAATCTTTCACTCCTGCTAGTGTTCTACGTCAACCGCAACTTAGTCTGAAAGAAAAGCTTTTTCTCTGAGAGCATCTGAGAGGTTTGCATGAAGCACTGATATCTGACATATGCAATTTTGAATAGGAGAGGAAAAAGAAAATGGCAAGGAGTTTTTAATTTTAGTGGTTTCAATTTTAATTTCCGTGCACTTTTTCAAAACTTGTCAGCTCAAATGCCCATCAACATCTTTTAGTCATCTGTAAGTCAGTATTCATATAAAATGTGCTTCAAATCCAAAGAATTTCAAATTTGCACTCCAAGCTTCTATGCCTAGATTTATGATTTCCTACACATATTAGATGAAAGGAAGGCCTTTTTTACTGTGGGAGTGCTGGAACACTGGAACAGGTTGCCCAGAGAAGTTGTGGGTGTCCCATCCCTGAAAGTATTCAAGGTCACCCTGGACGGGGCTTGGAGCAGCAACAAAGGAGAAGCTTGATGGTAGAGAAACAAAGTTGGACTATAGAAGAAACTCGGATTGAAGTATAGGATCAAGTTTTCTCTCAGCTCTTGGGGTAAATTCAAAGTTGTACAAAATGACATTTATCTGTGCTATTCACTACTGTAACAGAAAGTTTCATGAAAACTGTACAGAAGATAGTAAATTTTAAAAGAGATAAGAATTACAGCATAAAATCCATGGGATAGGTTACAACATGAGACACTCTCTAAGAGAAAATCTCTGTGTTTCAGCACTTCATCGGGGTAAGATTTCATGAAGTGCCAAAGAAGGCGGCAAAATATCATTCGGGACATTATTTACTGGAATTCAGCCTGGCCATTAGTAGGAACTGCCTTTGAACATATCATGTAGATATACCACACACACTTTCCCTTCACTGAAAAATTACTGTTTACAACAAATAAGCAATTGACAATCAAAATTGATTGAAAGCATCTTAAACATGTCAAGTATTTCATTGTAGATGATCTGTGATCCAAATGCTTCTTCCACCTTCGAGAGGGACAGAAGAATTCTTCCATATCATGATGGTTTAAAATTGTATCAACCAATGTTTTCTGCTGAAAAGATATCATCTATTTTTTTCTATTTTTGGAAGAAAATATTCCTAGACATACAACAGGTGAGAACTAAGTAATTTTAAAGAAACAAATGAAATGAAAATATTCTGTAAATAGAATGAAATGAAAAGCTGTGTTTTAAATAGGAGCTAAATATTAAACAGAATTTTTGTACCAGGCATTTGAATTACTGCACCAGCTCTTTTGCCCATCAAGAGAGGCATTTAGCATTTCAGTCTTTTCCAAGGTGTTCATGATCTGCTATGCTGATCTCTGTGTGTGCCTAGGTGTGTGTGGAGGGGGGGGCATATGAAGGGGAGTGTGTATGTTTGCTTTACAATTGTTTGTGGCAGATTCATGCCTCAGCTCCACATTTTGTTTTAAAAAGGTCACACCGAGTGGATATGAAGTTTACTATCAACAAGAGATCGATTCCCAAATCATCCATTTGACTCTCCCTTATAAATCATGTGCTTTGTTGCATATTTTATCAAATATACTTTCAAGCCAGATGGAGGAAGGAGGATGTGGGAATCCCTCCACCATCTTGCAACTTTTATGTAAGTAGGTTTTCAAGAAAATCATCATTTCTCTTTTAAATATGTCTGGAACAGGCATGATGGTAGTGTCAACCTGTTGGAGTTTTTGTTGCTGGAAGAAGTTGTACAAAAGGATTGGTTTTTACATTGACAGTTACTGAATCAAGCGCAGGAATACATTGGAAATTTAGCTGGGGGTTCCTTTCCCAGCAGACTACTTCTAGAACGAGCTTGTACACTGAAGCTGACTCTTTTGCTCTCTTTTTGTTTCTTTCCTATTTTCTTGGCTTCTTTGCCACTATCTAGACAATTTTGGAACTTTGTTCCCAACTAAAATGGTTTCAATAGTCTGATTGTGATCATACATTTTTACAAGGAATTTTTAAAATCTTTCCTCGAGTCCAGAAAGTCAAGGACTTAGATCTTTTTCTTCCCTTATCAATATTGCCATGAAATTGATAAATAAAGACCAACTCTTTATTTTTGTTTTTAACCCACGTAGATAATTCCCATCCATTAATCCATTTTGTGGACCAATAGCTGCCATTCTGATGGAAGCTGTCACTTCTTAACAATAGGCATTCTGTGACTATGTTGACAGCACTTTGGGTGAAGATCCTAACTGGTCTTAGATATACATAGGGAGAAATTTGCTCAGCCAGTGTCAGTCTTAAGCATGCGTATCAGAAGATCTTTCTAGAGCTGGGAATTTTCCCATGAAAGGGATTCAGTTAGGGAGAGACACTTGTGCCAGAGTTTTACATTCTTCTTGAACACTGCTTAAGGAACTTAGATGCCATGTCCATTTGGATCTCTGTCTGCACAGAACTTTGTCATGCCAGTGCTTTGAAATGCATCTTGAAGAGAATTCACTAGCACAGAATGAAAGAGAGTGGAAGGGGTTGGTGGGGCTAACCAGGCCCACCCCCCTGCCTAAACCAGGATACCTAGAGCCTCTTGCCCAGGATTCTATCTGGGTGTACTTTTAATGTCTTCAAGATCCAGGCTCCACAATCTTTCTGGGCAGTCTGTGCCGTGGTTCAGTCACCCTGACAGTAAAGAAACATTTACTGATGTTCAAAGGCAATCTCCTGTATTTCAGTGTGTGCCCACTGCCTCTTGTCTTTTCCCTCAGCATCACTGAAAAGACACTGATTCCCTCCCCTTTGCACTATTGCTTCCATATGTATGTGTGATGCCATGTAGAGGTATGTCAAAAACCTCCCTGAAGCCCAGGCAGATAATATTCCCTTCATCTACCAGTCAAGTTGATTCATCAGAGGAGTTTAAAGTGATGTTCAGCATGAAATTCCCCTGAAAAATCATGCTAACTACATTATTTGGTCATCTGTCATGTGCCTGGCAAGGATTTCCAGGAAGAGCTGCTTCATCAACTTCCTGGGGATAAAAAAGAGGCTGGCTGGTTTGTACTATGGCGAGTCCTCTTAATTGCCTTTTTTGAAGATGGGTGTCATTTGCTAACATCCACTCTTTAGCCTCTCTTGTCGTCTACATCTTAGCAAAACGCTTTTCCACTATGTCTGGCTAGGAAAAACTGTGCCAGCACAGAAAACATCTCCCATCGTGTTCTAGAAGTTGCACGGATGTCTGCAAGTGTTTGGCAGGAAGAAAAGAAAAGTTGTCCAAAACAGCTTCCAATCGAATGTTCCTGTGATTGGAAAAGTCAGGAGAGTGCAAAGGTACTGTTTTCTATCAGTTGGCAAGGTGCGCACACAATCCAGTGTTGTACAGCTTGCTTCTTCACCTTCCCGAAGCTGCCGCTCTCGCCGGCTGCCGGAGCCCAAGAAGCGGCTTCTTCGCGCAAAGACGATTGTGCCGCTCACAGGGCTCTCCTTAGCGCGGCTTCTGCCGAAAGACGCCCGGCAGCGGCTCTTACCTCCGGAGAGCATCCTACCTTCGTCTTTAGCTCCTCTTCTCATCTACACCTCGGCAAAAAGCTTTTCCACTATGTCTGGCTAGGAAAAACTGTGCCAGCACAGAAAACATCTCCCATCGTGTTCTAGAAGTTGCACGGATGTCTGCCAAGTGTTTGGCAGGAAGAAAAGAAAAGTTGTCCAAAACAGCTTCCAATCGAATGTTCCTGTGATTGGAAAAGTCAGGAGAGTGCAAAGGTACTGTTTTCTATCAGTTGGCAAGGTGCGCACACAATCCCAGTGTTGTACAGCTTGCTTCTTCACCTTCCCGAAGCTGCCGCTCTCGCCGGCTGCCGGAGCCTAAGAAGCGGCTTCTTCGCGCAAAGACGATTGTGCCGCTCACAGTGCTCACTTTAGCGCGGCTTCTGCCGAAAGACGCCCGGCAGCGGCTCTTACCTCCGGAGAGCATCCTACCTTCGTCTTTCGCGTCTTTTGTAGTCTACATCTTAGCAAAACGCTTTTCCACTATGTCTGGCTAGGAAAAACTGTGCCAGCACAGAAAACATCTCCCATCGTGTTCTAGAAGTTGCACGGATGTCTGCCAAGTGTTTGGCAGGAAGAAAAGAAAAGTTGTCCAAAACAGCTTCCAATCGAATGTTCCTGTGATTGGAAAAGTCAGGAGAGTGCAAAGGTACTGTTTTCTATCAGTTGGCAAGGTGCGCACACAATCCCAGTGTTGTACAGCTTGCTTCTTCACCTTCCCGAAGCTGCCGCTCTCGCCGGCTGCCGGAGCCCAAGAAGCGGCTTCTTCGCGCAAAGACGATTGTGCCGCTCACAGGGCTCTCCTTAGCGCGGCTTCTGCCGAAAGACGCCCGGCAGCGGCTCTTACCTCCGGAGAGCATCCTACCTTCGTCTTTCGCGTCTTTTGTAGTCTACATCTTAGCAAAACGCTTTTCCACTATGTCTGGCTAGGAAAAACTGTGCCAGCACAGAAAACATCTCCCATCGTGTTCTAGAAGTTGCACGGATGTCTGCCAAGTGTTTGGCAGGAAGAAAAGAAAAGTTGTCCAAAACAGCTTCCAATCGAATGTTCCTGTGATTGGAAAAGTCAGGAGAGTGCAAAGGTACTGTTTTCTATCAGTTGGCAAGGTGCGCACACAATCCCAGTGTTGTACAGCTTGCTTCTTCACCTTCCCGAAGCTGCCGCTCTCGCCGGCTGCCGGAGCCCAAGAAGCGGCTTCTTCGCGCAAAGACGATTGTGCCGCTCACAGGGCTCTCCTTAGCGCGGCTTCTGCCGAAAGACGCCCGGCAGCGGCTCTTACCTCCGGAGAGCATCCTACCTTCGTCTTTCGCGTCTTTTGTAGTCTACATCTTAGCAAAACGCTTTTCCACTATGTCTGGCTAGGAAAAACTGTGCCAGCACAGAAAACATCTCCCATCGTGTTCTAGAAGTTGCACGGATGTCTGCCAAGTGTTTGGCAGGAAGAAAAGAAAAGTTGTCCAAAACAGCTTCCAATCGAATGTTCCTGTGATTGGAAAAGTCAGGAGAGTGCAAAGGTACTGTTTTCTATCAGTTGGCAAGGTGCGCACACAATCCCAGTGTTGTACAGCTTGCTTCTTCACCTTCCCGAAGCTGCCGCTCTCGCCGGCTGCCGGAGCCCAAGAAGCGGCTTCTTCGCGCAAAGACGATTGTGCCGCTCACAGTGCTCTCCTTAGCGCGGCTTCTGCCGAAAGACGCCCGGCAGCGGCTCTTACCTCCGGAGAGCATCCTACCTTCGTCTTTCGCGTCTTTTGTAGTCTACATCTTAGCAAAACGCTTTTCCACTATGTCTGGCTAGGAAAAACTGTGCCAGCACAGAAAACATCTCCCATCGTGTTCTAGAAGTTGCACGGATGTCTGCCAAGTGTTTGGCAGGAAGAAAAGAAAAGTTGTCCAAAACAGCTTCCAATCGAATGTTCCTGTGATTGGAAAAGTCAGGAGAGTGCAAAGGTACTGTTTTCTATCAGTTGGCAAGGTGCGCACACAATCCCAGTGTTGTACAGCTTGCTTCTTCACCTTCCCGAAGCTGCCGCTCTCGCCGGCTGCCGGAGCCCAAGAAGCGGCTTCTTCGCGCAAAGACGATTGTGCCGCTCACAGTGCTCTCCTTAGCGCGGCTTCTGCCGAAAGACGCCCGGCAGCGGCTCTTACCTCCGGAGAGCATCCTACCTTCGTCTTTCGCGTCTTTTGTAGTCTACATCTTAGCAAAACGCTTTTCCACTATGTCTGGCTAGGAAAAACTGTGCCAGCACAGAAAACATCTCCCATCGTGTTCTAGAAGTTGCACGGATGTCTGCCAAGTGTTTGGCAGGAAGAAAAGAAAAGTTGTCCAAAACAGCTTCCAATCGAATGTTCCTGTGATTGGAAAAGTCAGGAGAGTGCAAAGGTACTGTTTTCTATCAGTTGGCAAGGTGCGCACACAATCCCAGTGTTGTACAGCTTGCTTCTTCACCTTCCCGAAGCTGCCGCTCTCGCCGGCTGCCGGAGCCCAAGAAGCGGCTTCTTCGCGCAAAGACGATTGTGCCGCTCACAGTGCTCTCCTTAGCGCGGCTTCTGCCGAAAGACGCCCGGCAGCGGCTCTTACCTCCGGAGAGCATCCTACCTTCGTCTTTCGCGTCTTTTGTAGTCTACATCTTAGCAAAACGCTTTTCCACTATGTCTGGCTAGGAAAAACTGTGCCAGCACAGAAAACATCTCCCATCGTGTTCTAGAAGTTGCACGGATGTCTGCCAAGTGTTTGGCAGGAAGAAAAGAAAAGTTGTCCAAAACAGCTTCCAATCGAATGTTCCTGTGATTGGAAAAGTCAGGAGAGTGCAAAGGTACTGTTTTCTATCAGTTGGCAAGGTGCGCACACAATCCCAGTGTTGTACAGCTTGCTTCTTCACCTTCCCGAAGCTGCCGCTCTCGCCGGCTGCCGGAGCCCAAGAAGCGGCTTCTTCGCGCAAAGACGATTGTGCCGCTCACAGGGCTCTCCTTAGCGCGGCTTCTGCCGAAAGACGCCCGGCAGCGGCTCTTACCTCCGGAGAGCATCCTAGCTTCGTCTTTCGCGTCTTTTGTAGTCTACATCTTAGCAAAACGCTTTTCCACTATGTCTGGCTAGGAAAAACTGTGCCAGCACAGAAAACATCTCCCATCGTGTTCTAGAAGTTGCACGGATGTCTGCCAAGTGTTTGGCAGGAAGAAAAGAAAAGTTGTCCAAAACAGCTTCCAATCGAATGTTCCTGTGATTGGAAAAGTCAGGAGAGTGCAAAGGTACTGTTTTCTATCAATTGGCAAGGTGCGCACACAATCCCAGTGTTGTACAGCTTGCTTCTTCACCTTCCCGAAGCTGCCGCTCTCGCCGGCTGCCGGAGCCCAAGAAGCGGCTTCTTCGCGCAAAGACGATTGTGCCGCTCACAGTGCTCTCCTTAGCGCAGCTTCTGCCGAAAGACGCCCGGCAGCGGCTCTTACCTCCTGAGAGTGGCAGCTTCGGGAAGGTGAAGAAGCAAGCTGTACAACACTGGGATTGTGTGCGCACCTTGCCAACTGATAGAAAACAGTACCTTTGCACTCTCCTGACTTTTCCAATCACAGGAACATTCGATTGGAAGCTGTTTTGGACAACTTTTCTTTTCTTCCTGCCAAACACTTGGCAGACATCCGTGCAACTTCTAGAAAACGATGGGAGATGTTTTCTGTGCTGGCACGGGTTTTCCTAGCCAGACATAGTGGAAAAGCGTTTTGCTAAGATGTAGACTACAAAAGACGCGAAAGACGAAGCTAGGATGCTCTCCGGAGGTAAGAGCCGCTGCCGGGCGTCTTTCGGCAGAAGCCGCGCTAAGGAGAGCACTGTGAGCGGCACAATCGTCTTTGCGCGAAGAAGCCGCTTCTTGGGCTCCGGCAGCCGGCGAGAGCGGCAGCTTCGGGAAGGTGAAGAAGCAAGCTGTACAACACTGGGATTGTGTGCGCACCTTGCCAACTGATAGAAAACAGTACCTTTGCACTCTCCTGACTTTTCCAATCACAGGAACATTCGATTGGAAGCTGTTTTGGACAACTTTTCTTTTCTTCCTGCCAAACACTTGGCAGACATCCGTGCAACTTCTAGAACACGATGGGAGATGTTTTCTGTGCTGGCACAGTTTTTACTAGCCAGACATAGTGGAAAAGCGTTTTGCTAAGATGTAGACTACAAAAGACGCGAAAGACGAAGGTAGGATGCTCTCCGGAGGTAAGAGCCGCTGCCGGGCGTCTTTCGGCAGAAGCCGCGCTAAGGAGAGCACTGTGAGCGGCACAATCGTCTTTGCGCGAAGAAGCCGCTTCTTGGGCTCCGGCAGCCGGCGAGAGCGGCAGCTTCGGGAAGGTGAAGAAGCAAGCTGTACAACACTGGGATTGTGTGCGCACCTTGCCAACTGATAGAAAACAGTACCTTTGCACTCTCCTGACTTTTCCAATCACAGGAACATTCGATTGGAAGCTGTTTTGGACAACTTTTCTTTTCTTCCTGCCAAACACTTGGCAGACATCCGTGCAACTTCTAGAACACGATGGGAGATGTTTTCTGTGCTGGCACAGTTTTTACTAGCCAGACATAGTGGAAAAGCGTTTTGCTAAGATGTAGACTACAAAAGACGCGAAAGACGAAGGTAGGATGCTCTCCGGAGGTAAGAGCCGCTGCCGGGCGTCTTTCGGCAGAAGCCGCGCTAAGGAGAGCACTGTGAGCGGCACAATCGTCTTTGCGCGAAGAAGCCGCTTCTTGGGCTCCGGCAGCCGGCGAGAGCGGCAGCTTCGGGAAGGTGAAGAAGCAAGCTGTACAACACTGGGATTGTGTGCGCACCTTGCCAACTGATAGAAAACAGTACCTTTGCACTCTCCTGACTTTTCCAATCACAGGAACATTCGATTGGAAGCTGTTTTGGACAACTTTTCTTTTCTTCCTGCCAAACACTTGGCAGACATCCGTGCAACTTCTAGAACACGATGGGAGATGTTTTCTGTGCTGGCACAGTTTTTCCTAGCCAGACATAGTGGAAAAGCTTTTTGCCGAGGTGTAGATGAGAAGAGGAGCTAAAGACGAAGGTAGGATGCTCTCCGGAGGTAAGAGCCGCTGCCGGGCGTCTTTCGGCAGAAGCCGCGCTAAGGAGAGCCCTGTGAGCGGCACAATCGTCTTTGCGCGAAGAAGCCGCTTCTTGGGCTCCGGCAGCCGGCGAGAGCGGCAGCTTCGGGAAGGTGAAGAAGCAAGCTGTACAACACTGGGATTGTGTGCGCACCTTGCCAACTGATAGAAAACAGTACCTTTGCACTCTCCTGACTTTTCCAATCACAGGAACATTCGATTGGAAGCTGTTTTGGACAACTTTTCTTTTCTTCCTGCCAAACACTTGGCAGACATCCGTGCAACTTCTAGAACACGATGGGAGATGTTTTCTGTGCTGGCACAGTTTTTCCTAGCCAGACATAGTGGAAAAGCGTTTTGCTAAGATGTAGACGACAAGAGAGGCTAAAGAGTGGATGTTAGCAAATGACACCCATCTTCAAAAAAGGCAATTAAGAGGACTCGCCATAGTACAAACCAGCCAGCCTCTTTTTTATCCCCAGGAAGTTGATGAAGCAGCTCTTCCTGGAAATCCTTGCCAGGCACATGACAGATGACCAAATAATGTAGTTAGCATGATTTTTCAGGGGAATTTCATGCTGAACATCACTTTAAACTCCTCTGATGAATCAACTTGACTGGTAGATGAAGGGAATATTATCTGCCTGGGCTTCAGGGAGGTTTTTGACATACCTCTACATGGCATCACACATACATATGGAAGCAATAGTGCAAAGGGGAGGGAATCAGTGTCTTTTCAGTGATGCTGAGGGAAAAGACAAGAGGCAGTGGGCACACACTGAAATACAGGAGATTGCCTTTGAACATCAGTAAATGTTTCTTTACTGTCAGGGTGACTGAACCACGGCACAGACTGCCCAGAAAGATTGTGGAGCCTGGATCTTTGAAGACATTAAAAGTACACCCAGATAGAATCCTGGGCAAGAGGCTCTAGGTATCCTGGTTTAGGCAGGGGGGTTGGGCCTGGTTAGCCCCACCAACCCCTTCCACTCTCTTTCATTCTGTGCTAGTGAATTCTCTTCAAGATGCATTTCAAAGCACTGGCATGACAAAGTTCTGTGCAGACAGAGATCCAAATGGACATGGCATCTAAGTTCCTTAAGCAGTGTTCAAGAAGAATGTAAAACTCTGGCACAAGTGTCTCTTCCCTAACTGAATCCCTTTCATGGGAAAATTCCCAGCTCTAGAAAGATCTTCTGATACGCATGCTTAAGACTGACACTGGCTGAGCAAATTTCTCCCTATGTATATCTAAGACCAGTTAGGATCTTCACCCAAAGTGCTGTCAACATAGTCACAGAATGCCTATTGTTAAGAAGTGACAGCTTCCATCAGAATGGCAGCTATTGGTCCACAAAATGGATTAATGGATGGGAATTATCTACGTGGGTTAAAAACAAAAATAAAGAGTTGGTCTTTATTTATCAATTTCATGGCAATATTGATAAGGGAAGAAAAAGATCTAAGTCCTTGACTTTCTGGACTCGAGGAAAGATTTTAAAAATTCCTTGTAAAAATGTATGATCACAATCAGACTATTGAAACCATTTTAGTTGGGAACAAAGTTCCAAAATTGTCTAGATAGTGGCAAAGAAGCCAAGAAAATAGGAAAGAAACAAAAAGAGAGCAAAAGAGTCAGCTTCAGTGTACAAGCTCGTTCTAGAAGTAGTCTGCTGGGAAAAGGAACCCCCAGCTAAATTTCCAATGTATTCCTGCGCTTGATTCAGTAACTGGTCAATGTAAAAACCAATCCTTTTGTACAACTTCTTCCAGCAACAAAAACTCCAACAGGTTGACACTACCATCATGCCTGTTCCAGACATATTTAAAAGAGAAATGATGATTTTCTTGAAAACCTACTTACATAAAAGTTGCAAGATGGTGGAGGGATTCCCACATCCTCCTTCCTCCATCTGGCTTGAAAGTATATTTGATAAAATATGCAACAAAGCACATGATTTATAAGGGAGAGTCAAATGGATGATTTGGGAATCGATCTCTTGTTGATAGTAAACTTCATATCCACTCGGTGTGACCTTTTTAAAACAAAATGTGGAGCTGAGGCATGAATCTGCCACAACAATTGTAAAGCAAACATACACACTCCCCTTCATATGCCCCCCCCTCCACACACACCTAGGCACACACAGAGATCAGCATAGCAGATCATGAACACCTTGGAAAAGACTGAAATGCTAAATGCCTCTCTTGATGGGCAAAAGAGCTGGTGCAGTAATTCAAATGCCTGGTACAAAAATTCTGTTTAATATTTAGCTCCTATTTAAAACACAGCTTTTCATTTCATTCTATTTACAGAATATTTTCATTTCATTTGTTTCTTTAAAATTACTTAGTTCTCACCTGTTGTATGTCTAGGAATATTTTCTTCCAAAAATAGAAAAAAATAGATGATATCTTTTCAGCAGAAAACATTGGTTGATACAATTTTAAACCATCATGATATGGAAGAATTCTTCTGTCCCTCTCGAAGGTGGAAGAAGCATTTGGATCACAGATCATCTACAATGAAATACTTGACATGTTTAAGATGCTTTCAATCAATTTTGATTGTCAATTGCTTATTTGTTGTAAACAGTAATTTTTCAGTGAAGGGAAAGTGTGTGTGGTATATCTACATGATATGTTCAAAGGCAGTTCCTACTAATGGCCAGGCTGAATTCCAGTAAATAATGTCCCGAATGATATTTTGCCGCCTTCTTTGGCACTTCATGAAATCTTACCCCGATGAAGTGCTGAAACACAGAGATTTTCTCTTAGAGAGTGTCTCATGTTGTAACCTATCCCATGGATTTTATGCTGTAATTCTTATCTCTTTTAAAATTTACTATCTTCTGTACAGTTTTCATGAAACTTTCTGTTACAGTAGTGAATAGCACAGATAAATGTCATTTTGTACAACTTTGAATTTACCCCAAGAGCTGAGAGAAAACTTGATCCTATACTTCAATCCGAGTTTCTTCTATAGTCCAACTTTGTTTCTCTACCATCAAGCTTCTCCTTTGTTGCTGCTCCAAGCCCCGTCCAGGGTGACCTTGAATACTTTCAGGGATGGGACACCCACAACTTCTCTGGGCAACCTGTTCCAGTGTTCCAGCACTCCCACAGTAAAAAAGGCCTTCCTTTCATCTAATATGTGTAGGAAATCATAAATCTAGGCATAGAAGCTTGGAGTGCAAATTTGAAATTCTTTGGATTTGAAGCACATTTTATATGAATACTGACTTACAGATGACTAAAAGATGTTGATGGGCATTTGAGCTGACAAGTTTTGAAAAAGTGCACGGAAATTAAAATTGAAACCACTAAAATTAAAAACTCCTTGCCATTTTCTTTTTCCTCTCCTATTCAAAATTGCATATGTCAGATATCAGTGCTTCATGCAAACCTCTCAGATGCTCTCAGAGAAAAAGCTTTTCTTTCAGACTAAGTTGCGGTTGACATAGAACACTAGCAGGAGTGAAAGATTTTCTGGGCATCGGGGCAGCCCGTTCTCCTTGGATTTGTGTGCAGAATGCATTTTATCCAAACTGGAAAATAGATCCCAGCTCTGTTCTATTCATCATCGTTACTTCATCAGGCCAGAAGATTCTGTGAAAAGTAGCCTGTGGACCTTGAAGACAGCGCATGTGAACCAGATGAGAGGTGATAGAGAAGTTGAGGGAGAGAAGAAAGAGCATGAGGCTGAAACCAGAAAGTATTTCTCCACGTGATCATGGAAGATTGCAGGAGCCACTTGGTACTATCAAACCAGCCCAACTTGGCACTTGTGCCACCTTGGGTCTGGGAGCCATGTTGCATATCGTGCATTTTAAGGAGCCAGCTGGCCACACCCAGCCATATGCCCCCAAACACAAACCAAGGCCCTTTTCTCTGGCAAACAAAACTCAGCTGCCCTGCTTCTGGATGGCAGATTGCAGGAACCACTTGGTACTATCAAACCAGCCCAACTTGGCACTGGTGCCACCATGGGTCTGGTCACCATCCTGCCTATCGTAGCTTTTCAGGAGCCAGCCGGTCACTCTCAGCCATAGGCCCCCAAACACAAACCTCGGCCCGTTTCCCTGGCAAACAAAAGTAAGCTGCCCCGCTTCTGGATGGCAGATTGCAGGAGCTACTTAGTACTATCAAATCAGCCCGACTTGGCACAGGTGCCACCTTGGATCTGGGAACCATCCTGTGTATCGTGGATTTTCAGGGGCCAGCCGGCCACTCTCAGCCATATGCCCCCAAAAACAAACCACGGACCTTTTCTCTGGCAAACAAAAATCAGCTGCCCCACTTCTGGATGGCAGATTGCAGGAGCCACTTGGGACTATCACACCAGCACAACATGGCACTGCTGCCACCTTGGATCTGGGAACAATCCTGCGTATCGTACATATTCAGGAACCAGCCGAACACTCCCAGCCACAGGCCCCCAAACACAAACAACGGCCCTTTTCTCTGGCAAACAAAACTCAACTGCCCCTCTTCTGGATGGCAAATTGCAGGACGCACTTGGTACTACAAAAAGAGCCCGACTTGGCACAGGTGCCACCTTGGCTCTGGGAACCATCCTGCGTATCGAGCATTTTAAGGAGCCAGCCGGCAATTCCCAGCCGTATGCCCCAAAAAGAAACCATGGACCTTTTCTCTGGCAAAAAAAACTCAGCTGTCCCGCTTCTGGATGGCAGATTGCAGGAGTTACTTTGAACCATACAACCAGCCTTACTTGGCACTGGTGCCACCTTGGATCTGGGAACCATCCTGCCTATCGTTGATTTTCAGGGGCCAGCCGGCCACTCTCAGCCATAGGCCCCCAAACACAAACCACAGCCCTTTTCTCTAGCAAACAAAATTCAACTGCCCCGCTTCTGGATGGCAAATTGCAGGAGCCACTGGGTACTACAAAAACAGCCTGACTTGGCACTGGTGCCACCTTGCGCCTGGTTACCATGCGGCGTATCGTGCATTTTAAGGAGCCAGGTGGCCACTCCCAGCCATATGCCCCCAAACACAACCCACGGCCCTTTTCTCTGGCAAACAAAACTCAGCTGCCCCGCTTCTGGATGGCAGATTGCAGGAGACACTTGGTACTATCAAACCAGCCCGACTTGGCACTGGTGCCACCTTGGGTCTGGGAACCATCCTGCGTATTGTGGATTGTCAGGAGACAGCCGACCACTCTCGGCCACAGAGCCCAATCAAAAACAAAGGTCCGTTTCCCTGGCAAAAAAAACTCAGCTGCCCCGCTTCTGGATGGGAGATTGCAGGAGGCACTTGACACTGTCAAACGAGCCCCGCTTGGCACTGGTGCCACCTTGGGTCTGGGAACCATGCTGCGTATCGTGGATTTTCAGGAGCCAGCCGGCCACTGCCAGCCACAGGCCCCCAAACACAAACCACAGCCTTTTTCTCTGGCAAACAAAACTCAGCTGCCCCGCTTCTGGATGGCAGATTGCAGGAGCCACTTGGTACTATCAAACCAGCCCGACTTGGCACTGGTGCCACCTTGGGTCTGGGAACCATCCTGCCTATCGTGGATTTTAAGGAGCCAGCCGGCTACTCCCAGCCACAGGCCCCCAACAAAAACCACGGCCCTTTTTTCTCGCAAACAAAACTTAGCTGCCTCACTTCTGGATGGCAGATTGCAGGAGCCACTTGGTGTAATCAAACCAGCCCGACTTGGCACTGGTGCCACCTTGGGTCTGGGAACCATCCTGCGTATCGTGGATTCTAAGGAGCCAGCCGGCCACTCCTAGCCACAGGCCCCCAAACAAAATCAACGGCGCTGTTCCCTGGAAAACAAAACACGCCTGCCAACTTTTTGATGGAGTTTGCAGGAGCCACTTGGTACTATCAAACCAGCCCGACTTGGCACTGGTGCCACCTTGGGTCTGGGAACCATCCTGCGTATCGTGGATTCTAAGGAGCCAGCCGGCCACTCCTAGCCACAGGCCCCCAAACAAAAACCTAGGCCTATTTCTCTGGCAAACAAAAGTAAGCTGCCCTGCTTCTGGATGGCAGATTGCAGGAGACACTTGGTACTATCAAACCAGCCCAACTTGGCACTGGTGCCACCTTGGATCTGGGAACCATGCTCTGTATCGTGGATATTCAGGGGCCAGCCGGCCGCTCTCAGCCATATGTCCCCAAACAGAAACCTCGGCCCGTTTCTCTGGCAAACAAAACTCAACTGCCCCTCTTCTGGATGGCAAATTGCAGGATGAACTTGATACTAAAACCGCAGGCCGACTTGGTAGTGGTGACACCTTGGGCCTGGGAATCATCATGCGTATCGAGCATTTTAAGGAGCCAGCCGGCCACTCCCAGCAATATGCCCCCAAAAACAATCCACGGAATTTTCCTCTGGCAAACAAAAATCAGCTGCCTCGCTTCTGGATGGCAGATTGCAGGAGCCACTTTGCACCATCAAACCAGCCCGACTTGGCACTGGTGCCACATTGCATCTGGGAACCATGCTGCCTAGCGTGGATTTTCAGGAGCCAGCCGGCCACTCTCAGCTATATGCCCCCAAACAAAACCCACGGCCCGTTTCCCTGGCAAACAAAATTAAGCTGCCCCGCTTCTGGATGGCAGATTGCAGGACGCACTTGGTAGTATCAAACCAGCCCGACTTGGCACTGGTGCCACCTTGGGTCTGGGAACCATCCTGCGTATCGTGGAGTCTAAGGAGCCAGCCGGTCACTCCCAGCCACAGGCCCCCAAATACAAACAATGTCGCTTTTCCCTGGAAAACAAAACTCGCCTGCCAACTTTTTGATGGCAGATTGCAGGAGCCACTTGGTACTATCAAACCAGCCCAACTTGGCACTGGTGCCACCATGGGTCTGGTAACCATCCTGCCTATCGTAGCTTTCCAGGAGCCAGCCGGTCACTCCCAGCCATAGGTCCCCAGTCACAAACCTCGGCCCGTTTCCCTGGCAAACAAAAGTAAGCTACCCCGCTTCTGGATGGCAGATTGCAGGACCACTTGGTACTATCAAACCAGCCCAACTTGGCACTGGTGCCACCTTGGGTCTGGGAACCATGCTGCGTAACACAGATTCTAAGGCGCCAGTCGGCCACTACGAGCCACAAGCCCCCAAACACAAACAACGGCGCTATTCTCTGGCAAACAAAACTCAACTGCCCCTCTTCTGGATGGCAAATTGCAGGACGCACTTGGTACTATAAAAACAGCCCGACTTGGCACTGGTGCCCCCTTGGGTCTGGGAACCATCCTGCGTATCGATCTTTTTAATGAGACAGCCGGCCACTCCCAGCCATATGCCCCCAAACACAACCCACGGCCCTTTTCTCTGGCAAACAAAACTCAACTGCACCGCTTCTGGATGGCAGATTGCAGGAGCCACTTGGTACTATCAAACCAGCCCGACTTGGCACTGGTGCCACCTTGGGTCTGGGAACCATCCTGCGTATTGTGGGTTGTCAGGAGCCAGCCGAACACTCTCGGCCACAGACCCCAATTAAAAACAACGGCCCGTTTCACAGGCAAACAAAACTCAGCTGCCCCGCTTCTGGATGGGAGATTGCAGGAGCCACTGGGTACTATGAAACCAGCCCTACTTGGCACTGATGCCACCTTGGGTCTGGGAACCATGCTGCGTATCATGGATTTTCAGGAGCCAGCCGGCCACTGCCAGCCACAGGCCCCGAAACACAAACAACAGCCTTTTTGTCTGGCAAACAAAATTCAGCTGCCCCGCTTCTGGATGGCAGATTGCAGGAACCACTTGGTACTAACAAACCAGCCCGACTTGGCACTGATGCCACCTTGGGTCTGGGAACCATCCGGCGTATCGTGGATTCTAAGGAGCCAGCTGGCCACTCCCAGCCACAGGCCCCAAAACACACACAACGGTGCTTTTCCCTGGAAAACAAAACTCGCCTGCCAAACTTTTGATGGCAGATTGCAGGAGCCACTTGGTATTATCAAACCAGCCCAACTTGGCACTGGTGCCACCATGGGTCTGGTCACCATCCTGCCTATCGTAGCTTTTCAGGAGCCAGCCAGCCACCCCCAGCCAGAGGCCCCCAGACAAATATTTCGGCCCGTTTCCCTGGCAAACAAAAGTAAGCTGCCCCGCTTCTGGATGGCAGATTGCAGGAGCCACTTGGTACCATCAAACCAGCCCAACTTGGCACTGGTGCCAACTCAGGTCTGGGAAACATCCTGCCTATCGTGGGTTCTAAGGAGCCAGCTGGCCACTCCCAGCCACAGGCCCCCAAACACAAACAACGGCGCTTTTCCCTGGAAAACAAAACTCGCCTGCCAACTTTTTGATGGCAGATTGCAGGAGCCACTTGGTACTATCAAACCAGCCCAACTTGGCACTGGTGCCACCATGGGTCTGGTCACCATCCTGCCTATCGTAGCTTTTCAGGAGCCAGCCGGCCACTCCCCGCCATAGGCCCCCAGACACAAACCTCGGCCCGTTTCCCTGGCAAACAAAAGTAAGCTGCCCCGCTTCTGCATGGCAGATTGCAGGAGCTACTTAGTACTATCAAACCAGCCCGACTTGGCACTGGTGACACCACTGGTCTGGGAACCATCCTGCCTATCGTGGATTTTCAGGGGCCAGCCGGCCACTCTCAGCCATATGCCCCCAAAAACAAACCACGGCCCTTTTCTCTGGCAAACAAAACTCAACTGCCCCTCTTCTGGATGGCAAATTTTAGGACGCACTTTGTACTACGAAAACCGCCCGACGTGGCACTGGTGCCACCTTGTGTCAGGGAACCATCCTGCATATCGAGCTTTTTAAGGAGCCAGCCGGCCACGCCCAGCCATATACCCCCAAAAACAAACCACGGACCATTTCTCTTGGAAACAAAAATCCGCTGCCCCGCGTCTGGATGGCAGATTGCAGGAGCCACTTTGCACCATCAAACCAGCCCGACTTGGCACTGGTGCCACCTTGGGTCTGGGAACAATCCTGCATATCGTGGATTCTAAGGAGCCAGCCGGCCACTCCCTGCCATAGGCCCCCAAACAAAAACAACGGCGCTTTTCCCTGGAAAACAAAATTCGCCTGCCAGCATTTTGATGGCAGATTGCAGGAGCCACTTGGTACTATCAAATCATCCCAACTTGGCACTGGTGCCACTATGGGTCTGGGAACCATCCTGCCTATTGTAGCATTTCAGGAGCCAGCCGGTCACTCCCAGCCATAGGCCCCCAGACACAAACCTCGGACCGTTTCCCTGGCAAACAAAATTAAGCTGCCCCGATTCTGGATGGCAGATTGCAGGAGCCACTTGGTTGTGTCAAACCAGCCCGACTTGGAACTGGTGCCACCTTGGGTCTGGGAACCATCCTGCGTAACGTGGATTCTAAGCAGCCACCCGGCCACTCTGAGCCACAGGCCCCCAAACACAAACAACGGTGCTTTTCCCTGGAAACCAAAACTCGCCTGCCAACTTTTTGATGGCAGATTGCAGGAGCCACTTGGTACTATCAAACCAGCCCAACTTGGCACTGGTGCCACCTCTGGTCTGGGAACCATCCTGCCTATCGTAGCTTTTCAGGAGCCAGCCGGTCACTCCCAGCCATAGACCCCCAGACACAAACCTCGGCCCCTTTCCCTGGAAAACAAAAGTAAGTTACCCCGATTCTGGATGGCAGATTGCAGGAGCCACTTGGTACTATCAAATCAGCCCAACTTGGCACTGGTGCCACCATGGGTCTGGTAAACATCCTGCCTATCGTAGCTTTTCAGGAGCCAGCCGGTCACTCCCTGCCATAGGCCCCCGGACACAAACCTCGGCCCGTTTCCCTGGCAAACAAAAGTAAGCTGCCCCGCTTTTGGATGGCAGATTGCAGGATGCAGTTGGTACTTACAAACCAGCCCGACTTGGCCCTGGTGCCACCTCTGGTCTGGGAACCATGCTGCGTAACGTAGATTCTACGAGGACAGGCGGCCACTCCCAGCCACAGGCCTCTAAACAAAAACAACGGCGCTTTTCCCTGGAAAACAAAACTCGCCTGCCAACTTCTTGATGGCAGATTGCAGGAGCCACTTGGTACTATCAAACCAGCCCAACTTGGCACTGGTGCCACCATGGGTCTGGTCACCATCCTGCCTATCGTAGCTTTTCAGGAGCCAGCCGCTCACTCCCAGCCATAGGCCCCCAGACAAAAACCTCGGCACGTTTCCCTGGCAAACAAAAGTAGGCTTCCCCGCTTCTGGATGGCAAATTGCAGGACGCACTTGGTACTACGAAAACAGCCCGACTTGGCACTGATGCCACCTTGGGTCAGGGAACAATCCTGTGTATAGAGCTTTTTAAGGAGCCAGCCGGCCACGTCCAGTCATATACCCCCAAAAAAAAAACCACGGAACTTTCCTCCAGCAAACAAAAATCCGCTGCCCCGCGTCTGGATGGCAGATTGCAGGAGCTATTTAGTATTATCAAACCAGCCCGACTTGGCACTGGTGGCACCATGAGTCTGGTAACCATCCTGCCTATCGTAGCTTTTCAGTAGTCAGCCGGTCACTCCCAGCCATAGGCCCCCAGACAAATACCTCGGCCCCTTTCCCTGGGAAACAAAAGTAAGCTGTCCCGCTTCTGGATGGCAGATTGCAGGAGCCACATGGTACTATCAAACCAGCCCAACTTGTTCCCAGACCCAAGGTGGCACCAGTGCCAAGTGGGGCTGGTTTGATGGTGCAACGTGGCTCCTGCAATCTGCCATCCAAAAGCGGGGCAGCTTACTTTTGTTTGCCAGGGAAACGGGCCGAGGTTTGTGTCTGGGGGTCTATGGCTGGGAGTGACCGGCTGGCTCCTGAAAAGCTACGATAGGCAGGATGGTTCCCAGACCAGTGGTGGCACCAGTGCCAATGTTGGGCTGGTTTGATAGTACCAAGTGGCTCCTGAAATCTGCCATCAAAAAGTTGGCAGGCGAGTTTTGTTTTCCAGGGAAAAGCGCCGTAGTTTTTGTTTGGGGGCCTGTGGCTCAGAGTGGCCGGGTGGCTGCTTAGAATCCACGATACGCAGGATGGTTCCCAGACCCAAGGTGGCACCAGTGCCAAGTCGGGCTGGTTTGACACAACCAAGTGGCTCCTGCAATCTGCCATCCAGAATCGGGGCAGCTTAATTTTGTTTGCCAGGGAAACGGTCCGAGGTTTGTGTCTGGGGGCCTATGGCTGGGAGTGACCGGCTGGCTCCTGAAATGCTACAATAGGCAGGATGGTTCCCAGACCCAGAGTGGCACCAGTGCCAAGTTGGGATGATTTGATAGTACCAAGTGGCTCCTGCAATCTGCCATCAAAAAGTTGGCAGGCGAATTTTGTTTTCCAGGGAAAAGCGCCGTTGTTTGTGTTTGGGGGCCTGTGGCTGGGAGTGGCCGGCTGGCTCCTTAGAATCCACGATATGCAGGATGGTTCCCAGACCCAAGGTGGCACCAGTGCCAAGTCGGGCTGGTTTGATGGTGCAAAGTGGCTCCTGCAATCTGCCATCCAGACGCGGGGCAGCGGATTTTTGTTTCCAAGAGAAATGGTCCGTGGTTTGTTTTTGGGGGTTTATGGCTGGGTGTGGCCGGCTGGCTCCTTAAAAAGCTCGATATGCAGGATGGTTCCCTGACACAAGGTGGCACCAGTGCCACGTCGGGCGGTTTTCGTAGTACAAAGTGCGTCCTAAAATTTGCCATCCAGAAGAGGGGCAGTTGAGTTTTGTTTGCCAGAGAAAAGGGCCGTGGTTTGTTTTTGGGGGCATATGGCTGAGAGTGGCCGGCTGGCTCCTGAAAAGCTACGATAGGCAGGATGTTTACCAGACCCATGGTGGCACCAGTGCCAAGGTGGGCTGATTTGATAGTACCAAGTGGCTCCTGCAATCTGCCATCCAGAATCGGGGTAGCTTACTTTTGTTTTCCAGGGAAACGGGCCGAGGTTTGTGTCTGGGGGTCTATGGTTGGGAGTGGCCGGCTGGCTCCTTAGAAACCACGATACGCAGCATGGTTCCCAGACAAGAGGTGCCACCAGTGCCAAGTTGGGCTGGTTTGATACTACCAAGTGGTTCCTGCAATCTGCCATCCAGAAGCGGGGCAGCTTACTTTTGTTTGCCAGGGAAACGGGCCGAGGTTTTTGTCTGGGGGCCTATGGCTGGGAGTGACCGGCTGGCTCCTGAAAAGCTACGATAGGCAGGATGGTGACCAGACCCATGGTGGCAACAGTGCCAAGTTGGGCTGGTTTGATAGTACCAAGTGGCTCCTGCAATCTGCCATCAAAAAGTTGGCAGGCGAGTTTTGTTAACCAGGGAAAAGCGCCGTTGTTTGTGTTTGGGTGCCTGTGGCTGGGAGTGGCCGGCTGGCTCTTTAGAATCCACGATACGCAGGATGGTTCCCAGACCAGTGGTGGCACCAGTGCCAAGTCGGGCGGGTTAGATAGTAACAAGTGCGTCCTACAATCTGCCATCCAGAAGCGGGGCAGCTTACTTTTGTTTGCCAGGGAAACGGGCCGAGGTTTTTGTCTGGGGGCCTATGGCTGGGAGTGACCGGCTGGCTCGTGAAAAGCTACGATAGGCAGGATGGTGACCAGACCCATGGCGGCACCAGTGCCAAGTTGGGCTGGTTTGATAGTAGCAAGTGGCTCCTGCAATCTGCCATCAAAAAGTTGGCAGGCGAGTTTTGTTTTCCAGGGAAAAGCGCCGTTGTTTGTGTTTGGCGGCCTGTGGCTGGGAGTGGTCGGCTGGCTCCTTAGAATCCACGATACGCAGGATGGTTCCCAGACCAGAGGTGGCACCAGTGCCAAGTCGGGCTGGTTTGATAGTACCAAGTGGCTCCTGCAATCTGCCATCCAGAAGCGGGGCAGCTTACTTTTGTTTGCCAGGGAAACGGGCCGAGCTTTGTGTCTGGGGGCCTATGGCTGGGAGTGACCGGCTGGCTCCTGAAAAGCTACGATAGGCAGGATGGTGACCAGACCCATGGTGGCACCAGTGCCAAGTTGGGCTGGTTTGATAGTACCAAGTGGCTCCTGCAATCTGCCATCAAAAAGTTTGCAGGCAAGTTTTCTTTACCAGGGAAAAGCGCCGTTGTTTTTGTTTGGGGGCCTATGGCTGGGAGTGGCCGGCTGGCTCCTTAGAATCCACGATACGCAGGATGGTTCCTAGACTTGACGTGGCACCAGTGCCAAGTTGGGCTGGTTTGATAGTACCAAGTGCGTCCTGCAATCTGCCATCCAGAAGTGGGGTAGCTTACTTTTGTTTGCCAGGGAAACGGGCCGAGGTTTGTGTCTCGGGGCATATGGCTGGGAGTGACCGGCTGGCTCCTGAAAAGCTACGATAGGCAGGATGGTGACCAGACCCATGGTGGCACCAGTGCCAAGTTGGGCTGGTTTGATAGTACCAAGTGGCTCCTGCAATCTGCCATCAAAAAGTTGGCAGGCGAGTTTGTTATCCAGGGAAAAGCGCCGTTGTTTGTGCCTGGGGCCCTATCGCCTGGAGTGGACGGATGGCTAATTAGAATCCACGATACACAGGATGGTTCCCAGACCCATGGTGGCACCAGTGCCAAGTTGGGCTGGTTTGATAGTACCAAGTGGTTCCTGCAATCTGCCATCCAGAAGCGGGGCAGCTTACTTTTGTTTGCCAGGGAAACGGTCCGAGGTTTGTGTCTGGGGTCCTAAGCCTGGAAGTGACCGGCTGGCTCGTGAAAAGCTACGATAGGCAGGATGGTGACCAGACCCATGACGGCACCAGTGCCAAGTTGGGCTGGTTTGATAGTACCAAGTGGCTCCTGCAATCTGCCATCAAAAAGTTGGCAGGCGAGTTTTGTTTTCCAGGGAAAAGCGCCGTTGTTTGTGTTTGGGGGCCTGTGGCTGGGAGTGGCCGGCTGGCTCCTTAGAATCCACGATGCTCAGCATGGTTCCCAGACCTGAGGTGGCACCAGTGCCAAGTTGGGCTGGTTTGATGGTGAAAAGTGGCTCCTGCAATCTGCCATCCAGAAGCGGGGCAGCTTACTTTTGTTTGCCAGGGAAACGGGCCGAGGTTTGTGTCTGGGGGCCTATGGCTGGGAGTGACCGGCTGGCTCCTGAAAAGCTACGATAGGCAGGATGGTGACCAGACCCATGGTGGCACCAGTGTCAAGGTGGGCTGGTTTGATAGTACCAAGTGGCTCCGGCAATCTGCCATCAAAATTTGGCAGGCGAGTTTTGTTTTCCAGGGAAAAGCGCCGTTGTTTTTGTTTGGGGGCCTGTGGCTGGGAGTGGCCGGATGGCTAATTAGAATCCACGATACGCAGCATGGTTCCCAGACCTGAGGTGGCACCAGTGCCAAGTCGGGCTAGTTTGATGGTGCAAAGTGGCTCCTGCAATCTGCCATCCAGAAGCGGGGCAGCTTGCTTTTGTTTGCCAGGGAAACGGGCCGAGGTTTGTGTCTGGGGCCTATGGCTGGGAGTGACCGGCTGGCTCCTGAAAAGCTACGATAGGCAGGATGGTGACCAGACCCAAGGTGGCACCAGTGCCAAGTTGGGTTGGTTTGATAGTACCAAGTGGCTCCTGCAATCTGCCATCAAAACGTTGGCAGGCGAGTTTTGTTTTCCAGGGAAAAGCGCCGTTGTTTGTGTTTGTGGGCCTGTGGCTGGGCGTGGCCGGCTGGCTCCTTAGAATCCACGATACCCAGGCTCATTCCCAGACCTGAGGTGGCAACAGTGCCAAGTCGGGCTAGTTTGATGGTGCAAAGTGGCTCCTGCAATCTGCCATCCAGAAGCGGGACAGCTTACTTTTGTTTGCCAGGGAAACGGGCCGAGGTTTGTGTCTGGGGGCCTATGGCTGGGAGTGACCGGCTGGCTCCTGAAAAGCTACGATAGGCAGGATGGTGACCAGACCCATGGTGGCACCAGTGCCAAGTTGGGCTGGTTTGATAGTACCAAGTGGCTCCTGCAATCTGCCATCAAAAACTTGGCAGGCGAGTTTTGTTTTCCAGGGAAAAGCGCCGTTGTTTGTGTTTGGGGGCCTGTGGCTGGGAGTGGCCGGATGGCTCCTTAGAATCCACGATACTCAGCATGGTTCCCAGACCAGAGGTGGCACCAGTGCCATGTTGGGCTGGTTTGATAGTACCAAGTGGCTCCTGCAATCTGCCATCCAGAAGCGGGGCAGCTTACTTTTGTTTGCCAGGGAAACGGGCCGAGGTTTGTGTCTGGGGGCCTATGGCTGGGAGTGACCGGCTGGCTCCTGAAAAGCTACGATAGGCAGTATGGTGACCAGACCCATGGTGGCACCAGTGCCAAGTTGGGCTGATTTGATAGTACCAAGTGGCTCCTGCAATCTGCCATCAAAAAATTGGCAGGCGAATTTTGTTATCCAGGGAAAAGCGCCGTTGTTTGTGTTTGGGGGCCTGTGGCAGGGAGTTGCCGGCTGGCTCCTGAAAAGCTACGATAGGCAGGATGGTGACCAGACCCATGGTGGCACCAGTGCCAAGTTGGGCTGGTTTGATAGTACCAAGTGGCTCCGGCAATCTGCCATCAAAATTTGGCAGGCGAGTTTTGTTTTCCAGGGAAAAGCGCCGTTGTTTGTGTTTGGGGGCCTTTGGGTGGGAGTGGCCGGATGGCTAATTAGAATCCACGATACGCAGCATGGTTCCCAGACCTGAGGTGGCACCAGTGCCAAGTCGGGCTAGTTTGATGGTGCGAAGTGGCTCCTGCAATCTGCCATCCAGAAGCGGGGCAGCTTAATTTTGTTTGCCAGGGAAACGGGCCGAGCTTTGTGTCTGGGCGCCTATGGCTGGGAGTGACCTGCTAGGTACTGAAAAGCTACGATAGGCAGGATGGTGACCACATCCATGGTGGCACCAGTGCCAAGTTGGGCTGGTTTGATAGTACCAAGTGGCTCCTGCAATCCGCCATCAAAAAGTTGGCAGGCGAGTTTTGTTTTCCAGGGAAAAGCGCCGTTGTTTGTGTTTGGGTGCCTGTGGCAGGGAGTGGCCGGCTGGCTCCTTAGAATCCACGATACGCAGGATGGTTCCCAGACTTGTCGTGGCACCAGTGCCAAGTCGGGCTGGTTTGATAGTACCAAGTGCGTCCTGCAATCTGCCATCCAGAAGCGGGGCAGCTAACTTTTGTTTGCCAGGGAAACGGGCCGAGGTTTGTGTCTAAGGGCCTATGGCTGGGAGTGACCGGTTGGCTCCTGAAAAGCTACGATAGGCAGGATGGTGACCAGACCCATGGTGGCACCAGTGCCAAGTTGGGCTGGTTTGATAGTACCTAGTGGCTCCTGCAATCTGCCATCAAAAAGTTGGCAGGCGAGTTTGTTATCCAGGGAAAAGCGCCGTTGTTTGTGTTTGGGGGCCTGTGGCTGGGAGTGGCCGGCTGGCTCCTTAGAATCCACGATACGGAGGATGGTTCCCAGACCAGTGGTGGTACCAGTGCCAAGTTTTGCTGGTTTGATGGAGAAAACTGGCTCCTGAAATCTGCCATCCACATGCGGGATAACTTACTTTTGTTTGCCAGGGAAACGGGTCGAGGTTTTTGTCTGGGGGCCTATGGCTGGGAGTGACAGGCTGGCTCCTGAAAAGCTACGATAGGCAGGATGGTGACCAGACCCATGGTGGCACCACTGTCAAGTTGGGCTGGTTTGATAGTACCAAGTGGCTCCGGCAATCTGCCATCAAAATTTGGCAGGCGAGTTTTGTTTTCCAGGGAAAAGCGCCGTTGTTTGTGTTTGGGGGCCTGTGGCTGGGAGTGGCCGGCTGGCTCCTTAGAATCCACGATACGCAGCATGGTTCCCAGACCAGAGGTGGCACCAGTGCCAAGTAGGGCTGGTTTTATAGTACCAAGTGGCTCCTGCAATCTTCCATCCAGAAGCGGGGCAGCTTACTTTTGTTTGCCAGGGAAACGGGCCGAGGTTTTTGTCTGGGGGCCTATGGCTTGGAGTGACAGGCTGGCTCCTGAAAAGCTACGATACGCCGGATGGTGACCAGACCCAAGGTGGCACCAGTGCCAAGTTGGGCTGGTTTGATAGTACCAAGTGGTTCCTGCAATCTGCCATCAAAATGTTGGCAGGCGAGTTTTGTTTTCCAGGGAAAAGCGCCGGTGTTTTTTTTTGGGGGCCTGTGGCTGGGAGTGGCCGGCTGGCTCCTTAGAATCCACGATACGCAGGATGGTTCCCAGACCAGAGGTGGCACCAGTACCAAGTCGGGCTGGTTTGATAATAACAAGTGGATCCTGAAATCTGCCATCCAGAAGCGGGGCAGCTTACTTTTGTTTGCCAGGGAAACGGGCCGAGCTTTGTGTCTGGGGGCCTATGGCTGGGAGTGACCGGCTGGCTCCTGAAAAGCTACGATAGGCAGGAAGGTGACCAGACCCATGGTGTCAGCAGTGCCAAGTTGGGCTGGTTTGATAGTACCAAGTGGCTCCTGCAATCTGCCATCAAAAAGTTGGCAGGCGAGTTTTGTTTTCCAGGGAAAAGCGCCGTTGTTTGTGTTTGGGGGCCTGTGCTGGGAGTGGCCGTCTTGCTAATTGGAATCCACGATACGCAGGAGGGTTCCCAGACCTGAGGTGGCACCAGTGACAAGTCGGGCCAGTTTGATGGTGCAAAGTGGCTCCTGCAATCTGCCATCCAGAAGCGGGGCAGCTTACTTTTGTTTGCCAGGGAAACGGGCCGAGGTTTGTGTCCGGGGGCCTATGGCTGGGAGTGACCGGCTGGCACCTGAACAGCTACGATAGGCAGGATGGTGACCAGATCCATGGTGGCACCAGTGCCAAGTTGGGCTGATTTGATAGTACCAAGTGGCTCCTGCAATCTGCCATCAAAAATTTGGCAGGCGAGTTTTGTTTTCCAGGGAAAAGCGCCGTTGTTTGTATTTGGGGGCCTGTGGCTGGGAGTGGCCCGCTGGCTCCTTAGAATCCACGATACGCAGGATGGTTCCCAGACCCAAGGTGGCACCATTTCCAAGTTGGGCTGGTTTGATAGTACCAAGTGCGTCCTGCAATCTGCCATCCAGAAGCGGGGCAGCTTACTTTTGTTTGCCAGGGAAACGGGCCGAGGTTTTTGTCTGGGGGCCTATGGCTGGGAGTGACCGGCTGGCTCCTGAAAAGCTACGATAGGCAGGATGGTGACCAGACCCATGGTGGCACCAGTGCCAAGTTGGGCTGATTTGATAGTACCAAGTGTCTCCTGCAATCTGCCATCAAAAAGTTGGCAGGCGAGTTTTGTTTTCCAGGGAAAAGCGCCGTTGTTTGTGTTTGGGGGCCTGTGGCTGGGAATGGCCAGCTGGCTCCTTAGAATCCACGATACGCAGGATGGTTCCCAGACCCAAGGTGGCACCAGTGCCAAGTTGGGCTGGTTTGATAGTACCAAGTGTCTCCTGCAATCTGCCATCCAGAAGCAGGGCAGCTTACTTTTGTTTGCCAGAGAAATAGGCCTAGGTTTTTGTTTGGGGGCCTGTGGCTAGGAGTGGCCGGCTGGCTCCTAAGAATCCACGATACGCAGGATGTTTCCCAGACCCAAAGTGGCACCAGTGCCAAGTCGGGCTGGTTTGATAGTACCAAGTGGCTCCTGCAAACTCCATCAAAAACTTGGCAGGCGTGTTTTGTTTTCCAGGGAACAGCGCCGTTTATTTTGTTTGGGGGCCTGTGGCTGGGAGTGGCCGGCTGGCTCCTTAGAATCCACGATACGCAGGATGGTTCCCAGACCCAAGGTGGCACCAGTGCCAAGTCGGGCTGGTTTGATTACACCAAGTGGCTCCTGCAATCTGCCATCCAGAAGCGGGGCAGCTAAGTTTTGTTTGCCAGAGAAAAAGGCTGTGGTTTGTGTTTGGGGGCCTGTGGCTGGCAGTGGCCGGCTGGCTCCTGAAAATCCACGATACGCAGCATGGTTCCCAGACCCAAGGTGGCACCAGTGCCAAGTGGGGCTCGTTTGACAGTGTCAAGTGCCTCCTGCAATCTCCCATCCAGAAGCGGGGCAGCTGAGTTTTTTTTGCCAGGGAAACGGACCTTTGTTTTTGATTGGGCTCTGTGGCCGAGAGTGGTCGGCTGTCTCCTGACAATCCACAATACGCAGGATGGTTCCCAGACCCAAGGTGGCACCAGTGCCAAGTCGGGCTGGTTTGATAGTACCAAGTGTCTCCTGCAATCTGCCATCCAGAAGCGGGGCAGCTGAGTTTTGTTTGCCAGAGAAAAGGGCCGTGGGTTGTGTTTGGGGGCATATGGCTGGGAGTGGCCACCTGGCTCCTTAAAATGCACGATACGCCGCATGGTAACCAGACGCAAGGTGGCACCAGTGCCAAGTCAGGCTGTTTTTGTAGTACCCAGTGGCTCCTGCAATTTGCCATCCAGAAGCGGGGCAGTTGAATTTTGTTTGCTAGAGAAAAGGGCTGTGGTTTGTGTTTGGGGGCCTATGGCTGAGAGTGGCCGGCTGGCCCCTGAAAATCAACGATAGGCAGGATGGTTCCCAGATCCAAGGTGGCACCAGTGCCAAGTAAGGCTGGTTGTATGGTTCAAAGTAACTCCTGCAATCTGCCATCCAGAAGCGGGACAGCTGAGTTTTTTTTGCCAGAGAAAAGGTCCATGGTTTCTTTTTGGGGCATACGGCTGGGAATTGCCGGCTGGCTCCTTAAAATGCTCGATACACAGGATGGTTCCCAGAGCCAAGGTGGCACCACTGCCAAGTCGGGCTCTTTTTGTAGTACCAAGTGCATCCTGCAATTTGCCATCCAGAAGAGGGGCAGTTGAGTTTTGTTTGCCAGAGAAAAGGGCCGTTGTTTGTGTTTGGGGGCCTGTGGCTGGGAGTGTTCGGCTGGTTCCTGAATATGTACGATACGCAGGATTGTTCCCAGATCCAAGGTGGCAGCAGTGCCATGTTGTGCTGGTGTGATAGTCCCAAGTGGCTCCTGCAATCTGCCATCCAGAAGTGGGGCAGCTGATTTTTGTTTGCCAGAGAAAAGGTCCGTGGTTTGTTTTTGGGGGCATATGGCTGAGAGTGGCCGGCTGGCCCCTGAAAATCCACGATACACAGGATGGTTCCCAGATCCAAGGTGGCACCTGTGCCAAGTCGGGCTGATTTGATAGTACTAAGTAGCTCCTGCAATCTGCCATCCAGAAGCGGGGCAGCTTACTTTTGTTTGCCAGGGAAACGGGCCGAGGTTTGTGTTTGGGGGCCTATGGCTGAGAGTGACCGGCTGGCTCCTGAAAAGCTACAATAGGCAGGATGGTGACCAGACCCATGGTGGCACCAGTGCCAAGTTGGGCTGGTTTGATAGTACCAAGTGGTTCCTGCAATCTGCCATCCAGAAGCAGGGCAGCTGAGTTTTGTTTGCCAGAGAAAAGGGCCTTGGTTTGTGTTTGGGGGCATATGGCTGGGTGTGGCCAGCTGGCTCCTTAAAATGCACGATATGCAACATGGCTCCCAGACCCAAGGTGGCACAAGTGCCAAGTTGGGCTGGTTTGATAGTACCAAGTGGCTCCTGCAATCTTCCATGATCACGTGGAGAAATACTTTCTGGTTTCAGCCTCATGCTCTTTCTTCTCTCCCTCAACTTCTCTATCACCTCTCATCTGGTTCACATGCGCTGTCTTCAAGGTCCACAGGCTACTTTTCACAGAATCTTCTGGCCTGATGAAGTAAGGATGATGAATAGAACAGAGCTGGGATCTATTTTCCAGTTTGGATAAAATGCATTCTGCACACAAATCCAAGGAGAACGGGCTGCCCCGATGCCCAGAAAATCTTTCACTCCTGCTAGTGTTCTACGTCAACCGCAACTTAGTCTGAAAGAAAAGCTTTTTCTCTGAGAGCATCTGAGAGGTTTGCATGAAGCACTGATATCTGACATATGCAATTTTGAATAGGAGAGGAAAAAGAAAATGGCAAGGAGTTTTTAATTTTAGTGGTTTCAATTTTAATTTCCGTGCACTTTTTCAAAACTTGTCAGCTCAAATGCCCATCAACATCTTTTAGTCATCTGTAAGTCAGTATTCATATAAAATGTGCTTCAAATCCAAAGAATTTCAAATTTGCACTCCAAGCTTCTATGCCTAGATTTATGATTTCCTACACATATTAGATGAAAGGAAGGCCTTTTTTACTGTGGGAGTGCTGGAACACTGGAACAGGTTGCCCAGAGAAGTTGTGGGTGTCCCATCCCTGAAAGTATTCAAGGTCACCCTGGACGGGGCTTGGAGCAGCAACAAAGGAGAAGCTTGATGGTAGAGAAACAAAGTTGGACTATAGAAGAAACTCGGATTGAAGTATAGGATCAAGTTTTCTCTCAGCTCTTGGGGTAAATTCAAAGTTGTACAAAATGACATTTATCTGTGCTATTCACTACTGTAACAGAAAGTTTCATGAAAACTGTACAGAAGATAGTAAATTTTAAAAGAGATAAGAATTACAGCATAAAATCCATGGGATAGGTTACAACATGAGACACTCTCTAAGAGAAAATCTCTGTGTTTCAGCACTTCATCGGGGTAAGATTTCATGAAGTGCCAAAGAAGGCGGCAAAATATCATTCGGGACATTATTTACTGGAATTCAGCCTGGCCATTAGTAGGAACTGCCTTTGAACATATCATGTAGATATACCACACACACTTTCCCTTCACTGAAAAATTACTGTTTACAACAAATAAGCAATTGACAATCAAAATTGATTGAAAGCATCTTAAACATGTCAAGTATTTCATTGTAGATGATCTGTGATCCAAATGCTTCTTCCACCTTCGAGAGGGACAGAAGAATTCTTCCATATCATGATGGTTTAAAATTGTATCAACCAATGTTTTCTGCTGAAAAGATATCATCTATTTTTTTCTATTTTTGGAAGAAAATATTCCTAGACATACAACAGGTGAGAACTAAGTAATTTTAAAGAAACAAATGAAATGAAAATATTCTGTAAATAGAATGAAATGAAAAGCTGTGTTTTAAATAGGAGCTAAATATTAAACAGAATTTTTGTACCAGGCATTTGAATTACTGCACCAGCTCTTTTGCCCATCAAGAGAGGCATTTAGCATTTCAGTCTTTTCCAAGGTGTTCATGATCTGCTATGCTGATCTCTGTGTGTGCCTAGGTGTGTGTGGAGGGGGGGGCATATGAAGGGGAGTGTGTATGTTTGCTTTACAATTGTTGTGGCAGATTCATGCCTCAGCTCCACATTTTGTTTTAAAAAGGTCACACCGAGTGGATATGAAGTTTACTATCAACAAGAGATCGATTCCCAAATCATCCATTTGACTCTCCCTTATAAATCATGTGCTTTGTTGCATATTTTATCAAATATACTTTCAAGCCAGATGGAGGAAGGAGGATGTGGGAATCCCTCCACCATCTTGCAACTTTTATGTAAGTAGGTTTTCAAGAAAATCATCATTTCTCTTTTAAATATGTCTGGAACAGGCATGATGGTAGTGTCAACCTGTTGGAGTTTTTGTTGCTGGAAGAAGTTGTACAAAAGGATTGGTTTTTACATTGACCAGTTACTGAATCAAGCGCAGGAATACATTGGAAATTTAGCTGGGGGTTCCTTTTCCCAGCAGACTACTTCTAGAACGAGCTTGTACACTGAAGCTGACTCTTTTGCTCTCTTTTTGTTTCTTTCCTATTTTCTTGGCTTCTTTGCCACTATCTAGACAATTTTGGAACTTTGTTCCCAACTAAAATGGTTTCAATAGTCTGATTGTGATCATACATTTTTACAAGGAATTTTTAAAATCTTTCCTCGAGTCCAGAAAGTCAAGGACTTAGATCTTTTTCTTCCCTTATCAATATTGCCATGAAATTGATAAATAAAGACCAACTCTTTATTTTTGTTTTTAACCCACGTAGATAATTCCCATCCATTAATCCATTTTGTGGACCAATAGCTGCCATTCTGATGGAAGCTGTCACTTCTTAACAATAGGCATTCTGTGACTATGTTGACAGCACTTTGGGTGAAGATCCTAACTGGTCTTAGATATACATAGGGAGAAATTTGCTCAGCCAGTGTCAGTCTTAAGCATGCGTATCAGAAGATCTTTCTAGAGCTGGGAATTTTCCCATGAAAGGGATTCAGTTAGGGAAGAGACACTTGTGCCAGAGTTTTACATTCTTCTTGAACACTGCTTAAGGAACTTAGATGCCATGTCCATTTGGATCTCTGTCTGCACAGAACTTTGTCATGCCAGCGCTTTGAAATGCATCTTGAAGAGAATTCACTAGCACAGAATGAAAGAGAGTGGAAGGGGTTGGTGGGGCTAACCAGGCCCAACCCCCCTGCCTAAACCAGGATACCTAGAGCCTCTTGCCCAGGATTCTATCTGGGTGTACTTTTAATGTCTTCAAAGATCCAGGCTCCACAATCTTTCTGGGCAGTCTGTGCCGTGGTTCAGTCACCCTGACAGTAAAGAAACATTTACTGATGTTCAAAGGCAATCTCCTGTATTTCAGTGTGTGCCCACTGCCTCTTGTCTTTTCCCTCAGCATCACTGAAAAGACACTGATTCCCTCCCCTTTGCACTATTGCTTCCATATGTATGTGTGATGCCATGTAGAGGTATGTCAAAAACCTCCCTGAAGCCCAGGCAGATAATATTCCCTTCATCTACCAGTCAAGTTGATTCATCAGAGGAGTTTAAAGTGATGTTCAGCATGAAATTCCCCTGAAAAATCATGCTAACTACATTATTTGGTCATCTGTCATGTGCCTGGCAAGGATTTCCAGGAAGAGCTGCTTCATCAACTTCCTGGGGATAAAAAAGAGGCTGGCTGGTTTGTACTATGGCGAGTCCTCTTAATTGCCTTTTTTGAAGATGGGTGTCATTTGCTAACATCCACTCTTTAGCCTCTCTTGTCGTCTACATCTTAGCAAAACGCTTTTCCACTATGTCTGGCTAGGAAAAACTGTGCCAGCACAGAAAACATCTCCCATCGTGTTCTAGAAGTTGCACGGATGTCTGCCAAGTGTTTGGCAGGAAGAAAAGAAAAGTTGTCCAAAACAGCTTCCAATCGAATGTTCCTGTGATTGGAAAAGTCAGGAGAGTGCAA
Organism: Melospiza melodia melodia; assembly: GCF_035770615.1. Lineage (NCBI taxonomy): Eukaryota > Metazoa > Chordata > Aves > Passeriformes > Passerellidae > Melospiza > Melospiza melodia. Next base: position 66,866,573 of record NC_086194.1, on the reverse strand, counting down.
AGTACTGTTTTCTATCAGTTGGCAAGGTGCGCACACAATCCCAGTGTTGTACAGCTTGCTTCTTCACCTTCCCGAAGCTGCCGCTCTCGCCTGCTGCCGGAGCCCAAGAAGCGGCTTCTTCGCGCAAAGACGATTGTGCCGCTCACAGTGCTCTCCTTAGCGCGGCTTCTGCCGAAAGACGCCCGGCAGCGGCTCTTACCTCCGGAGAGCATCCTACCTTCGTCTTTAGCTCCTCTTCTCATCTACACCTCGGCAAAAAGCTTTTCCACTATGTCTGGCTAGGAAAAACTGTGCCAGCACAGAAAACATCTCCCATCGTGTTCTAGACGTTGCACGGATGTCTGCCAAGTGTTTGGCAGGAAGAAAAGAAAAGTTGTCCAAAACAGCTTCCAATCGAATGTTCCTGTGATTGGAAAAGTCAGGAGAGTGCAAAGGTACTGTTTTCTATCAGTTGGCAAGGTGCGCACACAATCCCAGTGTTGTACAGCTTGCTTCTTCACCTTCCCGAAGCTGCCGCTCTCGCCGGCTGCCGGAGCCCAAGAAGCGGCTTCTTCGCGCAAAGACGATTGTGCCTCTCACAGGGCTCTCCTTAGCGCGGCTTCTGCCGAAAGACGCCCGGCAGCGGCTCTTACCTCCGGAGAGCATCCTACCTTCGTCTTTAGCTCCTCTTCTCATCTACACCTCGGCAAAAAGCTTTTCCACTATGTCTGGCTAGGAAAAACTGTGCCAGCACAGAAAACATCTCCCATCGTGTTCTAGAAGTTGCACGGATGTCTGCCAAGTGTTTGGCAGGAAGAAAAGAAAAGTTGTCCAAAACAGCTTCCAATCGAATGTTCCTGTGATTGGAAAAGTCAGGAGAGTGCAAAGGTACTGTTTTCTATCAGTTGGCAAGGTGCGCACACAATCCCAGTGTTGTACAGCTTGCTTCTTCACCTTCCCGAAGCTGCCGCTCTCGCCGGGTGCCGGAGCCGAAGAAGCGGCTTCTTCGCGCAAAGACGATTGTGCCGCTCACAGGGCTCTCCTTAGCGCGGCTTCTGCCGAAAGACACCCGGCAGCGGCTCTTACCTCCGGAGAGCATCCTACCTTCGTCATTCGCGTCTTTTGTAGTCTACATCTTAGCAAAACGCTTTTCCACTATGTCTGGCTAGGAAAAACTGTGCCAGCACAGAAAACATCTCCCATCGTGTTCTAGAAGTTGCACGGATGTCTGCCAAGTGTTTGGCAGGAAGAAAAGAAAAGTTGTCCAAAACAGCTTCCAATCGAATGTTCCTGTGATTGGAAAAGTCAGGAGAGTGCAAAGGTACTGTTTTCTATCAGTTGGCAAGGTGCGCACACAATCCCAGTGTTGTACAGCTTGCTTCTTCACCTTCCCGAAGCTGCCGCTCTCGCCGGCTGCCGGAGCCCAAGAAGCGGCTTCTTCGCGCAAAGACGATTGTGCCGCTCACAGGGCTCTCCTTAGCGCGGCTTCTGCCGAAAGACGCCCGGCAGCGGCTCTTACCTCCGGAGAGCATCCTACCTTCGTCTTTCGCGTCTTTTGTAGTCTACATCTTAGCAAAACGCTTTTCCACTATGTCTGGCTAGGAAAAACTGTGCCAGCACAGAAAACATCTCCCATCGTGTTCTAGAAGTTGCACGGATGTCTGCCAAGTGTTTGGCAGGAAGAAAAGAAAAGTTGTCCAAAACGCTTCCAAACAAATGTTCCTGTGATTGGAAAAGTCAGGAGAGTGCAAAGGTACTGTTTTCTATCAGTTGGCAAGGTGCGCACACAATCCCAGTGTTGTACAGCTTGCTTCTTCACCTTCCCGAAGCTGCCGCTCTCGCCGGCTGCCGGAGCCCAAGAAGCGGCTTCTTCGCGCAAAGACGATTGTGCCGCTCACAGTGCTCTCCTTAGCGCGGCTTCTGCCGAAAGACGCCCGGCAGCGGCTCTTACCTCCTGAGAGTGGCAGCTTCGGGAAGGTGAAGAAGCAAGCTGTACAACACTGGGATTGTGTGCGCACCTTGCCAACTGATAGAAAACAGTACCTTTGCACTCCTGACTTTTCCAATCACATGAACATTCGATTGGAAGCTGTTTTGGACAACTTTTCTTTTCTTCCTCCCAAACACTTGGCAGACATCCGTGCAACTTCTAGAAAACGATGGGAGATGTTTTCTGTGCTGGCACGGTTTTTCCTAGCCAGACATAGTGGAAAAGCGTTTTGCTAAGATGTAGACTACAAAAGACGCGAAAGACGAAGGTAGGATGCTCTCCGGAGGTAAGAGCCGCTGCCGGGCGTCTTTCGGCAGAAGCCGCGCTAAGGAGAGCCCTGTGAGCGGCACAATCGTCTTTGCGCGAAGAAGCCGCTTCTTGGGCTCCGGCAGCCGGCGAGAGCGGCAGCTTCGGGAAGGTGAAGAAGCAAGCTGTACAACACTGGGATTGTGTGCGCACCTTGCCAACTGATAGAAAACAGTACCTTTGCACTCTCCTGACTTTTCCAATCACAGGAACATTCGATTGGAAGCTGTTTTGGACAACTTTTCTTTTCTTCCTGCCAAACACTTGGCAGACATCCGTGCAACTTCTAGAACACGATGGGAGATGTTTTCTGTGCTGGCACAGTTTTTCCTAGCCAGACATAGTGGAAAAGCTTTTTGCCGAGGTGTAGATGAGAAGAGGAGCTAAAGACGAAGGTAGGATGCTCTCCGGAGGTAAGAGCCGCTGCCGGGCGTCTTTCGGCAGAAGCCGCGCTAAGGAGAGCCCTGTGAGCGGCACAATCGTCTTTGCGCGAAGAAGCCGCTTCTTGGGCTCCGGCAGCCGGCGAGAGCGGCAGCTTCGGGAAGGTGAAGAAGCAAGCTGTACAACACTGGGATTGTGTGCGCACCTTGCCAACTGATAGAAAACAGTACTTTGCACTCTCCTGACTTTTCCAATCACAGGAACATTCGATTGGAAGCTGTTTTGGACAACTTTTCTTTTCTTCCTGCCAAACACTTGGCAGACATCCGTGCAACTTCTAGAACACGATGGGAGATGTTTTCTGTGCTGGCACAGTTTTTCCTAGCCAGACATAGTGGAAAAGCGTTTTGCTAAGATGTAGACGACAAGAGAGGCTAAAGAGTGGATGTTAGCAAATGACACCCATCTTCAAAAAAGGCAATTAAGAGGACTCGCCATAGTACAAACCAGCCAGCCTCTTTTTTATCCCCAGGAAGTTGATGAAGCAGCTCTTCCTGGAAATCCTTGCCAGGCACATGACAGATGACCAAATAATGTAGTTAGCATGATTTTTCAGGGGAATTTCATGCTGAACATCACTTTAAACTCCTCTGATGAATCAACTTGACTGGTAGATGAAGGGAATATTTTCTGCCTGGGCTTCAGGGAGGTTTTTGACATACCTCTACATGGCATCACACATACATATGGAAGCAATAGTGCAAAGGGGAGGGAATCAGTGTCTTTTCAGTGATGCTGAGGGAAAAGACAAGAGGCAGTGGGCACACACTGAAATACAGGAGATTGCCTTTGAACATCAGTAAATGTTTCTTTACTGTCAGGGTGACTGAACCACGGCACAGACTGCCCAGAAAGATTGTGGAGCCTGGATCTTTGAAGACATTAAAAGTACACCCAGATAGAATCCTGGGCAAGAGGCTCTAGGTATCCTGGTTTAGGCAGGGGGGTTGGGCCTGGTTAGCCCCACCAACCCCTTCCACTCTCTTTCATTCTGTGCTAGTGAATTCTCTTCAAGATGCATTTCAAAGCACTGGCATGACAAAGTTCTGTGCAGACAGAGATCCAAATGGACATGGCATCTAAGTTCCTTAAGCAGTGTTCAAGAAGAATGTAAAACTCTGGCACAAGTGTCTCTTCCCTAACTGAATCCCTTTCATGGGAAAATTCCCAGCTCTAGAAAGATCTTCTGATACGCATGCTTAAGACTGACACTGGCTGAGCAAATTTCTCCCTATGTATATCTAAGACCAGTTAGGATCTTCACCCAAAGTGCTGTCAACATAGTCACAGAATGCCTATTGTTAAGAAGTGACAGCTTCCATCAGAATGGCAGCTATTGGTCCACAAAATGGATTAATGGATGGGAATTATCTACGTGGGTTAAAAACAAAAATAAAGAGTTGGTCTTTATTTATCAATTTCATGGCAATATTGATAAGGGAAGAAAAAGATCTAAGTCCTTGACTTTCTGGACTCGAGGAAAGATTTTAAAAATTCCTTGTAAAAATGTATGATCACAATCAGACTATTGAAACCATTTTAGTTGGGAACAAAGTTCCAAAATTGTCTAGATAGTGGCAAAGAAGCCAAGAAAATAGGAAAGAAACAAAAAGAGAGCAAAAGAGTCAGCTTCAGTGTACAAGCTCGTTCTAGAAGTAGTCTGCTGGGAAAAGGAACCCCCAGCTAAATTTCCAATGTATTCCTGCGCTTGATTCAGTAACTGGTCAATGTAAAAACCAATCCTTTTGTACAACTTCTTCCAGCAACAAAAACTCCAACAGGTTGACACTACCATCATGCCTGTTCCAGACATATTTAAAAGAGAAATGATGATTTTCTTGAAAACCTACTTACATAAAAGTTGCAAGATGGTGGAGGGATTCCCACATCCTCCTTCCTCCATCTGGCTTGAAAGTATATTTGATAAAATATGCAACAAAGCACATGATTTATAAGGGAGAGTCAAATGGATGATTTGGGAATCGATCTCTTGTTGATAGTAAACTTCATATCCACTCGGTGTGACCTTTTTAAAACAAAATGTGGAGCTGAGGCATGAATCTGCCACAACAATTGTAAAGCAAACATACACACTCCCCTTCATATGCCCCCCCCTCCACACACACCTAGGCACACACAGAGATCAGCATAGCAGATCATGAACACCTTGGAAAAGACTGAAATGCTAAATGCCTCTCTTGATGGGCAAAAGAGCTGGTGCAGTAATTCAAATGCCTGGTACAAAAATTCTGTTTAATATTTAGCTCCTATTTAAAACACAGCTTTTCATTTCATTCTATTTACAGAATATTTTCATTTCATTTGTTTCTTTAAAATTACTTAGTTCTCACCTGTTGTATGTCTAGGAATATTTTCTTCCAAAAATAGAAAAAAATAGATGATATCTTTTCAGCAGAAAACATTGGTTGATACAATTTTAAACCATCATGATATGGAAGAATTCTTCTGTCCCTCTCGAAGGTGGAAGAAGCATTTGGATCACAGATCATCTACAATGAAATACTTGACATGTTTAAGATGCTTTCAATCAATTTTGATTGTCAATTGCTTATTTGTTGTAAACAGTAATTTTTCAGTGAAGGGAAAGTGTGTGTGGTATATCTACATGATATGTTCAAAGGCAGTTCCTACTAATGGCCAGGCTGAATTCCAGTAAATAATGTCCCGAATGATATTTTGCCGCCTTCTTTGGCACTTCATGAAATCTTACCCCGATGAAGTGCTGAAACACAGAGATTTTCTCTTAGAGAGTGTCTCATGTTGTAACCTATCCCATGGATTTTATGCTGTAATTCTTATCTCTTTTAAAATTTACTATCTTCTGTACAGTTTTCATGAAACTTTCTGTTACAGTAGTGAATAGCACAGATAAATGTCATTTTGTACAACTTTGAATTTACCCCAAGAGCTGAGAGAAAACTTGATCCTATACTTCAATCCGAGTTTCTTCTATAGTCCAACTTTGTTTCTCTACCATCAAGCTTCTCCTTTGTTGCTGCTCCAAGCCCCGTCCAGGGTGACCTTGAATACTTTCAGGGATGGGACACCCACAACTTCTCTGGGCAACCTGTTCCAGTGTTCCAGCACTCCCACAGTAAAAAAGGCCTTCCTTTCATCTAATATGTGTAGGAAATCATAAATCTAGGCATAGAAGCTTGGAGTGCAAATTTGAAATTCTTTGGATTTGAAGCACATTTTATATGAATACTGACTTACAGATGACTAAAAGATGTTGATGGGCATTTGAGCTGACAAGTTTTGAAAAAGTGCACGGAAATTAAAATTGAAACCACTAAAATTAAAAACTCCTTGCCATTTTCTTTTTCCTCTCCTATTCAAAATTGCATATGTCAGATATCAGTGCTTCATGCAAACCTCTCAGATGCTCTCAGAGAAAAAGCTTTTCTTTCAGACTAAGTTGCGGTTGACGTAGAACACTAGCAGGAGTGAAAGATTTTCTGGGCATCGGGGCAGCCCGTTCTCCTTGGATTTGTGTGCAGAATGCATTTTATCCAAACTGGAAAATAGATCCCAGCTCTGTTCTATTCATCATCCTTACTTCATCAGGCCAGAAGATTCTGTGAAAAGTAGCCTGTGGACCTTGAAGACAGCGCATGTGAACCAGATGAGAGGTGATAGAGAAGTTGAGGGAGAGAAGAAAGAGCATGAGGCTGAAACCAGAAAGTATTTCTCCACGTGATCATGGAAGATTGCAGGAGCCACTTGGTACTATCAAACCAGCCCAACTTGGCACTTGTGCCACCTTGGGTCTGGGAGCCATGTTGCATATCGTGCATTTTAAGGAGCCAGCTGGCCACACCCAGCCATATGCCCCCAAACACAAACCAAGGCCCTTTTCTCTGGCAAACAAAACTCAGCTGCCCTGCTTCTGGATGGCAGATTGCAGGAACCACTTGGTACTATCAAACCAGCCCAACTTGGCACTGGTGCCACCATGGGTCTGGTCACCATCCTGCCTATTGTAGCTTTTCAGGAGCCAGCCGGTCACTCTCAGCCATAGGCCCCCAAACACAAACCTCGGCCCGTTTCCCTGGCAAACAAAAGTAAGCTGCCCCGCTTCTGCATGGCAGATTGCAGGAGCTACTTAGTACTATCAAATCAGCCCGACTTGGCACAGGTGCCACCTTGGATCTGGGAACCATCCTGTGTATCGTGGATTTTCAGGGGCCAGCCGGCCACTCTCAGCCATATGCCCCCAAAAACAAACCACGGACCTTTCCTCTGGCAAACAAAAATCAGCTGCCCCACTTCTGGATGGCAGATTGCAGGAGCCACTTGGGACTATCACACCAGCACAACATGGCACTGCTGCCACCTTGGATCTGGGAACAATCCTGCGTATCGTACATATTCAGGAACCAGCCGAACACTCCCAGCCACAGGCCCCCAAACACAAACAACGGCCCTTTTCTCTGGCAAACAAAACTCAACTGCCCCTCTTCTGGATGGCAAATTGCAGGACGCACTTGGTACTACAAAAAGAGCCCGACTTGGCAGTGGTGCCACCTTGGCTCTGGGAACCATCCTGCGTATCGTGCATTTTAAGGAGCCAGCCGGCAATTCCCAGCCGTATGCCCCAAAAAGAAACCATGGACCTTTTCTCTGGCAAAAAAAACTCAGCTGTCCCGCTTCTGGATGGCAGATTGCAGGAGTTACTTTGAACCATACAACCAGCCTTACTTGGCACTGGTGCCACCTTGGATCTGGGAACCATCCTGCCTATCGTTGATTTTCAGGGGCCAGCCGGCCACTCTCAGCCATAGGCCCCCAAACACAAACCACAGCCCTTTTCTCTAGCAAACAAAATTCAACTGCCCCGCTTCTGGATGGCAAATTGCAGGAGCCACTGGGTACTACAAAAACAGCCTGACTTGGCACTGGTGCCACCTTGCGCCTGGTTACCATGCGGCGTATCGTGCATTTTAAGGAGCCAGGTGGCCACTCCCAGCCATATGCCCCCAAACACAACCCACGGCCCTTTTCTCTGGCAAACAAAACTCAGCTGCCCCGCTTCTGGATGGCAGATTGCAGGAGACACTTGGTACTATCAAACCAGCCCGACTTGGCACTGGTGCCACCTTGGGTCTGGGAACCATCCTGCGTATTGTGGATTGTCAGGAGACAGCCGACAACTCTCGGCCACAGAGCCCAATCAAAAACAAAGGTCCGTTTCCCTGGCAAAAAAAACTCAGCTGCCCCGCTTCTGGATGGGAGATTGCAGGAGGCACTTGACACTGTCAAACGAGCCCCACTTGGCACTGGTGCCACCTTGGGTCTGGGAACCATGCTGCGTATCGTGGATTTTCAGGAGCCAGCCGGCCACTGCCAGCCACAGGCCCCCAAACACAAACCACAGCCTTTTTCTCTGGCAAACAAAACTCAGCTGCCCCGCTTCTGGATGGCAGATTGCAGGAGCCACTTGGTACTATCAAACCAGCCCGACTTGGCACTGGTGCCACCTTGGGTCTGGGAACCATCCTGCCTATCGTGGATTTTAAGGAGCCAGCCGGCTACTCCCAGCCACAGGCCCCCAACAAAAACCACGGCCCTTTTTTCTCGCAAACAAAACTTAGCTGCCTCACTTCTGGATGGCAGATTGCAGGAGCCACTTGGTGTAATCAAACCAGCCCGACTTGGCACTGGTGCCACCTTGGGTCTGGGAACCATCCTGCGTATCGTGGATTCTAAGGAGCCACCCGGCCACTCTGAGCCACAGGCCCCCAAACAAAATCAACGGCGCTGTTCCCTGGAAAACAAAACACGCCTGCCAACTTTTTGATGGAGTTTGCAGGAGCCACTTGGTACTATCAAACCAGCCCGACTTGGCACTGGTGCCACCTTGGGTCTGGGAAACATCCTGCGTATCGTGGATTCTTAGGAGCCAGCCGGCCACTCCTAGCCACAGGCCCCCAAACAAAAACCTAGGCCTATTTCTCTGGCAAACAAAAGTAAGCTGCCCTGCTTCTGGATGGCAGATTGCAGGAGACACTTGGTACTATCAAACCAGCCCAACTTGGCACTGGTGCCACCTTGGGTCTGGGAACCATCCTGCGTATCGTGGATTCTAAGGAGCCAGCTGGCCACTCCCAGCCACAGGCCCCCAAACACAAACAACGGCGCTTTTCCCTGGAAAACAAAACTCGCCTGCCAACTTTTTGATGGCAGATTGCAGGAGCCACTTGGTACTATCAAATCAGCCCAACTTGGCACTGGTGCCACCATGGGTCTGGTCACCATCCTGCCTATCGTAGCTTTTCAGGAGCCAGCCGGTCACTCCCAGCCATAGGCCCCCAGACACAAACCTCGGCCCGTTTCCCTGGCAAACAAAAGTAAGCTGCCCCGCTTCTGGATGGCAGATTGCAGTACGCACTTGGTACTATCAAACCAGCCCAACTTGGAAATGGTGCCACCTTGGGTCTGGGAACCATCCTGCGTATCGTGGATTCTAAGGAGCCAGCGGGCCACTCCCAGCCACAGGCCCCCAAATACAAACAACAGCGCTTTTCCCTGGAAAACAAAACTCGCCTGCCAAATTTTTGATGGCAGATTGCAGGAGCCACTTGGTACTATCAAATCAGCCCAACTTGGCACTGGTGCCACCATGGATCTGGTCACCATCCTGCCTATCGTAGCTTTTCAGGAGCCAGCCGGTCACTCCCAGCCATAGGAACCCAGACACAAACCTCGGCCCGTTTCCCTGGCAAACAAAAGTAAGCTGCCCCGCTTCTGGATGGCAGATTGCAGGAGCCACTTTGCACCATCAAACTGGCCCGACTTGTCACTGGTGCCACCTCAGGTCTGGGAACCCTCCTGCGTATCGTGGATTCCAATTAGCAAGACGGCCACTCCCAGCCACAGGCCCCCAAACACAAACAACGGCGCTTTTCCCTGGAAAACAAAACTCGCCTGCCAACTTTTTGATGGCAGATTGCAGGAGCCACTTGGTACTATCAAACCAGCCCAACTTGGCACTGCTGACACCATGGGTCTGGTCACCATCCTGCCTATCGTAGCTTTTCAGGAGCCAGCCGGTCACTCCCAGCCATAGGCCCCCAGACACAAAGCTCGGCCCGTTTCCCTGGCAAACAAAAGTAAGCTGCCCCGCTTCTGGATGGCAGATTTCAGGATCCACTTGTTATTATCAAACCAGCCCGACTTGGTACTGGTGCCACCTCTGGTCTGGGAACCATCCTGCGTATCTTGGATTCTAAGGAGCCAGCCGGCCACTCCCAGCCACAGGCCCCCAAAAAAAAACATCGGCGCTTTTCCCTGGAAAACAAAACTCGCCTGCCAACATTTTGATTGCAGATTGCAGGAACCACTTGGTACTATCAAACCAGCCCAACTTGGCACTGGTGCCAACTTGGGTCTGGGAACCATCCGGCGTATCGTGTGTTTAAAGGAGCCAGCCGGCCACTCCAGCCACAGGCCCGCAGACACAAACAACGGCGCTTTTCCCTGGAAAACAAAACTCGCCTGCCAACTTTTGATGGCAGATTGCAGGAGCCACTTGGTACTATCAAACCAGCCCAACTTGGCACTGGTGCCACCATGGGTCTGGTCACCATCCTGCCTATCGTAGCTTTTCAGGAGCCAGCCGGTCACTCCCAGCCATAGGCCCCCAGACACAAACCTCGGCCCGTTTCCCTGGCAAACAAAAGTAAGCTGCCCCGCTTCTGGATGGCAGATTGCAGGACGCACTTGGTACTATCAAACCAGCCCGACTTGGCACTGGTGCTACCTCAGGTCTGGGAACCATCCTGCGTATCGTGGATTCTAAGGAGCCAGCCGGCCACTCCCAGCCACAGGCCCCCAAACACAAACATCGGCGCTTTTCCCTGGAAAACAAAACTCGCCTGCCAACTTTTTGATGGCAGATTGCCGGAGCCACTTGGTACTATCAAACCAGCCCAACTTGGCACTGGTGCCACCATGGGTCTGGTCACCATCCTGCCTATCGTAGCTTTTCAGGAGCCAGCCGGTCACTCCCAGCCATAGACCCCAGACACAAACCTCGGCCCGTTTCCCTGGCAAAAAAAAGTAAGCTGCCCCGCTTCTGGATGGCAGATTGCAGGAGCCACTTTGCACCATCAAACTAGCCCGACTTGGCACTGGTGCCACCTCAGGTCTGGGAACCATCCTGCGTATCGTGGATTCTAAGGAGCCAGCCGGACACTCCCAGCCACAGGCCCTCAAACACAAACAGCGGCGCTTTTCCCTGGAAAACAAAACTCGCCTGCCAAATTTTGATGGCAGATTGCCGGAGCAACTTGGTACTATCAAACCAGCCCAACTTGGCACTGGTGCCACCATGGGTCTGGTCACCATCCTGCCTATCGTAGATTTTCAGGACCTAGCCGGTCACTCCCAGCCATAGGCCCCCAGACACAAACCTCGGCCCGTTTCCGTGGCAAACAAAACTAAGCGGCGCCGCTTGTGGATGGCAGATTGCAGGACGCACTTGGTACTATCAAACCAGCCCGACTTGGCACTGGTGCCACCTCTGGTCTGGGAACCATCCTGCGTATCGTGGACTCCAATTAGCAAGCTGGCCACTCCCAGCCACAGGCCCCCAAACACAAACAACGGCGCTTTTCCCTGGAAAACAAAACTTGCCTGCCAACATTTTTATGGCAGATTGCAGGAGCCACTTGGTACTATCAAACCAGCCCAACTTGGCACTGGTGCCACCATGGGTCTGGTCACCATCCTGCCTATCGTAGCTTTTCAGGACCTAGACGGTCACTCCCAGCCATAGGCCCCCAGACACAAAGCTCTGCCCGTTTCCCTGGCAAACAAAAGTAAGCTGCCCCGCTTCTGGATGGCAGATTGCAGTACGCACTTGGTACTATCAAACCAGCCCGACTTGGCACTGGTGCCACCTCTGGTCTGGGAACCATCCTGCGTATCGTGGATTCTAAGGAGCCAGCCGGCCACTCCCAGCCACAGGCCCCCAAACACAAACAACGGCGCTTTTCCCTGGAAAACAAAACTCGCCTGTCAACTTTTTGATGGCAGATTGCAGGAGCCACTTGGTACTATCAAACCAGCCCAACTTGGCACTGGTGCCACCATGGGTCTGGTCACCATCCTGCCTATCGTAGCTTTTCAGGAGCCAGCCGGTCACTCCCAGCCATAGGCCCCCAGACACAAACCTCGGCCCGTTTCCCTGGCAAACAAAAGTAAGCTGCCCCGCTTCTGGATGGCAGATTGCAGGAGCCACTTTGCACCATCAAACTAGCCCGACTTGGCACTGGTGCCACCTCATGTCTGGGAACCATGCTGCGTATCGTGGATTCTAATTAGCCAGCCGGTCACTCCCTGCCATAGGCCCCCAAACACAAACAAGGGCGCTATTCGCTAGAAAACAAAACTCGCCTGCCAACATTTTGATGGCAGATTGCCGGAGCCACTTGGTACTATCAAACCAGCCCAACTTGGCACTGGTGCCACCATGGGTCTGGTCACCATCCTGCCTATCGTAGCTTTTCAGGAGCCAGCCGGTCACTCCCAGCCATAGGCCCCCAGACACAAACCTCGGCCCGTTTCCCTGGCAAACAAAAGTAAGCTGCCCCGCTTCTGGATGGCAGATTGCAGTACGCACTTGGTACTATCAAACCAGCCCGACTTGGCACTGGTGCAACGTCTGGTCTGGGAACCATCCTGCGTATCGTGGATTCTAAGGAGCCAGCCGGCCACTCCCAGCCACAGGCCCCCAAACAAAAACAACGGCGCTTTTCCCTGGAAAACAAAACTCGCCTGCCAACTTTTTGATGGCAGATTGCAGGAGCCACTTGGTACTATCAAACCAGCCCAACTTGGCACTGGTGCCACCATGGGTCTGGTCACCATCCTGCCTATCGTAGCTTTTCAGGACCTAGACGGTCACTCCCAGTCATAGGCCCCCAGACACAAAGCTCTGCCCGTTTCCCTGGCAAACAAAAGTAAGCTGTCCCGCTTCTGGATGGCAGATTGCAGGATCCACTTGGTAGTATCAAACCAGCCCGACTTGGCACTGGTGCCACCTCTGGTCTGGGAACCATCCTGCGTATCGTGGATTCTAAGCAGCCAGCCGGCCACTCCCAGCCACAGGCCCCCAAACACAAACAACGGCGCTTTTCCCTGGAAAACAAAACTCGCCTGCCAACTTTTTGATGGCAGATTGCAGGAGCCACTTGGTACTATCAAACCAGCCCAACTTGGCACTGGTGCCACCATGGGTCTGGTCACCATCCTGCCTATCGTAGCTTTTCAGGAGCCAGCCGGTCACTCCCAGCCATAGGCCCCCAGACACAAACCTCGGCCCGTTTCCCTGGCAAACAAAAGTAAGCTGCCCCGCTTCTGGATGGCAGATTGCAGGAGCCACTTTGCACCATCAAACTAGCCCGACTTGGCACTGGTGCCACCTCAGGTCTGGGAACCATGCTGCGTATCGTGGATTCTAATTAGCCAGCCGGTCACTCCCTGCCATAGGCCCCCCAAACACAAACAAGGGCGCTATTCGCTGGAAAACAAAACTCGCCTGCCAACATTTTGATGGCAGATTGCCGGAGCCACTTGGTACTATCAAACCAGCCCAACTTGGCACTGGTGCCACCATGGGTCTGGTCACCATCCTGCCTATCGTAGCTTTTCAGGAGCCAGCCGGTCACTCCCAGCCATAGGCCCCCAGACACAAACCTCGGCCCGTTTCCCTGGCAAACAAAAGTAAGCTGCCCCGCTTCTGGATGGCAGATTGCAGTACGCACTTGGTACTATCAAACCAGCCCGACTTGGCACTGGTGCCACCTCTGGTCTGGGAACCATCCTGCGTATCGTGGATTCTAAGGAGCCAGCCGGCCACTCCCAGCCACAGGCCCCCAAACAAAAACAACGGCGCTTTTCCCTGGAAAACAAAACTCGCCTGCCAACTTTTTGATGGCAGATTGCAGGAGCCACTTGGTACTATCAAACCAGCCCAACTTGGCACTGGTGCCGCCATGGGTCTGGTCACCATCCTGCCTATCGTAGCTTTTCAGGAGCCAGCCGGTCACTCCCAGCCATAGGCCCCCAGACCCAAACCTCGGCCCGTTTCCCTGGCAAACAAAAGTAAGCTGCCCCGCTTCTGGATGGCAGATTGCAGGAGCCACTTTGCACCATCAAACTAGCCCGACTTGGCACTGGTGCCACCTCAGGTCTGGGAACCATCCTGCGTATCGTGGATTCTAAGGAGCCAGCCGGACACTCCCAGCCACAGGCCCTCAAACACAAACAGCGGCGCTTTTCCCTGGAAAACAAAACTCGCCTGCCAAATTTTGATGGCAGATTGCCGGAGCAACTTGGTACTATCAAACCAGCCCAACTTGGCACTGGTGCCACCATGGGTCTGGTCACCATCCTGCCTATCGTAGATTTTCAGGACCTAGCCGGTCACTCCCAGCCATAGGCCCCCAGACACAAACCTCGGCCCGTTTCCGTGGCAAACAAAACTAAGCGGCGCCGCTTGTGGATGGCAGATTGCAGGACGCACTTGGTACTATCAAACCAGCCCGACTTGGCACTGGTGCCACCTCTGGTCTGGGAACCATCCTGCGTATCGTGGACTCCAATTAGCAAGCTGGCCACTCCCAGCCACAGGCCCCCAAACACAAACAACGGCGCTTTTCCCTGGAAAACAAAACTTGCCTGCCAACATTTTTATGGCAGATTGCAGGAGCCACTTGGTACTATCAAACCAGCCCAACTTGGCACTGGTGCCACCATGGGTCTGGTCACCATCCTGCCTATCGTAGCTTTTCAGGACCTAGACGGTCACTCCCAGCCATAGGCCCCCAGACACAAAGCTCTGCCCGTTTCCCTGGCAAACAAAAGTAAGCTGCCCCGCTTCTGGATGGCAGATTGCAGTACGCACTTGGTACTATCAAACCAGCCCGACTTGGCACTGGTGCCACCTCTGGTCTGGGAACCATCCTGCGTATCGTGGATTCTAAGGAGCCAGCCGGCCACTCCCAGCCACAGGCCCCCAAACACAAACAACGGCGCTTTTCCCTGGAAAACAAAACTCGCCTGTCAACTTTTTGATGGCAGATTGCAGGAGCCACTTGGTACTATCAAACCAGCCCAACTTGGCACTGGTGCCACCATGGGTCTGGTCACCATCCTGCCTATCGTAGCTTTTCAGGAGCCAGCCGGTCACTCCCAGCCATAGGCCCCCAGACACAAACCTCGGCCCGTTTCCCTGGCAAACAAAAGTAAGCTGCCCCGCTTCTGGATGGCAGATTGCAGGAGCCACTTTGCACCATCAAACTAGCCCGACTTGGCACTGGTGCCACCTCATGTCTGGGAACCATGCTGCGTATCGTGGATTCTAATTAGCCAGCCGGTCACTCCCTGCCATAGGCCCCCAAACACAAACAAGGGCGCTATTCGCTAGAAAACAAAACTCGCCTGCCAACATTTTGATGGCAGATTGCCGGAGCCACTTGGTACTATCAAACCAGCCCAACTTGGCACTGGTGCCACCATGGGTCTGGTCACCATCCTGCCTATCGTAGCTTTTCAGGAGCCAGCCGGTCACTCCCAGCCATAGGCCCCCAGACACAAACCTCGGCCCGTTTCCCTGGCAAACAAAAGTAAGCTGCCCCGCTTCTGGATGGCAGATTGCAGTACGCACTTGGTACTATCAAACCAGCCCGACTTGGCACTGGTGCAACGTCTGGTCTGGGAACCATCCTGCGTATCGTGGATTCTAAGGAGCCAGCCGGCCACTCCCAGCCACAGGCCCCCAAACAAAAACAACGGCGCTTTTCCCTGGAAAACAAAACTCGCCTGCCAACTTTTTGATGGCAGATTGCAGGAGCCACTTGGTACTATCAAACCAGCCCAACTTGGCACTGGTGCCACCATGGGTCTGGTCACCATCCTGCCTATCGTAGCTTTTCAGGACCTAGACGGTCACTCCCAGTCATAGGCCCCCAGACACAAAGCTCTGCCCGTTTCCCTGGCAAACAAAAGTAAGCTGTCCCGCTTCTGGATGGCAGATTGCAGGATCCACTTGGTAGTATCAAACCAGCCCGACTTGGCACTGGTGCCACCTCTGGTCTGGGAACCATCCTGCGTATCGTGGATTCTAAGCAGCCAGCCGGCCACTCCCAGCCACAGGCCCCCAAACACAAACAACGGCGCTTTTCCCTGGAAAACAAAACTCGCCTGCCAACTTTTTGATGGCAGATTGCAGGAGCCACTTGGTACTATCAAACCAGCCCAACTTGGCACTGGTGCCACCATGGGTCTGGTCACCATCCTGCCTATCGTAGCTTTTCAGGAGCCAGCCGGTCACTCCCAGCCATAGGCCCCCAGACACAAACCTCGGCCCGTTTCCCTGGCAAACAAAAGTAAGCTGCCCCGCTTCTGGATGGCAGATTGCAGGAGCCACTTTGCACCATCAAACTAGCCCGACTTGGCACTGGTGCCACCTCAGGTCTGGGAACCATGCTGCGTATCGTGGATTCTAATTAGCCAGCCGGTCACTCCCTGCCATAGGCCCCCCAAACACAAACAAGGGCGCTATTCGCTGGAAAACAAAACTCGCCTGCCAACATTTTGATGGCAGATTGCCGGAGCCACTTGGTACTATCAAACCAGCCCAACTTGGCACTGGTGCCACCATGGGTCTGGTCACCATCCTGCCTATCGTAGCTTTTCAGGAGCCAGCCGGTCACTCCCAGCCATAGGCCCCCAGACACAAACCTCGGCCCGTTTCCCTGGCAAACAAAAGTAAGCTGCCCCGCTTCTGGATGGCAGATTGCAGTACGCACTTGGTACTATCAAACCAGCCCGACTTGGCACTGGTGCCACCTCTGGTCTGGGAACCATCCTGCGTATCGTGGATTCTAAGGAGCCAGCCGGCCACTCCCAGCCACAGGCCCCCAAACAAAAACAACGGCGCTTTTCCCTGGAAAACAAAACTCGCCTGCCAACTTTTTGATGGCAGATTGCAGGAGCCACTTGGTACTATCAAACCAGCCCAACTTGGCACTGGTGCCGCCATGGGTCTGGTCACCATCCTGCCTATCGTAGCTTTTCAGGAGCCAGCCGGTCACTCCCAGCCATAGGCCCCCAGACCCAAACCTCGGCCCGTTTCCCTGGCAAACAAAAGTAAGCTGCCCCGCTTCTGGATGGCAGATTGCAGGAGCCACTTTGCACCATCAAACTAGCCCGACTTGGCACTGGTGCCACCTCAGGTTTGGGAACCATGCTGCGTATCATGGATTCTAATTAGCCAGCCGGTCACTCCCAGCCATAGGCCCCCAAACAAAAACAAGGTCGCTATTCACTGGAAAACAAAACTCGCCTGCCAAATTTTTGATGGCAGATTGCAGGAGCCACTTGCTACTATCAAACCAGCCCAACTTGGCACTGGTGCCACCATGGGTCTGGTCACCATCCTGCCTATCGTAGCTTTTCAGGAGCCAGCCGGTCACTCCCAGCCATAGGCCCCCAGACACAAAGCTCGGCCCGTTTCCCTGGCAAACAAAAGTAAGCTGCCCCGCTTCTGGATGGCAGATTGCAGTACGCACTTGGTACTATCAAACCAGCCCGACTTGGCACTGGTGCCACCTCTGGTCTGGGAACCATCCTGCGTATCGTGGATTCTAAGGAGCCAGCCGGCCACTCCCAGCCACAGGCCCCCAAACAAAAACAACGGCGTTTTCCCTGGAAAACAAAACTCGCCTGCCAACTTTTTGATGGCAGATTGCAGGAGCCACTTGGTACTATCAAACCAGCCCAACTTGGCACTGGTGCCACCATGGGTCTGGTCACCATCCTGCCTATCGTAGCTTTTCAGGAGCCAGCCGGTCACTCCCAGGCATAGGCCCCCAGACACAAACCTCGGCCCGTTTCCCTGGCAAACAAAAGTAAGCTGCCCCGCTTCTGGATGGCAGATTGCAGGAGCCACTTTGCACCATCAAACTAGCCCGACTTGGCACTGGTGCCACCTCAGGTCTGGGAACCATCCTCCCGATCGTGGATTCTAAGGAGCCAGCCGGCCACTCCCAGCCACAGGCCCCCAAACACAAACAACGGCGCTTTTCCCTGGATAACAAACTCGCCTGCCAACTTTTTGATGGCAGATTGCAGGAGCCACTTGGTACTATCAAACCAGCCCAACTTGGCACTGGTGCCACCATGGGTCTGGTCACCATCCTGCCTATCGTAGCTTTTCAGGATCTAGACGGTCACTCCCAGCAATAGGCCCCGTGACACAAAGCTCAGCCGGTTTCCCTGACAAAAAAAAGTAAGCTGTCCCGCTTCTGGATGGCAGATTGCAGGATCCACTACGTAGTATCAAACCAGCCCGACTTGGCAGTGGTGCGACCTCTGGTCTGGGAACCATCCTGCGTATCGTGGATTCCAAGCAGCCAGCCGGCCACTCCCAGCCACAGGCCCCCAAACAAAAACAACGGCGCTTTTCCCTGGAAAACAAAACTCGCCTGCCAACATTTTGATGGCAGATTGCAGGAACCACTTGTTACTATCAAACCAGCCCAACTTGGCACTGGTGCCACCATGGGTCTGGTAAACATCCTGCCTATCGTAGCTTTTCAGGAGCCAGCCGGCCACTCCCAGCCACATGCCCCCAAAAACAAACCACGGCCCTTTTCTCTGGCAAACAAAACTCGCCTGCCAACATTTTGATGGCAGATTGCAGGAGCCACTTGGTACTATCAAACCAGCCCGACTTGGCACTGGTGCCACCTCTGGTCTGGGAACCATCCTGCGTATCGTGGATTTTATGGAGCCAGCCGGTCATTCCCAGCCATAGGCCCCCAAACACAAACAACGGTCCGTTTCCCTGGCAAACAAAAGTAAGCTGCCCCGCTTCTGGATGGCAGATTGCAGCAGCCACTTGGTAGTATCAAACCAGCCCAACTTGGCACTGGTGGCACCTCTTGTCTGGGAACCATGCTGCGTATCGTGGTTTCTAAGGAGCCAGCCGGCCACTCCCAACCATAGACCCCCAGACACAAACCTCGGCCCGTTTCCCTGGAAAACAAAAGTAAGCTACTCCGATTCTGGATGGCAGATTGCAGGAGCCACTTGGTACTATCAAATCAGCCCAACTTGGCACTGGTGCCACCATGGGTCTGGTAAACCTCCTGCCTATCGTAGCTTTTCAGGAGCCAGCCGGCCACTCTCAGCCATATGCCCCCAAAAACAAACCACGGCCCTTTTCTCTGGCAAACAAAACTCAACTGCCCCTCTTCTGGATGGCAAATTTTAGGACGCACTTTGTACTACGAAAACCGCCCGACGTGGCACTGGTGCCACCTTGTGTCAGGGAACCATCCTGCATATCGAGCTTTTTAAGGAGCCAGCCGGCCACGCCCAGCCATAAACCCCCAAAAACAAACCACGGACCATTTCTCTTGGAAACAAAAATCCGCTGCCCCGCGTCTGGATGGCAGATTGCCGGAGCCACTTTGCACCATCAAACCAGCCCGACTTGGCACTGGTGCCACCTTGGGTCTGGGAACAATCCTGCATATCGTGGATTCTAAGGAGCCAGCCGGCCACTCCCAGCCACAGGCCCCCAAACACAAACAACGGCGCTTTTCCCTGGAAAACAAAATTCGCCTGCCAACTTTTTGATGGCAGATTGCAGGAGCCACTTGGTACTATCAAATCATCCCAACTTGGCACTGGTGCCACTATGGGTCTGGGAACCATCCTGCCTATTGTAGCATTTCAGGAGCCAGCCGGTCACTCCCAGCCATAGGCTCCCAGACACAAACCTCGGACCGTTTCCCTGGCAAACAAAATTAAGCTGCCCCGATTCTGGATGGCAGATTGCAGGAGCCACTTGGTTGTGTCAAACCAGCCCGACTTGGCACTGGTGCCACCTTGGGTCTAGGAACCATCCTGCGTATCGTGGATTCTAAGAAGCCACCCGGCCACTCTGAGCCACAGGCCCCCAAACAAAAACTACGGCGCTTTTCCCTGGAAAACAAAACTCGCCTGCCAACTTTTTGATGGCAGATTGCAGGAGCCACTTGGTACTATCAAACCAGCCCAACTTGGCACTGGTGGCACCTCTTGTCTGGGAACCATCCTGCCTATCGTAGCTTTTCAGGAGCCAGCCGGTCACTCCCAGCCATAGACCCCCAGACACAAACCTCGGCCCGTTTCCCTGGCAAACAAAAGTAAGCTGCCCCGCTTTTGGATGGCAGATTGCAGGAGCCACGTTGCACCATCAAACCAGCCCCACTTGGCACTGGTGCCACCTTGGGTCTGGGAACAAGTTGGGCTGGTTTGATAGTACCAAGTGGCTCCTGCAATCTGCCATCCAGAAGCGGGACAGCTTACTTTTGTTTCCCAGGGAAACGGGCCGAGGTATTTGTCTGGGGGCCTATGGCTGGGAGTGACCGGCTGACTACTGAAAAGCTACGATAGGCAGGAAGGTTACCAGACTCATGGTGCCACCAGTGCCAAGTCGGGCTGGTTTGATAATACTAAATAGCTCCTGCAATCTGCCATCCAGACGCGGGGCAGCGGATTTTTGTTTGCTGGAGAAAAGTTCCGTGGTTTTTTTTTGGGGGTATATGACTGGACGTGGCCGGCTGGCTCCTTAAAAAGCTCTATACGCAGGATTGTTCCCTGACCCAAGGTGGCATCAGTGCCAAGTCGGGCTGTTTTCGTAGTACCAAGTGCGTCCTGCAATTTGCCATCCAGAAGCGGGGCAGCCTACTTTTGTTTGCCAGGGAAACGTGCCGAGGTATTTGTCTGGGGGCCGATGGCTGGGAGTGAGCGGCTGGCTCCTGAAAAGCTACGATAGGCAGGATGGTGACCAGACCCATGGTGGCACCAGTGCCAAGTTGGGCTGGTTTGATAGTACCAAGTGGCTCCTGCAATCTGCCATCAAGAAGTTGGCAGGCGAGTTTTGTTTTCCAGGGAAAAGCGCCGTTGTTTTTATTTAGAGGCCTGTGGCTGGGAGTGGCCGCCTGTCCTCGTAGAATCTACGTTACCCAGCATGGTTCCCAGAGCCAAGGTGGCACCAGGGCCAAGTCGGGCTGGTTTGTAAGTACCAAGTGCGTACTGCAATCTGCCATCCAGAAGCGGGGCAGCTTACTTTTGTTTGCCAGGGAAACGGGCAGAGGTTTGTGTCCGGGGGCCTATGGCAGGGAGTGACCGGCTGGCTCCTGAAAAGCTACGATAGGCAGGATGTTTACCAGTCCCATGGTGGCACCAGTGCCAAGTTGGGCTGATTTGATAGTACCAAGTGGCTCCTGCAATCTGCCATCCAGAATCGGGGTAACTTACTTTTGTTTTCCAGGGAAACGGGCCGAGGTTTGTGTCTGGGGGTCTATGGCTGGGAGTGACCGGCTGGCTCCTGAAAAGCTACGATAGGCAGGATGGTTCCCAGACCAGAGGTGGCACCAGTGCCAAGTTGGGCTGGTTTGATAGTACCAAGTGGCTCCTGCAATCTGCCATCAAAAAGTTGGCAGGCGAGTTTTGTTTTCCAGGGAAAAGCGCCGTTGTTTGTGTTTGGGGGCCTGTGGCTCAGAGAGGCCGGGTGGCTGCTTAGAATCCACGTTACGCAGGATGGTTCCCAGATCCAAGATGGCACCAGTGCCAAGTCGGGGTGGTTTGATGGTGCAAAGTGGCTCCTGCAATCTGCCATCCTGACGCGGGGCAGCGGATTTTTGTTTCCAAGAGAAATGGTCCGTGGTTTGTTTTTGGGGGTATATGGCTGGGCGTGGCCTGCTGGCTCCTTAAAAAGCTACGATAGGCAGGATGGTTCCCTGACCCAAGGTGGCACCAGTGCCAAGTCGGGCGGTTTTCGTAGTACAAAGTGCGTCCTAAAATTTGCCATCCAGAAGAGGGGCAGTTGAGTTTTGTTTACCAGAGAAAAGGGCCGTGGTTTGTTTTTGGGGGCATATGGCTGATAGTGGCCGTCTGGCCCCTGAAAATCCACGATGGGCAGGATGGTTCCCAGACCTGAGGTGGCACCAGTGCCAGGTCGGGCTGGTTTGATAGTACTAAATAGCACCTGCAATCTGCCATGCAGAAGCGGGGCAGCTTACTTTTGTTTGCCAGGGAAACGGGCCGAGGTTTGTGTCTGGGGGCCTATGGCTGGGAGTGACCGCCTGGCTCCTGAAAAGCTACGATAGGCAGGATGGTGACCAGACCCATGGTGGCACCAGTGCCAAGTTGGGCTGGTTTGATAGTACCAAGTGGCTCCTGCAATCTGCCATCAAAAAGTTGGCAGGCGAGTTTTGTTTTCCAGGGAAAAGCGCCGTTGTTTGTGTTTGGGGGACTGTGGGTGGG
Source organism: Melospiza melodia melodia (assembly GCF_035770615.1). NCBI lineage: Eukaryota > Metazoa > Chordata > Aves > Passeriformes > Passerellidae > Melospiza > Melospiza melodia. The sequence continues at coordinate 66,844,507 of NC_086194.1, read as the reverse complement.
AGTGGCCGGCTGGCTCCTTAGAACACACGATACGCAGGATGGTTCCCAGACCCAAGGTGGCACCAGTGCCACGTCGGGCTGGTTTGATGGTGCCAAGTGGTTCCTGCAATCTGCCATCCTGAAGCGGGTTAGCTTACCTTTGTGTGCCAGGGAAACGGGCCGAGGTTTATGACTGGGGGCCTAGGGCTAGGAGTGACCGGCTGGCTAATTAGAATCCACGATACGCAGCATGGTTCCCAGACATGAGGTGGCACCAGTGCCAAGTCGGGCTAGTTTGATGGTGCAAAGTGGCTCCTGCAATCTGCCATCCAGAAGCGGGGCAGCTTACTTTTGTTTGCCAGGGAAACGGGCCGAGCTTTGTGTCTGGGGGCCTATGGCTGGGAGTGACCGGCTGGCTCCTGAAAAGCTACGATAGGCAGGATGGTGACCAGACCCATGGTGGCACCAGTGCCAAGTTGGGCTGGTTTGATAGTACCAAGTGGCTCCTGCAATCTGCCATCAAAAAGTTGACAGGCGAGTTTTGTTTTCCAGGGAAAAGCGCCGTTGTTTGTGTTTGGGGGCCTGTGGCTGGGAGTGGCCGGCTGGCTGCTTAGAATCCACGATACGCAGGATGGTTCCCAGACCAGAGGTGGCACCAGTGCCAAGTCGGGCTGCTTTGATACTACCAAGTGGATCCTGCAATCTGCCATCCAGAAGCGGGACAGCTTACTTTTGTTTGCCAGGGAAACGGGCAGAGCTTTGTGTCTGGGGGCCTATGGCTGGGAGTGACCGTCTAGGTCCTGAAAAGCTACGATAGGCAGGATGGTGACCAGACCCATGGTGGCACCAGTGCCAAGTTGGGCTGGTTTGATAGTACCAAGTGGCTCCTGCAATCTGCCATCAAAATGTTGGCAGGCGAGTTTTGTTTTCCAGGGAAAAGCGCCGTTGTTTGTGTTTGGGTGCCTGTGGCTGAGAGTGGCCAGCTTCTAATTGGAATCCACGATACGCCGGATGGTTCCCAGACCTGAGGTGGCACCAGTGACAAGTCGGGCCAGTTTGATGGTGCAAAGTGGCTCCTGCAATCTGCCATCCAGAAGCGGGGCAGCTTACTTTTGTTTTCCAGGGAAAAGGGCCGAGGTTTTTCTCTGGGGGCCTATGGCTGGGAGTGACCGGCTGGCGCCTGAACAGCTACGATAGGCAGGATGGTTCCAAGACCCATGGTGGCACCAGTGCCATGTTGGGCTGATTTGATAGTACCAAGTGGCTCCTGCAATCTGCCATCAAAATGTTGGCAGGCGAGTTTTGTTTTCCAGGGAAAAGCGCCGTTGTTTGTGTTTGGGGGCCTGTGGCTGGGAGTGGCCAGCTTGCTAATTGGAATCCACGATACGCAGGATGGTTCCCAGACCAGAGGTGGCACCAGTGCCAAGTCGGGCTGGTTTGATAGTACCAAGTGCGTCCTGCAATCTGCCATCCACAAGCGGCGCCGCTTAGTTTTGTTTGCCACGGAAACGGGCCGAGGTTTGTGTCTGGGGGCCTATGGCTGGGAGTGACCGGCTAGGTCCTGAAAATCTACGATAGGCAGGATGGTGACCAGACCCATGGTGGCACCAGTGCCAAGTTGGGCTGGTTTGATAGTACCAAGTTGCTCCGGCAATCTGCCATCAAAATTTGGCAGGCGAGTTTTGTTTTCCAGGGAAAAGCGCCGCTGTTTGTGTTTGAGGGCCTGTGGCTGGGAGTGTCCGGCTGGCTCCTTAGAATCCACGATACGCAGGATGGTTCCCAGACCTGAGGTGGCACCAGTGCCAAGTCGGGCTAGTTTGATGGTGCAAAGTGGCTCCTGCAATCTGCCATCCAGAAGCGGGGCAGCTTACTTTTTTTTGCCAGGGAAACGGGCCGAGGTTTGTGTCTGGGGTCTATGGCTGGGAGTGACCGGCTGGCTCCTGAAAAGCTACGATAGGCAGGATGGTGACCAGACCCATGGTGGCACCAGTGCCAAGTTGGGCTGGTTTGATAGTACCAAGTGGCTCCGGCAATCTGCCATCAAAAAGTTGGCAGGCGAGTGTTGTTTTCCAGGGAAAAGCGCCGATGTTTGTGTTTGGGGGCCTGTGGCTGGGAGTGGCCGGCTGGCTCCTTAGAATCCACGATACGCAGGATGGTTCCCAGACCTGAGGTAGCACCAGTGCCAAGTCGAGCTGGTTTGATAGTGCCAAGTGCGTCCTGCAATCTGCCATCCACAAGCGGCGCCGCTTAGTTTTGTTTGCCACGGAAACGGGCCGAGGTTTGTGTCTGGGGGCCTATGGCTGGGAGTGACCGGCTGGCTCGTGAAAAGCTACGATAGGCAGGATGGTGACCAGACCCATGGTGGCACCAGTGCCAAGTTGGGCTGGTTTGATAGTACCAAGTGGCTCCTGCAATCTGCCATCAAAAGTTGGCAGGCGAGTTTTGTTTTCCAGGGAAAAGCGCCGTTGTTTGTGTCTGCGGGCCTGTGGCTGGAGTGGCCGGCTGGCTCCTTTAAACACACGATACGCCGGATGGTTCCCAGACCCAAGTTGGCACCAGTGCCAAGTTGGGCTGGTTTGATAGTACCAAGTGGTTCCTGCAATCTGCAATCAAAATGTTGGCAGGCGAGTTTTGTTTTCCAGGGAAAAGCGCCGATGTTTTTTTTTGGGGGCCTGTGGCTGGGAGTGGCCGGCTGGCTCCTTAGAATCCAAGATACGCAGGATGGTTCCCAGACCAGAGGTGGCACCAGTACCAAGTCGGGCTGGTTTGATAATAACAAGTGGATCCTGAAATCTGCCATCCAGAAGCGGGGCAGCTTACTTTTGTTTGCCAGGGAAACGGGCCGAGCTTTGTGTCTGGGGGCCTATGGCTGGGAGTGACCGGCTGGCTCCTGAAAAGCTACGATAGGCAGGATGGTGACCAGACCCATGGTGTCAGCAGTGCCAAGTTGGGCTGGTTTGATAGTCCCAAGTGGCTCCTGCAATCTGCCATCCAGAAGCGGGGCAGCTGATTTTTGTTTGCCAGAGGAAAGGTCCGTGGTTTGTTTTTGGGGGCATATGGCTGAGAGTGGCCGGCTGGCCCCTGAAAATCCACGATACACAGGATGGTTCCCAGATCCAAGGTGGCACCTGTGCCAAGTCGGGCTGATTTGATAGTACTAAGTAGCTCCTGCAATCTGCCATCCAGAAGCGGGGCAGCTTACTTTTGTTTGCCAGGGAAACGGGCCGAGGTTTGTGTTTGGGGGCCTATGGCTGAGAGTGACCGGCTGGCTCCTGAAAAGCTACAATAGGCAGGATGGTGACCAGACCCATGGTGGCACCAGTGCCAAGTTGGGCTGGTTTGATAGTACCAAGTGGTTCCTGCAATCTGCCATCCAGAAGCAGGGCAGCTGAGTTTTGTTTGCAGAGAAAAGGGCCTTGGTTTGTGTTTGGGGGCATATGGCTGGGTGTGGCCAGCTGGCTCCTTAAAATGCACGATATGCAACATGGCTCCCAGACCCAAGGTGGCACAAGTGCCAAGTTGGGCTGGTTTGATAGTACCAAGTGGCTCCTGCAATCTTCCATGATCACGTGGAGAAATACTTTCTGGTTTCAGCCTCATGCTCTTTCTTCTCTCCCTCAACTTCTCTATCACCTCTCATCTGGTTCACATGCGCTGTCTTCAAGGTCCACAGGCTACTTTTCACAGAATCTTCTGGCCTGATGAAGTAAGATGATGAATAGAACAGAGCTGGGATCTATTTTCCAGTTTGGATAAAATGCATTCTGCACACAAATCCAAGGAGAACGGGCTGCCCCGATGCCCAGAAAATCTTTCACTCCTGCTAGTGTTCTACGTCAACCGCAACTTAGTCTGAAAGAAAAGCTTTTTCTCTGAGAGCATCTGAGAGGTTTGCATGAAGCACTGATATCTGACATATGCAATTTTGAATAGGAGAGGAAAAAGAAAATGGCAAGGAGTTTTTAATTTTAGTGGTTTCAATTTTAATTTCCGTGCACTTTTTCAAAACTTGTCAGCTCAAATGCCCATCAACATCTTTTAGTCATCTGTAAGTCAGTATTCATATAAAATGTGCTTCAAATCCAAAGAATTTCAAATTTGCACTCCAAGCTTCTATGCCTAGATTTATGATTTCCTACACATATTAGATGAAAGGAAGGCCTTTTTTACTGTGGGAGTGCTGGAACACTGGAACAGGTTGCCCAGAGAAGTTGTGGGTGTCCCATCCCTGAAAGTATTCAAGGTCACCCTGGACGGGGCTTGGAGCAGCAACAAAGGAGAAGCTTGATGGTAGAGAAACAAAGTTGGACTATAGAAGAAACTCGGATTGAAGTATAGGATCAAGTTTTCTCTCAGCTCTTGGGGTAAATTCAAAGTTGTACAAAATGACATTTATCTGTGCTATTCACTACTGTAACAGAAAGTTTCATGAAAACTGTACAGAAGATAGTAAATTTTAAAAGAGATAAGAATTACAGCATAAAATCCATGGGATAGGTTACAACATGAGACACTCTCTAAGAGAAAATCTCTGTGTTTCAGCACTTCATCGGGGTAAGATTTCATGAAGTGCCAAAGAAGGCGGCAAAATATCATTCGGGACATTATTTACTGGAATTCAGCCTGGCCATTAGTAGGAACTGCCTTTGAACATATCATGTAGATATACCACACACACTTTCCCTTCACTGAAAAATTACTGTTTACAACAAATAAGCAATTGACGATCAAAATTGATTGAAAGCATCTTAAACATGTCAAGTATTTCATTGTAGATGATCTGTGATCCAAATGCTTCTTCCACCTTCGAGAGGGACAGAAGAATTCTTCCATATCATGATGGTTTAAAATTGTATCAACCAATGTTTTCTGCTGAAAAGATATCATCTATTTTTTTCTATTTTTGGAAGAAAATATTCCTAGACATACAACAGGTGAGAACTAAGTAATTTTAAAGAAACAAATGAAATGAAAATATTCTGTAAATAGAATGAAATGAAAAGCTGTGTTTTAAATAGGAGCTAAATATTAAACAGAATTTTTGTACCAGGCATTTGAATTACTGCACCAGCTCTTTTGCCCATCAAGAGAGGCATTTAGCATTTCAGTCTTTTCCAAGGTGTTCATGATCTGCTATGCTGATCTCTGTGTGTGCCTAGGTGTGTGTGGAGGGGGGGGCATATGAAGGGGAGTGTGTATGTTTGCTTTACAATTGTTGTGGCAGATTCATGCCTCAGCTCCACATTTTGTTTTAAAAAGGTCACACCGAGTGGATATGAAGTTTACTATCAACAAGAGATCGATTCCCAAATCATCCATTTGACTCTCCCTTATAAATCATGTGCTTTGTTGCATATTTTATCAAATATACTTTCAAGCCAGATGGAGGAAGGAGGATGTGGGAATCCCTCCACCATCTTGCAACTTTTATGTAAGTAGGTTTTCAAGAAAATCATCATTTCTCTTTTAAATATGTCTGGAACAGGCATGATGGTAGTGTCAACCTGTTGGAGTTTTTGTTGCTGGAAGAAGTTGTACAAAAGGATTGGTTTTTACATTGACCAGTTACTGAATCAAGCGCAGGAATACATTGGAAATTTAGCTGGGGGTTCCTTTTCCCAGCAGACTACTTCTAGAACGAGCTTGTACACTGAAGCTGACTCTTTTGCTCTCTTTTTGTTTCTTTCCTATTTTCTTGGCTTCTTTGCCACTATCTAGACAATTTTGGAACTTTGTTCCCAACTAAAATGGTTTCAATAGTCTGATTGTGATCATACATTTTTACAAGGAATTTTTAAAATCTTTCCTCGAGTCCAGAAAGTCAAGGACTTAGATCTTTTTCTTCCCTTATCAATATTGCCATGAAATTGATAAATAAAGACCAACTCTTTATTTTTGTTTTTAACCCACGTAGATAATTCCCATCCATTAATCCATTTTGTGGACCAATAGCTGCCATTCTGATGGAAGCTGTCACTTCTTAACAATAGGCATTCTGTGACTATGTTGACAGCACTTTGGGTGAAGATCCTAACTGGTCTTAGATATACATAGGGAGAAATTTGCTCAGCCAGTGTCAGTCTTAAGCATGCGTATCAGAAGATCTTTCTAGAGCTGGGAATTTTCCCATGAAAGGGATTCAGTTAGGGAAGAGACACTTGTGCCAGAGTTTTACATTCTTCTTGAACACTGCTTAAGGAACTTAGATGCCATGTCCATTTGGATCTCTGTCTGCACAGAACTTTGTCATGCCAGTGCTTTGAAATGCATCTTGAAGAGAATTCACTAGCACAGAATGAAAGAGAGTGGAAGGGGTTGGTGGGGCTAACCAGGCCCAACCCCCCTGCCTAAACCAGGATACCTAGAGCCTCTTGCCCAGGATTCTATCTGGGTGTACTTTTAATGTCTTCAAAGATCCAGGCTCCACAATCTTTCTGGGCAGTCTGTGCCGTGGTTCAGTCACCCTGACAGTAAAGAAACATTTACTGATGTTCAAAGGCAATCTCCTGTATTTCAGTGTGTGCCCACTGCCTCTTGTCTTTTCCCTCAGCATCACTGAAAAGACACTGATTCCCTCCCCTTTGCACTATTGCTTCCATATGTATGTGTGATGCCATGTAGAGGTATGTCAAAAACCTCCCTGAAGCCCAGGCAGATAATATTCCCTTCATCTACCAGTCAAGTTGATTCATCAGAGGAGTTTAAAGTGATGTTCAGCATGAAATTCCCCTGAAAAATCATGCTAACTACATTATTTGGTCATCTGTCATGTGCCTGGCAAGGATTTCCAGGAAGAGCTGCTTCATCAACTTCCTGGGGATAAAAAAGAGGCTGGCTGGTTTGTACTATGGCGAGTCCTCTTAATTGCCTTTTTTGAAGATGGGTGTCATTTGCTAACATCCACTCTTTAGCCTCTCTTGTCGTCTACATCTTAGCAAAACGCTTTTCCACTATGTCTGGCTAGGAAAAACTGTGCCAGCACAGAAAACATCTCCCATCGTGTTCTAGAAGTTGCACGGATGTCTGCCAAGTGTTTGGCAGGAAGAAAAGAAAAGTTGTCCAAAACAGCTTCCAATCGAATGTTCCTGTGATTGGAAAAGTCAGGAGAGTGCAAAGGTACTGTTTTCTATCAGTTGGCAAGGTGCGCACACAATCCCAGTGTTGTACAGCTTGCTTCTTCACCTTCCCGAAGCTGCCGCTCTCGCCGGCTGCCGGAGCCCAAGAAGCGGCTTCTTCGCGCAAAGACGATTGTGCCGCTCACAGGGCTCTCCTTAGCGCGGCTTCTGCCGAAAGACGCCCGGCAGCGGCTCTTACCTCCGGAGAGCATCCTACCTTCGTCTTTAGCTCCTCTTCTCATCTACACCTCGGCAAAAAGCTTTTCCACTATGTCTGGCTAGGAAAAACTGTGCCAGCACAGAAAACATCTCCCATCGTGTTCTAGAAGTTGCACGGATGTCTGCCAAGTGTTTGGCAGGAAGAAAAGAAAAGTTGTCCAAAACAGCTTCCAATCGAATGTTCCTGTGATTGGAAAAGTCAGGAGAGTGCAAAGGTACTGTTTTCTATCAGTTGGCAAGGTGCGCACACAATCCCAGTGTTGTACAGCTTGCTTCTTCACCTTCCCGAAGCTGCCGCTCTCGCCGGCTGCCGGAGCCCAAGAAGCGGCTTCTTCGCGCAAAGACGATTGTGCCGCTCACAGTGCTCACCTTAGCGCGGCTTCTGCCGAAAGACGCCCGGCAGCGGCTCTTACCTCCGGAGAGCATCCTACCTTCGTCTTTCGCGTCTTTTGTAGTCTACATCTTAGCAAAACGCTTTTCCACTATGTCTGGCTAGGAAAAACTGTGCCAGCACAGAAAACATCTCCCATCGTGTTCTAGAAGTTGCACGGATGTCTGCCAAGTGTTTGGCAGGAAGAAAAGAAAAGTTGTCCAAAACAGCTTCCAATCGAATGTTCCTGTGATTGGAAAAGTCAGGAGAGTGCAAAGATACTGTTTTCTATCAGTTGGCAAGGTGCGCACACAATCCCAGTGTTGTACAGCTTGCTTCTTCACCTTCCCGAAGCTGCCGCTCTCGCCGGCTGCCGGAGCCCAAGAAGCGGCTTCTTCGCGCAAAGACGATTGTGCCGCTCACAGGGCTCTCCTTAGCGCGGCTTCTGCCGAAAGACGCCCGGCAGCGGCTCTTACCTCCGGAGAGCATCCTACCTTCGTCTTTCGCGTCTTTTGTAGTCTACATCTTAGCAAAACGCTTTTCCACTATGTCTGGCTAGGAAAAACTGTGCCAGCACAGAAAACATCTCCCATCGTGTTCTAGAAGTTGCACGGATGTCTGCCAAGTGTTTGGCAGGAAGAAAAGAAAAGTTGTCCAAAACAGCTTCCAATCGAATGTTCCTGTGATTGGAAAAGTCAGGAGAGTGCAAAGGTACTGTTTTCTATCAGTTGGCAAGGTGCGCACACAATCCCAGTGTTGTACAGCTTGCTTCTTCACCTTCCCGAAGCTGCCGCTCTCGCCGGCTGCCGGAGCCCAAGAAGCGGCTTCTTCGCGCAAAGACGATTGTGCCGCTCACAGGGCTCTCCTTAGCGCGGCTTCTGCCGAAAGACGCCCGGCAGCGGCTCTTACCTCCGGAGAGCATCCTACCTTCGTCTTTCGCGTCTTTTGTAGTCTACATCTTAGCAAAACGCTTTTCCACTATGTCTGGCTAGGAAAAACTGTGCCAGCACAGAAAACATCTCCCATCGTGTTCTAGAAGTTGCACGGATGTCTGCCAAGTGTTTGGCAGGAAGAAAAGAAAAGTTGTCCAAAACAGCTTCCAATCGAATGTTCCTGTGATTGGAAAAGTCAGGAGAGTGCAAAGGTACTATTTTCTATCAGTTGGCAAGGTGCGCACACAATCCCAGTGTTGTACAGCTTGCTTCTTCACCTTCCCGAAGCTGCCGCTCTCGCCGGCTGCCGGAGCCCAAGAAGCGGCTTCTTCGCGCAAAGACGATTGTGCCGCTCACAGTGCTCTCCTTAGCGCGGCTTCTGCCGAAAGACGCCCGGCAGCGGCTCTTACCTCCGGAGAGCATCCTACCTTCGTCTTTCTCGTCTTTTGTAGTCTACATCTTAGCAAAACGCTTTTCCACTATGTCTGGCTAGGAAAAACTGTGCCAGCACAGAAAACATCTCCCATCGTGTTCTAGAAGTTGCACGGATGTCTGCCAAGTGTTTGGCAGGAAGAAAAGAAAAGTTGTCCAAAACAGCTTCCAATCGAATGTTCCTGTGATTGGAAAAGTCAGGAGAGTGCAAAGGTACTGTTTTCTATCAGTTGGCAAGGTGCGCACACAATCCCAGTGTTGTACAGCTTGCTTCTTCACCTTCCCGAAGCTGCCGCTCTCGCCGGCTGCCGGAGCCCAAGAAGCGGCTTCTTCGCGCAAAGACGATTGTGCCGCTCACAGTGCTCTCCTTAGCGCGGCTTCTGCCGAAAGACGCCCGGCAGCGGCTCTTACCTCCGGAGAGCATCCTACCTTCGTCTTTCGCGTCTTTTGTAGTCTACATCTTAGCAAAACGCTTTTCCACTATGTCTGGCTAGGAAAAACTGTGCCAGCACAGAAAACATCTCCCATCGTGTTCTAGAAGTTGCACGGATGTCTGCCAAGTGTTTGGCAGGAAGAAAAGAAAAGTTGTCCAAAACAGCTTCCAATCGAATGTTCCTGTGATTGGAAAAGTCAGGAGAGTGCAAAGGTACTGTTTTCTATCAGTTGGCAAGGTGCGCACACAATCCCAGTGTTGTACAGCTTGCTTCTTCACCTTCCCGAAGCTGCCGCTCTCGCCGGCTGCCGGAGCCCAAGAAGCGGCTTCTTCGCGCAAAGACAATTGTGCCGCTCACAGGGCTCTCCTTAGCGCGGCTTCTGCCGAAAGACGCCCGGCAGCGGCTCTTACCTCCGGAGAGCATCCTACCTTCGTCTTTCGCGTCTTTTGTAGTCTACATCTTAGCAAAACGCTTTTCCACTATGTCTGGCTAGGAAAAACTGTGCCAGCACAGAAAACATCTCCCATCGTGTTCTAGAAGTTGCACGGATGTCTGCCAAGTGTTTGGCAGGAAGAAAAGAAAAGTTGTCCAAAACAGCTTCCAATCGAATGTTCCTGTGATTGGAAAAGTCAGGAGAGTGCAAAGGTACTGTTTTCTATCAATTGGCAAGGTGCGCACACAATCCCAGTGTTGTACAGCTTGCTTCTTCACCTTCCCGAAGCTGCCGCTCTCGCCGACTGCCGGAGCCCAAGAAGCGGCTTCTTCGCGCAAAGACCATTGTGCCGCTCACAGTGCTCTCCTTAGCGCAGCTTCTGCCGAAAGACGCCCGGCAGCGGCTCTTACCTCCTGAGAGTGGCAGCTTCGGGAAGGTGAAGAAGCAAGCTGTACAACACTGGGATTGTGTGCGCACCTTGCCAACTGATAGAAAACAGTACCTTTGCACTCTCCTGACTTTTCCAATCACAGGAACATTCGATTGGAAGCTGTTTTGGACAACTTTTCTTTTCTTCCTGCCAAACACTTGGCAGACATCCGTGCAACTTCTAGAAAACGATGGGAGATGTTTTCTGTGCTGGCACAGGTTTTCCTAGCCAGACATAGTGGAAAAGCGTTTTGCTAAGATGTAGACTACAAAAGACGCGAAAGACGAAGGTAGGATGCTCTCCGGAGGTAAGAGCCGCTGCCGGGCGTCTTTCGGCAGAAGCCGCGCTAAGGAGAGCACTGTGAGCGGCACAATCGTCTTTGCGCGAAGAAGCCGCTTCTTGGGCTCCGGCAGCCGGCGAGAGCGGCAGCTTCGGGAAGGTGAAGAAGCAAGCTGTACAACACTGGGATTGTGTGCGCACCTTGCCAACTGATAGAAAACAGTACCTTTGCACTCTCCTGACTTTTCCAATCACAGGAACATTCGATTGGAAGCTGTTTTGGACAACTTTTCTTTTCTTCCTGCCAAACACTTGGCAGACATCCGTGCAACTTCTAGAACACGATGGGAGATGTTTTCTGTGCTGGCACAGTTTTTCCTAGCCAGACATAGTGGAAAAGCGTTTTGCTAAGATGTAGACTACAAAAGACGCGAAAGACGAAGGTAGGATGCTCTCCGGAGGTAAGAGCCGCTGCCGGGCGTCTTTCGGCAGAAGCCGCGCTAAGGAGAGCACTGTGAGCGGCACAATCGTCTTTGCGCGAAGAAGCCGCTTCTTGGGCTCCGGCAGCCGGCGAGAGCGGCAGCTTCGGGAAGGTGAAGAAGCAAGCTGTACAACACTGGGATTGTGTGCGCACCTTGCCAACTGATAGAAAACAGTACCTTTGCACTCTCCTGACTTTTCCAATCACAGGAACATTCGATTGGAAGCTGTTTTGGACAACTTTTCTTTTCTTCCTGCCAAACACTTGGCAGACATCCGTGCAACTTCTAGAACACGATGGGAGATGTTTTCTGTGCTGGCACAGTTTTTACTAGCCAGACATAGTGGAAAAGCGTTTTGCTAAGATGTAGACTACAAAAGACGCGAAAGACGAAGGTAGGATGCTCTCCGGAGGTAAGAGCCGCTGCCGGGCGTCTTTCGGCAGAAGCCGCGCTAAGGAGAGCACTGTGAGCGGCACAATCGTCTTTGCGCGAAGAAGCCGCTTCTTGGGCTCCGGCAGCCGGCGAGAGCGGCAGCTTCGGGAAGGTGAAGAAGCAAGCTGTACAACACTGGGATTGTGTGCGCACCTTGCCAACTGATAGAAAACAGTACCTTTGCACTCTCCTGACTTTTCCAATCACAGGAACATTCGATTGGAAGCTGTTTTGGACAACTTTTCTTTTCTTCCTGCCAAACACTTGGCAGACATCCGTGCAACTTCTAGAACACGATGGGAGATGTTTTCTGTGCTGGCACAGTTTTTCCTAGCCAGACATAGTGGAAAAGCGTTTTGCTAAGATGTAGACTACAAAAGACGCGAAAGACGAAGGTAGGATGCTCTCCGGAGGTAAGAGCCGCTGCCGGGCGTCTTTCGGCAGAAGCCGCGCTAAGGAGAGCACTGTGAGCGGCACAATCGTCTTTGCGCGAAGAAGCCGCTTCTTGGGCTCCGGCAGCCGGCGAGAGCGGCAGCTTCGGGAAGGTGAAGAAGCAAGCTGTACAACACTGGGATTGTGTGCGCACCTTGCCAACTGATAGAAAACAGTACCTTTGCACTCTCCTGACTTTTCCAATCACAGGAACATTCGATTGGAAGCTGTTTTGGACAACTTTTCTTTTCTTCCTGCCAAACACTTGGCAGACATCCGTGCAACTTCTAGAACACGATGGGAGATGTTTTCTGTGCTGGCACAGTTTTTCCTAGCCAGACATAGTGGAAAAGCTTTTTGCCGAGGTGTAGATGAGAAGAGGAGCTAAAGACGAAGGTAGGATGCTCTCCGGAGGTAAGAGCCGCTGCCGGGCGTCTTTCGGCAGAAGCCGCGCTAAGGAGAGCCCTGTGAGCGGCACAATCGTCTTTGCGCGAAGAAGCCGCTTCTTGGGCTCCGGCAGCCGGCGAGAGCGGCAGCTTCGGGAAGGTGAAGAAGCAAGCTGTACAACACTGGGATTGTGTGCGCACCTTGCCAACTGATAGAAAACAGTACCTTTGCACTCTCCTGACTTTTCCAATCACAGGAACATTCGATTGGAAGCTGTTTTGGACAACTTTTCTTTTCTTCCTGCCAAACACTTGGCAGACATCCGTGCAACTTCTAGAACACGATGGGAGATGTTTTCTGTGCTGGCACAGTTTTTCCTAGCCAGACATAGTGGAAAAGCGTTTTGCTAAGATGTAGACTACAAGAGAGGCTAAAGAGTGGATGTTAGCAAATGACACCCATCTTCAAAAAAGGCAATTAAGAGGACTCGCCATAGTACAAACCAGCCAGCCTCTTTTTTATCCCCAGGAAGTTGATGAAGCAGCTCTTCCTGGAAATCCTTGCCAGGCACATGACAGATGACCAAATAATGTAGTTAGCATGATTTTTCAGGGGAATTTCATGCTGAACATCACTTTAAACTCCTCTGATGAATCAACTTGACTGGTAGATGAAGGGAATATTATCTGCCTGGGCTTCAGGGAGGTTTTTGACATACCTCTACATGGCATCACACATACATATGGAAGCAATAGTGCAAAGGGGAGGGAATCAGTGTCTTTTCAGTGATGCTGAGGGAAAAGACAAGAGGCAGTGGGCACACACTGAAATACAGGAGATTGCCTTTGAACATCAGTAAATGTTTCTTTACTGTCAGGGTGACTGAACCACGGCACAGACTGCCCAGAAAGATTGTGGAGCCTGGATCTTTGAAGACATTAAAAGTACACCCAGATAGAATCCTGGGCAAGAGGCTCTAGGTATCCTGGTTTAGGCAGGGGGGTTGGGCCTGGTTAGCCCCACCAACCCCTTCCACTCTCTTTCATTCTGTGCTAGTGAATTCTCTTCAAGATGCATTTCAAAGCACTGGCATGACAAAGTTCTGTGCAGACAGAGATCCAAATGGACATGGCATCTAAGTTCCTTAAGCAGTGTTCAAGAAGAATGTAAAACTCTGGCACAAGTGTCTCTTCCCTAACTGAATCCCTTTCATGGGAAAATTCCCAGCTCTAGAAAGATCTTCTGATACGCATGCTTAAGACTGACACTGGCTGAGCAAATTTCTCCCTATGTATATCTAAGACCAGTTAGGATCTTCACCCAAAGTGCTGTCAACATAGTCACAGAATGCCTATTGTTAAGAAGTGACAGCTTCCATCAGAATGGCAGCTATTGGTCCACAAAATGGATTAATGGATGGGAATTATCTACGTGGGTTAAAAACAAAAATAAAGAGTTGGTCTTTATTTATCAATTTCATGGCAATATTGATAAGGGAAGAAAAAGATCTAAGTCCTTGACTTTCTGGACTCGAGGAAAGATTTTAAAAATTCCTTGTAAAAATGTATGATCACAATCAGACTATTGAAACCATTTTAGTTGGGAACAAAGTTCCAAAATTGTCTAGATAGTGGCAAAGAAGCCAAGAAAATAGGAAAGAAACAAAAAGAGAGCAAAAGAGTCAGCTTCAGTGTACAAGCTCGTTCTAGAAGTAGTCTGCTGGGAAAAGGAACCCCCAGCTAAATTTCCAATGTATTCCTGCGCTTGATTCAGTAACTGGTCAATGTAAAAACCAATCCTTTTGTACAACTTCTTCCAGCAACAAAAACTCCAACAGGTTGACACTACCATCATGCCTGTTCCAGACATATTTAAAAGAGAAATGATGATTTTCTTGAAAACCTACTTACATAAAAGTTGCAAGATGGTGGAGGGATTCCCACATCCTCCTTCCTCCATCTGGCTTGAAAGTATATTTGATAAAATATGCAACAAAGCACATGATTTATAAGGGAGAGTCAAATGGATGATTTGGGAATCGATCTCTTGTTGATAGTAAACTTCATATCCACTCGGTGTGACCTTTTTAAAACAAAATGTGGAGCTGAGGCATGAATCTGCCACAACAATTGTAAAGCAAACATACACACTCCCCTTCATATGCCCCCCCCTCCACACACACCTAGGCACACACAGAGATCAGCATAGCAGATCATGAACACCTTGGAAAAGACTGAAATGCTAAATGCCTCTCTTGATGGGCAAAAGAGCTGGTGCAGTAATTCAAATGCCTGGTACAAAAATTCTGTTTAATATTTAGCTCCTATTTAAAACACAGCTTTTCATTTCATTCTATTTACAGAATATTTTCATTTCATTTGTTTCTTTAAAATTACTTAGTTCTCACCTGTTGTATGTCTAGGAATATTTTCTTCCAAAAATAGAAAAAAATAGATGATATCTTTTCAGCAGAAAACATTGGTTGATACAATTTTAAACCATCATGATATGGAAGAATTCTTCTGTCCCTCTCGAAGGTGGAAGAAGCATTTGGATCACAGATCATCTACAATGAAATACTTGACATGTTTAAGATGCTTTCAATCAATTTTGATTGTCAATTGCTTATTTGTTGTAAACAGTAATTTTTCAGTGAAGGGAAAGTGTGTGTGGTATATCTACATGATATGTTCAAAGGCAGTTCCTACTAATGGCCAGGCTGAATTCCAGTAAATAATGTCCCGAATGATATTTTGCCGCCTTCTTTGGCACTTCATGAAATCTTACCCCGATGAAGTGCTGAAACACAGAGATTTTCTCTTAGAGAGTGTCTCATGTTGTAACCTATCCCATGGATTTTATGCTGTAATTCTTATCTCTTTTAAAATTTACTATCTTCTGTACAGTTTTCATGAAACTTTCTGTTACAGTAGTGAATAGCACAGATAAATGTCATTTTGTACAACTTTGAATTTACCCCAAGAGCTGAGAGAAAACTTGATCCTATACTTCAATCCGAGTTTCTTCTATAGTCCAACTTTGTTTCTCTACCATCAAGCTTCTCCTTTGTTGCTGCTCCAAGCCCCGTCCAGGGTGACCTTGAATACTTTCAGGGATGGGACACCCACAACTTCTCTGGGCAACCTGTTCCAGTGTTCCAGCACTCCCACAGTAAAAAAGGCCTTCCTTTCATCTAATATGTGTAGGAAATCATAAATCTAGGCATAGAAGCTTGGAGTGCAAATTTGAAATTCTTTGGATTTGAAGCACATTTTATATGAATACTGACTTACAGATGACTAAAAGATGTTGATGGGCATTTGAGCTGACAAGTTTTGAAAAAGTGCACGGAAATTAAAATTGAAACCACTAAAATTAAAAACTCCTTGCCATTTTCTTTTTCCTCTCCTATTCAAAATTGCATATGTCAGATATCAGTGCTTCATGCAAACCTCTCAGATGCTCTCAGAGAAAAAGCTTTTCTTTCAGACTAAGTTGCGGTTGACGTAGAACACTAGCAGGAGTGAAAGATTTTCTGGGCATCGGGGCAGCCCGTTCTCCTTGGATTTGTGTGCAGAATGCATTTTATCCAAACTGGAAAATAGATCCCAGCTCTGTTCTATTCATCATCCTTACTTCATCAGGCCAGAAGATTCTGTGAAAAGTAGCCTGTGGACCTTGAAGACAGCGCATGTGAACCAGATGAGAGGTGATAGAGAAGTTGAGGGAGAGAAGAAAGAGCATGAGGCTGAAACCAGAAAGTATTTCTCCACGTGATCATGGAAGATTGCAGGAGCCACTTGGTACTATCAAAACAGCCCAACTTGGCACTTGTGCCACCTTGGGTCTGGGAGCCATGTTGCATATCGTGCATTTTAAGGAGCCAGCTGGCCACACCCAGCCATATGCCCCCAAACACAAACCAAGGCCCTTTTCTCTGGCAAACAAAACTCAGCTGCCCTGCTTCTGGATGGCAGATTGCAGGAACCACTTGGTACTATCAAACCAGCCCAACTTGGCACTGGTGCCACCATGGGTCTGGTCACCATCCTGCCTATTGTAGCTTTTCAGGAGCCAGCCGGTCACTCTCAGCCATAGGCCCCCAAACACAAACCTCGGCCCGTTTCCCTGGCAAACAAAAGTAAGCAGCCCCGCTTCTGCATGGCAGATTGCAGGAGCTACTTAGTACTATCAAATCAGCCCGACTTGGCAGAGGTGCCACCTTGGATCTGGGAACCATCCTGTGTATCGTGGATTTTCAGGGGCCAGCCGGCCACTCTCAGCCATATGCCCCCAAAAACAAACCACGGACCTTTTCTCTGGCAAACAAAAATCAGCTGCCCCACTTCTGGATGGCAGATTGCAGGAGCCACTTGGGACTATCACACCAGCACAACATGGCACTGCTGCCACCTTGGATCTGGGAACAATCCTGCGTATCGTACATATTCAGGAACCAGCCGAACACTCCCAGCCACAGGCCCCCAAACAAAAACAACGGCCCTTTTCTCTGGCAAACAAAACTCAACTGCCCCTCTTCTGGATGGCAAATTGCAGGACGCACTTGGTACTACAAAAAGAGCCCGACTTGGCAGTGGTGCCACCTTGGCTCTGGGAACCATCCTGCGTATCGAGCATTTTAAGGAGCCAGCCGGCAATTCCCAGCCGTATGCCCCAAAAAGAAACCATGGACCTTTTCTCTGGCAAAAAAAACTCAGCTGTCCCGCTTCTGGATGGCAGATTGCAGGAGTTACTTTGAACCATACAACCAGCCTTACTTGGCACTGGTGCCACCTTGGATCTGGGAACCATCCTGCCTATCGTTGATTTTCAGGGGCCAGCCGGCCACTCTCAGCCATAGGCCCCCAAACACAAACCACAGCCCTTTTCTCTAGCAAACAAAATTCAACTGCCCCGCTTCTGGATGGCAAATTGCAGGAGCCACTGGGTACTACAAAAACAGCCTGACTTGGCACTGGTGCCACCTTGCGTCTGGTTACCATGCGGCGTATCGTGCATTTTAAGGAGCCAGGTGGCCACTCCCAGCCATATGCCCCCAAACACAACCCACGGCCCTTTTCTCTGGCAAACAAAACTCAGCTGCCCCGCTTCTGGATGGCAGATTGCAGGAGACACTTGGTACTATCAAACCAGCCCGACTTGGCACTGGTGCCACCTTGGGTCTGGGAACCATCCTGCGTATTGTGGATTGTCAGGAGACAGCCAACCACTCTCGGCCACAGAGCCCAATCAAAAACAAAGGTCCGTTTCCCTGGCAAAAAAAACTCAGCTGCCCCGCTTCTGGATGGGAGATTGCAGGAGGCACTTGACACTGTCAAACGAGCCCCACTTGGCACTGGTGCCACCTTGGGTCTGGGAACCATGCTGCGTATCGTGGATTTTCAGGAGCCAGCCGGCCACTGCCAGCCATAGGCCCCCAAACACAAACCACAGCCTTTTTCTCTGGCAAACAAAACTCAGCTGCCCCGCTTCTGGATGGCAGATTGCAGGAGCCACTTGGTACTATCAAACCAGCCCGACTTGGCACTGGTGCCACCTTGGGTCTGGGAACCATCCTGCCTATCGTGGATTTTAAGGAGCCAGCCGGCTACTCCCAGCCACAGGCCCCCAACAAAAACCACGGCCCTTTTTTCTCGCAAACAAAACTTAGCTGCCTCACTTCTGGATGGCAGATTGCAGGAGCCACTTGGTGTAATCAAACCAGCCCGACTTGGCACTGGTGCCACCTTGGGTCTGGGAACCATCCTGCGTATCGTGGATTCTAAGGAGCCAGCCGGCCACTCCTAGCCACAGGCCCCCAAACAAAATCAACGGCGCTGTTCCCTGGAAAACAAAACACGCCTGCCAACTTTTTGATGGAGTTTGCAGGAGCCACTTGGTACTATCAAACCAGCCCGACTTGGCACTGGTGCCACCTTGGGTCTGGGAACCATCCTGCGTATCGTGGATTCTAAGGAGCCAGCCGGCCACTCCTAGCCACAGGCCCCCAAACAAAAACCTAGGCCTATTTCTCTGGCAAACAAAAGTAAGCTGCCCTGCTTCTGGATGGCAGATTGCAGGAGACACTTGGTACTATCAAACCAGCCCAACTTGGCACTGGTGCCACCTTGGATCTGGGAACCATGCTCTGTATCGTGGATATTCAGGGGCCAGCCGGCCGCTCTCAGCCATATGTCCCCAAACAGAAACCTCGGCCCGTTTCTCTGGCAAACAAAACTCAACTGCCCCTCTTCTGGATGGCAAATTGCAGGATGAACTTGATACTAAAACCGCAGGCCGACTTGGTAGTGGTGACACCTTGGGCCTGGGAATCATCATGCGTATCGAGCATTTTAAGGAGCCAGCCGGCCACTCCCAGCAATATGCCCCCAAAAACAATCCACGGAATTTTCCTCTGGCAAACAAAAATCAGCTGCCTCGCTTCTGGATGGCAGATTGCAGGAGCCACTTTGCACCATCAAACCAGCCCGACTTGGCACTGGTGCCACATTGCATCTGGGAACCATGCTGCCTAGCGTGGATTTTCAGGAGCCAGCCGGCCACTCTCAGCTATATGCCCCCAAACAAAACCCACGGCCCGTTTCCCTGGCAAACAAAATTAAGCTGCCCCGCTTCTGGATGGCAGATTGCAGGACGCACTTGGTAGTATCAAACCAGCCCGAGTTGGCACTGGTGCCACCTTGGGTCTGGGAACCATCCTGCGTATCGTGGGTTCAAAGGAGCCAGCCGGTCACTCCCAGCCACAGGCCCCCAAATACAAACAATGTCGCTTTTCCCTGGAAAACAAAACTCGCCTGCCAACTTTTTGATGGCAGATTGCAGGAGCCACTTGGTACTATCAAACCAGCCCAACTTGGCACTGGTGCCACCATGGGTCTGGTAACCATCCTGCCTATCGTAGCTTTCCAGGAGCCAGCCGGTCACTCCCAGCCATAGGTCCCCAGTCACAAACCTCGGCCCGTTTCCCTGGCAAACAAAAGTAAGCTACCCCGCTTCTGGATGGCAGATTGCAGGAGCCACTTGGTACTATCAAACCAGCCCAACTTGGCACTGGTGCCACCTTGGGTCTGGGAACCATGCTGCGTAACACAGATTCTAAGGCGCCAGTCGGCCACTACGAGCCACAAGCCCCCAAACACAAACAACGGCGCTATTCTCTGGCAAACAAAACTCAACTGCCCCTCTTCTGGATGGCAAATTGCAGGACGCACTTGGTACTATAAAAACAGCCCGACTTGGCACTGGTGCCCCCTTGGGTCTGGGAACCATCCTGCGTATCGATCTTTTTAATGAGACAGCCGGCCACTCCCAGCCATAGGCCCCCAAACACAAACCACAGCCTTTTTCTCTGGCAAACAAAACTCAGCTGCCCCGCTTCTGGATGGCAGATTGCAGGAGCCACTTGGTACTATCAAACCAGCCCGACTTGGCACTGGTGCCACCTTGGGTCTGGGAACCATCCTGCCTATCGTGGATTTTAAGGAGCCAGCCGGCTACTCCCAGCCACAGGCCCCCAACAAAAACCACGGCCCTTTTTTCTCGCAAACAAAACTTAGCTGCCTCACTTCTGGATGGCAGATTGCAGGAGCCACTTGGTGTAATCAAACCAGCCCGACTTGGCACTGGTGCCACCTTGGGTCTGGGAACCATCCTGCGTATCGTGGATTCTAAGGAGCCAGCCGGCCACTCCTAGCCACAGGCCCCCAAACAAAATCAACGGCGCTGTTCCCTGGAAAACAAAACACGCCTGCCAACTTTTTGATGGAGTTTGCAGGAGCCACTTGGTACTATCAAACCAGCCCGACTTGGCACTGGTGCCACCTTGGGTCTGGGAACCATCCTGCGTATCGTGGATTCTAAGGAGCCAGCCGGCCACTCCTAGCCACAGGCCCCCAAACAAAAACCTAGGCCTATTTCTCTGGCAAACAAAAGTAAGCTGCCCTGCTTCTGGATGGCAGATTGCAGGAGACACTTGGTACTATCAAACCAGCCCAACTTGGCACTGGTGCCACCTTG
The DNA here is from genome assembly GCF_035770615.1 of Melospiza melodia melodia. Classification (NCBI taxonomy): domain Eukaryota; kingdom Metazoa; phylum Chordata; class Aves; order Passeriformes; family Passerellidae; genus Melospiza; species Melospiza melodia. The sequence goes on along the minus strand of NC_086194.1, from coordinate 66,824,114 downwards.
GATCTGGGAACCATGCTCTGTATCGTGGATATTCAGGGGCCAGCCGGCCGCTCTCAGCCATATGTCCCCAAACAGAAACCTCGGCCCGTTTCTCTGGCAAACAAAACTCAACTGCCCCTCTTCTGGATGGCAAATTGCAGGATGAACTTGATACTAAAACCGCAGGCCGACTTGGTAGTGGTGACACCTTGGGCCTGGGAATCATCATGCGTATCGAGCATTTTAAGGAGCCAGCCGGCCACTCCCAGCAATATGCCCCCAAAAACAATCCACGGAATTTTCCTCTGGCAAACAAAAATCAGCAGCCTCGCTTCTGGATGGCAGATTGCAGGAGCCACTTTGCACCATCAAACCAGCCCGACTTGGCACTGGTGCCACATTGCATCTGGGAACCATGCTGCCTAGCGTGGATTTTCAGGAGCCAGCCGGCCACTCTCAGCTATATGCCCCCAAACAAAACCCACGGCCCGTTTCCCTGGCAAACAAAATTAAGCTGCCCCGCTTCTGGATGGCAGATTGCAGGACGCACTTGGTAGTATCAAACCAGCAAAACTTGGCACTGGTGCCACCTTGGGTCTGGGAACCATCCTGCGTATCGTGGGTTCAAAGGAGCCAGCCGGTCACTCCCAGCCACAGGCCCCCAAATACAAACAATGTCGCTTTTCCCTGGAAAACAAAACTCGCCTGCCAACTTTTTGATGGCAGATTGCAGGAGCCACTTGGTACTATCAAACCAGCCCAACTTGGCACTGGTGCCACCATGGGTCTGGTAACCATCCTGCCTATCGTAGCTTTCCAGGAGCCAGCCGGTCACTCCCAGCCATAGGTCCCCAGTCACAAACCTCGGCCCGTTTCCCTGGCAAACAAAAGTAAGCTACCCCGCTTCTGGATGGCAGATTGCAGGAGCCACTTGGTACTATCAAACCAGCCCAACTTGGCACTGGTGCCACCTTGGGTCTGGGAACCATGCTGCGTAACACAGATTCTAAGGCGCCAGTCGGCCACTACGAGCCACAAGCCCCCAAACACAAACAACGGCGCTATTCTCTGGCAAACAAAACTCAACTGCCCCTCTTCTGGATGGCAAATTGCAGGACGCACTTGGTACTATAAAAACAGCCCGACTTGGCACTGGTGCCCCCTTGGGTCTGGGAACCATCCTGCGTATCGATCTTTTTAATGAGACAGCCGGCCACTCCCAGCCATATGCCCCCAAACACAACCCACGGCCCTTTTCTCTGGCAAACAAAACTCAACTGCACCGCTTCTGGATGGCAGATTGCAGGAGCCACTTGGTACTATCAAACCAGCCCGACTTGGCACTGGTGCCACCTTGGGTCTGGGAACCATCCTGCGTATTGTGGGTTGTCAGGAGCCAGCCGAACACTCTCGGCCACAGACCCCAATTAAAAACAACGGCCCGTTTCACAGGCAAACAAAACTCAGCTGCCCCGCTTCTGGATGGGAGATTGCAGGAGCCACTGGGTACTATGAAACCAGCCCTACTTGGCACTGATGCCACCTTGGGTCTGGGAACCATGCTGCGTATCATGGATTTTCAGGAGCCAGCCGGCCACTGCTAGCCACAGGCCCCGAAACACAAACAACAGCCTTTTTGTCTGGCAAACAAAATTCAGCTGCCCCGCTTCTGGATGGCAGATTGCAGGAACCACTTGGTACTAACAAACCAGCCCGACTTGGCACTGATGCCACCTTGGGTCTGGGAACCATCCTGCGTATCGTGGATTCTAAGCAGCCAGCCGGCCACTCCCAGCCACAGGCCCCAAAACACACACAATGGTGCTTTTCCCTGGAAAACAAAACTCGCCTGCCAAACTTTTGATGGCAGATTGCAGGAGCCACTTGGTATTATCAAACCAGCCCAACTTGGCACTGGTGCCACCATGGGTCTGGTCACCATCCTGCCTATCGTAGCTTTTCAGGAGCCAGCCAGCCACCCCCAGCCAGAGGCCCCCAGACAAATATTTCGGCCCGTTTCCCTGGCAAACAAAAGTAAGCTGTCCCGCTTCTGGATGGCAGATTGCAGGAGCCACTTGGTACCATCAAACCAGCCCAACTTGGCACTGGTGCCAACTCAGGTCTGGGAACCATCCTGCCTATCGTGGGTTCTAAGGAGCCAGCTGGCCACTCCCAGCCACAGGCCCCCAAACACAAACAACGGCGCTTTTCCCTGGAAAACAAAACTCGCCTGCCAAATTTTTGATGGCAGATTGCAGGAGCCACTTGGTACTATCAAACCAGCCCAACTTGGCACTGGTGCCACCATGGGTCTGGTCACCATCCTGCCTATCGTAGCTTTTCAGGAGCCAGCCGGCCACTCCCAGCCATAGGCCCCCAGACACAAACCTCGGACCGTTTCCCTGGCAAACAAAAGTAAGCTGCCCCGCTTCTGCATGGCAGATTGCAGGAGCTACTTAGTACTATCAAACCAGCCCGACTTGGCACTGGTGACACCTCTGGTCTGGGAACCATCCTGCCTATCGTGGATTTTCAGGGGCCAGCCGGCCACTCTCAGCCATATGCCCCCAAAAACAAACCACGGCCCTTTTCTCTGGCAAACAAAACTCAACTGCCCCTCTTCTGGATGGCAAATTTTAGGACGCACTTTGTACTACGAAAACCGCCCGACGTGGCACTGGTGCCACCTTGTGTCAGGGAACCATCCTGCATATCGAGCTTTTTAAGGAGCCAGCCGGCCACGCCCAGCCATATACCCCCAAAAACAAACCACGGACCATTTCTCTTGGAAACAAAAATCCGCTGCCCCGCGTCTGGATGGCAGATTGCAGGAGCCACTTTGCACCATCAAACCAGCCCGACTTGGCACTGGTGCCACCTTGGGTCTGGGAACAATCCTGCATATCGTGGATTCTAAGGAGCCAGCCGGCCACTCCCTGCCATAGGCCCCCAAACAAAAACAACGGCGCTTTTCCCTGGAAAACAAAATTCGCCTGCCAGCATTTTGATGGCAGATTGCAGGAGCCACTTGGTACTATCAAATCATCCCAACTTGGCACTGGTGCCACTATGGGTCTGGGAACCATCCTGCCTATTGTAGCATTTCAGGAGCCAGCCGGTCACTCCCAGCCATAGGCCCCCAGACACAAACCTCGGACCGTTTCCCTGGCAAACAAAATTAAGCTGCCCCGATTCTGGATGGCAGATTGCAGGAGCCACTTGGTTGTGTCAAACCAGCCCGACTTGGAACTGGTGCCACCTTGGGTCTGGGAACCATCCTGCGTATCGTGGATTCTAAGCAGCCACCCGGCCACTCTGAGCCACAGGCCCCCAAACACAAACAACGGCGCTTTTCCCTGGAAAACAAAACTCGCCTGCCAACTTTTTGATGGCAGATTGCAGGAGCCACTTGGTACTATCAAACCAGCCCAACTTGGCACTGGTGCCACCTCTGGTCTGGGAACCATCCTGCCTATCGTAGCTTTTCAGGAGCCAGCCGGTCACTCCCAGCCATAGACCCCCAGACACAAACCTCGGCCCGTTTCCCTGGAAAACAAAAGTAAGTTACCCCGATTCTGGATGGCAGATTGCAGGAGCCACTTGGTACTATCAAATCAGCCCAACTTGGCACTGGTGCCACCATGGGTCTGGTAAACATCCTGCCTATCGTAGCTTTTCAGGAGCCAGCCGGTCACTCCCTGCCATAGGCCCCCGGACACAAACCTCGGCCCGTTTCCCTGGCAAACAAAAGTAAGCTGCCCCGCTTTTGGATGGCAGATTGCAGGATGCAGTTGGTACTTACAAACCAGCCCGACTTGGCCCTGGTGCCACCTCTGGTCTGGGAACCATGCTGCGTAACGTAGATTCTACGAGGACAGGCGGCCACTCCCAGCCACAGGCCTCTAAACAAAAACAACTGCGCTTTTCCCTGGAAAACAAAACTCGCCTGCCAACTTCTTGATGGCAGATTGCAGGAGCCACTTGGTACTATCAAACCAGCCCAACTTGGCACTGGTGCCACCATGGGTCTGGTCACCATCCTGCCTATCGTAGCTTTTCAGGAGCCAGCCGCTCACTCCCAGCCATAGGCCCCCAGACAAATACCTCGGCACGTTTCCCTGGCAAACAAAAGTAGGCTTCCCCGCTTCTGGATGGCAAATTGCAGGACGCACTTGGTACTACGAAAACAGCCCGACTTGGCACTGATGCCACCTTGGGTCAGGGAACAATCCTGTGTATAGAGCTTTTTAAGGAGCCAGCCGGCCACGTCCAGTCATATACCCCCAAAAAAAAAACCACGGAACTTTCCTCCAGCAAACAAAAATCCGCTGCCCCGCGTCTGGATGGCAGATTGCAGGAGCTATTTAGTATTATCAAACCAGCCCGACTTGGCACTGGTGGCACCATGAGTCTGGTAACCATCCTGCCTATCGTAGCTTTTCAGTAGTCAGCCGGTCACTCCCAGCCATAGGCCCCCAGACAAATACCTCGGCCCGTTTCCCTGGGAAACAAAAGTAAGCTGTCCCGCTTCTGGATGGCAGATTGCAGGAGCCACTTGGTACTATCAAACCAGCCCAACTTGTTCCCAGACCCAAGGTGGCACCAGTGCCAAGTGGGGCTGGTTTGATGGTGCAACGTGGCTCCTGCAATCTGCCATCCAAAAGCGGGGCAGCTTACTTTTGTTTGCCAGGGAAACGGGCCGAGGTTTGTGTCTGGGGGTCTATGGCTGGGAGTGACCGGCTGGCTCCTGAAAAGCTACGATAGGCAGGATGGTTCCCAGACCAGTGGTGGCACCAGTGCCAATGTTGGGCTGGTTTGATAGTACCAAGTGGCTCCTGCAATCTGCCATCAAAAAGTTGGCAGGCGAGTTTTGTTTTCCAGGGAAAAGCGCCGTAGTTTTTGTTTGGGGGCCTGTGGCTCAGAGTGGCCGGGTGGCTGCTTAGAATCCACGATACGCAGGATGGTTCCCAGACCCAAGGTGGCACCAGTGCCAAGTCGGGCTGGTTTGACACAACCAAGTGGCTCCTGCAATCTGCCATCCAGAATCGGGGCAGCTTAATTTTGTTTGCCAGGGAAACGGTCCGAGGTTTGTGTCTGGGGGCCTATGGCTGGGAGTGACCGGCTGGCTCCTGAAATGCTACAATAGGCAGGATGGTTCCCAGACCCAGAGTGGCACCAGTGCCAAGTTGGGATGATTTGATAGTACCAAGTGGCTCCTGCAATCTGCCATCAAAATTTGGCAGGCGAGTTTTGTTTTCCAGGGAAAAGCGCCGTTGTTTGTGTTTGGGGGCCTGTGGCTGGGAGTGGCCGGCTGGCTCCTTAGAATCCACGATATGCAGGATTGTTCCCAGACCCAAGGTTGCACCAGTGCCAAGTCGGGCTGGTTTGATGGTGCAAAGTGGCTCCTGCAATCTGCCATACAGACGCGGGGCAGCGGATTTTTGTTTCCAAGAGAAATGGTCCGTGGTTTGTTTTTGGGGGTTTATGGCTGGGTGTGGCCGGCTGGCTCCTTAAAAAGCTCGATATGCAGGATGGTTCCCTGACACAAGGTGGCACCAGTGCCACGTCGGGCGGTTTTCGTAGTACAAAGTGCGTCCTAAAATTTGCCATCCAGAAGAGGGGCAGTTGAGTTTTGTTTGCCAGAGAAAAGGGCCGTGGTTTGTTTTTGGGGGCATATGGCTGAGAGTGGCCGGCTGGCTCCTGAAAAGCTACGATAGGCAGGATGTTTACCAGACCCATGGTGGCACCAGTGCCAAGTTGGGCTGATTTGATAGTACCAAGTGGCTCCTGCAATCTGCCATCCAGAATCGGGGTAGCTTACTTTTGTTTTCCAGGGAAACGGGCCGAGGTTTGTGTCTGGGGGTCTATGGTTGGGAGTGGCCGGCTGGCTCCTTAGAAACCACGATACGCAGCATGGTTCCCAGACAAGAGGTGCCACCAGTGCCAAGTTGGGCTGGTTTGATACTACCAAGTGGTTCCTGCAATCTGCCATCCAGAAGCGGGGCAGCTTACTTTTGTTTGCCAGGGAAACGGATCGTTGTTTGTGTTTGGGGGCCTATGGCTGGGACTGACCGGCTGGCTCCATAAAATCCACGATACGCAGGATGGTTCCCAGACCAGAGGTGGCACCAGTTCCAAGTCGGGCTGGTTTGATAGTACCAAGTGGATCCTGCAATCTGCCATCCAGAAGCGGGGCAGCTTACTTTTGTTTGCCAGGGAAACGGGCCGAGGTTTTTGTCTGGGGGCCTATGGCTGGGAGTGACCGGCTGGCTCCTGAAAAGCTACGATAGGCAGGATGGTGACCAGACCCATGGTGGCAGCAGTGCCAAGTTGGGCTGGTTTGATAGTACCAAGTGGCTCCTGCAATCTGCCATCAAAAAGTTGGCAGGCGAGTTTTGTTTTCCAGGGAAAAGCGCCGTTGTTTGTGTTTGGGTGCCTGTGGCTGGGAGTGGCCGGCTGGCTCTTTAGAATCCACGATACGCAGGATGGTTCCCAGACCAGTGGTGGCACCAGTGCCAAGTCGGGCGGGTTAGATAGTAACAAGTGCGTCCTACAATCTGCCATCCAGAAGCGGGGCAGCTTACTTTTGTTTGCCAGGGAAACGGGCCGAGGTTTGTGTCTGGGGGCCTATGGCTGGGAGTGACCGGCTGGCTCGTGAAAAGCTACGATAGGCAGGATGGTGACCAGACCCATGGCGGCACCAGTGCCAAGTTGGGCTGGTTTGATAGTAGCAAGTGGCTCCTGCAATCTGCCATCAAAAAGTTGGCAGGCGAGTTTTGTTTTCCAGGGAAAAGCGCCGTTGTTTGTGTTTGGCGGCCTGTGGCTGGGAGTGGTCGGCTGGCTCCTTAGAATCCACGATACGCAGGATGGTTCCCAGACCAGAGGTGGCACCAGTGCCAAGTCGGGCTGGTTTGATAGTACCAAGTGGCTCCTGCAATCTGCCATCCAGAAGCGGGGCAGCTTACTTTTGTTTGCCAGGGAAACGGGCCGAGCTTTGTGTCTGGGGGCCTATGGCTGGGAGTGACCGGCTGGCTCCTGAAAAGCTACGATAGGCAGGATGGTGACCAGACCCATGGTGGCACCAGTGCCAAGTTGGGCTGGTTTGATAGTACCAAGTGGCTCCTGCAATCTGCCATCAAAAAGTTGGCAGGCAAGTTTTCTTTACCAGGGAAAAGCGCCGTTGTTTTTGTTTGGGGGCCTATGGCTGGGAGTGGCCGGCTGGCTCCTTAGAATCCACGATACGCAGGATGGTTCCTAGACTTGACGTGGCACCAGTGCCAAGTTGGGCTGGTTTGATAGTACCAAGTGCGTCCTGCAATCTGCCATCCAGAAGTGGGGTAGCTTACTTTTGTTTGCCAGGGAAACGGGCCGAGGTTTGTGTCTCGGGGCATATGGCTGGGAGTGACCGGCTGGCTCCTGAAAAGCTACGATAGGCAGGATGGTGACCAGACCCATGGTGGCACCAGTGCCAAGTTGGGCTGGTTTGATAGTACCAAGTGGCTCCTGCAATCTGCCATCAAAAAGTTGGCAGGCGAGTTTGTTATCCAGGGAAAAGCGCCGTTGTTTGTGCCTGGGGCCCTATCGCCTGGAGTGGACGGATGGCTAATTAGAATCCACGATACACAGGATGGTTCCCAGACCCATGGTGGCACCAGTGCCAAGTTGGGCTGGTTTGATAGTACCAAGTGGTTCCTGCAATCTGCCATCCAGAAGCGGGGCAGCTTACTTTTGTTTGCCAGGGAAACGGTCCGAGGTTTGTGTCTGGGGTCCTAAGCCTGGAAGTGACCGGCTGGCTCGTGAAAAGCTACGATAGGCAGGATGGTGACCAGACCCATGACGGCACCAGTGCCAAGTTGGGCTGGTTTGATAGTACCAAGTGGCTCCTGCAATCTGCCATCAAAAACTTGGCAGGCGAGTTTTGTTTTCCAGGGAAAAGCGCCGTTGTTTGTGTTTGGGGGCCTGTGGCTGGGAGTGGCCGGCTGGCTCCTTAGAATCCACGATACGCAGGATGGTTCCCAGACTTGTCGTGGCACCAGTGCCAAGTTGGGCTGGTTTGATAGTACCAAGTGGTTCCTGCAATCTGCCATCCAGAAGCGGGGCAGCTTACATTTGTTGGCCAGGGAAACGGGCCGAGGTTTGTGTCTGGGGGCCTATGGCTGGGAGTGACCGGCTGGCTCCTGAAAAGCTACGATAAGCAGGATGGTGACCAGACCCATGGTGGCACCAGTGCCAAGTTGGGCTGATTTGATTGTACCAAGTGGCTCCTGCAATCTGCCATCAAAAAGTTGGCAGGCGAATTTTGTTTTCCAGGGAAAAGGGCCGTTGTTTGTGTTTGGGGGCCTGTGGCAGGGAGTGGCCGGCTGGCTCCTGAAAAGCTACGATAGGCAGGATGGTGACGAGACCCATGGTGGCACCAGTGCCAAGTTGGGCTGGTTTGATAGTACCAAGTGGCTCCGGCAATCTGCCATCAAAAAGTTGGCAGACGAGATTTGTTTTCAAGGGAAAAGCGCCGTTGTTTGTGTTTGGGGGCCTGTGGCTGGGAGTGGCCGGCTGGCTGCTTAGAATCTACCATACGCAGGATGGTTCCCAGACCAGAGGTGGCACCAGTGCCAAGTCGGGCTGGTTTGATAGTACCAAGTGCGTCCTGCAATCTGCCATCCAGAAGCGGGACAGCTTACTTTTGTTTGTCAGGGAAACGGGCCGAGCTTTGTGTCTGTGGGCCTACGGCTGGGAGTGACCGGCTGGCTCCTGAAAAGCTACGATAGGCAGGATGGTGACCAGACCCATGGTGGCACCAGTGCCAAGTTGGGCTGGTTTGATAGTACCAAGTGGCTCCTGCAATCTGCCATCAAAAATTTGGCAGGCAAGTTTTGTTTTCCAGGGAAAAGTGCCGTTGTTCTTTTTTGGGGGCCTATGGCTGGGAGTGGCCGGCTGGCTCCTTAGAATCCACGATACGCAGGATGGTTCCCAGACCTGAGGTGGCACCAGTGCCAAGTTGGGCTGGTTTGATAGTACCAAGTGCGTCCTGCAATCTGCCATCCAGAAGCGGGGTAGCTTACTTTTGTTTGCCAGGGAAACGGGCCGAGGTTTGTGTCTCGGGGCCTATGGCTGGGAGTGACCGGCTGGCTCCTGAAAAGCTACGATAGGCAGGATGGTGACCAGACCCATGGTGGCACCAGTGCCAAGTTGGGCTGGTTTGATAGTACCAAGTGGCTCCTGCAATCTGCCATCAAAAACTTGGCAGGCGAGTTTGTTATCCAGGGAAAAGCGCCGTTGTTTGTGTTTGGGGGCCTGTGGCTGGGAGTGGCCGGCTGGCTCCTTAGAATCCATGATACGCAGGATGGTTCCCAGACCAGAGGTGGCACCAGTGCCAAGTTGGGCTGGTTTGATGGTGAAAAGTGGCTCCTGCAATCTGCCATCCAGAAGCGGGGCAGCTTACTTTTGTTTGCCAGGGAAACGGGCCGAGGTTTGTGTCTGGGGGCCTATGGCTGGGAGTGACCGGCTGGCTCCTGAAAAGCTACGATAGGCAGGATGGTGACCAGACCCATGGTGGCACCAGTGTCAAGGTGGGCTGGTTTGATAGTACCAAGTGGCTCCGGCAATCTGCCATCAAAATTTGGCAGGCGAGTTTTGTTTTCCAGGGAAAAGCGCCGTTGTTTTTGTTTGGGGGCCTGTGGCTGGGAGTGGCCGGATGGCTAATTAGAATCCACGATACGCAGCATGGTTCCCAGACCTGAGGTGGCATCAGTGCCAAGTCGGGCTAGTTTGATGGTGCAAAGTGGCTCCTGCAATCTGCCATCCAGAAGCGGGGCAGCTTGCTTTTGTTTGCCAGGGAAACGGGCCGAGGTTTGTGTCTGGGGCCTATGGCTGGGAGTGACCGGCTGGCTCCTGAAAAGCTACGATAGGCAGGATGGTGACCAGACCCAAGGTGGCACCAGTGCCAAGTTGGGCTGGTTTGATAGTACCAAGTGGCTCCTGCAATCTGCCATCAAAAAGTTGGCAGGCGAGTTTTGTTTTCCAGGGAAAAGCGCCGTTGTTTGTGTTTGGGGGCCTGTGGCTGGGAGTGGCCGGCTGGCTCCTTAGAATCCACGATACCCAGGCTCATTCCCAGACCTGAGGTGGCACCAGTGCCAAGTCGGGCTAGTTTGATGGTGCAAAGTGGCTCCTGCAATCTGCCATCCAGAAGCGGGACAGCTTACTTTTCCTTGCCAGGGAAACGGGCCGAGCTTTGTGTCTGGGGGCCTATGGCTGGGAGTGACCGGCTGGCTCCTGAAAAGCTACGATAGGCAGGATGGTGACCAGACCCATGGTGGCACCAGTGCCAAGTTGGGCTGGTTTGATAGTACCAAGTGGCTCCTGCAATCTGCCATCAAAAATTGGCAGGCGAGTTTTGTTTTCCAGGGAAAAGCGCCGTTGTTTGTGTTTAGGGGCCTGTGGGTGGAAGTGGCCGGCTGGCTGCTTAGAATCTACCATACGCAGGATGGTTCCCAGACCAGAGGTGGCACCAGTGCCAAGTCGGGCTGGTTTGATAGTACCAAGTGCGTCCTGCAATCTGCCATCCAGAAGCGGGACAGCTTACTTTTGTTTGTCAGGGAAACGGGCCGAGGTTTGTGTCTGTGGGCCTACGGCTGGGAGTGACCGGCTGGCTCCTGAAAAGCTACGATAGGCAGGATGGTGACCAGACCCATGGTGGCACCAGTGCCAAGTTGGGCTGGTTTGATAGTACCAAGTGGCTCCTGCAATCTGCCATCAAAAATTTGGCAGGCAAGTTTTGTTTTCCAGGGAAAAGTGCCGTTGTTCTTTTTTGGGGGCCTATGGCTGGGAGTGGCCGGCTGGCTCCTTAGAATCCACGATACGCAGGATGGTTCCCAGACTTGTCGTGGCACCAGTGCCAAGTTGGGCTGGTTTGATAGTACCAAGTGCGTCCTGCAATCTGCCATCCAGAAGCGGGGTAGCTTACTTTTGTTTGCCAGGGAAACGGGCCGAGGTTTGTGTCTCGGGGCCTATGGCTGGGAGTGACCGGCTGGCTCCTGAAAAGCTACGATAGGCAGGATGGTGACCAGACCCATGGTGGCACCAGTGCCAAGTTGCGCTGGTTTGATAGTACCAAGTGGCTCCTGCAATCTGCCATCAAAAACTTGGCAGGCGAGTTTGTTATCCAGGGAAAAGCGCCGTTGTTTGTGTTTGGGGGCCTGTGGCTGGGAGTGGCCGGCTGGCTCCTTAGAATCCATGATACGCAGGATGGTTCCCAGACCAGAGGTGGCACCAGTGCCAAGTTGGGCTGGTTTGATGGTGAAAAGTGGCTCCTGCAATCTGCCATCCAGAAGCGGGGCAGCTTACTTTTGTTTGCCAGGGAAACGGGCCGAGGTTTGTGTCTGGGGGCCTATGGCTGGGAGTGACCGGCTGGCTCCTGAAAAGCTACGATAGGCAGGATGGTGACCAGACCCATGGTGGCACCAGTGTCAAGGTGGGCTGGTTTGATAGTACCAAGTGGCTCCGGCAATCTGCCATCAAAATTTGACAGGCGAGTTTTGTTTTCCAGGGAAAAGCGCCGTTGTTTTTGTTTGGGGGCCTGTGGCTGGGAGTGGCCGGATGGCTAATTAGAATCCACGATACGCAGCATGGTTCCCAGACCTGAGGTGGCACCAGTGCCAAGTCGGGCTAGTTTGATGGTGCAAAGTGGCTCCTGCAATCTGCCATCCAGAAGCGGGGCAGCTTGCTTTTGTTTGCCAGGGAAACGGGCCGAGGTTTGTGTCTGGGGCCTATGGCTGGGAGTGACCGGCTGGCTCCTGAAAAGCTACGATAGGCAGGATGGTGACCAGACCCAAGGTGGCACCAGTGCCAAGTTGGGCTGGTTTGATAGTACCAAGTGGCTCCTGCAATCTGCCATCAAAAAGTTGGCAGGCGAGTTTTGTTTTCCAGGGAAAAGCGCCGTTGTTTGTGTTTGGGGGCCTGTGGCTGGGAGTGGCCGGCTGGCTCCTTAGAATCCACGATACCCAGGCTCATTCCCAGACCTGAGGTGGCACCAGTGCCAAGTCGGGCTGGTTTGATGGTGCAAAGTGGCTCCTGCAATCTGCCATCCAGAAGCGGGACAGCTTACTTTTCCTTGCCAGGGAAACGGGCCGAGGTTTGTGTCTGGGGGCCTATGGCTGGGAGTGACCGGCTGGCTCCTGAAAAGCTACGATAGGCAGGATGGTGACCAGACCCATGGTGGCACCAGTGCCAAGTTGGGCTGGTTTGATAGTACCAAGTGGCTCCTGCAATCTGCCATCAAAAATTGGCAGGCGAGTTTTGTTTTCCAGGGAAAAGCGCCGTTGTTTGTGTTTAGGGGCCTGTGGGTGGAAGTGGCCAGATGGCTAATTAGAATCCACGATACGCAGCATGGTTCCCAGACCTGAGGTGGCACCAGTGCCAAGTCGGGCTAGTTGGATGGTGCAAAGTGGCTCCTGCAATCTGCCATCCAGAAGCGGGGCAGCTTACTTTTGTTTTCCAGGGAAAAGTGCCGTTGTTTGTGTTTGGGGGCCTGTGGGAGGGAGTGGCCGGATGGCTCCTTAGAATCCACGATACGCAGGATGGTTCCCAGACCAGAGGTGGCACCAGTGCCAAGTTGGGCTGGTTTGATAGTACCAAGTGGTTCCTGCAATCTGCCATCCAGAAGCGGGGCAGCTTACTTTTGTTTGCCAGGGAAACGGTCCGAGGATTGTGTCTGGGGGCCTAAGCCTGGAAATGACCGGCTGGCTCGCGAAAAGCTACGATAGGCAGGATGGTGACCAGACCCATGACGGCACCAGTGCCAAGTTGGGCTGGTTTGATAGTACCAAGTGGCTCCTGCAATCTGCCATCAAAAACTTGGCAGGCGAGTTTTGTTTTCCAGGGAAAAGCGCCGTTGTTTGTGTTTGGGGGCCTGTGGCTGGGAGTGGCCGGATGGCTCCTTAGAATCCACGATACTCAGCATGGTTCCCAGACCAGAGGTGGCACCAGTGCCAAGTTGGGCTGGTTTGATAGTACCAAGTGGCTCCTGCAATCTGCCATCCAGAAGCGGGGCAGCTTACTTTTGTTTGCCAGGGAAACGGGCCGAGGTTTGTGTCTGGGGGCCTATGGCTGGGAGTGACCGGCTGGCTCCTGAAAAGCTACGATAGGCAGTATGGTGACCAGACCCATGGTGGCACCAGTGCCAAGTTGGGCTGATTTGATAGTACCAAGTGGCTCCTGCAATCTGCCATCAAAAAATTGGCAGGCGAATTTTGTTATCCAGGGAAAAGCGCCGTTGTTTGTGTTTGGGGGCCTGTGGCAGGGAGTTGCCGGCTGGCTCCTGAAAAGCTACGATAGGCAGGATGGTGACCAGACCCATGGTGGCACCAGTGCCAAGTTGGGCTGGTTTGATAGTACCAAGTGGCTCCGGCAATCTGCCATCAAAATTTGGCAGGCGAGTTTTGTTTTCCAGGGAAAAGCGCCGTTGTTTGTGTTTGGGGGCCTGTGGGTGGGAGTGGCCGGATGGCTAATTAGAATCCACGATACGCAGCATGGTTCCCAGACCTGAGGTGGCACCAGTGCCAAGTCGGGCTAGTTTGATGGTGCGAAGTGGCTCCTGCAATCTGCCATCCAGAAGCGGGGCAGCTTGCTTTTGTTTGCCAGGGAAACGGGCCGAGGTTTGTGTCTGGGGGCCTATGGCTGGGAGTGACCGGCTGGCTCCTGAAAAGCTATGATAGGCAGGATGGTGACCAGACCCATGGTGGCACCAGTGCCAAGTTGGGCTGGTTTGATAGTACCAAGTGGCTCCTGCAATCTGCCATCAAAAAGTTGGCAGGCGAGTTTGGTTTTCCAGGGAAAAGCGCCGTTGTTTGTGTTTGGGGGCCTGTGGCTGGGAGTGGCCGACTGGCTGCTTAGAATCCACGATACTCAGCATGGTTCCCAGACCAGAGGTGGCACCAGTGCCAAGTTGGGCTGGTTTGATAGTACCAAGTGGCTCCTGCAATCTGCCATCCAGAAGCGGGGCAGCTTACTTTTGTTTGCCAGGGAAACGGGCCGAGGTTTGTGTCTGGGGGCCTATGGCTGGGAGTGACCGGCTGGCTCCTGAAAAGCTACGATAGGCAGTATGGTGACCAGACCCATGGTGGCACCAGTGCCAAGTTGGGCTGATTTGATAGTACCAAGTGGCTCCTGCAATCTGCCATCAAAAAATTGGCAGGCGAATTTTGTTATCCAGGGAAAAGCGCCGTTGTTTGTGTTTGGGGGCCTGTGGCAGGGAGTTGCCGGCTGGCTCCTGAAAAGCTACGATAGGCAGGATGGTGACCAGACCCATGGTGGCACCAGTGCCAAGTTGGGCTGGTTTGATAGTACCAAGTGGCTCCGGCAATCTGCCATCAAAATTTGGCTGGCGAGTTTTGTTTTCCAGGGAAAAGCGCCGTTGTTTGTGTTTGGGGGCCTGTGGGTGGGAGTGGCCGGATGGCTAATTAGAATCCACGATACGCAGCATGGTTCCCAGACCTGAGGTGGCACCAGTGCCAAGTCGGGCTAGTTTGATGGTGCGAAGTGGCTCCTGCAATCTGCCATCCAGAAGCGGGGCAGCTTGCTTTTGTTTGCCAGGGAAACGGGCCGAGGTTTGTGTCTGGGGGCCTATGGCTGGGAGTGACCGGCTGGCTCCTGAAAAGCTATGATAGGCAGGATGGTGACCAGACCCATGGTGGCACCAGTGCCAAGTTGGGCTGGTTTGATAGTACCAAGTGGCTCCTGCAATCTGCCATCAAAAAGTTGGCAGGCGAGTTTTGTTTTCCAGGGAAAAGCGCCGTTGTTTGTGTTTGGGGGCCTGTGGCTGGGAGTGGCCGACTGGCTGCTTAGAATCCACGATACGCAGGATGGTTCCCAGACGTGAGGTGGCGCCAGTGCCAAGTCGGGCTGGTTTGATACTACCAAGTGCGTCCTGCAATCTGCCATCCAGAAGCGGGACAGCTTACATTTTTTTGTCAGGGAAACGGGCTGAGCTTTGTGTCACGGGGCCTATGGCTGGGAGTGACCGTCTAGGTCCTGAAAAGCTACGATAGGCAGGATGGTGACCAGACCCATGGTGGCACCAGTGCCAAGTTGGGCTGGTTTGATAGTACCAAGTGGCTCCTGCAATCTGCCATCAAAAATTTGTCAGGCGAGTTTTGTTTTCCAGGGAAAA
Organism: Melospiza melodia melodia; assembly: GCF_035770615.1. NCBI lineage: Eukaryota > Metazoa > Chordata > Aves > Passeriformes > Passerellidae > Melospiza > Melospiza melodia. The sequence goes on along the minus strand of NC_086194.1, from coordinate 66,808,972 downwards.
GCGCCGTTGTTTGTGTTTGGGGGCCTGTGGCTGGGAGTGGCCGGCTTGCTAATTGGAATCCACGATACGCAGCATGGTTCCCAGACTTGAGGTGGCACCAGTGACAAGTCGGGCCAGTTTGATGGTGCAAAGTGGCTCCTGCAATCTGCCATCCAGAAGCGGGGTGGCTTACTTTTCTTTGCCAGGGAAACGGGCCGAGGTTTTTCTCTGGGGGCCTATGGCTGGGAGTGACCGGGTGGCGCCTGAACAGCTACGATAGGCAGGATGGTGACCAGACCCAAGGTGGCACCAGTGCCATGTTCGGCTGATTTCATAGTACCAAGTGGCTCCTGCAATCTGCCATCAAAATGTTGGCAGGCGAGTTTTGTTTTCCAGGGAAAAGCGCTGTTGTTTGTGTTTGGGGGCCTGTGGCTGGGAGTGACCGGCTGGCTCCTTAGAATCCACGATACACAGGATGGTTCCCAGACCAGAGGTGGCACCAGTGCCAAGTCAGGCTGGTTTTATACTACCAAGTGGTTCATGCAATCTGCCATCCAGAAGCGGGGCAGCTTAATTTTGTTTGCCAGGGAAACGGGCCGAGCTTTGTGTCTGGGCGCCTATGGCTGGGAGTGACCTGCTAGGTACTGAAAAGCTACGATAGGCAGGATGGCGACCACATCCATGGTGGCACCAGTGCCAAGTTGGGCTGGTTTGATAGTACCAAGTGGCTCCTGCAATCCGCCATCAAAAAGTTGGCAGGCGAGTGTTGTTTTCCAGGGAAAAGCGCCGTTGTTTGTGTTTGGGTGCCTGTGGCAGGGAGTGGCCGGCTGGCTCCTTAGAATCCACGATACGCAGGATGGTTCCCAGACTTGTCGTGGCACCAGTGCCAAGTCGGGCTGGTTTGATAGTACCAAGTGCGTCCTGCAATCTGCCATCCAGAAGCGGGGCAGCTAACTTTTGTTTGCCAGGGAAACGGGCCGAGGTTTGTGTCTAAGGGCCTATGGCTGGGAGTGACCGGTTGGCTCCTGAAAAGCTACGATAGGCAGGATGGTGACCAGACCCATGGTGGCACCAGTGCCAAGTTGGGCTGGTTTGATAGTACCTAGTGGCTCCTGCAATCTGCCATCAAAAAGTTGGCAGGCGAGTTTGTTATCCAGGGAAAAGCGCCGTTGTTTGTGTTTGGGGGCCTGTGGGTGGGAGAGGCCGGCTGGCTCCTTAGAATCCACGATACGGAGGATGGTTCCCAGACCAGTGGTGGTACCAGTGCCAAGTTTTGCTGGTTTGATGGAGAAAACTGGCTCCTGCAATCTGCCATCCACATGCGGGATAACTTACTTTTGTTTGCCAGGGAAACGGGTCGAGGTTTTTGTCTGGGGGCCTATGGCTGGGAGTGACCGGCTGGCTCCTGAAAAGCTACGATAGGCAGGATGGTGACCAGACCCATGGTGGCACCAGTGCCAAGTTGGGCTGGTTTGATAGTACCAAGTGGCTCCTGCAATCTGCCATCAAAAACTTGGCAGGCGAGTTTGTTATCCAGGGAAAAGCGCCGTTGTTTGTGTTTGGGGGCCTGTGGCTGGGAGTGGCCGGCTGGCTCCTTAGAATCCATGATACGCAGGATGGTTCCCAGACCAGAGGTGGCACCAGTGCCAAGTTGGGCTGGTTTGATGGTGAAAAGTGGCTCCTGCAATCTGCCATCCAGAAGCGGGGCAGCTTACTTTTGTTTGCCAGGGAAACGGGCCGAGGTTTGTGTCTGGGGGCCTATGGCTGGGAGTGACCGGCTGGCTCCTGAAAAGCTACGATAGGCAGGATGGTGACCAGACCCATGGTGGCACCAGTGTCAAGGTGGGCTGGTTTGATAGTACCAAGTGGCTCCGGCAATCTGCCATCAAAATTTGGCAGGCGAGTTTTGTTTTCCAGGGAAAAGCGCCGTTGTTTTTGTTTGGGGGCCTGTGGCTGGGAGTGGCCGGATGGCTAATTAGAATCCACGATACGCAGCATGGTTCCCAGACCTGAGGTGGCATCAGTGCCAAGTCGGGCTAGTTTGATGGTGCAAAGTGGCTCCTGCAATCTGCCATCCAGAAGCGGGGCAGCTTGCTTTTGTTTGCCAGGGAAACGGGCCGAGGTTTGTGTCTGGGGCCTATGGCTGGGAGTGACCGGCTGGCTCCTGAAAAGCTACGATAGGCAGGATGGTGACCAGACCCAAGGTGGCACCAGTGCCAAGTTGGGCTGGTTTGATAGTACCAAGTGGCTCCTGCAATCTGCCATCAAAAACTTGGCAGGCGAGTTTTGTTTTCCAGGGAAAAGCGCCGTTGTTTGTGTTTGGGGGCCTGTGGCTGGGAGTGGCCGGCTGGCTCCTTAGAATCCACGATACCCAGGCTCATTCCCAGACCTGAGGTGGCACCAGTGCCAAGTCGGGCTAGTTTGATGGTGCAAAGTGGCTCCTGCAATCTGCCATCCAGAAGCGGGACAGCTTACTTTTCCTTGCCAGGGAAACGGGCCGAGCTTTGTGTCTGGGGGCCTATGGCTGGGAGTGACCGGCTGGCTCCTGAAAAGCTACGATAGGCAGGATGGTGACCAGACCCATGGTGGCACCAGTGCCAAGTTGGGCTGGTTTGATAGTACCAAGTGGCTCCTGCAATCTGCCATCAAAAATTGGCAGGCGAGTTTTGTTTTCCAGGGAAAAGCGCCGTTGTTTGTGTTTAGGGGCCTGTGGGTGGAAGTGGCCGGCTGGCTGCTTAGAATCTACCATACGCAGGATGGTTCCCAGACCAGAGGTGGCACCAGTGCCAAGTCGGGCTGGTTTGATAGTACCAAGTGCGTCCTGCAATCTGCCATCCAGAAGCGGGACAGCTTACTTTTGTTTGTCAGGGAAACGGGCCGAGGTTTGTGTCTGTGGGCCTACGGCTGGGAGTGACCGGCTGGCTCCTGAAAAGCTACGATAGGCAGGATGGTGACCAGACCCATGGTGGCACCAGTGCCAAGTTGGGCTGGTTTGATAGTACCAAGTGGCTCCTGCAATCTGCCATCAAAAATTTGGCAGGCAAGTTTTGTTTTCCAGGGAAAAGTGCCGTTGTTCTTTTTTGGGGGCCTATGGCTGGGAGTGGCCGGCTGGCTCCTTAGAATCCACGATACGCAGGATGGTTCCCAGACTTGTCGTGGCACCAGTGCCAAGTTGGGCTGGTTTGATAGTACCAAGTGCGTCCTGCAATCTGCCATCCAGAAGCGGGGTAGCTTACTTTTGTTTGCCAGGGAAACGGGCCGAGGTTTGTGTCTCGGGGCCTATGGCTGGGAGTGACCGGCTGGCTCCTGAAAAGCTACGATAGGCAGGATGGTGACCAGACCCATGGTGGCACCAGTGCCAAGTTGGGCTGGTTTGATAGTACCAAGTGGCTCCTGCAATCTGCCATCAAAAAGTTGGCAGGCGAGTTTGTTATCCAGGGAAAAGCGCCGTTGTTTGTGTTTGGGGGCCTGTGGCTGGGAGTGGCCGGCTGGCTCCTTAGAATCCATGATACGCAGGATGGTTCCCAGACCAGAGGTGGCACCAGTGCCAAGTTGGGCTGGTTTGATGGTGAAAAGTGGCTCCTGCAATCTGCCATCCAGAAGCGGGGCAGCTTACTTTTGTTTGCCAGGGAAACGGGCCGAGGTTTGTGTCTGGGGGCCTATGGCTGGGAGTGACCGGCTGGCTCCTGAAAAGCTACGATAGGCAGGATGGTGACCAGACCCATGGTGGCACCAGTGTCAAGGTGGGCTGGTTTGATAGTACCAAGTGGCTCCGGCAATCTGCCATCAAAATTTGGCAGGCGAGTTTTGTTTTCCAGGGAAAAGCGCCGTTGTTTTTGTTTGGGGGCCTGTGGCTGGGAGTGGCCGGATGGCTAATTAGAATCCACGATACGCAGCATGGTTCCCAGACCTGAGGTGGCACCAGTGCCAAGTCGGGCTAGTTTGATGGTGCAAAGTGGCTCCTGCAATCTGCCATCCAGAAGCGGGGCAGCTTGCTTTTGTTTGCCAGGGAAACGGGCCGAGGTTTGTGTCTGGGGCCTATGGCTGGGAGTGACCGGCTGGCTCCTGAAAAGCTACGATAGGCAGGATGGTGACCAGACCCAAGGTGGCACCAGTGCCAAGTTGGGCTGGTTTGATAGTACCAAGTGGCTCCTGCAATCTGCCATCAAAAAGTTGGCAGGCGAGTTTTGTTTTCCAGGGAAAAGCGCCGTTGTTTGTGTTTGGGGGCCTGTGGCTGGGAGTGGCCGGCTGGCTCCTTAGAATCCACGATACCCAGGCTCATTCCCAGACCTGAGGTGGCACCAGTGCCAAGTCGGGCTGGTTTGATGGTGCAAAGTGGCTCCTGCAATCTGCCATCCAGAAGCGGGACAGCTTACTTTTCCTTGCCAGGGAAACGGGCCGAGCTTTGTGTCTGGGGGCCTATGGCTGGGAGTGACCGGCTGGCTCCTGAAAAGCTACGATAGGCAGGATGGTGACCAGACCCATGGTGGCACCAGTGCCAAGTTGGGCTGGTTTGATAGTACCAAGTGGCTCCTGCAATCTGCCATCAAAAATTGGCAGGCGAGTTTTGTTTTCCAGGGAAAAGCGCCGTTTTTTGTGTTTAGGGGCCTGTGGGTGGAAGTGGCCAGATGGCTAATTAGAATCCACGATACGCAGCATGGTTCCCAGACCTGAGGTGGCACCAGTGCCAAGTCGGGCTAGTTGGATGGTGCAAAGTGGCTCCTGCAATCTGCCATCCAGAAGCGGGGCAGCTTACTTTTGTTTTCCAGGGAAAAGTGCCGTTGTTTGTGTTTGGGGGCCTGTGGGTGGGAGTGGCCGGATGGCTCCTTAGAATCCACGATACGCAGGATGGTTCCCAGACCAGAGGTGGCACCAGTGCCAAGTTGGGCTGGTTTGATAGTACCAAGTGGTTCCTGCAATCTGCCATCCAGAAGCGGGGCAGCTTACTTTTGTTTGCCAGGGAAACGGTCCGAGGATTGTGTCTGGGGGCCTAAGCCTGGAAATGACCGGCTGGCTCGCGAAAAGCTACGATAGGCAGGATGGTTCCCAGACCCATGACGGCACCAGTGCCAAGTTGGGCTGGTTTGATAGTACCAAGTGGCTCCTGCAATCTGCCATCAAATACTTGGCAGGCGAGTTTTGTTTTCCAGGGAAAAGCGCCGTTGTTTGTGTTTGGGGGCCTGTGGCTGGGAGTGGCCGGATGGCTCCTTAGAATCCACGATACTCAGCATGGTTCCCAGACCAGAGGTGGCACCAGTGCCAAGTTGGGCTGGTTTGATAGTACCAAGTGGCTCCTGCAATCTGCCATCCAGAAGCGGGGCAGCTTACTTTTGTTTGCCAGGGAAACGGGCCGAGGTTTGTGTCTGGGGGCCTATGGCTGGGAGTGACCGGCTGGCTCCTGAAAAGCTACGATAGGCAGTATGGTGACCAGACCCATGGTGGCACCAGTGCCAAGTTGGGCTGATTTGATAGTACCAAGTGGCTCCTGCAATCTGCCATCAAAAAATTGGCAGGCGAATTTTGTTATCCAGGGAAAAGCGCCGTTGTTTGTGTTTGGGGGCCTGTGGCAGGGAGTTGCCGGCTGGCTCCTGAAAAGCTACGATAGGCAGGATGGTGACCAGACCCATGGTGGCACCAGTGCCAAGTTGGGCTGGTTTGATAGTACCAAGTGGCTCCGGCAATCTGCCATCAAAATTTGGCAGGCGAGTTTTGTTTTCCAGGGAAAAGCGCCGTTGTTTGTGTTTGGGGGCCTGTGGGTGGGAGTGGCCGGATGGCTAATTAGAATCCACGATACGCAGCATGGTTCCCAGACCTGAGGTGGCACCAGTGCCAAGTCGGGCTAGTTTGATGGTGCGAAGTGGCTCCTGCAATCTGCCATCCAGAAGCGGGGCAGCTTGCTTTTGTTTGCCAGGGAAACGGGCCGAGGTTTGTGTCTGGGGGCCTATGGCTGGGAGTGACCGGCTGGCTCCTGAAAAGCTATGATAGGCAGGATGGTGACCAGACCCATGGTGGCACCAGTGCCAAGTTGGGCTGGTTTGATAGTACCAAGTGGCTCCTGCAATCTGCCATCAAAAAGTTGGCAGGCGAGTTTTGTTTTCCAGGGAAAAGCGCCGTTGTTTGTGTTTGGGGGCCTGTGGCTGGGAGTGGCCGACTGGCTGCTTAGAATCCACGATACGCAGGATGGTTCCCAGACGTGAGGTGGCGCCAGTGCCAAGTCGGGCTGGTTTGATACTACCAAGTGCGTCCTATAATCTGCCATCCAGAAGCGGGACAGCTTACATTTTTTTGTCAGGGAAACGGGCTGAGCTTTGTGTCACGGGGCCTATGGCTGGGAGTGACCGTCTAGGTCCTGAAAAGCTACGATAGGCAGGATGGTGACCAGACCCATGGTGGCACCAGTGCCAAGTTGGGCTGGTTTGATAGTACCAAGTGGCTCCTGCAATCTGCCATCAAAAATTTGTCAGGCGAGTTTTGTTTTCCAGGGAAAAGCGCCGTTGTTTGTGTTTGGGGGCCTGTGGCTGGGAGTGGCCGGCTTGCTAATTGGAATCCACGATACGCAGCATGGTTCCCAGACTTGAGGTGGCACCAGTGACAAGTCGGGCCAGTTTGATGGTGCAAAGTGGCTCCTGCAATCTGCCATCCAGAAGCGGGGTAGCTTACTTTTCTTTGCCAGGGAAACGGGCCGAGGTTTTTCTCTGGGGGCCTATGGCTGGGAGTGACCGGGTGGCGCCTGAACAGCTACGATAGGCAGGATGGTGACCAGACCCAAGGTGGCACCAGTGCCATGTTCGGCTGATTTCATAGTACCAAGTGGCTCCTGCAATCTGCCATCAAAATGTTGGCAGGCGAGTTTTGTTTTCCAGGGAAAAGCGCTGTTGTTTGTGTTTGGGGGCCTGTGGCTGGGAGTGACCGGCTGGCTCCTTAGAATCCACGATACACAGGATGGTTCCCAGACCAGAGGTGGCACCAGTGCCAAGTCAGGCTGGTTTTATACTACCAAGTGGTTCATGCAATCTGCCATCCAGAAGCGGGGCAGCTTAATTTTGTTTGCCAGGGAAACGGGCCGAGCTTTGTGTCTGGGCGCCTATGGCTGGGAGTGACCTGCTAGGTACTGAAAAGCTACGATAGGCAGGATGGCGACCACATCCATGGTGGCACCAGTGCCAAGTTGGGCTGGTTTGATAGTACCAAGTGGCTCCTGCAATCCGCCATCAAAAAGTTGGCAGGCGAGTGTTGTTTTCCAGGGAAAAGCGCCGTTGTTTGTGTTTGGGTGCCTGTGGCAGGGAGTGGCCGGCTGGCTCCTTAGAATCCACGATACGCAGGATGGTTCCCAGACTTGTCGTGGCACCAGTGCCAAGTCGGGCTGGTTTGATAGTACCAAGTGCGTCCTGCAATCTGCCATCCAGAAGCGGGGCAGCTAACTTTTGTTTGCCAGGGAAACGGGCCGAGGTTTGTGTCTAAGGGCCTATGGCTGGGAGTGACCGGTTGGCTCCTGAAAAGCTACGATAGGCAGGATGGTGACCAGACCCATGGTGGCACCAGTGCCAAGTTGGGCTGGTTTGATAGTACCTAGTGGCTCCTGCAATCTGCCATCAAAAAGTTGGCAGGCGAGTTTGTTATCCAGGGAAAAGCGCCGTTGTTTGTGTTTGGGGGCCTGTGGGTGGGAGAGGCCGGCTGGCTCCTTAGAATCCACGATACGGAGGATGGTTCCCAGACCAGTGGTGGTACCAGTGCCAAGTTTTGCTGGTTTGATGGAGAAAACTGGCTCCTGCAATCTGCCATCCACATGCGGGATAACTTACTTTTGTTTGCCAGGGAAACGGGTCGAGGTTTTTGTCTGGGGGCCTATGGCTGGGAGTGACCGGCTGGCTCCTGAAAAGCTACGATAGGCAGGATGGTGACCAGACCCATGGTGGCACCACTGTCAAGTTGGGCTGGTTTGATAGTACCAAGTGGCTCCGGCAATCTGCCATCAAAATTTGGCAGGCGAGTTTTGTTTTCCAGTGAATAGCGCCCTTGTTTGTGTTTGGGGACCTATGGCAGGGACTGACCGGCTGGCTAATTAGAATCCACGATACGCAGCATGGTTCCCAGACCTGAGGTGGCACCAGTGCCAAGTCGGGCTAGTTTGATGGTGCAAAGTGGCTCCTGCAATCTGCCATCCAGAAGCGGGGCAGCTTACTTTTGTTTGCCAGGGAAACGGGCCGAGCTTTGTGTCTGGGGGCCTATGGCTGGGAGTGACCGGCTGGCTCCTGAAAAGCTACGATAGGCAGGAAGGTGACCAGACCCATGGTGGCACCAGTGCCAAGTTGGGCTGGTTGGATAGTACCAAGTGGCTGCTGCAATCTGCCATCAAAAAGTTGGCAGGCGAGTTTTGTTTTCCAGGGGAAAGCGCCGTTGTTTGTGTTTGGGGGCCTGTGGCTGGGAGTGGCCGGCTGGCTCCTTAGAATCCACCATACCCAGGCTCATTCCCAGACCTGAGGTGGCACCAGTGCCAAGTCGGGCTAGTTTGATGGTGCAAAGTGGCTCCTGCAATCTGCCATCCAGAAGCGGGGTAGCTTACTTTTGTTTGCCAGGGAAACGGGCGGAGCTTTGTGTCTGGGGGCCTATGGCTGCGAGTGACCGGCTGGCTCCTGAAAAGCTACGATAGGCAGGATGGTGACCAGACCCATGGTGGCACCAGTGCCAAGTTGGGCTGGTTTGATAGTACCAAGTGGCTCCTGCAATCTGCCATCAAAAACTTGGCAGGCGAGTTTTGTTTTCCAGGGAAAAGCGCCGTTGTTTGTGTCTGGGGGCCTGTGGCTGGAGTGGCCGTCTGGTTCCTTAGACTCCACGATACGCAGGATGGTTCCCAGACCAGAGGTGGCACCAGTGCCAAGTCGGGCTAGTTTGATGGTGCAAAGTGGCTCCTGCAATCTGCCATCCAGAAGCGGGGCAGCTTACTTTTGTTTGCCAGGGAAACGGGCCGAGGTTTTTCTCTGGGGGCCTATGGCAGGGAGGGACCGGCTGGCTCCTGAAAAGCTACGATAGGCAGGATGGTGACCAGACCCATGGTGGCACCAGTGCCAAGTTGGGCTGATTTGATAGTACCAAGTGGCTCCTGCAATCTGCCATCAAAATATTGGCAGGCCAGTTTTGTTTTCCAGGGAAAAGCGCCGTTGTTTGTGTTTGGGGGCCTGTGGCTGGGAGTGACCGGCTGGCTCCTTAGAATCCATGATACGCAGGATGGTTCCCAGACCCAAGGTGGCACCAGTGCCAAGTTGGGCTGGTTTCATAGTACCAAGTTATTCCTGCAATCTGCCGTCCAGAAGCGGGGCAGCTTACTTTTGTTTGCCAGGGAAACGGGCCGAGGTTTGTGTCTGGGGGCCTATGGCTGGGAGTGACCGGCTGGCTCCTGAAAAGCTACGATAGGCAGGATGGTGACCAGACCCATGGTGGCACCAGTGCCAAGTTGGGCTGGTTTGATAGTACCAAGTGGCTCCTGCAATCTGCCATCAAAAAGTTGGCAGGCGAGTTTTGTTTTCCAGGGAAAAGCGCCGTTGTTTGTGTTTGGGGGCCTGTGGCTGGGAGTGGCCGGCTGGCTCCTTAGAATCCACGATACGCAGCATGGTTCCCAGACCAGAGGTGGCACCAGTGCCAAGTAGGGCTGGTTTTATAGTACCAAGTGGCTCCTGCAATCTTCCATCCAGAAGCGGGGCAGCTTACTTTTGTTTGCCAGGGAAACGGGCCGAGGTTTTTGTCTGGGGGCCTATGGCTTGGAGTGACCGGCTGGCTCCTGAAAAGCTACGATAGGCAGGATGGTGACCAGACCCATGGTGGCACCAGTGCCAAGTTGGGCTGGTTTGATAGTACCAAGTGGCTCCTGCAATCTGCCATCAAAAAGTTGGCAGGCGAGTTTTGTTTTCCAGGGGAAAGCGCCGTTGTTTGTGTTTGGGCGCCTGTGGGTGGGAGTGGCCGGCTGGCTAATTAGAATCCACGATACGCAGCATGGTTCCCAGACCAGAGGTGGCACCAGTGCCAAGTCGGGCAGGTTTGATAATACCTAGTGGATCCTGCAATCTGCCATCCAGAAGCGGGACAGCTTACTTTTGTTTGCCAGGGAAACGGGCAGAGCTTTGTGTCTGGGGGCCTATGGCTGGGAGTGACCTGCTAGGTCCTGAAAAGCTACGATAGGCAGGATGGTGACCATATCCATGGTGGCACCAGTGCCAAGATGGACTGGTTTGATAGTACCAAGTGGCTCCTGCAATCCGCCATCAAAAAGTTGGCAGGCGAGTTTTGTTTTCCAGGGAAAAGCGCCGTTGTTTTTGTTTGGGGGCCTGTGGGTGGGAGTGGCCGGATGGCTCCTTAGAATCCACGATAGGCAGGATGGTTCCCAGACCTGAGGTGGCACCAGTGCCAAGTTGGGCTGGTTTGATAGTACCAAGTGGTTCCTGCAATCTGCCATCCAGAAGCGGGCAGCTTACTCGTTTGCCAGGGAAACGGGCCGAGCTTTGTGTCTGGGGGCCTATGGCTGCGAGTGACCGTCTAGGTCCTGAAAAGCTACGATAGGCAGGATGGTGACCAGACCCATGGTGGCACCAGTGCCAAGTTGGGCTGGTTTGATAGTACCAAGTGGCTCCTGCAATCTGCCATCAAAAATTTGGCAGGCGAGTTTTGATTTCCAGGGGAAAGCGCTGTTGTTTGTGTTTGGGGGCCTGTGGCTGGGAGTGGCCGGCTTTATAATTGGAATCCACGATACGCAGGATGGTTCCCAGACCTGACGTGGCACCAGTGCCAAGTCGGGCTAGTTGGATGCTGCAAAGTGGCTCCTGCAATCAGCCATCCAGAAGCGGGGTGGCTTACTTTTGTTTGCCAGGGAAAATGGCCGAGGTTTTGTCTGGGGGCCTATGGCTTGGAGTGACCGGCTGGCTCCTGAAAAGCTACGATAGGCTGGATGGTGACCAGACCCATGGTGGCACCAGTGCCAAGTTGGGCTGGTTTGATAGTACCAAGTGGCTCCGGCAATCTGCCATCAAAAAGTTGGCAGGCGAGTTTTGTTTTCCAGGGAAAAGCGCCGATGTTTGTGTTTGGGGGCCTGAGGCTGGGAGTGGCCGGCTGGCTCCTTAGACTCCACGATACGCAGGATGGTTCCCAGACCTGAGGTAGCACCAGTGCCAAGTCGGGCTGGTTTGATAGTACCAAGTGCGTCCTGCAATCTGCCATCCAGAAGCGGGGCAGCTTACTTTTGTTTGCCAGGGAAACGGGCCGAGGTTTGTGTCTGGGGGCCTATGGCAGGGAGTGACCGGCTGGCTCCTGAAAAGCTACGATAGGCAGGATGGTGACCAGACCCATGGTGGCACCAGTGCCAAGTTGGGCTGGTTTGATAGTACCAAGTGGCTCCTGCAATCTGCCATCAAAAAGTTGGCAGGCGAGTTTTGTTTTCCAGGGAAAAGCGCCGTTGTTTGTGTTTGGGGGCCTGTGGCTGGGAGTGGCCGGCTGGCTCCTTAGAATCCACAATACGCAGGATGGTTCCCTGACCTGAGGTGGCACCAGTGATAAGTTGGGCTGGTTTGATAGTACCAAGTGCGTCCTGCAATCTGCCATCCAGAAGCGGGGTAGCTTACTTTTGTTTGCCAGGGAAACGGGCCGAGGTTTGTGTCTGGGTTCCTATGGCTGGGAGTGACCGGCTGGCACCTGAACAGCTACGATAGGCAGGATGGTGACCAGATCCATGGTGGCACCAGTGCCAAGTTGGGCTGATTTGATAGTACCAAGTGGCTCCTGCAATCTGCCATCAAAAATTTGGCAGGCGAGTTTTGTTTTCCAGGGAAAAGCGCCGTTGTTTGTATTTGGGGGCCTGTGGCTGGGAGTGGCCCGCTGGCTCCTTAGAATCCACGATACGCAGGATGGTTCCCAGACCCAAGGTGGCACCAGTGCCAAGTTGGGCTGGTTTGATACTCCCAAGTGCGTCCTGCAATCTGCCATCCAGAAGCGGGGTAGCTTACTTTTTTTTGCCAGGGAAACGGGCCGAGCTTTTTGTCTCGGGGTATATGGCTGGGGGTGACCGGCTGGCTCCTGAAAAGCTACGATAGGCAGGATGGTGACCAGACCCATGGTGGCACCAGTGCCAAGTTGGGCTCGTTTGATAGTACCAAGTGGCTCCTGCAATCTGCCATCAAAAATTTGGCAGATGAGTTTTGTTTTCCAGGGAAAAGCGCCGTTGTTTGTGTTTGGGGGCCTGTGGCTGGGAGTGGCCGGATGGCTCCTTAGAATCCACGATACGCAGGATGGTTCCCAGACCAGAGGTGACACCAGTGACAAGTCGGGCTGGTTTGATACTACCAAGTGCGTCCTGCAATCTGCCATCCAGAAGCGGGGTAGCTTACTTTTGTTTGCCAGGGAAACGGGCCGAGGTTTGTGTCTGGGGGCCTATGGCTGGGAGTGACCGGCTGGCTCCTGAAAAGCTACGATAGGCAGGATGGTGACCAGACCCATGGTGGCACCAGTGCCAAGTTGGGCTGGTTTGATAGTACCAAGTGGCTCCTGCAATCTGCCCTCAAAATTTGGCAGGCGAGTTTTGTTTTCCAGGGAAAAGCGCCGTTGTTTGTGTTTGGGTGCCTGTGGCAGGGAGTGGCCGGCTGGCTCCTTAGAATCCACGATACGCAGGATGGTTCCCAGACCTGACGTGGCACCAGTGCCAAGTCGGGCTGGTTTTATTGTACCAAGTGGTTCCTGCAATCTGCCATCCAGAAGCGGGGCAGCTTACTTTTGTTTGCCAGGGAAACGGGCCGAGGTTTGTGTCTGGGGGCCTATGGCTGGGAGTGACCTGCTAGGTACTGAAAAGCTACGATAGGCAGGATGGTGACCATATCCATGGTGGCACCAGTGCCAAGTTGGGCTGGTTTGATAGTACCAAGTGGCTCCTGCAATCCGCCATCAAAAAGTTGGCAGGCGAGTTTTGTTTTCCAGGGAAAAGCGCCGTTGTTTGTGTTTGGGTGCCTGTGGCACGGAGTGGCCGGCTGGCTGCTTAGAATCCACGATACGCAGGATGGTTCCCAGACGTGAGGTGGCACCAGTGCCAAGTTGGGCTGGTTTGATACTACCAAGTGCGTCCTGCAATCTGCCATCCAGAAGCGGGGTAGCTTACTTTTTTTTGCCAGGGAAACGGGCCGAGGTTTTTGTCTCGGGGCCTGTGGCTGGGGGTGACCGGCTGGCTCCTGAAAAGCTACGATAGGCAGGATGGTGACCAGACCCATGGTGGCACCAGTGCCAAGTTGGGCTGATTTGATAGTACCAAGTGGCTCCTGCAATCTGCCATCAAAAATTTGGCAGGCGAGTTTTCTTTTCCAGGGAAAAGCGCCGTTGTTTGTGTTTGGGGGCCTGTGGATGGGAGTGGCCGGCTGGCTAATTAGAATCAACGATACGCAGGATGGTTCCCAGACCAGAGGTGGCACCAGTGACAAGTCGGGCTGGTTTGATACTACCAAGTGCGTCCTGCAATCTGCCATCCAGAAGCGGGGCAGCTTACTTTTGTTTGCTAGGGAAACGGGCCGAGGTTTGTGTCTGGGGGCCTGTGGCTGGGAGTGGCCGGCTGGCTCCTTAGAATCCACGATACGCAGGATGGTTCCCAGACCAGACGTTGCACCAGTGCCAAGTCGGGCTAGTTTGATGGTGCAAAGTGACTCCTGCAATCTGCCATCCAGAAGCGGGGTAGCTTAATTTTGTTTGCCAGGGAAACGGGCCGAGCTTTGTGTCTGGGGGCCTATGGCTGGGAGTGACCGGCTGGCTCCTGAAAAGCTATGATAGGCAGGATGGTGACCAGACCCAAGGTGGCACCAGTGCCAAGTTGGGCTGATTTGATAGTACCAAGTGGCTCCTGCAATCTGCCATCAAAATTTGGCAGGCGAGTTTTGTTTTCCAGGGAAAAGCGCCGTTGTTTGTGTTTTGGGGCCTGTGGCTGGGAGTGGCCGGCTGGCTCCTTAGAATCCACGATACGCAGCATGGTTCCCAGACCAGAGGTGGCACCAGTGCCAAGTTTTGCTGGTTTGATACTACCAAGTGCGTCCTGCAATCTGCCATCCAGAAGCGGGGCAGCTTACTTTTGTTTTCCAGGGAAACGGGCCGAGGTTTGTGTCTCAGGGCCTATGGCTGGGAGTGACCGGTTGGCTCCTGAAAAGCTACGATAGGCAGGATGGTGACCAGACCCATGGTGGCACCAGTGCCAAGTTGGGCTGGTTTGATAGTACCAAGTGACTCCTGCAATCTGCCATCAAAAAGTTGGCAGGCGAGTTTGTTATCCAGGGAAAAGCGCCGTTGTTTTTGTTTGGGGGCCTGTGGCTGGGAGTGGCCGGCTGGCTCCTTAGAATCCACGATACGGAGGATGGTTCCCAGACCAGAGGTGGCACCAGTGCCAAGTTTTGCTGGTTTGATGGTGCAAAGTGGCTCCTGCAATCTGCCATCCACATGCGGGATAACTTAGTTTTGTTTGCCAGGGAAACGGGCCGAGGTTTGTGTCTGGGGGCCTATGGCTGGGAGTGACCGGCTGGCTCCTGAAAAGCTACGATAGGCAGGATGGTGACCAGACCCATGGTGGCACCAGTGCCAAGTTGGGCTGGTTTGATAGTACCAAGTGGCTCCTGCAATCTGCCATCAAAAAGCTTGCAGGCGAGTTTTGTTTTCCAGGGAAAAGCGCCGTTGTTTGTATTTGGGGGCCTGTGGCTGGGAGTGGCCGCCTGGCGCCTTAGAATCTACGTTACGCAGCATGGTTCCCAGACCCAAAGTGGCACCAGTGTCAAGTTGGGCTGGTTTGATAGTACCAAGTGGCTCCTGCAATCTGCCATCCAGAAGCGGGGTAGCTTACTTTTGTTTGCCAGGGAAACGGGCAGAGCTTTCTGTCTGGGGGCCTATGGTTGGGAGTAACCGGCTGGCTCCTGAAAAGCTACGATAGGCAGGATGGTTCCCAGATCCAAGATGGCACCAGTGCCAAGTCGGGGTGGTTTGATGGTGCAAAGTGGCTCCTGCAATCTGCCATCCTGACGCGGGGCAGCGGATTTTTGTTTCCAAGAGAAATGGTCCGTGGTTTGTTTTTGGGGGTATATGGCTGGGCGTGGCCTGCTGGCTCCTTAAAAAGCTACGATAGGCAGGATGGTTCCCTGACCCAAGGTGGCACCAGTGCCAAGTCGGGCGGTTTTCGTAGTACAAAGTGCGTCCTAAAATTTGCCATCCAGAAGAGGGGCAGTTGAGTTTTGTTTACCAGAGAAAAGGGCCGTGGTTTGTTTTTGGGGGCATATGGCTGATAGTGGCCGTCTGGCCCCTGAAAATCCACGATGGGCAGGATGGTTCCCAGACCTGAGGTGGCACCAGTGCCAGGTCGGGCTGGTTTGATAGTACTAAATAGCACCTGCAATCTGCCATGCAGAAGCGGGGCAGCTTACTTTTGTTTGCCAGGGAAACGGGCCGAGGTTTGTGTCTGGGGGCCTATGGCTGGGAGTGACCGCCTGGCTCCTGAAAAGCTACGATAGAGAGGATGGTGACCAGACCCATGGTGGCACCAGTGCCAAGTTGGGCTGGTTTGATAGTACCAAGTGGCTCCTGCAATCTGCCATCAAAAAGTTGGCAGGCGAGTTTTGTTTTCCAGGGAAAAGCGCCGTTGTTTGTGTTTGGGGGACTGTGGGTGGGAGTGGCCGGCTGGCTCCTTAGAACACACGATACGCAGGATGGTTCCCAGACCCAAGGTGGCACCAGTGCCACGTCGGGCTGGTTTGATGGTGCCAAGTGGTTCCTGCAATCTGCCATCCTGAAGCGGGGTAGCTTACCTTTGTGTGCCAGGGAAACGGGCCGAGGTTTATGACTGGGGGCCTAGGGCTAGGAGTGACCGGCTGGCTCCTGAAAAGCTACGATAGGCAGGATGGTGACCAGACCCATGGTGGCACCAGTGCCAAGTTGGGCTGGTTTGATAGTACCAAGTGGCTCCTGCAATCTGCCATCAAAATGTTGGCAGGCGAGTTTTGTTTTCCAGGGAAAAGCGCCGTTGTTTGTGTTTGGGGGACTGTGGGTGGGAGTGGCCGGCTGGCTCCTTAGAACACACGATACGCAGGATGGTTCCCAGACCCAAGGTGGCACTAGTGCCAAGTCGGGCTGGTTTGATAGCACCAAGTGGCTCCTGCAATCTGCCATCCAGAAGCGGGGAAGCTTACTTTTGTTTGCCAGGGAAACGGACCGAGGTTTTTTTCTGGGGGCCTATGGCTGGGAGTGACCGGCTGGCTCCTTAGAATCCACGATACGCAGCATGGTTCCCAGACCAGAGGTGGCACCAGTGCCAAGTCGGGCTGGTTTGATGGTGCAAAGTGGCTCCTGCAATCTGCCATCCAGAAGTGCGGTAGCTTACTTTTGTGTGCCAGGGAAACAGGCCGAGGTTTGTGTCTGGGGGCCTATGGCTGGGAGTGACCGGCTGGCTCCTGAAAAGCTATGATAGGCAGGATGGTGACCAGACCCATGGTGGCACCAGTGCCAAGTTGAGCTGGTTTGATAGTACCAAGTGGCTCCTGCAATCTGCCATCAAAATGTTGGCAGGCGAGTTTTGTTTTCCAGGGAAAAGCGCCGTTGTGTGTGTTTTGGGGCCTGTGGCTGGGAGTGGCCAGCTGGCTCCTTAGAATCCACGATACGCAGGATGGTTCCCAGACCCAAGGTGGCACCAGTGCCAAGTCGGGCTGGTTTGTTAGTACCAAGTGGTTCCTGCAATCTGCCATCCAGAAGCGGGGCAGCTGAATTTTGTTTGCCAGACAAAAAGGCTCTTGTTTGTGTCTGGGGGCCTGTGGCTGGCAGTGGCCGGCTGGCTCCTGAAAATCCATGATACGCAGCTTGGTTCCCACACCCAAGGTGGCATCAGTGCCAAGTAGGGCTGGTTTTATAGTACCCAGTGGCTCCTGCAATCTCCCATCCAGAAGCGGGGCAGCTGAGTTTTGTTTGCCTGTGAAACGGGCCGTTGTTTTTAATTGGGGTCTGTGGCCGAGAGTGTTCGGCTGGCTCCTGACAACCTACAATACGCAGGATGGTTCCCAGACCCAAGGTGGCACCAGTGCCAAGTCGGGCTGGTTTGATAGTACCAAGTGGCTCCTGCAATCTGCCATCCAGAAGCGGTGCAGTTGAGTTTTGTTTGCCAGAGAAAAGGGCCGTGGGTTGTGTTTGGGGGCATATGGCTGGGAGTGGCCGGCTGTCTCATTAAAAAGATCGATACGCAGGATGGTTCCCAGACCCAAGGGGGCACCAGTGCCAAGTCGGGCTGTTTTTATAGTACCAAGTGCGTCCTGCAATTTGCCATCCAGAAGAGGGGCAGTTGAGTTTTGTTTGCCAGAGAATAGCGCCGTTGTTTGTGTTTGGGGGCTTGTGGCTCGTAGTGGCCGACTGGCGCCTTAGAATCTGTGTTACGCAGCATGGTTCCCAGACCCAAGGTGGCACCAGTGCCAAGTTGGGCTGGTTTGATAGTACCAAGTGGCTCCTGCAATCTGCCATCCAGAAGCGGGGTAGCTTACTTTTGTTTGCCAGGGAAACGGGCCGAGGTTTGTGACTGGGGACCTATGGCTGGGAGTGACCGGCTGGCTCCTGGAAAGCTACGATAGGCAGGATGGTTACCAGACCCATGGTGGCACCAGTGCCAAGTTGGGCTGGTTTGATAGTACCAAGTGGCTCCTGCAATCTGCCATCAAAAAGTTGGCAGGCGAGTTTTGTTTTCCAGGGAAAAGCGACATTGTTTGTATTTGGGGGCCTGTGGCTGGGAGTGACCGGCTGGCTCCTTTGAACCCACGATACGCAGGATGGTTCCCAGACCCAAGGTGGCACCAGTGCCAAGTTTTGCTGGTTTGATACTACCAAGTGCGTCCTGCAATCTGCCATCCAGAAGCGGGGCAGCTTACTTTTGTTTGCCAGGGAAACGGGCCGTGGGTTTTGTTTGGGGGCATATAGCTGAGAGTGGCCGGCTGGCTCCTGAAAATCCACGCTAGGCAGCATGGTTCCCAGATGCAATGTGGCACCAGTGCCAAGTCGGGCTGGTTTGATGGTGCAAAGTGGCTCCTGCAATCTGCCATCCAGAAGCGAGGCAGCTGATTTTTGTTTGCCAGAGGAAAATTCCGTGGATTGTTTTTGGGGGCATATTGCTGGGAGTGGCCGGCTGGCTCCTTAAAATGCTCGATACGCATGATGGTTCCCAGGCCCAAGGTGTCACCACTACCAAGTCGGCCTGCGGTTTTAGTATCAAGTTCATCCTGCAATTTGCCATCCAGAAGAGGGGCAGTTGAGTTTTGTTTGCCAGAGAAACGGGCCGAGGTTTCTGTTTGGGGACATATGGCTGAGAGTGGCCGGCTGGCCCCTGAATATCCACGATACAGAGCATGGTTCCCAGATCCAAGGTGGCACCAGTGCCAAGTTGGGCTGGTTTGATAGTACCAAGTGTCTCCTGCAATCTGCCATCCAGAAGCAGGGCAGCTTACTTTTGTTTGCCAGAGAAATAGGCCTAGGTTTTTGTTTGGGGGCCTGTGGCTAGGAGTGGCCGGCTGGCTCCTTAGAATCCACGATACGCAGGATGGTTCCCAGACCCAAGGTGGCACCAGTGCCAAGTCGGGCTGGTTTGATAGTACCAAGTGGCTCCTGCAAACTCCATCAAAAAGTTGGCAGGCGTGTTTTGTTTTCCAGGGAACAGCGCCGTTGATTTTGTTTGGGGGCCTGTGGCTAGGAGTGGCTGGCTGGCTCCTTAGAATCCACGATACGCAGGATGGTTCCCAGACCCAAGGTGGCACCAGTGCCAAGTCGGGCTGGTTTGATTACACCAAGTGGCTCCTGCAATCTGCCATCCAGAAGTGAGGCAGCTAAGTTTTGTTTGCGAGAAAAAAGGGCCGTGGTTTTTGTTGGGGGCCTGTGGCTGGGAGTAGCCGGCTGGCTCCTTAAAATCCACGATAGGCAGGATGGTTCCCAGACCCAAGGTGGCACCAGTGCCAAGTCGGGCTGGTTTGATAGTACCAAGTGGCTCCTGCAATCTGCCATCCAGAAGCGGGGCAGCTGAGTTTTGTTTGCCAGAGAAAAAGGCTGTGGTTTGTGTTTGGGGGCCTATGGCTGGCAGTGGCCGGCTGGCTCCTGAAAATCCACGATACGCAGCATGGTTCCCAGACCCAAGGTGGCACCAGTGCCAAGTCGGGCTCGTTTGACAGTGTCAAGTGCCTCCTGCAATCTCCCATCCAGAAGCGGGGCAGCTGAGTTTTTTTTGCCAGGGAAACGGACCTTTGTTTTTGATTGGGCTCTGTGGCCAAGAGTGGTTGGCTGTCTCCTGACAATCCACAATACGCAGGATGGTTCCCAGACCCAAGGTGGCACCAGTGCCAAGTCGGGCTGGTTTGATAGTACCAAGTGTCTCCTGCAATCTGCCATCCAGAAGCGGGGCAGCTGAGTTTTGTTTGCCAGAGAAAAGGGCCGTGGGTTGTGTTTGGGGGCATATGGCTGGGAGTGGCCACCTGGCTCCTTAAAATGCACGATACGCCGCATGGTAACCAGGCGCAAGGTGGCACCAGTGCCAAGTCAGGCTGTTTTTGTAGTACCCAGTGGCTCCTGCAATTTGCCATCCAGAAGCGGGGCAGTTGAATTTTGTTTGCTAGAGAAAAGGGCTGTGGTTTGTGTTTGGGGGCCTATGGCTGAGAGTGGCCGGCTGGCCCCTGAAAATCAACGATAGGCAGGATGGTTCCCAGATCCAAGGTGGCACCAGTGCCAAGTAAGGCTGGTTGTATGGTTCAAAGTAACTCCTGCAATCTGCCATCCAGAAGCGGGACAGCTGAGTTTTTTTTGCCAGAGAAAAGGTCCATGGTTTCTTTTTGGGGCATACGGCTGGGAATTGCCGGCTGGCTCCTTAAAATGCTCGATACGCAGGATGGTTCCCAGAGCCAAGGTGGCACCACTGCCAAGTCGGGCTCTTTTTGTAGTACCAAGTGCGTCCTGCAATTTGCCATCCAGAAGAGGGGCAGTTGAGTTTTGTTTGCCAGAGAAAAGGGCCGTTGTTTGTGTTTGGGGGCCTGTGGCTGGGAGTGTTCGGCTGGTTCCTGAATATGTACGATACGCAGGATTGTTCCCAGATCCAAGGTGGCAGCAGTGCCATGTTGTGCTGGTGTGATAGTCCCAAGTGGCTCCTGCAATCTGCCATCCAGAAGTGGGGCAGCTGATTTTTGTTTGCCAGAGAAAAGGTCCGTGGTTTGTTTTTGGGGGCATATGGCTGAGAGTGGCCGGCTGGCCCCTGAAAATCCACGATACACAGGATGGTTCCCAGATCCAAGGTGGCACCTGTGCCAAGTCGGGCTGATTTGATAGTACTAAGTAGCTCCTGCAATCTGCCATGCAGAAGCGGGGCAGCTTACTTTTGTTTGCCAGGGAAACGGGCCGAGGTTTGTGTTTGGGGGCCTATGGCTGAGAGTGACCGGCTGGCTCCTGAAAAGCTACAATAGGCAGGATGGTGACCAGACCCATGGTGGCACCAGTGCCAAGTTGGGCTGGTTTGATAGTACCAAGTGGTTCCTGCAATCTGCCATCCAGAAGCAGGGCAGCTGAGTTTTGTTTGCCAGAGAAAAGGGCCTTGGTTTGTGTTTGGGGGCATATGGCTGGGTGTGGCCAGCTGGCTCCTTAAAATGCACGATATGCAACATGGCTCCCAGACCCAAGGTGGCACAAGTGCCAAGTTGGGCTGGTTTGATAGTACCAAGTGGCTCCTGCAATCTTCCATGATCACGTGGAGAAATACTTTCTGGTTTCAGCCTCATGCTCTTTCTTCTCTCCCTCAACTTCTCTATCACCTCTCATCTGGTTCACATGCGCTGTCTTCAAGGTCCACAGGCTACTTTTCACAGAATCTTCTGGCCTGATGAAGTAAGGATGATGAATAGAACAGAGCTGGGATCTATTTTCCAGTTTGGATAAAATGCATTCTGCACACAAATCCAAGGAGAACGGGCTGCCCCGATGCCCAGAAAATCTTTCACTCCTGCTAGTGTTCTACGTCAACCGCAACTTAGTCTGAAAGAAAAGCTTTTTCTCTGAGAGCATCTGAGAGGTTTGCATGAAGCACTGATATCTGACATATGCAATTTTGAATAGGAGAGGAAAAAGAAAATGGCAAGGAGTTTTTAATTTTAGTGGTTTCAATTTTAATTTCCGTGCACTTTTTCAAAACTTGTCAGCTCAAATGCCCATCAACATCTTTTAGTCATCTGTAAGTCAGTATTCATATAAAATGTGCTTCAAATCCAAAGAATTTCAAATTTGCACTCCAAGCTTCTATGCCTAGATTTATGATTTCCTACACATATTAGATGAAAGGAAGGCCTTTTTTACTGTGGGAGTGCTGGAACACTGGAACAGGTTGCCCAGAGAAGTTGTGGGTGTCCCATCCCTGAAAGTATTCAAGGTCACCCTGGACGGGGCTTGGAGCAGCAACAAAGGAGAAGCTTGATGGTAGAGAAACAAAGTTGGACTATAGAAGAAACTCGGATTGAAGTATAGGATCAAGTTTTCTCTCAGCTCTTGGGGTAAATTCAAAGTTGTACAAAATGACATTTATCTGTGCTATTCACTACTGTAACAGAAAGTTTCATGAAAACTGTACAGAAGATAGTAAATTTTAAAAGAGATAAGAATTACAGCATAAAATCCATGGGATAGGTTACAACATGAGACACTCTCTAAGAGAAAATCTCTGTGTTTCAGCACTTCATCGGGGTAAGATTTCATGAAGTGCCAAAGAAGGCGGCAAAATATCATTCGGGACATTATTTACTGGAATTCAGCCTGGCCATTAGTAGGAACTGCCTTTGAACATATCATGTAGATATACCACACACACTTTCCCTTCACTGAAAAATTACTGTTTACAACAAATAAGCAATTGACAATCAAAATTGATTGAAAGCATCTTAAACATGTCAAGTATTTCATTGTAGATGATCTGTGATCCAAATGCTTCTTCCACCTTCGAGAGGGACAGAAGAATTCTTCCATATCATGATGGTTTAAAATTGTATCAACCAATGTTTTCTGCTGAAAAGATATCATCTATTTTTTTCTATTTTTGGAAGAAAATATTCCTAGACATACAACAGGTGAGAACTAAGTAATTTTAAAGAAACAAATGAAATGAAAATATTCTGTAAATAGAATGAAATGAAAAGCTGTGTTTTAAATAGGAGCTAAATATTAAACAGAATTTTTGTACCAGGCATTTGAATTACTGCACCAGCTCTTTTGCCCATCAAGAGAGGCATTTAGCATTTCAGTCTTTTCCAAGGTGTTCATGATCTGCTATGCTGATCTCTGTGTGTGCCTAGGTGTGTGTGGAGGGGGGGGCATATGAAGGGGAGTGTGTATGTTTGCTTTACAATTGTTGTGGCAGATTCATGCCTCAGCTCCACATTTTGTTTTAAAAAGGTCACACCGAGTGGATATGAAGTTTACTATCAACAAGAGATCGATTCCCAAATCATCCATTTGACTCTCCCTTATAAATCATGTGCTTTGTTGCATATTTTATCAAATATACTTTCAAGCCAGATGGAGGAAGGAGGATGTGGGAATCCCTCCACCATCTTGCAACTTTTATGTAAGTAGGTTTTCAAGAAAATCATCATTTCTCTTTTAAATATGTCTGGAACAGGCATGATGGTAGTGTCAACCTGTTGGAGTTTTTGTTGCTGGAAGAAGTTGTACAAAAGGATTGGTTTTTACATTGACCAGTTACTGAATCAAGCGCAGGAATACATTGGAAATTTAGCTGGGGGTTCCTTTTCCCAGCAGACTACTTCTAGAACGAGCTTGTACACTGAAGCTGACTCTTTTGCTCTCTTTTTGTTTCTTTCCTATTTTCTTGGCTTCTTTGCCACTATCTAGACAATTTTGGAACTTTGTTCCCAACTAAAATGGTTTCAATAGTCTGATTGTGATCATACATTTTTACAAGGAATTTTTAAAATCTTTCCTCGAGTCCAGAAAGTCAAGGACTTAGATCTTTTTCTTCCCTTATCAATATTGCCATGAAATTGATAAATAAAGACCAACTCTTTATTTTTGTTTTTAACCCACGTAGATAATTCCCATCCATTAATCCATTTTGTGGACCAATAGCTGCCATTCTGATGGAAGCTGTCACTTCTTAACAATAGGCATTCTGTGACTATGTTGACAGCACTTTGGGTGAAGATCCTAACTGGTCTTAGATATACATAGGGAGAAATTTGCTCAGCCAGTGTCAGTCTTAAGCATGCGTATCAGAAGATCTTTCTAGAGCTGGGAATTTTCCCATGAAAGGGATTCAGTTAGGGAAGAGACACTTGTGCCAGAGTTTTACATTCTTCTTGAACACTGCTTAAGGAACTTAGATGCCATGTCCATTTGGATCTCTGTCTGCACAGAACTTTGTCATGCCAGTGCTTTGAAATGCATCTTGAAGAGAATTCACTAGCACAGAATGAAAGAGAGTGGAAGGGGTTGGTGGGGCTAACCAGGCCCAACCCCCCTGCCTAAACCAGGATACCTAGAGCCTCTTGCCCAGGATTCTATCTGGGTGTACTTTTAATGTCTTCAAAGATCCAGGCTCCACAATCTTTCTGGGCAGTCTGTGCCGTGGTTCAGTCACCCTGACAGTAAAGAAACATTTACTGATGTTCAAAGGCAATCTCCTGTATTTCAGTGTGTGCCCACTGCCTCTTGTCTTTTCCCTCAGCATCACTGAAAAGACACTGATTCCCTCCCCTTTGCACTATTGCTTCCATATGTATGTGTGATGCCATGTAGAGGTATGTCAAAAACCTCCCTGAAGCCCAGGCAGATAATATTCCCTTCATCTACCAGTCAAGTTGATTCATCAGAGGAGTTTAAAGTGATGTTCAGCATGAAATTCCCCTGAAAAATCATGCTAACTACATTATTTGGTCATCTGTCATGTGCCTGGCAAGGATTTCCAGGAAGAGCTGCTTCATCAACTTCCTGGGGATAAAAAAGAGGCTGGCTGGTTTGTACTATGGCGAGTCCTCTTAATTGCCTTTTTTGAAGATGGGTGTCATTTGCTAACATCCACTCTTTAGCCTCTCTTGTCGTCTACATCTTAGCAAAACGCTTTTCCACTATGTCTGGCTAGGAAAAACTGTGCCAGCACAGAAAACATCTCCCATCGTGTTCTAGAAGTTGCACGGATGTCTGCCAAGTGTTTGGCAGGAAGAAAAGAAAAGTTGTCCAAAACAGCTTCCAATCGAATGTTCCTGTGATTGGAAAAGTCAGGAGAGTGCAAAGGTACTGTTTTCTATCAGTTGGCAAGGTGCGCACACAATCCCAGTGTTGTACAGCTTGCTTCTTCACCTTCCCGAAGCTGCCGCTCTCGCCGGCTGCCGGAGCCCAAGAAGCGGCTTCTTCGCGCAAAGACGATTGTGCCGCTCACAGGGCTCTCCTTAGCGCGGCTTCTGCCGAAAGACGCCCGGCAGCGGCTCTTACCTCCGGAGAGCATCCTACCTTCGTCTTTAGCTCCTCTTCTCATCTACACCTCGGCAAAAAGCTTTTCCACTATGTCTGGCTAGGAAAAACTGTGCCAGCACAGAAAACATCTCCCATCGTGTTCTAGAAGTTGCACGGATGTCTGCCAAGTGTTTGGCAGGAAGAAAAGAAAAGTTGTCCAAAACAGCTTCCAATCGAATGTTCCTGTGATTGGAAAAGTCAGGAGAGTGCAAAGGTACTGTTTTCTATCAGTTGGCAAGGTGCGCACACAATCCCAGTGTTGTACAGCTTGCTTCTTCACCTTCCCGAAGCTGCCGCTCTCGCCGGCTGCCGGAGCCCAAGAAGCGGCTTCTTCGCGCAAAGACGATTGTGCCGCTCACAGTGCTCACCTTAGCGCGGCTTCTGCCGAAAGACGCCCGGCAGCGGCTCTTACCTCCGGAGAGCATCCTACCTTCGTCTTTCGCGTCTTTTGTAGTCTACATCTTAGCAAAACGCTTTTCCACTATGTCTGGCTAGGAAAAACTGTGCCAGCACAGAAAACATCTCCCATCGTGTTCTAGAAGTTGCACGGATGTCTGCCAAGTGTTTGGCAGGAAGAAAAGAAAAGTTGTCCAAAACAGCTTCCAATCGAATGTTCCTGTGATTGGAAAAGTCAGGAGAGTGCAAAGATACTGTTTTCTATCAGTTGGCAAGGTGCGCACACAATCCCAGTGTTGTACAGCTTGCTTCTTCACCTTCCCGAAGCTGCCGCTCTCGCCGGCTGCCGTAGCCCAAGAAGCGGCTTCTTCGCGCAAAGACGATTGTGCCGCTCACAGGGCTCTCCTTAGCGCGGCTTCTGCCGAAAGACGCCCGGCAGCGGCTCTTACCTCCGGAGAGCATCCTACCTTCGTCTTTCGCGTCTTTTGTAGTCTACATCTTAGCAAAACGCTTTTCCACTATGTCTGGCTAGGAAAAACTGTGCCAGCACAGAAAACATCTCCCATCGTGTTCTAGCAGTTGCACGGATGTCTGCCAAGTGTTTGGCAGGAAGAAAAGAAAAGTTGTCCAAAACAGCTTCCAATCGAATGTTCCTGTGATTGGAAAAGTCAGGAGAGTGCAAAGGTACTGTTTTCTATCAGTTGGCAAGGTGCGCACACAATCCCAGTGTTGTACAGCTTGCTTCTTCACCTTCCCGAAGCTGCCGCTCTCGCCGGCTGCCGGAGCCCAAGAAGCGGCTTCTTCGCGCAAAGACGATTGTGCCGCTCACAGGGCTCTCCTTAGCGCGGCTTCTGCCGAAAGACGCCCGGCAGCGGCTCTTACCTCCGGAGAGCATCCTACCTTCGTCTTTCGCGTCTTTTGTAGTCTACATCTTAGCAAAACGCTTTTCCACTATGTCTGGCTAGGAAAAACTGTGCCAGCACAGAAAACATCTCCCATCGTGTTCTAGAAGTTGCACGGATGTCTGCCAAGTGTTTGGCAGGAAGAAAAGAAAAGTTGTCCAAAACAGCTTCCAATCGAATGTTCCTGTGATTGGAAAAGTCAGGAGAGTGCAAAGGTACTGTTTTCTATCAGTTGGCAAGGTGCGCACACAATCCCAGTGTTGTACAGCTTGCTTCTTCACCTTCCCGAAGCTGCCGCTCTCGCCGGCTGCCGGAGCCCAAGAAGCGGCTTCTTCGCGCAAAGACGATTGTGCCGCTCACAGTGCTCTCCTTAGCGCGGCTTCTGCCGAAAGACGCCCGGCAGCGGCTCTTACCTCCGGAGAGCATCCTACCTTCGTCTTTCGCGTCTTTTGTAGTCTACATCTTAGCAAAACGCTTTTCCACTATGTCTGGCTAGGAAAAACTGTGCCAGCACAGAAAACATCTCCCATCGTGTTCTAGAAGTTGCACGGATGTCTGCCAAGTGTTTGGCAGGAAGAAAAGAAAAGTTGTCCAAAACAGCTTCCAATCGAATGTTCCTGTGATTGGAAAAGTCAGGAGAGTGCAAAGGTACTGTTTTCTATCAGTTGGCAAGGTGCGCACACAATCCCAGTGTTGTACAGCTTGCTTCTTCACCTTCCCGAAGCTGCCGCTCTCGCCGGCTGCCGGAGCCCAAGAAGCGGCTTCTTCGCGCAAAGACGATTGTGCCGCTCACAGTGCTCTCCTTAGCGCGGCTTCCGCCGAAAGACGCCCGGCAGCGGCTCTTACCTCCGGAGAGCATCCTACCTTCGTCTTTCGCGTCTTTTGTAGTCTACATCTTAGCAAAACGCTTTTCCACTATGTCTGGCTAGGAAAAACTGTGCCAGCACAGAAAACATCTCCCATCGTGTTCTAGAAGTTGCACGGATGTCTGCCAAGTGTTTGGCAGGAAGAAAAGAAAAGTTGTCCAAAACAGCTTCCAATCGAATGTTCCTGTGATTGGAAAAGTCAGGAGAGTGCAAAGGTACTGTTTTCTATCAGTTGGCAAGGTGCGCACACAATCCCAGTGTTGTACAGCTTGCTTCTTCACCTTCCCGAAGCTGCCGCTCTCGCCGGCTGCCGGAGCCCAAGAAGCGGCTTCTTCGCGCAAAGACGATTGTGCCGCTCACAGGGCTCTCCTTAGCGCGGCTTCTGCCGAAAGACGCCCGGCAGCGGCTCTTACCTCCGGAGAGCATCCTACCTTCGTCTTTCGCGTCTTTTGTAGTCTACATCTTAGCAAAACGCTTTTCCACTATGTCTGGCTAGGAAAAACTGTGCCAGCACAGAAAACATCTCCCATCGTGTTCTAGAAGTTGCACGGATGTCTGCCAAGTGTTTGGCAGGAAGAAAAGAAAAGTTGTCCAAAACAGCTTCCAATCGAATGTTCCTGTGATTGGAAAAGTCAGGAGAGTGCAAAGGTACTGTTTTCTATCAATTGGCAAGGTGCGCACACAATCCCAGTGTTGTACAGCTTGCTTCTTCACCTTCCCGAAGTTGCCGCTCTCGCCGGCTGCCGGAGCCCAAGAAGCGGCTTCTTCGCGCAAAGACGATTGTGCCGCTCACAGTGCTCTCCTTAGCGCAGCTTCTGCCGAAAGACGCCCGGCAGCGGCTCTTACCTCCTGAGAGTGGCAGCTTCGGGAAGGTGAAGAAGCAAGCTGTACAACACTGGGATTGTGTGCGCACCTTGCCAACTGATAGAAAACAGTACCTTTGCACTCTCCTGACTTTTCCAATCACAGGAACATTCGATTGGAAGCTGTTTTGGACAACTTTTCTTTTCTTCCTGCCAAACACTTGGCAGACATCCGTGCAACTTCTAGAAAACGATGGGAGATGTTTTCTGTGCTGGCACGGGTTTTCCTAGCCAGACATAGTGGAAAAGCGTTTTGCTAAGATGTAGACTACAAAAGACGCGAAAGACGAAGGTAGGATGCTCTCCGGAGGTAAGAGCCGCTGCCGGGCGTCTTTCGGCAGAAGCCGCGCTAAGGAGAGCACTGTGAGCGGCACAATCGTCTTTGCGCGAAGAAGCCGCTTCTTGGGCTCCGGCAGCCGGCGAGAGCGGCAGCTTCGGGAAGGTGAAGAAGCAAGCTGTACAACACTGGGATTGTGTGCGCACCTTGCCAACTGATAGAAAACAGTACCTTTGCACTCTCCTGACTTTTCCAATCACAGGAACATTCGATTGGAAGCTGTTTTGGACAACTTTTCTTTTCTTCCTGCCAAACACTTGGCAGACATCCGTGCAACTTCTAGAAAACGATGGGAGATGTTTTCTGTGCTGGCACGGGTTTTCCTAGCCAGACATAGTGGAAAAGCGTTTTGCTAAGATGTAGACTACAAAAGACGCGAAAGACGAAGGTAGGATGCTCTCCGGAGGTAAGAGCCGCTGCCGGGCGTCTTTCGGCAGAAGCCGCGCTAAGGAGAGCACTGTGAGCGGCACAATCGTCTTTGCGCGAAGAAGCCGCTTCTTGGGCTCCGGCAGCCGGCGAGAGCGGCAGCTTCGGGAAGGTGAAGAAGCAAGCTGTACAACACTGGGATTGTGTGCGCACCTTGCCAACTGATAGAAAACAGTACCTTTGCACTCTCCTGACTTTTCCAATCACAGGAACATTCGATTGGAAGCTGTTTTGGACAACTTTTCTTTTCTTCCTGCCAAACACTTGGCAGACATCCGTGCAACTTCTAGAACACGATGGGAGATGTTTTCTGTGCTGGCACAGTTTTTCCTAGCCAGACATAGTGGAAAAGCGTTTTGCTAAGATGTAGACTACAAAAGACGCGAAAGACGAAGGTAGGATGCTCTCCGGAGGTAAGAGCCGCTGCCGGGCGTCTTTCGGCAGAAGCCGCGCTAAGGAGAGCACTGTGAGCGGCACAATCGTCTTTGCGCGAAGAAGCCGCTTCTTGGGCTCCGGCAGCCGGCGAGAGCGGCAGCTTCGGGAAGGTGAAGAAGCAAGCTGTACAACACTGGGATTGTGTGCGCACCTTGCCAACTGATAGAAAACAGTACCTTTGCACTCTCCTGACTTTTCCAATCACAGGAACATTCGATTGGAAGCTGTTTTGGACAACTTTTCTTTTCTTCCTGCCAAACACTTGGCAGACATCCGTGCAACTTCTAGAACATGATGGGAGATGTTTTCTGTGCTGGCACAGTTTTTCCTAGCCAGACATAGTGGAAAAGCGTTTTGCTAAGATGTAGACTACAAAAGACGCGAAAGACGAAGGTAGGATGCTCTCCGGAGGTAAGAGCCGCTGCCGGGCGTCTTTCGGCAGAAGCCGCGCTAAGGAGAGCACTGTGAGCGGCACAATCGTCTTTGCGCGAAGAAGCCGCTTCTTGGGCTCCGGCAGCCGGCGAGAGCGGCAGCTTCGGGAAGGTGAAGAAGCAAGCTGTACAACACTGGGATTGTGTGCGCACCTTGCCAACTGATAGAAAACAGTACCTTTGCACTCTCCTGACTTTTCCAATCACAGGAACATTCGATTGGAAGCTGTTTTGGACAACTTTTCTTTTCTTCCTGCCAAACACTTGGCAGACATCCGTGCAACTTCTAGAACACGATGGGAGATGTTTTCTGTGCTGGCACAGTTTTTCCTAGCCAGACATAGTGGAAAAGCGTTTTGCTAAGATGTAGACTACAAAAGACGCGAAAGACGAAGGTAGGATGCTCTCCGGAGGTAAGAGCCGCTGCCGGGCGTCTTTCGGCAGAAGCCGCGCTAAGGAGAGCACTGTGAGCGGCACAATCGTCTTTGCGCGAAGAAGCCGCTTCTTGGGCTCCGGCAGCCGGCGAGAGCGGCAGCTTCGGGAAGGTGAAGAAGCAAGCTGTACAACACTGGGATTGTGTGCGCACCTTGCCAACTGATAGAAAACAGTACCTTTGCACTCTCCTGACTTTTCCAATCACAGGAACATTCGATTGGAAGCTGTTTTGGACAACTTTTCTTTTCTTCCTGCCAAACACTTGGCAGACATCCGTGCAACTTCTAGAACACGATGGGAGATGTTTTCTGTGCTGGCACAGTTTTTCCTAGCCAGACATAGTGGAAAAGCGTTTTGCTAAGATGTAGACTACAAAAGACGAGAAAGACGAAGGTAGGATGCTCTCCGGAGGTAAGAGCCGCTGCCGGGCGTCTTTCGGCAGAAGCCGCGCTAAGGATAGCCCTGTGAGCGGCACAATCGTCTTTGCGCGAAGAAGCCGCTTCTTGGGCTCCGGCAGCCGGCGAGAGCGGCAGCTTCGGGAAGGTGAAGAAGCAAGCTGTACAACACTGGGATTGTGTGCGCACCTTGCCAACTGATAGAAAACAGTACCTTTGCACTCTCCTGACTTTTCCAATCACAGGAACATTCGATTGGAAGCTGTTTTGGACAACTTTTCTTTTCTTCCTGCCAAACACTTGGCAGACATCCGTGCAACTTCTAGAACACGATGGGAGATGTTTTCTGTGCTGGCACAGTTTTTCCTAGCCAGACATAGTGGAAAAGCGTTTTGCTAAGATGTAGACTACAAAAGACGAGAAAGACGAAGGTAGGATGCTCTCCGGAGGTAAGAGCCGCTGCCGGGCGTCTTTCGGCAGAAGCCGCGCTAAGGAGAGCCCTGTGAGCGGCACAATCGTCTTTGCGCGAAGAAGCCGCTTCTTGGGCTCCGGCAGCCGGCGAGAGCGGCAGCTTCGGGAAGGTGAAGAAGCAAGCTGTACAACACTGGGATTGTGTGCGCACCTTGCCAACTGATAGAAAACAGTACCTTTGCACTCTCCTGACTTTTCCAATCACAGGAACATTCGATTGGAAGCTGTTTTGGACAACTTTTCTTTTCTTCCTGCCAAACACTTGGCAGACATCCGTGCAACTTCTAGAACACGATGGGAGATGTTTTCTGTGCTGGCACAGTTTTTCCTAGCCAGACATAGTGGAAAAGCTTTTTGCCGAGGTGTAGATGAGAAGAGGAGCTAAAGACGAAGGTAGGATGCTCTCCGGAGGTAAGAGCCGCTGCCGGGCGTCTTTCGGCAGAAGCCGCGCTAAGGAGAGCCCTGTGAGCGGCACAATCGTCTTTGCGCGAAGAAGCCGCTTCTTGGGCTCCGGCAGCCGGCGAGAGCGGCAGCTTCGGGAAGGTGAAGAAGCAAGCTGTACAACACTGGGATTGTGTGCGCACCTTGCCAACTGATAGAAAACAGTACCTTTGCACTCTCCTGACTTTTCCAATCACAGGAACATTCGATTGGAAGCTGTTTTGGACAACTTTTCTTTTCTTCCTGCCAAACACTTGGCAGACATCCGTGCAACTTCTAGAACACGATGGGAGATGTTTTCTGTGCTGGCACAGTTTTTCCTAGCCAGACATAGTGGAAAAGCGTTTTGCTAAGATGTAGACGACAAGAGAGGCTAAAGAGTGGATGTTAGCAAATGACACCCATCTTCAAAAAAGGCAATTAAGAGGACTCGCCATAGTACAAACCAGCCAGCCTCTTTTTTATCCCCAGGAAGTTGATGAAGCAGCTCTTCCTGGAAATCCTTGCCAGGCACATGACAGATGACCAAATAATGTAGTTAGCATGATTTTTCAGGGGAATTTCATGCTGAACATCACTTTAAACTCCTCTGATGAATCAACTTGACTGGTAGATGAAGGGAATATTATCTGCCTGGGCTTCAGGGAGGTTTTTGACATACCTCTACATGGCATCACACATACATATGGAAGCAATAGTGCAAAGGGGAGGGAATCAGTGTCTTTTCAGTGATGCTGAGGGAAAAGACAAGAGGCAGTGGGCACACACTGAAATACAGGAGATTGCCTTTGAACATCAGTAAATGTTTCTTTACTGTCAGGGTGACTGAACCACGGCACAGACTGCCCAGAAAGATTGTGGAGCCTGGATCTTTGAAGACATTAAAAGTACACCCAGATAGAATCCTGGGCAAGAGGCTCTAGGTATCCTGGTTTAGGCAGGGGGGTTGGGCCTGGTTAGCCCCACCAACCCCTTCCACTCTCTTTCATTCTGTGCTAGTGAATTCTCTTCAAGATGCATTTCAAAGCACTGGCATGACAAAGTTCTGTGCAGACAGAGATCCAAATGGACATGGCATCTAAGTTCCTTAAGCAGTGTTCAAGAAGAATGTAAAACTCTGGCACAAGTGTCTCTTCCCTAACTGAATCCCTTTCATGGGAAAATTCCCAGCTCTAGAAAGATCTTCTGATACGCATGCTTAAGACTGACACTGGCTGAGCAAATTTCTCCCTATGTATATCTAAGACCAGTTAGGATCTTCACCCAAAGTGCTGTCAACATAGTCACAGAATGCCTATTGTTAAGAAGTGACAGCTTCCATCAGAATGGCAGCTATTGGTCCACAAAATGGATTAATGGATGGGAATTATCTACGTGGGTTAAAAACAAAAATAAAGAGTTGGTCTTTATTTATCAATTTCATGGCAATATTGATAAGGGAAGAAAAAGATCTAAGTCCTTGACTTTCTGGACTCGAGGAAAGATTTTAAAAATTCCTTGTAAAAATGTATGATCACAATCAGACTATTGAAACCATTTTAGTTGGGAACAAAGTTCCAAAATTGTCTAGATAGTGGCAAAGAAGCCAAGAAAATAGGAAAGAAACAAAAAGAGAGCAAAAGAGTCAGCTTCAGTGTACAAGCTCGTTCTAGAAGTAGTCTGCTGGGAAAAGGAACCCCCAGCTAAATTTCCAATGTATTCCTGCGCTTGATTCAGTAACTGGTCAATGTAAAAACCAATCCTTTTGTACAACTTCTTCCAGCAACAAAAACTCCAACAGGTTGACACTACCATCATGCCTGTTCCAGACATATTTAAAAGAGAAATGATGATTTTCTTGAAAACCTACTTACATAAAAGTTGCAAGATGGTGGAGGGATTCCCACATCCTCCTTCCTCCATCTGGCTTGAAAGTATATTTGATAAAATATGCAACAAAGCACATGATTTATAAGGGAGAGTCAAATGGATGATTTGGGAATCGATCTCTTGTTGATAGTAAACTTCATATCCACTCGGTGTGACCTTTTTAAAACAAAATGTGGAGCTGAGGCATGAATCTGCCACAACAATTGTAAAGCAAACATACACACTCCCCTTCATATGCCCCCCCCTCCACACACACCTAGGCACACACAGAGATCAGCATAGCAGATCATGAACACCTTGGAAAAGACTGAAATGCTAAATGCCTCTCTTGATGGGCAAAAGAGCTGGTGCAGTAATTCAAATGCCTGGTACAAAAATTCTGTTTAATATTTAGCTCCTATTTAAAACACAGCTTTTCATTTCATTCTATTTACAGAATATTTTCATTTCATTTGTTTCTTTAAAATTACTTAGTTCTCACCTGTTGTATGTCTAGGAATATTTTCTTCCAAAAATAGAAAAAAATAGATGATATCTTTTCAGCAGAAAACATTGGTTGATACAATTTTAAACCATCATGATATGGAAGAATTCTTCTGTCCCTCTCGAAGGTGGAAGAAGCATTTGGATCACAGATCATCTACAATGAAATACTTGACATGTTTAAGATGCTTTCAATCAATTTTGATCGTCAATTGCTTATTTGTTGTAAACAGTAATTTTTCAGTGAAGGGAAAGTGTGTGTGGTATATCTACATGATATGTTCAAAGGCAGTTCCTACTAATGGCCAGGCTGAATTCCAGTAAATAATGTCCCGAATGATATTTTGCCGCCTTCTTTGGCACTTCATGAAATCTTACCCCGATGAAGTGCTGAAACACAGAGATTTTCTCTTAGAGAGTGTCTCATGTTGTAACCTATCCCATGGATTTTATGCTGTAATTCTTATCTCTTTTAAAATTTACTATCTTCTGTACAGTTTTCATGAAACTTTCTGTTACAGTAGTGAATAGCACAGATAAATGTCATTTTGTACAACTTTGAATTTACCCCAAGAGCTGAGAGAAAACTTGATCCTATACTTCAATCCGAGTTTCTTCTATAGTCCAACTTTGTTTCTCTACCATCAAGCTTCTCCTTTGTTGCTGCTCCAAGCCCCGTCCAGGGTGACCTTGAATACTTTCAGGGATGGGACACCCACAACTTCTCTGGGCAACCTGTTCCAGTGTTCCAGCACTCCCACAGTAAAAAAGGCCTTCCTTTTATCTAATATGTGTAGGAAATCATAAATCTAGGCATAGAAGCTTGGAGTGCAAATTTGAAATTCTTTGGATTTGAAGCACATTTTATATGAATACTGACTTACAGATGACTAAAAGATGTTGATGGGCATTTGAGCTGACAAGTTTTGAAAAAGTGCACGGAAATTAAAATTGAAACCACTAAAATTAAAAACTCCTTGCCATTTTCTTTTTCCTCTCCTATTCAAAATTGCATATGTCAGATATCAGTGCTTCATGCAAACCTCTCAGATGCTCTCAGAGAAAAAGCTTTTCTTTCAGACTAAGTTGCGGTTGACATAGAACACTAGCAGGAGTGAAAGATTTTCTGGGCATCGGGGCAGCCCGTTCTCCTTGGATTTGTGTGCAGAATGCATTTTATCCAAACTGGAAAATAGATCCCAGCTCTGTTCTATTCATCATCCTTACTTCATCAGGCCAGAAGATTCTGTGAAAAGTAGCCTGTGGACCTTGAAGACAGCGCATGTGAACCAGATGAGAGGTGATAGAGAAGTTGAGGGAGAGAAGAAAGAGCATGAGGCTGAAACCAGAAAGTATTTCTCCACGTGATCATGGAAGATTGCAGGAGCCACTTGGTACTATCAAACCAGCCCAACTTGGCACTTGTGCCACCTTGGGTCTGGGAGCCATGTTGCATATCGTGCATTTTAAGGAGCCAGCTGGCCACACCCAGCCATATGCCCCCAAACACAAACCAAGGCCCTTTTCTCTGGCAAACAAAACTCAGCTGCCCTGCTTCTGGATGGCAGATTGCAGGAACCACTTGGTACTATCAAACCAGCCCAACTTGGCACTGGTGCCACCATGGGTCTGGTCACCATCCTGCCTATCGTAGCTTTTCAGGAGCCAGCCGGTCACTCTCAGCCATAGGCCCCCAAACACAAACCTCGGCCCGTTTCCCTGGCAAACAAAAGTAAGCTGCCCCGCTTCTGGATGGCAGATTGCAGGAGCTACTTAGTACTATCAAATCAGCCCGACTTGGCACAGGTGCCACCTTGGATCTGGGAACCATCCTGTGTATCGTGGATTTTCAGGGGCCAGCCGGCCACTCTCAGCCATATGCCCCCAAAAACAAACCACGGACCTTTTCTCTGGCAAACAAAAATCAGCTGCCCCACTTCTGGATGGCAGATTGCAGGAGCCACTTGGGACTATCACACCAGCACAACATGGCACTGCTGCCACCTTGGATCTGGGAACAATCCTGCGTATCGTACATATTCAGGAACCAGCCGAACACTCCCAGCCACAGGCCCCCAAACACAAACAACGGCCCTTTTCTCTGGCAAACAAAACTCAACTGCCCCTCTTCTGGATGGCAAATTGCAGGACGCACTTGGTACTACAAAAAGAGCCCGACTTGGCAGTGGTGCCACCTTGGCTCTGGGAACCATCCTGCGTATCGAGCATTTTAAGGAGCCAGCCGGCAATTCCCAGCCGTATGCCCCAAAAAGAAACCATGGACCTTTTCTCTGGCAAAAAAAACTCAGCTGTCCCGCTTCTGGATGGCAGATTGCAGGAGTTACTTTGAACCATACAACCAGCCTTACTTGGCACTGGTGCCACCTTGGATCTGGGAACCATCCTGCCTATCGTTGATTTTCAGGGGCCAGCCGGCCACTCTCAGCCATAGGCCCCCAAACACAAACCACAGCCCTTTTCTCTAGCAAACAAAATTCAACTGCCCCGCTTCTGGATGGCAAATTGCAGGAGCCACTGGGTACTACAAAAACAGCCTGACTTGGCACTGGTGCCACCTTGCGCCTGGTTACCATGCGGCGTATCGTGCATTTTAAGGAGCCAGGTGGCCACTCCCAGCCATATGCCCCCAAACAAAACCCACGGCCCTTTTCTCTGGCAAACAAAACTCAGCTGCCCCGCTTCTGGATGGCAGATTGCAGGAGACACTTGGTACTATCAAACCAGCCCGACTTGGCACTGGTGCCACCTTGGGTCTGGGAACCATCCTGCGTATTGTGGATTGTCAGGAGACAGCCGACCACTCTCGGCCACAGAGCCCAATCAAAAACAAAGGTCCGTTTCCCTGGCAAAAAAAACTCAGCTGCCCCGCTTCTGGATGGGAGATTGCAGGAGGCACTTGACACTGTCAAACGAGCCCCACTTGGCACTGGTGCCACCTTGGGTCTGGGAACCATGCTGCGTATCGTGGATTTTCAGGAGCCAGCCGGCCACTGCCAGCCACAGGCCCCCAAACACAAACCACAGCCTTTTTCTCTGGCAAACAAAACTCAGCTGCCCCGCTTCTGGATGGCAGATTGCAGGAGCCACTTGGTACTATCAAACCAGCCCGACTTGGCACTGGTGCCACCTTGGGTCTGGGAACCATCCTGCCTATCGTGGATTTTAAGGAGCCAGCCGGCTACTCCCAGCCACAGGCCCCCAACAAAAACCACGGCCCGTTTTTCTCGCAAACAAAACTTAGCTGCCTCACTTCTGGATGGCAGATTGCAGGAGCCACTTGGTGTAATCAAACCAGCCCGACTTGGCACTGGTGCCACCTTGGGTCTGGGAACCATCCTGCGTATCGTGGATTCTAAGGAGCCACCCGGCCACTCTGAGCCACAGGCCCCCAAACAAAATCAACGGCGCTGTTCCCTGGAAAACAAAACACGCCTGCCAACTTTTTGATGGAGTTTGCAGGAGCCACTTGGTACTATCAAACCAGCCCGACTTGGCACTGGTGCCACCTTGGGTCTGGGAAACATCCTGCGTATCGTGGATTCTTAGGAGCCAGCCGGCCACTCCTAGCCACAGGCCCCCAAACAAAAACCTAGGCCTATTTCTCTGGCAAACAAAAGTAAGCTGCCCTGCTTCTGGATGGCAGATTGCAGGAGACACTTGGTACTATCAAACCAGCCCAACTTGGCACTGGTGCCACCTTGGGTCTGGGAACCATCCTGCGTATCGTGGATTCTAAGGAGCCAGCGGGCCACTCCCAGCCACAGGCCCCCAAATACAAACAATGGCGCTTTTCCCTGGAAAACAAAACTCGCCTGCCAAATTTTTGATGGCAGATTGCAGGAGCCACTTGGTACTATCAAATCAGCCCAACTTGGCACTGGTGCCACCATGGATCTGGTCACCATCCTGCCTATCGTAGCTTTTCAGGTGCCAGCCGGTCACTCCCAGCCATAGGAACCCAGACACAAACCTCGGCCCGTTTCCCTGGCAAACAAAAGTAAGCTGCCCCGCTTCTGGATGGCAGATTGCAGGAGCCACTTTGCACCATCAAACTGGCCCGACTTGTCACTGGTGCCACCTCAGGTCTGGGAACACTCCTGCGTATCGTGGATTCCAATTAGCAAGACGGCCACTCCCAGCCACAGGCCCCCAAACACAAACAACGGCGCTTTTCCCTGGAAAACAAAACTCGCCTGCCAACTTTTTGATGGCAGATTGCAGGAGCCACTTGGTACTATCAAACCAGCCCAACTTGGCACTGCTGACACCATGGGTCTGGTCACCTTCCTGCCTATCGTAGCTTTTCAGGAGCCAGCCGGTCACTCCCAGCCATAGGCCCCCAGACACAAAGCTCTGCCCGTTTCCCTGGCAAACAAAAGTAAGCTGCCCCGCTTCTGGATGGCAGATTTCAGGATCCACTTGTTATTATCAAACCAGCCCGACTTGGTACTGGTGCCACCTCTGGTCTGGGAACCATCCTGCGTATCTTGGATTCTAAGGAGCCAGCCGGCCACTCCCAGCCACAGGCCCCCAAAAAAAAACATCGGCGCTTTTCCCTGGAAAACAAAACTCGCCTGCCAACATTTTGATTGCAGATTGCAGGAACCACTTGGTACTATCAAACCAGCCCAACTTGGCACTGGTGCCACCTTGGGTCTGGGAACCATCCGGCGTATCGTGTGTTTAAAGGAGCCAGCCGGCCACTCCAGCCACAGGCCCGCAGACACAAACAACGGCGCTTTTCCCTGGAAAACAAAGCTTGCCTGCTGACTTTTGATGGCAGATTGCAGGAGCCACTTTGTACTTTGAAATCAGCCGAACATGGCTCTGGTGCCACCATGGGTCTGGTCACCATCCTGCCTATCGTAGCTTTTCAGGAGCCAGCCGGTCACTCCCAGCCATAGGCCCCCAGACACAAAGCTCGGCCCGTTTCCCTGGCAAACAAAAGTAAGCTACCCCGCTTCTGGATGGCAGATTGCAGGACGCACTTGGTACTATCAAACCAGCCCAACTTATCACTGGTGCCACCTCAGGTCAGGGAACCATCCTGCGTATTGTGGATTCTAAGGAGCCAGCCGGCCACTCCCAGCCACAGGCCCCCAAACACAAACAACGGCGCTTTTCCCTGGAAAACAAAACTCGCCTGCCAACTTTTGATGGCAGATTGCAGGAGCCACTTGGTACTATCAAACCAGCCCAACTTGGCACTGGTGCCACCATGGGTCTGGTCACCATCCTGCCTATCGTAGCTTTTCAGGAGCCAGCCGGTCACTCCCTGCCATAGGCCCCCAGACACAAACCTCGGCCCGTTTCCCTGGCAAACAAAAGTAAGCTGCCCCGCTTCTGGATGGCAGATTGCAGGACGCACTTGGTACTATCAAACCAGCCCGACTTGGCACTGGTGCTACCTCAGGTCTGGGAACCATCCTGCGTATCGTGGATTCTAAGGAGCCAGCCGGCCACTCCCAGCCACAGGCCCCCAAACACAAACATCGGCGCTTTTCCCTGGAAAACAAAACTCGCCTGCCAACTTTTTGATGGCAGATTGCCGGAGCCACTTGGTACTATCAAACCAGCCCAACTTGGCACTGGTGCCACCATGGGTCTGGTCACCATCCTGCCTATCGTAGCTTTTCAGGAGCCAGCCGGTCACTCCCAGCCATAGACCCCAGACACAAACCTCGGCCCGTTTCCCTGGCAAAAAAAAGTAAGCTGCCCCGCTTCTGGATGGCAGATTGCAGGAGCCACTTTGCACCATCAAACTAGCCCGACTTGGCACTGGTGCCACCTCAGGTCTGGGAACCATCCTGCGTATCGTGGATTCTAAGGAGCCAGCCGGACACTCCCAGCCACAGGCCCTCAAACACAAACAGCGGCGCTTTTCCCTGGAAAACAAAACTCGCCTGCCAAATTTTGATGGCAGATTGCCGGAGCAACTTGGTACTATCAAACCAGCCCAACTTGGCACTGGTGCCACCATGGGTCTGGTCACCATCCTGCCTATCGTAGATTTTCAGGACCTAGCCGGTCACTCCCAGCCATAGGCCCCCAGACACAAACCTCGGCCCGTTTCCGAGGCAAACAAAACTAAGCGGCGCCGCTTGTGGATGGCAGATTGCAGGACGCACTTGGTACTATCAAACCAGCCCGACTTGGCACTGGTGCCACCTCTGGTCTGGGAACCATCCTGCGTATCGTGGATTCCAATTAGCAAGCTGGCCACTCCCAGCCACAGGCCCCCAAACACAAACAACGGCGCTTTTCCCTGGAAAACAAAACTCGCCTGCCAACATTTTGATGGCAGATTGCAGGAGCCACTTGGTACTATCAAATCAGCCGAACATGGCACTGGTGCCACCATGGGTCTTGGAACCATCCTGCCTATCGTAGCTGTTCAGGCGCCAGCCGGTCACTCCCAGCCATAGGCCCCCAGAGAAAAACCTCGGCCCTTTTCCCTGGAAAACAAAAGTAAGCTGCCCCGCTTCTGGATGGCAGATTGCAGGAATAACTTGGTATTATCAAACCAGCCCAACTTGGCACTGGTGCCACCTTGGGTCTGGGAACCATCCGGCGTATCGTGGATTCTAAGGAGCCAGCCGGTCACTCCCAGCCACAGGCCCCCAAACACAAACAACGGCGCTTTTCCCTGGAAAACAAAACTCGCCTGCCAACATTTTGATGGCAGATTGCAGGAGCCACTTGCTACTATCAAATCAGCCCAACTTGGCACTGGTGCCACCATGGGTCTGGTCACCATCCTGCCTATCGTAGCTTTTCAGGAGCCAGCCGGTCACTCCCAGCCATAGGCCCCCAGACACAAAGCTCGGCCCGTTTCCCTGGCAAACAAAAGTAAGCTGCCCCGCTTCTGGATGGCAGATTGCAGGACGCGCTTGGTAGTATCAAACCAGCCCGACTTGTCACTGGTGCCAACTCTGGTCTGGGAACCATCCTGCGTATCGTTGATTCTAATTAGCCAGCCGGCCACTCCCAGCCACAGGCCCCCAAACACAAACAAGGGCGCTTTTCCCTGGAAAACAAAACTCGCCTGCCAAATTTTTGATGGCAGATTGCAGGAGCCACTTGGTACTATCAAACCAGCCCAACTCGGCACTGGTGCCACCATGGGTCTGGTCACCATCCTGCCTATCGTAGCTTTTCAGGAGCCAGCCGGTCACCCCCAGCCACAGGCCCCGAGACAAAAACCTCGGCCCGTTTCCCTGGCAAAAAAAAGTAAGCTACCTCGCTTCTGGATGGCAGATTGCAGGAGCCACTTTGCACCATCCAACTAGCCCGACTTGGCACTGGTGCCACCTCAGGTCTGGGAACCATGCTGCGTATCGTGGATTCTAATTAGCCATCCGGCCACTCCCAGCCACAGGCCCCTAAACACAAACAACGGCGCTTTTCCCTGGAAAACAAAACTCGCCTGCCAATTTTTGATGGCAGATTGCAGGAGCCACTTGGTACTATCAAACCAGCCCAACTTGGCACTGGTGCCACCATGGGTCTGGTCACCATCCTGCCTATCGTAGCTTTTCAGGAGCCAGCCGGTCACTCCCAGCCATAGGCGCCCAGACCCAAAGCTCGGCCCGTTTCCCTGGCTAGCAAAAGTAAGCTGTCCCGCTTCTGGATGGCAGATTGCAGGACGCACTTGGTAGTATCAAACCAGCCCGACTTGGCACTGGCGCCGCCTCACGTCTGGGAACCATCCTGCGTATCGTGGATTCTAAGCAACCAGCCGGCCACTCCCAGCCACAGGCCCCCAAACACAAACAACGGCGCTTTTCCCTGGAAAACAAAACTCGCCTGCCAACTTTTTGATGGCAGATTGCAGGAGCCACTTGGTACTATCAAACCAGCCCAACTTGGCACTGGTGCCACCTTGGGTCTGGTCACCATCCTGCCTATCATAGCTTTTCAGAGGCAGCCGGTCACTCCCAGCCATAGGCCCCCAGACACAAACCTCGGCCCGTTTCCCTGGCAAACAAAAGCAAGCTGCCCCGCTTCTGGATGGCAGATTGCAGGAGCCACTTTGCACCATCAAACTAGCCCGACTTGGCACTGGTGCCACCTCAGGTCTGGGAACCATGCTGCGTATCGTGGATTCTAATTAGCCATCCGGCCACTCCCACCCACAGGCCCCCAAACAAAAACAACGGCGCTTTTCCCTGGAAAACAAAACTCGCCTGCCAAATTTTGATGGCAGACTGCCGGAGCCACTTGGTACTATCAAACCAGCCCACCTTGACACTGGTGCCACCATGGGTCTGGTCACCATCCTGCCTATCGTAGCTTTTCAGGAGCCAGCCGGTCACTCCCAGCCATAAACCCCCAGACACAAACCTCGGCCCGTTTCCCTGGCAAACAAAAGTAAGCTGCCCCGCTTCTGGATGGCAGATTGCAGGAGCCACTTTTCACCATCAAACCAGCCCGACTTGGCACTGGTGCCACCTTGGGTCTGGGAACCATCCTGCGTATCATGGATTCTAAGGAGCCAGCCGGCCACTCCCAGCCACAGGCCCCCAAACAAAAACAACGGCGCTTTTCCCTGGATAACAAACTCGCCTGCCAAGTTTTTGATGGCAGATTGCAGGAGCCACTTGGTACTATCAAACCAGCCCAACTTGGCACTGGTGCCACCATGGGTCTGGTCACCATCCTGCCTATCGTAGCTTTTCAGGAGCCAGCCGGTCACTCCCAGCCATAGGCCCCGAGACACAAACCTCGGCCCGTTTCCCTGGCAAACAAAAGTAAGCTACCCCACTTCTGGATGGCAGATTGCAGGACGCACTTGGTACTATCAAACCAGCCCAACTTGGCACTGGTGCCACCTCAGGTCTGGGAACCATCCTGCGTATCGTGGATTCTAAGGAGCCAGCCGGCCACTCCCAGCCATAGGCCCCCAAAAAAAACAACGGCACTTTTCCCTGGAAAACAAAACTTGCCTGCCAAATTTTTGATGGCAGATTGCAGGAGCCACTTGGTACTATCAAACCAGCCCAACTTGGCACTGGTGCCACCATGGGTCTGGTCACCATCCTGCCTATCGTAGCTTTTCAGGAGCCAGCCGGTCACTCCCAGCCATAGGCCCACAGACACAAAGCTCGGCCCGTTTCCCTGACAAACAATAGTAAGCTACCCCGCTTCTGGATGGCAGATTGCAGGACGCACTTGGTACTATCAAACCAGCCCGACTTGGCACTGGTGCCACCTCTGGTCTGGGAACCATCCTGCGTATGGTAGCTTCTAAGCAGCCAGCCGGCCACTCCCAGCCACAGGCCCCCAAACACAAACAACGGCGCTTTTCCCTTGAAAACAAAACTCGTCTGCCAACTTTTTGATGGCAGATTGCCGGAGCCACTTGGTACTATCAAACCAACCCAACTTGGCACTGGTGCCACCATGGGTCTCGTCACCATCCTGCCTATCGTAGCTTTTCAGGAGCCAGCCGGCCACTCCCTGCCACAGGCCCCCAAACACAAACAACGGCGCTTTTCCCTGGAAAACAAAATTCGCCTGCCAAGTTTTTGATGGCAGATTGCAGGAGCCACTTGGTACTATCAAACCAGCCCAACTTGCCACTGGTGCCACCATGGGTCTGGTCACCATCCTGCCTATCGTAGCTTTTCAGGAGCCAGCCGGTCACTCCCAGCCATAGGCCCCCAGACACAAACCTCGGCCCGTTTCCCTGGCCAACAAAAGTAAGCTGCCCCGCTTCTGGATGGCAGATTGCAGGAACCACTTGGTACTATCCAACCAGCCGAACTTGGCACTGGTGCCACCTTTGGTCTGGGAACCATGCTGAGTATCGTGGATTCTAAGGAGCCAGCCGGCCACTCCCAGCCACAGGCCCCCAAACACAAACAACGGCGCTTTTCCCTGGAAAACAAAACTCGCCTGCCAACTTCTTGATGGCAGATTGCAGGAGCCACTTGGTACTATCAAACCAGCCCAACTTGGCACTGGTGCCGTCATGGGTCTGGTCACCATCCTGCCTATCGTAGCTTTTCACGAGCCAGCCGGTCACTCCCAGCCATAGGCCCCCAGACACAATCCTCGGACCGTTTCCCTGGCAAACAAAAGTAAGCTGCCCCGCTTCTGGATGGCAGATTGCAGGAACCACTTGGTAGTATCAAACCAGCCCAACTTGGCACTGGTGCCACCATGGGTCTGGGAACCATCCTGTGTATCGTGGATTCTAATTAGCCATCCGGCCACTCCCAGCCACAGGCCCCCAAACACAAACAAGGGCGCTTTTCCCTGGAAAACAAAACTCGCCTGCCAAATTTTTGATGGCAGATTGCAGGAGCCACTTGGTACTATCAAATCAGCCCAACTCGGCACTGGTGCCACCATGGGTCTGGTCACCATCCTGCCTATCGTAGCTTTTCAGGAGCCAGCCGGTCACCCCCAGCCACAGGCCCCGAGACAAAAACCTCGGCCCGTTTCCCTGGCAAAAAAAAGTAAGCTACCTCGCTTCTGGATGGCAGATTGCAGGAGCCACTTTGCACCATCCAACTAGCCCGACTTGGCACTGTTGCCACCTCAGGTCTGGGAACCATGCTGCGTATCGTGGATTCTAATTAGCCATCCGGCCACTCCCACCCACAGGCCCCTAAACACAAACAACGGCGCTTTTCCCTGGAAAACAAAACTCGCCTGCCAATTTTTGATGGCAGATTGCAGGAGCCACTTGGTACTATCAAACCAGCCCAACTTGGCACTGGTGCCACCATGGGTCTGGTCACCATCCTGCCTATCGTAGCTTTTCAGGAGCCAGCCGGTCACTCCCAGCCATAGGCGCCCAGACCCAAAGCTCGGCCCGTTTCCCTGGCTAGCAAAAGTAAGCTGTCCCGCTTCTGGATGGCAGATTGCAGGACGCACTTGGTAGTATCAAACCAGCCCGACTTGGCACTGGCGCCGCCTCACGTCTGGGAACCATCCTGCGTATCGTGGATTCTAAGCAACCAGCCGGCCACTCCCAGCCACAGGCCCCCAAACACAAACAACGGCGCTTTTCCCTGGAAAACAAAACTCGCCTGCCAACTTTTTGATGGCAGATTGCAGGAGCCACTTGGTACTATCAAACCAGCCCAACTTGGCACTGGTGCCACCTTGGGTCTGGTCACCATCCTGCCTATCATAGCTTTTCAGAGGCAGCCGGTCACTCCCAGCCATAGGCCCCCAGACACAAACCTCGGCCCGTTTCCCTGGCAAACAAAAGCAAGCTGCCCCGCTTCTGGATGGCAGATTGCAGGAGCCACTTGGTGTAATCAAACTAGCCCGACTTGGCACTGGTGCCACCTCAGG
The DNA here is from genome assembly GCF_035770615.1 of Melospiza melodia melodia. NCBI lineage: Eukaryota > Metazoa > Chordata > Aves > Passeriformes > Passerellidae > Melospiza > Melospiza melodia. The sequence continues at coordinate 66,764,405 of NC_086194.1, read as the reverse complement.
TCTGGGAACCATGCTGCGTATCGTGGATTCTAATTAGCCATCCGGCCACTCCCACCCACAGGCCCCCAAACAAAAACAACGGCGCTTTTCCCTGGAAAACAAAACTCGCCTGCCAAATTTTGATGGCAGACTGCCGGAGCCACTTGGTACTATCAAACCAGCCCACCTTGACACTGGTGCCACCATGGGTCTGGTCACCATCCTGCCTATCGTAGCTTTTCAGGAGCCAGCCGGTCACTCCCAGCCATAAACCCCCAGACACATACCTCGGCCCGTTTCCCTGGCAAACAAAAGTAAGCTGCCCCGCTTCTGGATGGCAGATTGCAGGAGCCACTTTTCACCATCAAACCAGCCCGACTTGGCACTGGTGCCACCTCTGGTCTGGGAACCATCCTGCGTATCATGGATTCTAAGGAGCCAGCCGGCCACTCCCAGCCACAGGCCCCCAAACACAAACAACGGCGCTTTTCCCTGGATAACAAACTCGCCTGCCAAGTTTTTGATGGCAGATTGCAGGAGCCACTTGGTACTATCAAACCAGCCCAACTTGGCACTGGTGCCACCATGGGTCTGGTCACCATCCTGCCTATCGTAGCTTTTCAGGAGCCAGCCGGTCACTCCCAGCCATAGGCCCCGAGACACAAACCTCGGCCCGTTTCCCTGGCAAACAAAAGTAAGCTACCCCGCTTCTGGATGGCAGATTGCAGGACGCACTTGGTACTATCAAACCAGCCCAACTTGGCACTGGTGCCACCTCAGGTCTGGGAACCATCCTGCGTATCGTGGATTCTAAGGAGCCAGCCGGCCACTCCCAGCCATAGGCCCCCAAAAAAAACAACGGCACTTTTCCCTGGAAAACAAAACTTGCCTGCCAAATTTTTGATGGCAGATTGCAGGAGCCACTTGGTACTATCAAACCAGCCCAACTTGGCACTGGTTCCACCATGGGTCTGGTCACCATCCTGCCTATCGTAGCTTTTCAGGAGCCAGCCGGTCACTCCCAGCCGTAGGCCCACAGACACAAAGCTCGGCCCGTTTCCCTGACAAACAATAGTAAGCTACCCCGCGTCTGGATGGCAGATTGCAGGACGCACTTGGTACTATCAAACCAGCCCGACTTGGCACTGGTGCCACCTCTGGTCTGGGAACCATCCTGCGTATGGTAGCTTCTAAGCAGCCAGCCGGCCACTCCCAGCCACAGGCCCCCAAACGCAAACAACGGCGCTTTTCCCTTGAAAACAAAACTCGTCTGCCAACTTTTTGATGGCAGATTGCCGGAGCCACTTGGTACTATCAAACCAACCCAACTTGGCACTGGTGCCACCATGGGTCTCGTCACCATCCTGCCTATCGTAGCTTTTCAGGAGCCAGCCGGCCACTCCCTGCCACAGGCCCCCAAACACAAACAACGGCGCTTTTCCCTGGAAAACAAAATTCGCCTGCCAAGTTTTTGATGGCAGATTGCAGGAGCCACTTGGTACAATCAAATCAGCCCAACTTGCCACTGGTGCCACCATGGGTCTGGTCACCATCCTGCCTATCGTAGCTTTTCAGGAGCCAGCCGGTCACTCCCAGCCATAGGCCCCCAGACACAAACCTCGGCCCGTTTCCCTGGCCAACAAAAGTAAGCTGCCCCGCTTCTGGATGGCAGATTGCAGGAACCACTTGGTACTATCCAACCAGCCGAACTTGGCACTGGTGCCACCTTTGGTCTGGGAACCATGCTGAGTATCGTGGATTCTAAGGAGCCAGCCGGCCACTCCCAGCCACAGGCCCCCAAACACAAACAACGGCGCTTTTCCCTGGAAAACAAAACTCGCCTGCCAACTTCTTGATGGCAGATTGCAGGAGCCACTTGGTACTATCAAACCAGCCCAACTTGGCACTGGTGCCGTCATGGGTCTGGTCACCATCCTGCCTATCGTAGCTTTTCACGAGCCAGCCGGTCACTCCCAGCCATAGGCCCCCAGACACAATCCTCGGACCGTTTCCCTGGCAAACAAAAGTAAGCTGCCCCGCTTCTGGATGGCAGATTGCAGGAACCACTTGGTAGTATCAAACCAGCCCAACTTGGCACTGGTGCCACCATGGGTCTGGGAACCATCCTGTGTATCGTGGATTCTAATTAGCCATCCGTCCACTCCAGGCGATAGGGCCCCAGGCACAAACAACGGCGCTTTTCCCTGGATAACAAACTCGCCTGCCAACTTTTTGATGGCAGATTGCAGGAGCCACTTGGTACTATCAAACCAGCCCAACTTGGCACTGGTGCCACCATGGGTCTGGTCACCATCCTGCCTATCGTAGCTTTTCAGGAGCCAGCCGGTCACTCCCAGCCATACGCCCCGAGACACAAACCTCGGCCCGTTTCCCTGGCAAACAAAAGTAAGCTACCCCACTTCTGGATGGCAGATTGCAGGACGCACTTGGTACTATCAAACCAGCCCAACTTGGCACTGGTGCCACGTCAAGTCTAGGAACCATCCTGCGTATCGTGGATTCTAAGGAGCCAGCCGGCCACTCCCAGCCATAGGCCCCCAAACAAAAACAACGGCGCTTTTCCCTGGTAAAGAAAACTACCCTGCCAACTTTTTGATGGCAGATTGCAGGAGCCACTTGGTACTATCAAACCAGCCCAACTTGGCACTGGTGCCACCATGGGTCTGGTCACCATCCTGCCTATCGTAGCTTTTCAGGAGCCAGCCGGTCACTCCCAGCCATAGGCCCCCAGACACAAAGCTCGGCCCGTTTCCCTGGCAAACAAAAGTAAGCTGCCCCGCTTCTGGATGGCAGATTGCAGGAGCCACTTGGTACTATCAAACCAGCCCGACTTGGCACTGGTGCCACCTCTGGTCTGGGAACCATCCTGCGTATCGTGGATTCTAAGGAGCCAGCCGGCCACTCCCAGCCACAGGCCCCCAAACACAAACAACGGCGCTTTTCCCTGGAAAACAAAACTCGCCTGCCAACTTTTTGATGGCAGATTGCAGGAGCCACTTGGTACTATCAAACCAGCCCAACTTGGCACTGGTGCCGCCATGGGTCTGGTCACCATCCTGCCTATCGTAGCTTTTCACGAGCCAGCCGGTCACTCCAAGCCATAGGCCCCCAGACAAAAACCTCGGCCCGTTTCCCTGGAAAACAAAAGTAAGCTGCCCCGCTTCTGGATGGCAGATTGTAGGACGCACTTGTTACTATCAAACCCGCCCGACTTGGCACTGGTGCCACCACTGGTCTGGGAACCATCCTGCGTATCGTGGATTCTAAAGAGCCAGCCGGCCACTCCCAGCCACAGGCACCCAAACACAAACAACGGCGCTTTTCCCTGGAAAACAAAACTCGCCTGCCAACTTTTTGATGGCAGATTGCAGGAGCCACTTGGTACTATCAAACCAGCCCAACTTGGCACTGCTGCCACCATGGGTCTGGTCACCATCCTGCCTATCGTAGCTTTTCAGGAGCCAGCCGGTCACTCCCAGCCATAGGCCCCCAGACAAAAACCTCGGCCCGTTTCCCTGGCAAACAAAAGTAAGCTGCCCCGCTTCTGGATGGCAGATTGCAGGATCCACTTGGTACTATCAAACCAGCCGGACTTGGCACTGGTGCCACGACAAGTCTGGGAACCATCCTGCGTATCGTGGATTCTAAGGAGCCAGCCGGCCACTCACAGCCACAGGCCCCCAAACACAAACAACGGCGCTTTTCCCTGGAAAACAAAACTCGCCTACCAACGTTTTGATGGCAGATTGCAGGAGCCACTTGGTACTATCAAATCAGCCCAACTTGGCACTCGTGCCACCATGGGTCTGGTCACCATCCTGCCTATCGTAACTTTTCAGGAGCCAGCCGGTCACTCCCAGCCATAGGCCCCCAGACACAAATCTCGGCCCGTTTCCCTGACAAAGAAAATTAAGCTGCCCCGCTTCTGGATGGCAGATTGCAGGAGCCACATGGTACTATCAAACCAGCCCGACTTGGCACTGGTGCCACCTCTGGTCTGGGAACCATCCTGCGTATCGTGGATTCTAAGGAGCCAGTCGGCCACTCCCAGCCACAGGCCCCCAAACACAAACAACGGCCCGTTTCCGTGGCAAACAAAAGTAAGCTGCCCCGCTTCTGGATGGCAGATTGCAGGAGCCACTTGGTACTATCAAACCAGCCCGACTTTGCACTGGTGCCACCTCTGGTCTGGGAACCATCCTGCGTATCGTGGTTTCTAAGGAGCCAGCCGGCCACTCCCAACCACAGGCCCCCAAACACAAACAACGGCGCTTTTCCCTGGAAAACAAAACTCGCCTGCCAACTTCTTGATGGCAGATTGCAGGAGCCACTTGGTACTATCAAACCAGCCCAACTTGGCACTGGTGCCACCATGGGTCTGGTCACCATCCTGCCTATCGTAGTTTTCAGGACCCAGCCGGTCACTCCCAGCCATAGGCCCCCAGACACAAAGCTCGGCCCGTTTCCCTGGCAAACAAAAGTAAGCTGCCCCGCTTCTGGATGGCAGATTGCAGGAGCCACTTGGTACTATCAAACCAGCCCGACTTGGCACTGGTGCCACCTCTGGTCTGGGAACCATCCTGCGTATCGTGGATTCTAAGGAGCCAGCCGGCCACTCCCAGCCACAGGCCCCCAAACACAAACAACGGCGCTTTTCCCAGGAAAACAAAACTCACCTGCCAACTTTTTGATGGCAGATTGCAGGAGCCACTTGGTACTATCAAACCAGCCCAACTTGGCACTGGTGCCGCCATGGGTCTGGTCACCATCCTGCCTATCGTAGCTTTTCAGGAGCCAGCCGGTCACTCCCAGCCATAGGCCCCCAGACAAAAACCTCGGCCCGTTTCCCTGGCAAACAAAAGTAAGCTGCCCCGCTTCTGGATGGCAGATTGTAGGACGCACTTGTTACTATCAAACCCGCCCGACTTGGCACTGGTGCCACCACTGGTCTGGGAACCATCCTGCGTATCGTGGATTCTAAAGAGCCAGCCGGCCACTCCCACCACAGGCACCCAAACACAAACAACGGCGCTTTTCCCTGGAAAACAAAACTCGCCTGCCAACTTTTTGATGGCAGATTGCAGGAGCCACTTGGTACTATCAAACCAGCCCAACTTGGCACTGCTGCCACCATGGGTCTGGTCACCATCCTGCCTATCGTAGCTTTTCAGGAGCCAGCCGGTCACTCCCAGCCATAGGCCCCCAGACAAAAACCTCGGCCCGTTTCCCTGGCAAACAAAAGTAAGCTGCCCCGCTTCTGGATGGCAGATTGCAGGATCCACTTGGTACTATCAAACCAGCCGGACTTGGCACTGGTGCCACGACAAGTCTGGGAACCATCCTGCGTATCGTGGATTCTAAGGAGCCAGCCGGCCACTCACAGCCACAGGCCCCCAAACACAAACAACGGCGCTTTTCCCGGGAAAACAAAACTCGCCTACCAACGCTTTGATGGCAGATTGCAGGAGCCACTTGGTACTATCAAATCAGCCCAACTTGGCACTGGTGCCACCATGGGTCTGGTCACCATCCTGCCTATCGTAACTTTTCAGGAGCCAGCCGGTCACTCCCAGCCATAGGCCCCCAGACACAAAGCTCGGCCCGTTTCCCTGGCAAAGAAAATTAAGCTGCCCCGCTTCTGGATGGCAGATTGCAGGAGCCACTTGGTACTATCAAACCAGCCCGACTTGGCACTGGTGCCACCTCTGGTCTGGGAACCATCCTGCGTATCGTGGATTCTAAGGAGCCAGTCGGCCACTCCCAGCCACAGGCCCCCAAACACAAACAACGGCCCGTTTCCGTGGCAAACAAAAGTAAGCTGCCCCGCTTCTGGATGGCAGATTGCAGGAGCCACTTGGTACTATCAAACCAGCCCGACTTGGCACTGGTGCCACCTCTGGTCTGGGAACCATCCTGCGTATCGTGGTTTCTAAGGAGCCAGCCGGCCACTCCCAACCACAGGCCCCCAAACACAAACAACGGCGCTTTTCCCTGGAAAACAAAACTCGCCTGCCAACTTTTTGATGGCAGATTGCAGGAGCAACTTGGTACTATCAAACCAGCCCAACTTGGCACTGGTGCCACCATGGGTCTGGTCACCATCCTGCCTATCGTAGCTTTTCAGGAGCCAGCCGGTCACTGCCTGCCATAGGCCCCGAGACACAAACCTCGGCCCGTTTCCCTGGCAAACAAAAGTAAGCTGCCCCGCTTCTGGATGGCAGATTGCAGGAGCCACTTGGTACTATCAAACCAGCCCGACTTGGCACTGGTGCCACCTCTGGTCTGGGAACCATCCTGCGTATCGTGGATTTTATGGAGCCAGCCGGTCAGTCCCAGCCATAGGCCCCCAAACACAAACAACGATCCGTTTCCCTGGCAAACAAAAGTAAGCTGCCCCGCTTCTGGATGGCAGATTGCAGGAACCACTTGGTAGTATCAAACCAGCCCAACTTGGCACTGGTGGCACCTCTTGTCTGGGAACCATGCTGCGTATCGTGGTTTCTAAGGAGCCAGCCGGCCACTCCCAACCATAGACCCCCAGACACAAACCTCGGCCCGTTTCCCTGGCAAACAAAAGTAAGCTACCCCGATTCTGGATGGCAGATTGCAGGAGCCACTTGGTACTATCAAATCAGCCCAACTTGGCACTGGTGCCACCATGGGTCTGGTAAACATCCTGCCTATCGTAGCTTTTCAGGAGCCAGCCGGCCACTCTCAGCCATATGCCCCCAAAAACAAACCACGGCCCTTTTCTCTGGCAAACAAAACTCAACTGCCCCTCTTCTGGATGGCAAATTTTAGGACGCACTTTGTACTACGAAAACCGCCCGACGTGGCACTGGTGCCACCTTGTGTCAGGGAACCATCCTGCATATCGAGCTTTTTAAGGAGCCAGCCGGCCACGCCCAGCCATAAACCCCCAAAAACAAACCACGGACCATTTCTCTTGGAAACAAAAATCCGCTGCCCCGCGTCTGTATGGCATATTGCACGAGCCACTTTGCACCATCAAACCAGCCCGACTTGGCACTGGTGCCACCTTGGGTCTGGGAACAATCCTGCATATCGTGGATTCTAAGGAGCCAGCCGGCCACTCCCAGCCACAGGCCCCCAAACACAAACAACGGCGCTTTTCCCTGGAAAACAAAATTCGCCTGCCAAATTTTGATGGCAGATTGCAGGAGCCACTTGGTACTATCAAATCATCCCAACTTGGCACTGGTGCCACTCTGGGTCTGGGAACCATCCTGCCTATTGTAGCATTTCAGGAGCCAGCCGGTCACTCCCAGCCATAGGCCCCCAGACACAAACCTCGGACCGTTTCCCTGGTAAACAAAATTAAGCTGCCCCGATTCTGGATGGCAGATTGCAGGAGCCACTTGGTTGTGTCAAACCAGCCCGACTTGGCACTGGTGCCACCTTGGGTCTGGGAACCATCCTGCGTATCGTGGATTCTAAGCAGCCACCCGGCCACTCTGAGCCACAGGCCCCCAAACAAAAACTACGGCGCTTTTCCCTGGAAAACAAAACTCGCCTGCCAACTTTTTGATGGCAGATTGCAGGAGCCACTTGGTACTATCAAACCAGCCCAACTTGGCACTGGTGCCACCTCTGGTCTGGGAACCATCCTGCCTATCGTAGCTTTTCAGGAGCCAGCCGGTCACTCCCAGCCATAGACCCCCAGACACAAACCTCGGCCCGTTTCCCTGGCAAACAAAAGTAAGCTGCCCCGCTTTTGGATGGCAGATTGCAGGAGCCACGTTGCACCATCAAACCAGCCCCACTTGGCACTGGTGCCACCTTGGGTCTGGGAACAAGTTGGGCTGGTTTGATAGTACCAAGTGGCTCCTGCAATCTGCCATCCAGAAGCGGGACAGCTTACTTTTGTTTCCCAGGGAAACGGGCCGAGGTATTTGTCTGGGGGCCTATGGCTGGGAGTGACCGGCTGACTACTGAAAAGCTACGATAGGCAGGATGGTTACCAGACTCATGGTGCCACCAGTGCCAAGTCGGGCTGGTTTGATAATACTAAATAGCTCCTGCAATCTGCCATCCAGACGCGGGGCAGCGGATTTTTGTTTGCTGGAGAAAAGTTCCGTGGTTTTTTTTTTGGGGGTATATGACTGGACGTGGCCGGCTGGCTCCTTAAAAAGCTCTATACACAGGATTGTTCCCTGACCCAAGGTGGCATCAGTGCCAAGTCGGGCTGTTTTCGTAGTACCAAGTGCGTCCTGCAATTTGCCATCCAGAAGCGGGGCAGCCTACTTTTGTTTGCCAGGGAAACGTGCCGAGGTATTTGTCTGGGGGCCTATGGCTGGGAGTGAGCGGCTGGCTCCTGAAAAGCTACGATAGGCAGGATGGTGACCAGACCCATGGTGGCACCAGTGCCAAGTTGGGCTGGTTTGATAGTACCAAGTGGCTCCTGCAATCTGCCATCAAGAAGTTGGCAGGCGAGTTTTGTTTTCCAGGGAAAAGCGCCGTTGTTTTTGTTTAGAGGCCTGTGGCTGGGAGTGGCCGCCTGTCCTCGTAGAATCTACGTTACGCAGCATGGTTCCCAGAGCCAAGGTGGCACCAGGGCCAAGTCGGGCTGGTTTGTAAGTACCAAGTGCATCCTGCAATCTGCCATCCAAAAGCGGGGCAGCTTACTTTTGTTTGCCAGGGAAACGGGCCGAGGTTTGTGTCCGGGGGCCTATGGCAGGGAGTGACCGGCTGGCTCCTGAAAAGCTACGATAGGCAGGATGTTTACCAGACCCATGGTGGCACCAGTGCCAAGTTGGGCTGATTTGATAGTACCAAGTGGCTCCTGCAATCTGCCATCCAGAAGCGGGGTAACTTACTTTTGTTTTCCAGGGAAACGGGCCGAGGTTTGTGTCTGGGTGTCTATGGCTGGGAGTGACCGGCTGGCTCCTGAAAAGCTACGATAGGCAGGATGGTTCCCAGACCAGAGGTGGCACCAGTGCCAAGTTGGGCTGGTTTGATAGTACCATGTGGCTCCTGCAATCTGCCATCAAAAAGTTGGCAGGCGAGTTTTGTTTTCCAGGGAAAAGCGCCGTTGTTTGTGTTTGGGGGCCTGTGGCAGGGAGTGGCCGGCTGGCTCCTTAGAATCCACGATATGCAGGATTGTTCCCAGACCCAAGGTGGCACCAGTGCCAAGTCGGGCTGGTTTGATGGTGCAAAGTGGCTCCTGCAATCTGCCATCCAGACGCGGGGCAGCGGATTTTTGTTTCCAAGAGAAATGGTCCGTGGTTTGTTTTTGGGGGTATATAGCTGGGCGTGGCCGGCTGGCTCCTTAAAAAGCTCGATATGCAGGATGGTTCCCTGACACAAGGTGGCACCAGTGCCACGTCGGGCGGTTTTCGTAGTACAAAGTGCGTCCTAAAATTTGCCATCCAGAAGAGGGGCAGTTGAGTTTTGTTTGCCAGAGAAAAGGGCCGTGGTTTGTTTTTGGGGCATATGGCTGAGAGTGGCCGGCTGGCCCCTGAAAATCCACGATAGGCAGGATGGTTCCCAGACCACAGGTGTCACCAGTGCCAAGTCGGGCTGGTTTGATAGTACTAAGTAGCTCCTGCAATCTGCCATGCAGAAGCGGGGCAGCTTACTTTTGTTTGCCAGGGAAACGGGCCGAGGTTTGTGTCTGGGGGCCTATGGCTGGGAGTGACCGGCTGGCTCCTGAAAAGCTACGATAGGCAGCATGGTGACCAGACCCATGGTGGCACCAGCTCCAAGTTGGGCTGGTTTGATAGTACCAAGTGGCTCCTGCAATCTGCCATCAAAAAGTTGGCAGGCGAGTTTTGTTTTCCAGGGAAAAGCGCCGTTGTTTGTGTTTGGGTGCCTGTGGCTGGGAGTGGCCAGCTGGCTCCTTAGAACCCACGATACGCAGGATGGTTCCCAGACCTGAGTTGGCACCAGTGCCAAGTTGGGCTGGTTTGATGGTACCAAGTGGCTCCTGCAATCTGCCATCCAGAAGCGGGGCAGCTTACTTTTGTTTGCCAGGGAAACGGGCCGAAATATTTGTCTGGGGGCCTCTGGCTGGGGGTGGCTGGCTGGCTCCTGAAAAGCTACGATAGGCAGGATGGTGACCAGACCCATGGTGGCACCAGTGCCAAGTTGGGCTGGTTTGATAATACCAAGTGGCTCCTGCAATCTGCCATCAAAAGTTTGGCAGGCGAGTTTTGTTTTCCAGGGAAAAGCACCGTTGTGTGTGTTTTGGGGCCTGTGGCTGGGAGTGGCCAGCTGGCTCCTTAGAATCCACGATACGCAGGATGGTTCCCAGACCCAAGGTGGCATCAGTGCCAAGTCGGGCTGGTTTGTTAGTACCAAGTGGTTCCTGCAATCTGCCATCCAGAAGCGGGGCAGCTGAATTTTGTTTGCCATAGAAAAAGGCTGTTTTTTGTGTTTCGGGGCCTGTGGCTGGCAGTGGCCGGCTGGCTCCTGAAAATCCATGATACGCAGCATGGTTCCCAGACCCAAGGTGGCATCAGTGCCAAGTAGGGCTGGTTTCATAGTACCCAGTGGCTCCTGCAATCTCCCATCCAGAAGCGGGGCAGCTGAGTTTTGTTTGCCTGTGAAACGGGCCGTTATTTTTAATTGGGGTCTGTGGCCGAGAGTGTTCGGCTGGCTCCTGACAACCCACAATACGCAGGATGGTTCCCAGACCCAAGGTGGCACCAGTGCCAAGTTGGGCTGGTTTGATAGTACCAAGTGGCTCCTGCAATCTGCCATCCAGAAGCGGTGCAGTTGAGTTTTGTTTGCCAGAGAAAAGGGCCGTGGGTTGTGTTTGGGGGCATATGGCTGGGAGTGGCCGGCTGTCTCATTAAAAAGTTCGATACGCAGGATGGTTCCCAGACCCAAGAGGGCACCAGTGCCAAGTCGGGCTGTTTTTATAGTACCAAGTGCGTCCTGCAATTTGCCATCCAGAAGAGGGGCAGTTGAGTTTTGTTTGCCAGAGAATAGCGCCGTTGTTTGTGTTTGGGGGCTTGTGGCTCGTAGTGGCCGACTGGCGCCTTAGAATCTGTGTTACGCAGCATGGTTCCCAGACCCAAGGTGGCACCAGTGCCAAGTTGGGCTGGTTTGATAGTACCAAGTGGCTCCTGCAATCTGCCATCCAGAAGCGGGGTAGCTTACTTTTGTTTGCCAGGGAAACGGGCCGAGGTTTGTGACTGGGGACCTATGGCTGGGAGTGACCGGCTGGCTCCTGGAAAGCTACGATAGGCAGGATGGTTACCAGACCCATGGTGGCACCAGTGCCAAGTTGGGCTGGTTTGATAGTACCAAGTGGCTCCTGCAATCTGCCATCAAAAAGTTGGCAGGCGAGTTTTGTTTTCCAGGGAAAAGCGACATTGTTTGTATTTGGGGGCCTGTGGCTGGGAGTGACCGGCTGGCTCCTTTGAACCCACGATACGCAGGATGGTTCCCAGACCCAAGGTGGCACCAGTGCCAAGTTTTGCTGGTTTGATACTACCAAGTGCGTCCTGCAATCTGCCATCCAGAAGCGGGGCAGCTTAATTTTGCTTGCCAGGGAAACGGGCCGTGGGTTTTGTTTGGGGGCATATAGCTGAGAGTGGCCGGCTGGCTCCTGAAAATCCACGCTAGGCAGCATGGTTCCCAGATGCAATGTGGCACCAGTGCCAAGTCGGGCTGGTTTGATGGTGCAAAGTGGCTCCTGCAATCTGCCATCCAGAAGCGAGGCAGCTGATTTTTGTTTGCCAGAGGAAAATTCCGTGGATTGTTTTTGGGGGCATATTGCTGGGAGTGGCCGGCTGGCTCCTTAAAATGCTCGATACGCATGATGGTTCCCAGGCCCAAGGTGTCACCACTACCAAGTCGGCCTGCGGTTTTAGTATCAAGTTCATCCTGCAATTTGCCATCCAGAAGAGGGGCAGTTGAGTTTTGTTTGCCAGAGAAACGGGCCGAGGTTTCTGTTTGGGGACATATGGCTGAGAGTGGCCGGCTGGCCCCTGAATATCCACGATACAGAGCATGGTTCCCAGATCCAAGGTGGCACCAGTGCCAAGTCGGGCTGGTTTGATAGTACCAAGTGTCTCCTGCAATCTGCCATCCAGAAGCAGGGCAGCTTACTTTTGTTTGCCAGAGAAATAGGCCTAGGTTTTTGTTTGGGGGCCTGTGGCTAGGAGTGGCCGGCTGGCTCCTTAGAATCCACGATACGCAGCATGGTTCCCAGACCCAAGGTGGCACCAGTGCCAAGTCGGGCTGGTTTGATTACACCAAGTGCCTCCTGCAATCTCCCATCCAGAAGCGGGGCAGCTGAGTTTTGTTTCCCTGTGAAACGGGCCGTTGTTTTTAATTGGGGTCTGTGGCCGAGAGTGTTCGGCTGGCTCCTGACAACCCACAATACGCAGGATGGTTCCCAGACCCAAGGTGGCACCAGTGCCAAGTCGGGCTGGTTTGATAGTACCAAGTGGCTCCTGCAATCTGCCATCCAGAAGCGGTGCAGTTGAGTTTTGTTTGCCAGAGAAAAGGGCCGTGGGTTGTGTTTGGGGGCATATGGCTGGGAGTGGCCGGCTGTCTCATTAAAAAGATCGATACGCAGGATGGTTCCCAGACCCAAGGGGGCACCAGTGCCAAGTCGGGCTGTTTTTATAGTACCAAGTGCGTCCTGCAATTTGCCATCCAGAAGAGGGGCAGTTGAGTTTTGTTTGCCAGAGAATAGCGCCGTTGTTTGTGTTTGGGGGCTTGTGGCTCGTAGTGGCTGACTGGCGCCTTAGAATCTGTGTTACGCAGCATGGTTCCCAGACCCAAGGTGGCACCAGTGCCAAGTTGGGCTGGTTTGATAGTACCAAGTGTCTCCTGCAATCTGCCATCCAGAAGCGGGGTAGCTTACTTTTGTTTGCCAGGGAAACGGGCCGAGGTTTGTGACTGGGGACCTATGGCTGGGAGTGACCGGCTGGCTCCTGGAAAGCTACAATAGGCAGGATGGTTACCAGACCCATGGTGGCACCAGTGCCAAGTTGGGCTGGTTTGATAGTACCAAGTGGCTCCTGCAATCTGCCATCAAAAAGTTGGCAGGCGAGTTTTGTTTTCCAGGGAAAAGCGACATTGTTTGTATTTGGGGGCCTGTGGCTGGGAGTGGCCGGCTGGCTCCTTAAAATGCTCGATACGCATGATGGTTCCCAGGCCCAAGGTGTCACCACTACCAAGTCGGCCTGCGGTTTTAGTATCAAGTTCATCCTGCAATTTGCCATCCAGAAGAGGGGCAGTTGAGTTTTGTTTGCCAGAGAAACGGGCCGAGGTTTCTGTTTGGGGACATATGGCTGAGAGTGGCCGGCTGGCCCCTGAATATCCACGATACAGAGCATGGTTCCCAGATCCAAGGTGGCACCAGTGCCAAGTTGGGCTGGTTTGATAGTACCAAGTGTCTCCTGCAATCTGCCATCCAGAAGCAGGGCAGCTTACTTTTGTTTGCCAGAGAAATAGGCCTAGGTTTTTGTTTGGGGGCCTGTGGCTAGGAGTGGCCGGCTGGCTCCTTAGAATCCACGATACGCAGGATGGTTCCCAGACCCAAGGTGGCACCAGTGCCAAGTTGTGCTGGTTTGATAGTACCAAGTGGCTCCTGCAAACTCCATCAAAAAGTTGGCAGGCGTGTTTTGTTTTCCAGGGAACAGCGCCGTTGATTTTGTTTGGGGGCCTGTGGCTGGGAGTGGCCGGCTGGCTCCTTAGAATCCACGATACGCAGGATGGTTCCCAGACCCAAGGTGGCACCAGTGCCAAGTCGGGCTGGTTTGATTACACCAAGTGGCTCCTGCAATCTGCCATCCAGAAGTGAGGCAGCTAAGTTTTGTTTGCGAGAAAAAAGGGCCGTGGTTTTTGTTGGGGGCCTGTGGCTGGGAGTAGCCGGCTGGCTCCTTAAAATCCACGATAGGCAGGATGGTTCCCAGACCCAAGGTGGCACCAGTGCCAAGTCGGGCTGGTTTGATAGTACCAAGTGGCTCCTGCAATCTGCCATCCAGAAGCGGGGCAGCTGAGTTTTGTTTGCCAGAGAAAAAGGCTGTGGTTTGTGTTTGGGGGCCTGTGGCTGGCAGTGGCCGGCTGGCTCCTGAAAATCCACGATACGCAGCATGGTTCCCAGACCCAAGGTGGCACCAGTGCCAAGTGGGGCTCGTTTGACAGTGTCAAGTGCCTCCTGCAATCTCCCATCCAGAAGCGGGGCAGCTGAGTTTTTTTTGCCAGGGAAACGGACCTTTGTTTTTGATTGGGCTCTGTGGCCGAGAGTGGTTGGCTGTCTCCTGACAATCCACAATACGCAGGATGGTTCCCAGACCCAAGGTGGCACCAGTGCCAAGTCGGGCTGGTTTGATAGTACCAAGTGTCTCCTGCAATCTGCCATCCAGAAGCGGGGCAGCTGAGTTTTGTTTGCCAGAGAAAAGGGCCGTGGGTTGTGTTTGGGGGCATATGGCTGGGAGTGGCCACCTGGCTCCTTAAAATGCACGATACGCCGCATGGTAACCAGACGCAAGGTGGCACCAGTGCCAAGTCAGGCTGTTTTTGTAGTACCCAGTGGCTCCTGCAATTTGCCATCCAGAAGCGGGGCAGTTGAATTTTTTTTGCTAGAGAAAAGGGCTGTGGTTTGTGTTTGGGGGCCTATGGCTGAGAGTGGCCGGCTGGCCCCTGAAAATCAACGATAGGCAGGATGGTGCCCAGATCCAAGGTGGCACCAGTGCCAAGTAAGGCTGGTTGTATGGTTCAAAGTAACTCCTGCAATCTGCCATCCAGAAGCGGGACAGCTGAGTTTTTTTTGCCAGAGAAAAGGTCCATGGTTTCTTTTTGGGGCATACGGCTGGGAATTGCCGGCTGGCTCCTTAAAATGCTCGATACGCAGGATGGTTCCCAGAGCCAAGGTGGCACCACTGCCAAGTCGGGCTCTTTTTGTAGTACCAAGTGCGTCCTGCAATTTGCCATCCAGAAGAGGGGCAGTTGAGTTTTGTTTGCCAGAGAAAAGGGCCGTTGTTTGTGTTTGGGGGCCTGTGGCTGGGAGTGTTCGGCTGGTTCCTGAATATGTACGATACGCAGGATTGTTCCCAGATCCAAGGTGGCAGCAGTGCCATGTTGTGCTGGTGTGATAGTACCAAGTGGCTCCTGCAATCTGCCATCCAGAAGTGGGGCAGCTGATTTTTGTTTGCCAGAGAAAAGGTCCGTGGTTTGTTTTTGGGGGCATATGGCTGAGAGTGGCCGGCTGGCCCCTGAATATCCACGATACAGAGCATGGTTCCCAGATCCAAGGTGGCACCAGTGCCAAGTTGGGCTGGTTTGATAGTACCAAGTGTCTCCTGCAATCTGCCATCCAGAAGCAGGGCAGCTTACTTTTGTTTGCCAGAGAAATAGGCCTAGGTTTTTGTTTGGGGGCCTGTGGCTAGGAGTGGCCGGCTGGCTCCTTAGAATCCACGATACGCAGGATGGTTCCCAGACCCAAGGTGGCACCAGTGCCAAGTCGGGCTGGTTTGATAGTACCAAGTGGCTCCTGCAAACTCCATCAAAAAGTTGGCAGGCGTGTTTTGTTTTCCAGGGAACAGCGCCGTTGATTTTGTTTGGGGGCCTGTGGCTGGGAGTGGCCGGCTGGCTCCTTAGAATCCACGATACGCAGGATGGTTCCCAGACCCAAGGTGGCACCAGTGCCAAGTCGGGCTGGTTTGATTACACCAAGTGGCTCCTGCAATCTGCCATCCAGAAGTGAGGCAGCTAAGTTTTGTTTGCGAGAAAAAAGGGCCGTGGTTTTTGTTGGGGGCCTGTGGCTGGGAGTAGCCGGCTGGCTCCTTAAAATCCACGATAGGCAGGATGGTTCCCAGACCCAAGGTGGCACCAGTGCCAAGTCGGGCTGGTTTGATAGTACCAAGTGGCTCCTGCAATCTGCCATCCAGAAGCGGGGCAGCTGAGTTTTGTTTGCCAGAGAAAAAGGCTGTGGTTTGTGTTTGGGGGCCTGTGGCTGGCAGTGGCCGGCTGGCTCCTGAAAATCCACGATACGCAGCATGGTTCCCAGACCCAAGGTGGCACCAGTGCCAAGTGGGGCTCGTTTGACAGTGTCAAGTGCCTCCTGCAATCTCCCATCCAGAAGCGGGGCAGCTGAGTTTTTTTTGCCAGGGAAACGGACCTTTGTTTTTGATTGGGCTCTGTGGCCGAGAGTGGTTGGCTGTCTCCTGACAATCCACAATACGCAGGATGGTTCCCAGACCCAAGGTGGCACCAGTGCCAAGTCGGGCTGGTTTGATAGTACCAAGTGTCTCCTGCAATCTGCCATCCAGAAGCGGGGCAGCTGAGTTTTGTTTGCCAGAGAAAAGGGCCGTGGGTTGTGTTTGGGGGCATATGGCTGGGAGTGGCCACCTGGCTCCTTAAAATGCACGATACGCCGCATGGTAACCAGACGCAAGGTGGCACCAGTGCCAAGTCAGGCTGTTTTTGTAGTACCCAGTGGCTCCTGCAATTTGCCATCCAGAAGCGGGGCAGTTGAATTTTTTTTGCTAGAGAAAAGGGCTGTGGTTTGTGTTTGGGGGCCTATGGCTGAGAGTGGCCGGCTGGCCCCTGAAAATCAACGATAGGCAGGATGGTTCCCAGATCCAAGGTGGCACCAGTGCCAAGTAAGGCTGGTTGTATGGTTCAAAGTAACTCCTGCAATCTGCCATCCAGAAGCGGGACAGCTGAGTTTTTTTTGCCAGAGAAAAGGTCCATGGTTTCTTTTTGGGGCATACGGCTGGGAATTGCCGGCTGGCTCCTTAAAATGCTCGATACGCAGGATGGTTCCCAGAGCCAAGGTGGCACCACTGCCAAGTCGGGCTCTTTTTGTAGTACCAAGTGCGTCCTGCAATTTGCCATCCAGAAGAGGGGCAGTTGAGTTTTGTTTGCCAGAGAAAAGGGCCGTTGTTTGTGTTTGGGGGCCTGTGGCTGGGAGTGTTCGGCTGGTTCCTGAATATGTACGATACGCAGGATTGTTCCCAGATCCAAGGTGGCAGCAGTGCCATGTTGTGCTGGTGTGATAGTCCCAAGTGGCTCCTGCAATCTGCCATCCAGAAGTGGGGCAGCTGATTTTTGTTTGCCAGAGAAAAGGTCCGTGGTTTGTTTTTGGGGGCATATGGCTGAGAGTGGCCGGCTGGCCCCTGAAAATCCACGATACACAGGATGGTTCCCAGATCCAAGGTGGCACCTGTGCCAAGTCGGGCTGATTTGATAGTACTAAGTAGCTCCTGCAATCTGCCATCCAGAAGCGGGGCAGCTTACTTTTGTTTGCCAGGGAAACGGGCCGAGGTTTGTGTTTGGGGGCCTATGGCTGAGAGTGACCGGCTGGCTCCTGAAAAGCTACAATAGGCAGGATGGTGACCAGACCCATGGTGGCACCAGTGCCAAGTTGGGCTGGTTTGATAGTACCAAGTGGTTCCTGCAATCTGCCATCCAGAAGAGGGGCAGTTGAGTTTTGTTTGCCAGAGAAAAGGGCCTTGGTTTGTGTTTGGGGGCATATGGCTGGGTGTGGCCAGCTGGCTCCTTAAAATGCACGATATGCAACATGGCTCCCAGACCCAAGGTGGCACAAGTGCCAAGTTGGGCTGGTTTGATAGTACCAAGTGGCTCCTGCAATCTTCCATGATCACGTGGAGAAATACTTTCTGGTTTCAGCCTCATGCTCTTTCTTCTCTCCCTCAACTTCTCTATCACCTCTCATCTGGTTCACATGCGCTGTCTTCAAGGTCCACAGGCTACTTTTCACAGAATCTTCTGGCCTGATGAAGTAAGGATGATGAATAGAACAGAGCTGGGATCTATTTTCCAGTTTGGATAAAATGCATTCTGCACACAAATCCAAGGAGAACGGGCTGCCCCGATGCCCAGAAAATCTTTCACTCCTGCTAGTGTTCTACGTCAACCGCAACTTAGTCTGAAAGAAAAGCTTTTTCTCTGAGAGCATCTGAGAGGTTTGCATGAAGCACTGATATCTGACATATGCAATTTTGAATAGGAGAGGAAAAAGAAAATGGCAAGGAGTTTTTAATTTTAGTGGTTTCAATTTTAATTTCCGTGCACTTTTTCAAAACTTGTCAGCTCAAATGCCCATCAACATCTTTTAGTCATCTGTAAGTCAGTATTCATATAAAATGTGCTTCAAATCCAAAGAATTTCAAATTTGCACTCCAAGCTTCTATGCCTAGATTTATGATTTCCTACACATATTAGATGAAAGGAAGGCCTTTTTTACTGTGGGAGTGCTGGAACACTGGAACAGGTTGCCCAGAGAAGTTGTGGGTGTCCCATCCCTGAAAGTATTCAAGGTCACCTTGGACGGGGCTTGGAGCAGCAACAAAGGAGAAGCTTGATGGTAGAGAAACAAAGTTGGACTATAGAAGAAACTCGGATTGAAGTATAGGATCAAGTTTTCTCTCAGCTCTTGGGGTAAATTCAAAGTTGTACAAAATGACATTTATCTGTGCTATTCACTACTGTAACAGAAAGTTTCATGAAAACTGTACAGAAGATAGTAAATTTTAAAAGAGATAAGAATTACAGCATAAAATCCATGGGATAGGTTACAACATGAGACACTCTCTAAGAGAAAATCTCTGTGTTTCAGCACTTCATCGGGGTAAGATTTCATGAAGTGCCAAAGAAGGCGGCAAAATATCATTCGGGACATTATTTACTGGGATTCAGCCTGGCCATTAGTAGGAACTGCCTTTGAACATATCATGTAGATATACCACACACACTTTCCCTTCACTGAAAAATTACTGTTTACAACAAATAAGCAATTGACGATCAAAATTGATTGAAAGCATCTTAAACATGTCAAGTATTTCATTGTAGATGATCTGTGATCCAAATGCTTCTTCCACCTTCGAGAGGGACAGAAGAATTCTTCCATATCATGATGGTTTAAAATTGTATCAACCAATGTTTTCTGCTGAAAAGATATCATCTATTTTTTTCTATTTTTGGAAGAAAATATTCCTAGACATACAACAGGTGAGAACTAAGTAATTTTAAAGAAACAAATGAAATGAAAATATTCTGTAAATAGAATGAAATGAAAAGCTGTGTTTTAAATAGGAGCTAAATATTAAACAGAATTTTTGTACCAGGCATTTGAATTACTGCACCAGCTCTTTTGCCCATCAAGAGAGGCATTTAGCATTTCAGTCTTTTCCAAGGTGTTCATGATCTGCTATGCTGATCTCTGTGTGTGCCTAGGTGTGTGTGGAGGGGGGGGCATATGAAGGGGAGTGTGTATGTTTGCTTTACAATTGTTGTGGCAGATTCATGCCTCAGCTCCACATTTTGTTTTAAAAAGGTCACACCGAGTGGATATGAAGTTTACTATCAACAAGAGATCGATTCCCAAATCATCCATTTGACTCTCCCTTATAAATCATGTGCTTTGTTGCATATTTTATCAAATATACTTTCAAGCCAGATGGAGGAAGGAGGATGTGGGAATCCCTCCACCATCTTGCAACTTTTATGTAAGTAGGTTTTCAAGAAAATCATCATTTCTCTTTTAAATATGTCTGGAACAGGCATGATGGTAGTGTCAACCTGTTGGAGTTTTTGTTGCTGGAAGAAGTTGTACAAAAGGATTGGTTTTTACATTGACCAGTTACTGAATCAAGCGCAGGAATACATTGGAAATTTAGCTGGGGGTTCCTTTTCCCAGCAGACTACTTCTAGAACGAGCTTGTACACTGAAGCTGACTCTTTTGCTCTCTTTTTGTTTCTTTCCTATTTTCTTGGCTTCTTTGCCACTATCTAGACAATTTTGGAACTTTGTTCCCAACTAAAATGGTTTCAATAGTCTGATTGTGATCATACATTTTTACAAGGAATTTTTAAAATCTTTCCTCGAGTCCAGAAAGTCAAGGACTTAGATCTTTTTCTTCCCTTATCAATATTGCCATGAAATTGATAAATAAAGACCAACTCTTTATTTTTGTTTTTAACCCACGTAGATAATTCCCATCCATTAATCCATTTTGTGGACCAATAGCTGCCATTCTGATGGAAGCTGTCACTTCTTAACAATAGGCATTCTGTGACTATGTTGACAGCACTTTGGGTGAAGATCCTAACTGGTCTTAGATATACATAGGGAGAAATTTGCTCAGCCAGTGTCAGTCTTAAGCATGCGTATCAGAAGATCTTTCTAGAGCTGGGAATTTTCCCATGAAAGGGATTCAGTTAGGGAAGAGACACTTGTGCCAGAGTTTTACATTCTTCTTGAACACTGCTTAAGGAACTTAGATGCCATGTCCATTTGGATCTCTGTCTGCACAGAACTTTGTCATGCCAGTGCTTTGAAATGCATCTTGAAGAGAATTCACTAGCACAGAATGAAAGAGAGTGGAAGGGGTTGGTGGGGCTAACCAGGCCCAACCCCCCTGCCTAAACCAGGATACCTAGAGCCTCTTGCCCAGGATTCTATCTGGGTGTACTTTTAATGTCTTCAAAGATCCAGGCTCCACAATCTTTCTGGGCAGTCTGTGCCGTGGTTCAGTCACCCTGACAGTAAAGAAACATTTACTGATGTTCAAAGGCAATCTCCTGTATTTCAGTGTGTGCCCACTGCCTCTTGTCTTTTCCCTCAGCATCACTGAAAAGACACTGATTCCCTCCCCTTTGCACTATTGCTTCCATATGTATGTGTGATGCCATGTAGAGGTATGTCAAAAACCTCCCTGAAGCCCAGGCAGATAATATTCCCTTCATCTACCAGTCAAGTTGATTCATCAGAGGAGTTTAAAGTGATGTTCAGCATGAAATTCCCCTGAAAAATCATGCTAACTACATTATTTGGTCATCTGTCATGTGCCTGGCAAGGATTTCCAGGAAGAGCTGCTTCATCAACTTCCTGGGGATAAAAAAGAGGCTGGCTGGTTTGTACTATGGCGAGTCCTCTTAATTGCCTTTTTTGAAGATGGGTGTCATTTGCTAACATCCACTCTTTAGCCTCTCTTGTCGTCTACATCTTAGCAAAACGCTTTTCCACTATGTCTGGCTAGGAAAAACTGTGCCAGCACAGAAAACATCTCCCATCGTGTTCTAGAAGTTGCACGGATGTCTGCCAAGTGTTTGGCAGGAAGAAAAGAAAAGTTGTCCAAAACAGCTTCCAATCGAATGTTCCTGTGATTGGAAAAGTCAGGAGAGTGCAAAGGTACTGTTTTCTATCAGTTGGCAAGGTGCGCACACAATCCCAGTGTTGT
The DNA here is from genome assembly GCF_035770615.1 of Melospiza melodia melodia. Taxonomy (NCBI): domain Eukaryota; kingdom Metazoa; phylum Chordata; class Aves; order Passeriformes; family Passerellidae; genus Melospiza; species Melospiza melodia. Next base: position 66,743,217 of record NC_086194.1, on the reverse strand, counting down.
ACAGCTTGCTTCTTCACCTTCCCGAAGCTGCCGCTCTCGCCGGCTGCCGGAGCCCAAGAAGCGGCTTCTTCGCGCAAAGACGATTGTGCCGCTCACAGGGCTCTCCTTAGCGCGGCTTCTGCCGAAAGACGCCCGGCAGCGGCTCTTACCTCCGGAGAGCATCCTACCTTCGTCTTTAGCTCCTCTTCTCATCTACACCTCGGCAACAAGCTTCTCCACTATGTCTGGCTAGGAAAAACTGTGCCAGCACAGAAAACATCTCCCATCGTGTTCTAGAAGTTGCACGGATGTCTGCCAAGTGTTTGGCAGGAAGAAAAGAAAAGTTGTCCAAAACAGCTTCCAATCGAATGTTCCTGTGATTGGAAAAGTCAGGAGAGTGCAAAGGTACTGTTTTCTATCAGTTGGCAAGGTGCGCACACAATCCCAGTGTTGTACAGCTTGCTTCTTCACCTTCCCGAAGCTGCCGCTCTCGCCGGCTGCCGGAGCCCAAGAAGCGGCTTCTTCGCGCAAAGACGATTGTGCCGCTCACAGTGCTCTCCTTAGCGCAGCTTCTGCCGAAAGACGCCCGGCAGCGGCTCTTACCTCCGGAGAGCATCCTACCTTCGTCTTTCGCGTCTTTTGTAGTCTACATCTTAGCAAAACGCTTTTCCACTATGTCTGGCTAGGAAAAACTGTGCCAGCACAGAAAACATCTCCCATCGTGTTCTAGAAGTTGCACGGATGTCTGCCAAGTGTTTGGCAGGAAGAAAAGAAAAGTTGTCCAAAACAGCTTCCAATCGAATGTTCCTGTGATTGGAAAAGTCAGGAGAGTGCAAAGGTACTGTTTTCTATCAGTTGGCAAGGTGCGCACACAATCCCAGTGTTGTACAGCTTGCTTCTTCACCTTCCCGAAGCTGCCGCTCTCGCCGGCTGCCGGAGCCCAAGAAGCGGCTTCTTCGCGCAAAGACGATTGTGCCGCTCACAGTGCTCTCCTTAGCGCGGCTTCTGCCGAAAGACGCCCGGCAGCGGCTCTTACCTCCGGAGAGCATCCTACCTTCGTCTTTCGCGTCTTTTGTAGTCTACATCTTAGCAAAACGCTTTTCCACTATGTCTGGCTAGGAAAAACTGTGCCAGCACAGAAAACATCTCCCATCGTGTTCTAGAAGTTGCACGGATGTCTGCCAAGTGTTTGGCAGGAAGAAAAGAAAAGTTGTCCAAAACAGCTTCCAATCGAATGTTCCTGTGATTGGAAAAGTCAGGAGAGTGCAAAGGTACTGTTTTCTATCAGTTGGCAAGGTGCGCACACAATCCCAGTGTTGTACAGCTTGCTTCTTCACCTTCCCGAAGCTGCCGCTCTCGCCGGCTGCCGGAGCCCAAGAAGCGGCTTCTTCGCGCAAAGACGATTGTGCCGCTCACAGTGCTCTCCTTAGCGCAGCTTCTGCCGAAAGACGCCCGGCAGCGGCTCTTACCTCCGGAGAGCATCCTACCTTCGTCTTTCGCGTCTTTTGTAGTCTACATCTTAGCAAAACGCTTTTCCACTATGTCTGGCTAGGAAAAACTGTGCCAGCACAGAAAACATCTCCCATCGTGTTCTAGAAGTTGCACGGATGTCTGCCAAGTGTTTGGCAGGAAGAAAAGAAAAGTTGTCCAAAACAGCTTCCAATCGAATGTTCCTGTGATTGGAAAAGTCAGGAGAGTGCAAAGGTACTGTTTTCTATCAGTTGGCAAGGTGCGCACACAATCCCAGTGTTGTACAGCTTGCTTCTTCACCTTCCCGAAGCTGCCGCTCTCGCCGGCTGCCGGAGCCCAAGAAGCGGCTTCTTCGCGCAAAGACGATTGTGCCGCTCACAGTGCTCTCCTTAGCGCGGCTTCTGCCGAAAGACGCCCGGCAGCGGCTCTTACCTCCGGAGAGCATCCTACCTTCGTCTTTCGCGTCTTTTGTAGTCTACATCTTAGCAAAACGCTTTTCCACTATGTCTGGCTAGGAAAAACTGTGCCAGCACAGAAAACATCTCCCATCGTGTTCTAGAAGTTGCACGGATGTCTGCCAAGTGTTTGGCAGGAAGAAAAGAAAAGTTGTCCAAAACAGCTTCCAATCGAATGTTCCTGTGATTGGAAAAGTCAGGAGAGTGCAAAGGTACTGTTTTCTATCAGTTGGCAAGGTGCGCACACAATCCCAGTGTTGTACAGCTTGCTTCTTCACCTTCCCGAAGCTGCCGCTCTCGCCGGCTGCCGGAGCCCAAGAAGCGGCTTCTTCGCGCAAAGACGATTGTGCCGCTCACAGTGCTCTCCTTAGCGCGGCTTCTGCCGAAAGACGCCCGGCAGCGGCTCTTACCTCCGGAGAGCATCCTACCTTCGTCTTTCGCGTCTTTTGTAGTCTACATCTTAGCAAAACGCTTTTCCACTATGTCTGGCTAGGAAAAACTGTGCCAGCACAGAAAACATCTCCCATCGTGTTCTAGAAGTTGCACGGATGTCTGCCAAGTGTTTGGCAGGAAGAAAAGAAAAGTTGTCCAAAACAGCTTCCAATCGAATGTTCCTGTGATTGGAAAAGTCAGGAGAGTGCAAAGGTACTGTTTTCTATCAGTTGGCAAGGTGCGCACACAATCCCAGTGTTGTACAGCTTGCTTCTTCACCTTCCCGAAGCTGCCGCTCTCGCCGGCTGCCGGAGCCCAAGAAGCGGCTTCTTCGCGCAAAGACGATTGTGCCGCTCACAGTGCTCTCCTTAGCGCGGCTTCTGCCGAAAGACGCCCGGCAGCGGCTCTTACCTCCGGAGAGCATCCTACCTTCGTCTTTCGCGTCTTTTGTAGTCTACATCTTAGCAAAACGCTTTTCCACTATGTCTGGCTAGGAAAAACTGTGCCAGCACAGAAAACATCTCCCATCGTGTTCTAGAAGTTGCACGGATGTCTGCCAAGTGTTTGGCAGGAAGAAAAGAAAAGTTGTCCAAAACAGCTTCCAATCGAATGTTCCTGTGATTGGAAAAGTCAGGAGAGTGCAAAGATACTGTTTTCTATCAGTTGGCAAGGTGCGCACACAATCCCAGTGTTGTACAGCTTGCTTCTTCACCTTCCCGAAGCTGCCGCTCTCGCCGGCTGCCGGAGCCCAAGAAGCGGCTTCTTCGCGCAAAGACGATTGTGCCGCTCACAGGGCTCTCCTTAGCGCGGCTTCTGCCGAAAGACGCCCGGCAGCGGCTCTTACCTCCGGAGAGCATCCTACCTTCGTCTTTAGCTCCTCTTCTCATCTACACCTCGGCAACAAGCTTTTCCACTATGTCTGGCTAGGAAAAACTGTGCCAGCACAGAAAACATCTCCCATCGTGTTCTAGAAGTTGCACGGATGTCTGCCAAGTGTTTGGCAGGAAGAAAAGAAAAGTTGTCCAAAACAGCTTCCAATCGAATGTTCCTGTGATTGGAAAAGTCAGGAGAGTGCAAAGGTACTGTTTTCTATCAGTTGGCAAGGTGCGCACACAATCCCAGTGTTGTACAGCTTGCTTCTTCACCTTCCCGAAGCTGCCGCTCTCGCCGGCTGCCGGAGCCCAAGAAGCGGCTTCTTCGCGCAAAGACGATTGTGCCGCTCACAGTGCTCTCCTTAGCGCAGCTTCTGCCGAAAGACGCCCGGCAGCGGCTCTTACCTCCGGAGAGCATCCTACCTTCGTCTTTCGCGTCTTTTGTAGTCTACATCTTAGCAAAACGCTTTTCCACTATGTCTGGCTAGGAAAAACTGTGCCAGCACAGAAAACATCTCCCATCGTGTTCTAGAAGTTGCACGGATGTCTGCCAAGTGTTTGGCAGGAAGAAAAGAAAAGTTGTCCAAAACAGCTTCCAATCGAATGTTCCTGTGATTGGAAAAGTCAGGAGAGTGCAAAGGTACTGTTTTCTATCAGTTGGCAAGGTGCGCACACAATCCCAGTGTTGTACAGCTTGCTTCTTCACCTTCCCGAAGCTGCCGCTCTCGCCGGCTGCCGGAGCCCAAGAAGCGGCTTCTTCGCGCAAAGACGATTGTGCCGCTCACAGTGCTCTCCTTAGCGCGGCTTCTGCCGAAAGACGCCCGGCAGCGGCTCTTACCTCCGGAGAGCATCCTACCTTCGTCTTTCGCGTCTTTTGTAGTCTACATCTTAGCAAAACGCTTTTCCACTATGTCTGGCTAGGAAAAACTGTGCCAGCACAGAAAACATCTCCCATCGTGTTCTAGAAGTTGCACGGATGTCTGCCAAGTGTTTGGCAGGAAGAAAAGAAAAGTTGTCCAAAACAGCTTCCAATCGAATGTTCCTGTGATTGGAAAAGTCAGGAGAGTGCAAAGGTACTGTTTTCTATCAGTTGGCAAGGTGCGCACACAATCCCAGTGTTGTACAGCTTGCTTCTTCACCTTCCCGAAGCTGCCGCTCTCGCCGGCTGCCGGAGCCCAAGAAGCGGCTTCTTCGCGCAAAGACGATTGTGCCGCTCACAGTGCTCTCCTTAGCGCGGCTTCTGCCGAAAGACGCCCGGCAGCGGCTCTTACCTCCGGAGAGCATCCTACCTTCGTCTTTCGCGTCTTTTGTAGTCTACATCTTAGCAAAACGCTTTTCCACTATGTCTGGCTAGGAAAAACTGTGCCAGCACAGAAAACATCTCCCATCGTGTTCTAGAAGTTGCACGGATGTCTGCCAAGTGTTTGGCAGGAAGAAAAGAAAAGTTGTCCAAAACAGCTTCCAATCGAATGTTCCTGTGATTGGAAAAGTCAGGAGAGTGCAAAGGTACTGTTTTCTATCAGTTGGCAAGGTGCGCACACAATCCCAGTGTTGTACAGCTTGCTTCTTCACCTTCCCGAAGCTGCCGCTCTCGCCGGCTGCCGGAGCCCAAGAAGCGGCTTCTTCGCGCAAAGACGATTGTGCCGCTCACAGTGCTCTCCTTAGCGCAGCTTCTGCCGAAAGACGCCCGGCAGCGGCTCTTACCTCCTGAGTGTGGCAGCTTCGGGAAGGTGAAGAAGCAAGCTGTACAACACTGGGATTGTGTGCGCACCTTGCCAACTGATAGAAAACAGTACCTTTGCACTCTCCTGACTTTTCCAATCACAGGAACATTCGATTGGAAGCTGTTTTGGACAACTTTTCTTTTCTTCCTGCCAAACACTTGGCAGACATCCGTGCAACTTCTAGAACACGATGGGAGATGTTTTCTGTGCTGGCACAGTTTTTCCTAGCCAGACATAGTGGAAAAGCGTTTTGCTAAGATGTAGACTACAAAAGACGCGAAAGACGAAGGTAGGATGCTCTCCGGAGGTAAGAGCCGCTGCCGGGCGTCTTTCGGCAGAAGCCGCGCTAAGGAGAGCACTGTGAGCGGCACAATCGTCTTTGCGCGAAGAAGCCGCTTCTTGGGCTCCGGCAGCCGGCGAGAGCGGCAGCTTCGGGAAGGTGAAGAAGCAAGCTGTACAACACTGGGATTGTGTGCGCACCTTGCCAACTGATAGAAAACAGTACCTTTGCACTCTCCTGACTTTTCCAATCACAGGAACATTCGATTGGAAGCTGTTTTGGACAACTTTTCTTTTCTTCCTGCCAAACACTTGGCAGACATCCGTGCAACTTCTAGAACACGATGGGAGATGTTTTCTGTGCTGGCACAGTTTTTCCTAGCCAGACATAGTGGAAAAGCGTTTTGCTAAGATGTAGACTACAAAAGACGCGAAAGACGAAGGTAGGATGCTCTCCGGAGGTAAGAGCCGCTGCCGGGCGTCTTTCGGCAGAAGCCGCGCTAAGGAGAGCACTGTGAGCGGCACAATCGTCTTTGCGCGAAGAAGCCGCTTCTTGGGCTCCGGCAGCCGGCGAGAGCGGCAGCTTCGGGAAGGTGAAGAAGCAAGCTGTACAACACTGGGATTGTGTGCGCACCTTGCCAACTGATAGAAAACAGTACCTTTGCACTCTCCTGACTTTTCCAATCACAGGAACATTCGATTGGAAGCTGTTTTGGACAACTTTTCTTTTCTTCCTGCCAAACACTTGGCAGACATCCGTGCAACTTCTAGAACACGATGGGAGATGTTTTCTGTGCTGGCACAGTTTTTCCTAGCCAGACATAGTGGAAAAGCGTTTTGCTAAGATGTAGACTACAAAAGACGCGAAAGACGAAGGTAGGATGCTCTCCGGAGGTAAGAGCCGCTGCCGGGCGTCTTTCGGCAGAAGCCGCGCTAAGGAGAGCACTGTGAGCGGCACAATCGTCTTTGCGCGAAGAAGCCGCTTCTTGGGCTCCGGCAGCCGGCGAGAGCGGCAGCTTCGGGAAGGTGAAGAAGCAAGCTGTACAACACTGGGATTGTGTGCGCACCTTGCCAACTGATAGAAAACAGTACCTTTGCACTCTCCTGACTTTTCCAATCACAGGAACATTCGATTGGAAGCTGTTTTGGACAACTTTTCTTTTCTTCCTGCCAAACACTTGGCAGACATCCGTGCAACTTCTAGAACACGATGGGAGATGTTTTCTGTGCTGGCACAGTTTTTCCTAGCCAGACATAGTGGAAAAGCGTTTTGCTAAGATGTAGACTACAAAAGACGCGAAAGACGAAGGTAGGATGCTCTCCGGAGGTAAGAGCCGCTGCCGGGCGTCTTTCGGCAGAAGCCGCGCTAAGGAGAGCACTGTGAGCGGCACAATCGTCTTTGCGCGAAGAAGCCGCTTCTTGGGCTCCGGCAGCCGGCGAGAGCGGCAGCTTCGGGAAGGTGAAGAAGCAAGCTGTACAACACTGGGATTGTGTGCGCACCTTGCCAACTGATAGAAAACAGTACCTTTGCACTCTCCTGACTTTTCCAATCACAGGAACATTCGATTGGAAGCTGTTTTGGACAACTTTTCTTTTCTTCCTGCCAAACACTTGGCAGACATCCGTGCAACTTCTAGAACACGATGGGAGATGTTTTCTGTGCTGGCACAGTTTTTCCTAGCCAGACATAGTGGAAAAGCGTTTTGCTAAGATGTAGACTACAAAAGACGCGAAAGACGAAGGTAGGATGCTCTCCGGAGGTAAGAGCCGCTGCCGGGCGTCTTTCGGCAGAAGCCGCGCTAAGGAGAGCCCTGTGAGCGGCACAATCGTCTTTGCGCGAAGAAGCCGCTTCTTGGGCTCCGGCAGCCGGCGAGAGCGGCAGCTTCGGGAAGGTGAAGAAGCAAGCTGTACAACACTGGGATTGTGTGCGCACCTTGCCAACTGATAGAAAACAGTACCTTTGCACTCTCCTGACTTTTCCAATCACAGGAACATTCGATTGGAAGCTGTTTTGGACAACTTTTCTTTTCTTCCTGCCAAACACTTGGCAGACATCCGTGCAACTTCTAGAACACGATGGGAGATGTTTTCTGTGCTGGCACAGTTTTTCCTAGCCAGACATAGTGGAAAAGCGTTTTGCTAAGATGTAGACTACAAAAGACGCGAAAGACGAAGGTAGGATGCTCTCCGGAGGTAAGAGCCGCTGCCGGGCGTCTTTCGGCAGAAGCCGCGCTAAGGAGAGCACTGTGAGCGGCACAATCGTCTTTGCGCGAAGAAGCCGCTTCTTGGGCTCCGGCAGCCGGCGAGAGCGGCAGCTTCGGGAAGGTGAAGAAGCAAGCTGTACAACACTGGGATTGTGTGCGCACCTTGCCAACTGATAGAAAACAGTACCTTTGCACTCTCCTGACTTTTCCAATCACAGGAACATTCGATTGGAAGCTGTTTTGGACAACTTTTCTTTTCTTCCTGCCAAACACTTGGCAGACATCCGTGCAACTTCTAGAACACGATGGGAGATGTTTTCTGTGCTGGCACAGTTTTTCCTAGCCAGACATAGTGGAAAAGCGTTTTGCTAAGATGTAGACTACAAAAGACGCGAAAGACGAAGGTAGGATGCTCTCCGGAGGTAAGAGCCGCTGCCGGGCGTCTTTCGGCAGAAGCCGCGCTAAGGAGAGCACTGTGAGCGGCACAATCGTCTTTGCGCGAAGAAGCCGCTTCTTGGGCTCCGGCAGCCGGCGAGAGCGGCAGCTTCGGGAAGGTGAAGAAGCAAGCTGTACAACACTGGGATTGTGTGCGCACCTTGCCAACTGATAGAAAACAGTACCTTTGCACTCTCCTGACTTTTCCAATCACAGGAACATTCGATTGGAAGCTGTTTTGGACAACTTTTCTTTTCTTCCTGCCAAACACTTGGCAGACATCCGTGCAACTTCTAGAACACGATGGGAGATGTTTTCTGTGCTGGCACAGTTTTTCCTAGCCAGACATAGTGGAAAAGCGTTTTGCTAAGATGTAGACTACAAAAGACGCGAAAGACGAAGGTAGGATGCTCTCCGGAGGTAAGAGCCGCTGCCGGGCGTCTTTCGGCAGAAGCCGCGCTAAGGAGAGCCCTGTGAGCGGCACAATCGTCTTTGCGCGAAGAAGCCGCTTCTTGGGCTCCGGCAGCCGGCGAGAGCGGCAGCTTCGGGAAGGTGAAGAAGCAAGCTGTACAACACTGGGATTGTGTGCGCACCTTGCCAACTGATAGAAAACAGTACCTTTGCACTCTCCTGACTTTTCCAATCACAGGAACATTCGATTGGAAGCTGTTTTGGACAACTTTTCTTTTCTTCCTGCCAAACACTTGGCAGACATCCGTGCAACTTCTAGAACACGATGGGAGATGTTTTCTGTGCTGGCACAGTTTTTCCTAGCCAGACATAGTGGAAAAGCGTTTTGCTAAGATGTAGACTACAAAAGACGCGAAAGACGAAGGTAGGATGCTCTCCGGAGGTAAGAGCCGCTGCCGGGCGTCTTTCGGCAGAAGCCGCGCTAAGGAGAGCACTGTGAGCGGCACAATCGTCTTTGCGCGAAGAAGCCGCTTCTTGGGCTCCGGCAGCCGGCGAGAGCGGCAGCTTCGGGAAGGTGAAGAAGCAAGCTGTACAACACTGGGATTGTGTGCGCACCTTGCCAACTGATAGAAAACAGTACCTTTGCACTCTCCTGACTTTTCCAATCACAGGAACATTCGATTGGAAGCTGTTTTGGACAACTTTTCTTTTCTTCCTGCCAAACACTTGGCAGACATCCGTGCAACTTCTAGAACACGATGGGAGATGTTTTCTGTGCTGGCACAGTTTTTCCTAGCCAGACATAGTGGAAAAGCGTTTTGCTAAGATGTAGACTACAAAAGACGCGAAAGACGAAGGTAGGATGCTCTCCGGAGGTAAGAGCCGCTGCCGGGCGTCTTTCGGCAGAAGCCGCGCTAAGGAGAGCACTGTGAGCGGCACAATCGTCTTTGCGCGAAGAAGCCGCTTCTTGGGCTCCGGCAGCCGGCGAGAGCGGCAGCTTCGGGAAGGTGAAGAAGCAAGCTGTACAACACTGGGATTGTGTGCGCACCTTGCCAACTGATAGAAAACAGTACCTTTGCACTCTCCTGACTTTTCCAATCACAGGAACATTCGATTGGAAGCTGTTTTGGACAACTTTTCTTTTCTTCCTGCCAAACACTTGGCAGACATCCGTGCAACTTCTAGAACACGATGGGAGATGTTTTCTGTGCTGGCACAGTTTTTCCTAGCCAGACATAGTGGAAAAGCGTTTTGCTAAGATGTAGACTACAAAAGACGCGAAAGACGAAGGTAGGATGCTCTCCGGAGGTAAGAGCCGCTGCCGGGCGTCTTTCGGCAGAAGCCGCGCTAAGGAGAGCACTGTGAGCGGCACAATCGTCTTTGCGCGAAGAAGCCGCTTCTTGGGCTCCGGCAGCCGGCGAGAGCGGCAGCTTCGGGAAGGTGAAGAAGCAAGCTGTACAACACTGGGATTGTGTGCGCACCTTGCCAACTGATAGAAAACAGTACCTTTGCACTCTCCTGACTTTTCCAATCACAGGAACATTCGATTGGAAGCTGTTTTGGACAACTTTTCTTTTCTTCCTGCCAAACACTTGGCAGACATCCGTGCAACTTCTAGAACACGATGGGAGATGTTTTCTGTGCTGGCACAGTTTTTCCTAGCCAGACATAGTGGAAAAGCTTTTTGCCGAGGTGTAGATGAGAAGAGGAGCTAAAGACGAAGGTAGGATGCTCTCCGGAGGTAAGAGCCGCTGCCGGGCGTCTTTCGGCAGAAGCCGCGCTAAGGAGAGCCCTGTGAGCGGCACAATCGTCTTTGCGCGAAGAAGCCGCTTCTTGGGCTCCGGCAGCCGGCGAGAGCGGCAGCTTCGGGAAGGTGAAGAAGCAAGCTGTACAACACTGGGATTGTGTGCGCACCTTGCCAACTGATAGAAAACAGTACCTTTGCACTCTCCTGACTTTTCCAATCACAGGAACATTCGATTGGAAGCTGTTTTGGACAACTTTTCTTTTCTTCCTGCCAAACACTTGGCAGACATCCGTGCAACTTCTAGAACACGATGGGAGATGTTTTCTGTGCTGGCACAGTTTTTCCTAGCCAGACATAGTGGAAAAGCGTTTTGCTAAGATGTAGACGACAAGAGAGGCTAAAGAGTGGATGTTAGCAAATGACACCCATCTTCAAAAAAGGCAATTAAGAGGACTCGCCATAGTACAAACCAGCCAGCCTCTTTTTTATCCCCAGGAAGTTGATGAAGCAGCTCTTCCTGGAAATCCTTGCCAGGCACATGACAGATGACCAAATAATGTAGTTAGCATGATTTTTCAGGGGAATTTCATGCTGAACATCACTTTAAACTCCTCTGATGAATCAACTTGACTGGTAGATGAAGGGAATATTATCTGCCTGGGCTTCAGGGAGGTTTTTGACATACCTCTACATGGCATCACACATACATATGGAAGCAATAGTGCAAAGGGGAGGGAATCAGTGTCTTTTCAGTGATGCTGAGGGAAAAGACAAGAGGCAGTGGGCACACACTGAAATACAGGAGATTGCCTTTGAACATCAGTAAATGTTTCTTTACTGTCAGGGTGACTGAACCACGGCACAGACTGCCCAGAAAGATTGTGGAGCCTGGATCTTTGAAGACATTAAAAGTACACCCAGATAGAATCCTGGGCAAGAGGCTCTAGGTATCCTGGTTTAGGCAGGGGGGTTGGGCCTGGTTAGCCCCACCAACCCCTTCCACTCTCTTTCATTCTGTGCTAGTGAATTCTCTTCAAGATGCATTTCAAAGCACTGGCATGACAAAGTTCTGTGCAGACAGAGATCCAAATGGACATGGCATCTAAGTTCCTTAAGCAGTGTTCAAGAAGAATGTAAAACTCTGGCACAAGTGTCTCTTCCCTAACTGAATCCCTTTCATGGGAAAATTCCCAGCTCTAGAAAGATCTTCTGATACGCATGCTTAAGACTGACACTGGCTGAGCAAATTTCTCCCTATGTATATCTAAGACCAGTTAGGATCTTCACCCAAAGTGCTGTCAACATAGTCACAGAATGCCTATTGTTAAGAAGTGACAGCTTCCATCAGAATGGCAGCTATTGGTCCACAAAATGGATTAATGGATGGGAATTATCTACGTGGGTTAAAAACAAAAATAAAGAGTTGGTCTTTATTTATCAATTTCATGGCAATATTGATAAGGGAAGAAAAAGATCTAAGTCCTTGACTTTCTGGACTCGAGGAAAGATTTTAAAAATTCCTTGTAAAAATGTATGATCACAATCAGACTATTGAAACCATTTTAGTTGGGAACAAAGTTCCAAAATTGTCTAGATAGTGGCAAAGAAGCCAAGAAAATAGGAAAGAAACAAAAAGAGAGCAAAAGAGTCAGCTTCAGTGTACAAGCTCGTTCTAGAAGTAGTCTGCTGGGAAAAGGAACCCCCAGCTAAATTTCCAATGTATTCCTGCGCTTGATTCAGTAACTGGTCAATGTAAAAACCAATCCTTTTGTACAACTTCTTCCAGCAACAAAAACTCCAACAGGTTGACACTACCATCATGCCTGTTCCAGACATATTTAAAAGAGAAATGATGATTTTCTTGAAAACCTACTTACATAAAAGTTGCAAGATGGTGGAGGGATTCCCACATCCTCCTTCCTCCATCTGGCTTGAAAGTATATTTGATAAAATATGCAACAAAGCACATGATTTATAAGGGAGAGTCAAATGGATGATTTGGGAATCGATCTCTTGTTGATAGTAAACTTCATATCCACTCGGTGTGACCTTTTTAAAACAAAATGTGGAGCTGAGGCATGAATCTGCCACAACAATTGTAAAGCAAACATACACACTCCCCTTCATATGCCCCCCCCTCCACACACACCTAGGCACACACAGAGATCAGCATAGCAGATCATGAACACCTTGGAAAAGACTGAAATGCTAAATGCCTCTCTTGATGGGCAAAAGAGCTGGTGCAGTAATTCAAATGCCTGGTACAAAAATTCTGTTTAATATTTAGCTCCTATTTAAAACACAGCTTTTCATTTCATTCTATTTACAGAATATTTTCATTTCATTTGTTTCTTTAAAATTACTTAGTTCTCACCTGTTGTATGTCTAGGAATATTTTCTTCCAAAAATAGAAAAAAATAGATGATATCTTTTCAGCAGAAAACATTGGTTGATACAATTTTAAACCATCATGATATGGAAGAATTCTTCTGTCCCTCTCGAAGGTGGAAGAAGCATTTGGATCACAGATCATCTACAATGAAATACTTGACATGTTTAAGATGCTTTCAATCAATTTTGATCGTCAATTGCTTATTTGTTGTAAACAGTAATTTTTCAGTGAAGGGAAAGTGTGTGTGGTATATCTACATGATATGTTCAAAGGCAGTTCCTACTAATGGCCAGGCTGAATCCCAGTAAATAATGTCCCGAATGATATTTTGCCGCCTTCTTTGGCACTTCATGAAATCTTACCCCGATGAAGTGCTGAAACACAGAGATTTTCTCTTAGAGAGTGTCTCATGTTGTAACCTATCCCATGGATTTTATGCTGTAATTCTTATCTCTTTTAAAATTTACTATCTTCTGTACAGTTTTCATGAAACTTTCTGTTACAGTAGTGAATAGCACAGATAAATGTCATTTTGTACAACTTTGAATTTACCCCAAGAGCTGAGAGAAAACTTGATCCTATACTTCAATCCGAGTTTCTTCTATAGTCCAACTTTGTTTCTCTACCATCAAGCTTCTCCTTTGTTGCTGCTCCAAGCCCCGTCCAAGGTGACCTTGAATACTTTCAGGGATGGGACACCCACAACTTCTCTGGGCAACCTGTTCCAGTGTTCCAGCACTCCCACAGTAAAAAAGGCCTTCCTTTCATCTAATATGTGTAGGAAATCATAAATCTAGGCATAGAAGCTTGGAGTGCAAATTTGAAATTCTTTGGATTTGAAGCACATTTTATATGAATACTGACTTACAGATGACTAAAAGATGTTGATGGGCATTTGAGCTGACAAGTTTTGAAAAAGTGCACGGAAATTAAAATTGAAACCACTAAAATTAAAAACTCCTTGCCATTTTCTTTTTCCTCTCCTATTCAAAATTGCATATGTCAGATATCAGTGCTTCATGCAAACCTCTCAGATGCTCTCAGAGAAAAAGCTTTTCTTTCAGACTAAGTTGCGGTTGACGTAGAACACTAGCAGGAGTGAAAGATTTTCTGGGCATCGGGGCAGCCCGTTCTCCTTGGATTTGTGTGCAGAATGCATTTTATCCAAACTGGAAAATAGATCCCAGCTCTGTTCTATTCATCATCCTTACTTCATCAGGCCAGAAGATTCTGTGAAAAGTAGCCTGTGGACCTTGAAGACAGCGCATGTGAACCAGATGAGAGGTGATAGAGAAGTTGAGGGAGAGAAGAAAGAGCATGAGGCTGAAACCAGAAAGTATTTCTCCACGTGATCATGGAAGATTGCAGGAGCCACTTGGTACTATCAAACCAGCCCAACTTGGCACTTGTGCCACCTTGGGTCTGGGAGCCATGTTGCATATCGTGCATTTTAAGGAGCCAGCTGGCCACACCCAGCCATATGCCCCCAAACACAAACCAAGGCCCTTTTCTCTGGCAAACAAAACTCAACTGCCCCTCTTCTGGATGGCAGATTGCAGGAACCACTTGGTACTATCAAACCAGCCGGACTTGGCACTGGTGCCACCATGGGTCTGGTCACCATCCTGCCTATTGTAGCTTTTCAGGAGCCAGCCGGTCACTCTCAGCCATAGGCCCCCAAACACAAACCTCGGCCCGTTTCCCTGGCAAACAAAAGTAAGCTGCCCCGCTTCTGCATGGCAGATTGCAGGAGCTACTTAGTACTATCAAATCAGCCCGACTTGGCACAGGTGCCACCTTGGATCTGGGAACCATCCTGTGTATCGTGGATTTTCAGGGGCCAGCCGGCCACTCTCAGCCATATGCCCCCAAAAACAAACCACGGACCTTTCCTCTGGCAAACAAAAATCAGCTGCCCCACTTCTGGATGGCAGATTGCAGGAGCCACTTGGGACTATCACACCAGCACAACATGGCACTGCTGCCACCTTGGATCTGGGAACAATCCTGCGTATCGTACATATTCAGGAACCAGCCGAACACTCCCAGCCACAGGCCCCCAAACACAAACAACGGCCCTTTTCTCTGGCAAACAAAACTCAACTGCCCCTCTTCTGGATGGCAAATTGCAGGACGCACTTGGTACTACAAAAAGAGCCCGACTTGGCAGTGGTGCCACCTTGGCTCTGGGAACCATCCTGCGTATCGAGCATTTTAAGGAGCCAGCCGGCAATTCCCAGCCGTATGCCCCAAAAAGAAACCATGGACCTTTTCTCTGGCAAAAAAAACTCAGCTGTCCCGCTTCTGGATGGCAGATTGCAGGAGTTACTTTGAACCATACAACCAGCCTTACTTGGCACTGGTGCCACCTTGGATCTGGGAACCATCCTGCCTATCATTGATTTTCAGGGGCCAGCCGGCCACTCTCAGCCATAGGCCCCCAAACACAAACCACAGCCCTTTTCTCTAGCAAACAAAATTCAACTGCCCCGCTTCTGGATGGCAAATTGCAGGAGCCACTGGGTACTACAAAAACAGCCTGACTTGGCACTGGTGCCACCTTGCGTCTGGTTACCATGCGGCGTATCGTGCATTTTAAGGAGCCAGGTGGCCACTCCCAGCCATATGCCCCCAAACACAACCCACGGCCCTTTTCTCTGGCAAACAAAACTCAGCTGCCCCGCTTCTGGATGGCAGATTGCAGGAGACACTTGGTACTATCAAACCAGCCCGACTTGGCACTGGTGCCACCTTGGGTCTGGGAACCATCCTGCGTATTGTGGATTGTCAGGAGACAGCCAACCACTCTCGGCCACAGAGCCCAATCAAAAACAAAGGTCCGTTTCCCTGGCAAAAAAAACTCAGCTGCCCCGCTTCTGGATGGGAGATTGCAGGAGGCACTTGACACTGTCAAACGAGCCCCACTTGGCACTGGTGCCACCTTGGGTCTGGGAACCATGCTGCGTATCGTGGATTTTCAGGAGCCAGCCGGCCACTGCCAGCCACAGGCCCCCAAACACAAACCACAGCCTTTTTCTCTGGCAAACAAAACTCAGCTGCCCCGCTTCTGGATGGCAGATTGCAGGAGCCACTTGGTACTATCAAACCAGCCGGACTTGGCACTGGTGCCACCTTGGGTCTGGGAACCATCCTGCCTATCGTGGATTTTAAGGAGCCAGCCGGCTACTCCCAGCCACAGGCCCCCAACAAAAACCACGGCCCTTTTTTCTCGCAAACAAAACTTAGCTGCCTCACTTCTGGATGGCAGATTGCAGGAGCCACTTGGTGTAATCAAACCAGCCCGACTTGGCACTGGTGCCACCTTGGGTCTGGGAACCATCCTGCGTATCGTGGATTCTAAGGAGCCAGCCGGCCACTCCCAGCCACAGGCCCCCAAACAAAATCAACGGCGCTGTTCCCTGGAAAACAAAACACGCCTGCCAACTTTTTGATGGAGTTTGCAGGAGCCACTTGGTACTATCAAACCAGCCCGACTTGGCACTGGTGCCACCTTGGGTCTGGGAACCATCCTGCGTATCGTGGATTCTAAGGAGCCAGCCGGCCACTCCTAGCCACAGGCCCCCAAACAAAAACCTAGGCCTATTTCTCTGGCAAACAAAAGTAAGCTGCCCTGCTTCTGGATGGCAGATTGCAGGAGACACTTGGTACTATCAAACCAGCCCAACTTGGCACTGGTGCCACCTTGGATCTGGGAACCATGCTCTGTATCGTGGATATTCAGGGGCCAGCCGGCCACTCTCAGCCATATGCCCCCAAAAACAAACCACGGACCTTTTCTCTGGCAAACAAAACTCAACTGCCCCACTTCTGGATGGCAGATTGCAGGAGCCACTTGGGACTATCACACCAGCACAACATGGCACTGCTGCCACCTTGGATCTGGGAACAATCCTGCGTATCGTACATATTCAGGAACCAGCCGAACACTCCCAGCCACAGGCCCCCAAACACAAACAACGGCCCTTTTCTCTGGCAAACAAAACTCAACTGCCCCTCTTCTGGATGGCAAATTGCAGGACGCACTTGGTACTACAAAAAGAGCCCGACTTGGCAGTGGTGCCACCTTGGCTCTGGGAACCATCCTGCGTATCGAGCATTTTAAGGAGCCAGCCGGCAATTCCCAGCCGTATGCCGCAAAAAGAAACCATGGACCTTTTCTCTGGCAAAAAAAACTCAGCTGTCCCGCTTCTGGATGGCAGATTGCAGGAGTTACTTTGAACCATACAACCAGCCTTACTTGGCACTGGTGCCACCTTGGATCTGGGAACCATCCTGCCTATCGTTGATTTTCAGGGGCCAGCCGGCCACTCTCAGCCATAGGCCCCCAAACACAAACCACAGCCCTTTTCTCTAGCAAACAAAATTCAACTGCCCCGCTTCTGGATGGCAAATTGCAGGAGCCACTGGGTACTACAAAAACAGCCTGACTTGGCACTGGTGCCACCTTGCGTCTGGTTACCATGCGGCGTATCGTGCATTTTAAGGAGCCAGGTGGCCACTCCCAGCCATATGCCCCCAAACACAACCCACGGCCCTTTTCTCTGGCAAACAAAACTCAGCTGCCCTGCTTCTGGATGGCAGATTGCAGGAGACACTTGGTACTATCAAACCAGCCCGACTTGGCACTGGTGCCACCTTGGGTCTGGGAACCATCCTGCGTATTGTGGATTGTCAGGAGACAGCCAACCACTCTCGGCCACAGAGCCCAATCAAAAACAAAGGTCCGTTTCCCTGGCAAAAAAAACTCAGCTGCCCCGCTTCTGGATGGGAGATTGCAGGAGGCACTTGACACTGTCAAACGAGCCCCACTTGGCACTGGTGCCACCTTGGGTCTGGGAACCATGCTGCGTATCGTGGATTTTCAGGAGCCAGCCGGCCACTGCCAGCCACAGGCCCCCAAACACAAACCACAGCCTTTTTCTCTGGCAAACAAAACTCAGCTGCCCCGCTTCTGGATGGCAGATTGCAGGAGCCACTTGGTACTATCAAACCAGCCCGACTTGGCACTGGTGCCACCTTGGGTCTGGGAACCATCCTGCCTATCGTGGATTTTAAGGAGCCAGCCGGCTACTCCCAGCCACAGGCCCCCAACAAAAACCACGGCCCTTTTTTCTCGCAAACAAAACTTAGCTGCCTCACTTCTGGATGGCAGATTGCAGGAGCCACTTGGTGTAATCAAACCAGCCCGACTTGGCACTGGTGCCACCTTGGGTCTGGGAACCATCCTGCGTATCGTGGATTCTAAGGAGCCAGCCGGCCACTCCCAGCCACAGGCCCCCAAACAAAATCAACGGCGCTGTTCCCTGGAAAACAAAACACGCCTGCCAACTTTTTGATGGAGTTTGCAGGAGCCACTTGGTACTATCAAACCAGCCCGACTTGGCACTGGTGCCACCTTGGGTCTGGGAACCATCCTGCGTATCGTGGATTCTAAGGAGCCAGCCGGCCACTCCTAGCCACAGGCCCCCAAACAAAAACCTAGGCCTATTTCTCTGGCAAACAAAAGTAAGCTGCCCTGCTTCTGGATGGCAGATTGCAGGAGACACTTGGTACTATCAAACCAGCCCAACTTGGCACTGGTGCCACCTTGGATCTGGGAACCATGCTCTGTATCGTGGATATTCAGGGGCCAGCCGGCCACTCTCAGCCATATGTCCCCAAACAGAAACCTCGGCCCGTTTCTCTGGCAAACAAAACTCAACTGCCCCTCTTCTGGATGGCAAATTGCAGGATGAACTTGATACTAAAACCGCAGGCCGACTTGGTAGTGGTGACACCTTGGGCCTGGGAACCATCATGCGTATCGAGCATTTTAAGGAGCCAGCCGGCCACTCCCAGCAATATGCCCCCAAAAACAATCCACGGAATTTTCCTCTGGCAAACAAAAATCAGCTGCCTCGCTTCTGGATGGCAGATTGCAGGAGCCACTTTGCACCATCAAACCAGCCCGACTTGGCACTGGTGCCACATTGCATCTGGGAACCATGCTGCCTAGCGTGGATTTTCAGGAGCCAGCCGGCCACTCTCAGCTATATGCCCCCAAACAAAACCCACGGCCCGTTTCCCTGGCAAACAAAATTAAGCTGCCCCGCTTCTGGATGGCAGATTGCAGGACGCACTTGGTAGTATCAAACCAGCAAAACTTGGCACTGGTGCCACCTTGGGTCTGGGAACCATCCTGCGTATCGTGGGTTCAAAGGAGCCAGCCGGTCACTCCCAGCCACAGGCCCCCAAATACAAACAATGTCGCTTTTCCCTGGAAAACAAAACTCGCCTGCCAACTTTTTGATGGCAGATTGCAGGAGCCACTTGGTACTATCAAACCAGCCCAACTTGGCACTGGTGCCACCATGGGTCTGGTAACCATCCTGCCTATTGTAGCTTTCCAGGAGCCAGCCGGACACTCCCAGCCATAGGTCCCCAGTCACAAACCTCGGCCCGTTTCCCTGGCAAACAAAAGTAAGCTACCCCGCTTCTGGATGGCAGATTGCAGGAGCCACTTGGTACTATCAAACCAGCCCAACTTGGCACTGGTGCCACCTTGGGTCTGGGAACCATGCTGCGTAACACAGATTCTAAGGCGCCAGTCGGCCACTACGAGCCACAAGCCCCCAAACACAAACAACGGCGCTATTCTCTGGCAAACAAAACTCAACTGCCCCTCTTCTGGATGGCAAATTGCAGGACGCACTTGGTACTATAAAAACAGCCCGACTTGGCACTGGTGCCCCCTTGGGTCTGGGAACCATCCTGCGTATCGATCTTTTTAATGAGACAGCCGGCCACTCCCAGCCATATGCCCCCAAACACAACCCACGGCCCTTTTCTCTGGCAAACAAAACTCAACTGCACCGCTTCTGGATGGCAGATTGCAGGAGCCACTTGGTACTATCAAACCAGCCCGACTTGGCACTGGTGCCACCTTGGGTCTGGGAACCATCCTGCGTATTGTGGGTTGTCAGGAGCCAGCCGAACACTCTCGGCCACAGACCCCAATTAAAAACAACGGCCCGTTTCACAGGCAAACAAAACTCAGCTGCCCCGCTTCTGGATGGGAGATTGCAGGAGGCACTTGGTGTAATCAAACCAGCCCGACTTGGCACTGGTGCCACCTTGGGTCTGGGAACCATCCTGCGTATCGTGGATTCTAAGGAGCCAGCCGGCCACTCCTAGCCACAGGCCCCCAAACAAAAACCTAGGCCTATTTCTCTGGCAAACAAAAGTAAGCTGCCCTGCTTCTGGATGGCAGATTGCAGGAGACACTTGGTACTATCAAACCAGCCCGACTTGGCACTGGTGCCACCTTGGATCTGGGAACCATGCTCTGTATCGTGGATATTCAGGGGCCAGCCGGCCACTCTCAGCCATATGTCCCCAAACAGAAACCTCGGCCCGTTTCTCTGGCAAACAAAACTCAACTGCCCCTCTTCTGGATGGCAAATTGCAGGATGAACTTGATACTAAAACCGCAGGCCGACTTGGTAGTGGTGACACCTTGGGCCTGGGAACCATCATGCGTATCGAGCATTTTAAGGAGCCAGCCGGCCACTCCCAGCAATATGCCCCCAAAAACAATCCACGGAATTTTCCTCTGGCAAACAAAAATCAGCTGCCTCGCTTCTGGATGGCAGATTGCAGGAGCCACTTTGCACCATCAAACCAGCCCGACTTGGCACTGGTGCCACATTGCATCTGGGAACCATGCTGCCTAGCGTGGATTTTCAGGAGCCAGCCGGCCACTCTCAGCTATATGCCCCCAAACAAAACCCACGGCCCGTTTCCCTGGCAAACAAAATTAAGCTGCCCCGCTTCTGGATGGCAGATTGCAGGACGCACTTGGTACTATCAAACCAGCAAAACTTGGCACTGGTGCCACCTTGGGTCTGGGAACCATCCTGCGTATCGTGGGTTCAAAGGAGCCAGCCGGTCACTCCCAGCCACAGGCCCCCAAATACAAACAATGTCGCTTTTCCCTGGAAAACAAAACTCGCCTGCCAACTTTTTGATGGCAGATTGCAGGAGCCACTTGGTACTATCAAACCAGCCCAACTTGGCACTGGTGCCACCATGGGTCTGGTCACCATCCTGCCTATCGTAGCTTTCCAGGAGCCAGCCGGTCACTCCCAGCCATAGGTCCCCAGTCACAAACCTCGGCCCGTTTCCCTGGCAAACAAAAGTAAGCTACCCCGCTTCTGGATGGCAGATTGCATGAGCCACTTGGTACTATCAAACCAGCCCAACTTGGCACTGGTGCCACCTTGGGTCTGGGAACCATGCTGCGTAACACAGATTCTAAGGCGCCAGTCGGCCACTACGAGCCACAAGCCCCCAAACACAAACAACGGCGCTATTCTCTGGCAAACAAAACTCAACTGCCCCTCTTCTGGATGGCAAATTGCAGGACGCACTTGGTACTATAAAAACAGCCCGACTTGGCACTGGTGCCCTCTTGGGTCTGGGAACCATCCTGCGTATCGATCTTTTTAATGAGACAGCCGGCCACTCCCAGCCATATGCCCCCAAACACAACCCACGGCCCTTTTCTCTGGCAAACAAAACTCAACTGCACCGCTTCTGGATGGCAGATTGCAGGAGCCACTTGGTACTATCAAACCAGCCCGACTTGGCACTGGTGCCACCTTGGGTCTGGGAACCATCCTGCGTATTGTGGGTTATCAGGAGCCAGCCGAACACTCTCGGCCACAGACCCCAATTAAAAACAACGGCCCGTTTCACAGGCAAACAAAACTCAGCTGCCCCGCTTCTGGATGGGAGATTGCAGGAGCCACTGGGTACTATAAAACCAGCCCTACTTGGCACTGATGCCACCTTGGGTCTGGGAACCATGCTGCGTATCATGGATTTTCAGGAGCCAGCCGGCCACTGCCAGCCACAGGCCCCGAAACACAAAAAACAGCCTTTTTCTCTGGCAAACAAAATTCAGCTGCCCCGCTTCTGGATGGCAGATTGCAGGAACCACTTGGTACTAACAAACCAGCCCGACTTGGCACTGATGCCACCTTGGGTCTGGGAACCATCCTGCGTATCGTGGATTCTAAGGAGCCAGCTGGCCACTCCCAGCCACAGGCCCCAAAACACACACAACGGTGCTTTTCCCTGGAAAACAAAACTCGCCTGCCAAACTTTTGATGGCAGATTGCAGGAGCCACTTGGTATTATCAAACCAGCCCAACTTGGCACTGGTGCCACCATGGGTCTGGTCACCATCCTGCCTATCGTAGCTTTTCAGGAGCCAGCCAGCCACCCCTAGCCAGAGGCCCCCAGACAAATATTTCGGCCCGTTTCCCTGGCAAACAAAAGTAAGCTGCCCTGCTTCTGGATGGCAGATTGCAGGAGCCACTTGGTACCATCAAACCAGCCCAACTTGGCACTGGTGCCAACTCAGGTCTGGGAACCATGCTGCGTATCGTGGGTTCTAAGGAGCCAGCTGGCCACTCCCAGCCACAGGCACCCAAACACAAACAACGGCGCTTTTCCCTGGAAAACAAAACTCGCCTGCCAACTTTTTGATGGCAGATTGCAGGAGCCACTTGGTACTATCAAACCAGCCCAACTTGGCACTGGTGCCACCATGGGTCTGGTCACCATCCTGCCTATCGTAGCTTTTCAGGAGCCAGCCGGTCACTCCCAGCCATAGGCCCCCAGACACAAACCTCGGCCCGTTTCCCTGGCAAACAAAAGTAAGCTGCCCCGCTTCTGCATGGCAGATTGCAGGAGCTACTTAGTACTATCAAACCAGCCCGACTTGGCACTGGTGACACCTCTGGTCTGGGAACCATCCTGCCTATCGTGGATTTTCAGGGGCCAGCCGGCCACTCTCAGCCATATGCCCCAAAAACAAACCACGGCCCTTTTCTCTGGCAAACAAAACTCAACTGCCCCTCTTCTGGATGGCAAATTTTAGGACGCACTTTGTACTACGAAAACCGCCCGACGTGGCACTGGTGCCACCTTGTGTCAGGGAACCATCCTGCATATCGAGCTTTTTAAGGAGCCAGCCGGCCACGCCCAGCCATACACCCCCAAAAACAAACCACGGACCATATCTCTTGGAAACAAAAATCCGCTGCCCCGCGTCTGGATGGCAGATTGCAGGAGCCACTTTGCACCATCAAACCAGCCCGACTTGGCACTGGTGCCACCTTGGGTCTGGGAACAATCCTGCATATCGTGGATTCTAAGGAGCCAGCCGGCCACTCCCTGCCACAGGCCCCCAAACAAAAACAACGGCGCTTTTCCCTGGAAAACAAAATTCGCCTGCCAGCATTTTGATGGCAGATTGCAGGAGCCACTTGGTACGTTCAAATCATCCCAACTTGGCACTGGTGCCACTATGGGTCTGGGAACCATCCTGCCTATTGTAGCATTTCAGGAGCCAGCCGGTCACTCCCAGCCATAGGCCCCCAGACACAAACCTCGGACCGTTTCCCTGGCAAACAAAATTAAGCTGCCCCGATTCTGGATGGCAGATTGCAGGAGCCACTTGGTTGTGTCAAACCAGCCCGACTTGGCACTGGTGCCACCTTGGGTCTGGGAACCATCCTGCGTAACGTGGATTCTAAGCAGCCACCCGGCCACTCTGAGCCACAGGCCCCCAAACACAAACAACGGCGCTTTTCCCTGGAAAACAAAACTCGCCTGCCAACTTTTTGATGGCAGACTGCAGGAGCCACTTGGTACTATCAAACCAGCCCAACTTGGCACTGGTGCCACCTCTGGTCTGGGAACCATCCTGCCTATCGTAGCTTTTCAGGAGCCAGCCGGTCACTCCCAGCCATAGACCCCCAGACACAAACCTCGGCCGGTTTCCCTGGAAAACAAAAGTAAGTTACCCCGATTCTGGATGGCAGATTGCAGGAGCCACTTGGTACTATCAAATCAGCCCAACTTGGCACTGGTGCCACCATGGGTCTGGTAAACATCCTGCCTATCGTAGCTTTTCAGGAGCCAGCCGGTCACTCCCTGCCATAGGCCCCCGGACACAAACCTCGGCCCGTTTCCCTGGCAAACAAAAGTAAGCTGCCCCGCTTTTGGATGGCAGATTGCTGGATGCACTTGGTACTTACAAACCAGCCCGACTTGGCCCTGGTGCCACCTTGGCTCTGGGAACCATGCTGCGTAACGTAGATTCTACGAGGACAGGCGGCCACTCCCAGCCACAGGCCTCTAAACAAAAACAACGGCGCTTTTCCCTGGAAAACAAAACTCGCCTGCCAACTTCTTGATGGCAGATTGCAGGAGCCACTTGGTACTATCAAACCAGCCCAACTTGGCACTGGGGCCACCATGGGTCTGGTCACCATCCTGCCTATCGTAGCTTTTCAGGAGCCAGCCGCTCACTCCCAGCCATAGGCCCCCAGACAAATACCTCGGCACGTTTCCCTGGCAAACAAAAGTAGGCTGCCCCGCTTCTGGATGGCAAATTGCAGGACGCACTTGGTACTACGAAAACAGCCCGACTTGGCACTGATGCCACCTTGGGTCAGGGAACAATCCTGTGTATAGAGCTTTTTAAGGAGCCAGCCGGCCACGTCCAGTCATATACCCCCAAAAAAAAAACCACGGAACTTTTCTCCAGCAAACAAAAATCCGCTGCCCCGCGTCTGGATGGCAGATTGCAGGAGCTATTTAGTATTATCAAACCAGCCCGACTTGGCACTGGTGGCACCATGAGTCTGGTAACCATCCTGCCTATCGTAGCTTTTCAGTAGTCAGCCGGTCACTCCCAGCCATAGGGCCCCAGACAAATACCTCGGCCCGTTTCCCTGGGAAACAAAAGTAAGCTGTCCCGCTTCTGGATGGCAGATTGCAGGGGCCACTTGGTACTATCAAACCAGCCCAACTTGTTCCCAGACCCAAGGTGGCACCAGTGCCAAGTGGGGCTGGTTTGATGGTGCAACGTGGCTCCTGCAATCTGCCATCCAAAAGCGGGGCAGCTTACTTTTGTTTGCCAGGGAAACGGGCCGAGGTTTGTGTCTGGGGGTCTATGGCTGGGAGTGACCGGCTGGCTCCTGAAAAGCTACGATAGGCAGGATGGTTCCCAGACCAGAGTTGGCACCAGTGCCAAGTTGGGCTGGTTTGATAGTACCAAGTGGCTCCTGCAATCTGCCATCAAAAAGTTGGCAGGCGAGTTTTGTTTTCCAGGGAAAAGCGCCGTAGTTTTTGTTTGGGGGCCTGTGGCTCAGAGTGGCCGGGTGGCTGCTTAGAACCCACGATACGCAGGATGGTTCCCAGACCCAAGGTGGCACCAGTGCCAAGTCGGGCTGGTTTGACACAACCAAGTGGCTCCTGCAATCTGCCATCCAGAATCGGGGCAGCTTAATTTTGTTTGCCAGGGAAACGGTCCGAGGTTTGTGTCTGGGGGCCTATGGCTGGGAGTGACCGGCTGGCTCCTGAAATGCTACAATAGGCAGGATGGTTCCCAGACCCATGGTGGCACCAGTGCCAAGTTGGGATGATTTGATAGTACCAAGTGGCTCCTGCAATCTGCCATCAAAATTTGGCAGGCGAATTTTGTTTTCCAGGGAAAAGCGCCGTTGTTTGTGTTTGGGGGCCTGTGGCTGGGAGTGGCCGGCTGGCTCCTTAGAATCCACGATATGCAGGATTGTTCCCAGACCCAAGGTGGCACCAGTGCCAAGTCGGGCTGGTTTGATGGTGCAAAGTGGCTCCTGCAATCTGCCATACAGACGCGGGGCAGCGGATTTTTGTTACCAAAAGAAATGGTCCGTGGTTTGTTTTTGGGGGTTTATGGCTGGGCGTGGCCGGCTGGCTCCTTAAAAAGCTCGATATGCAGGATGGTTCCCTGACACAAGGTGGCACCAGTGCCACGTCGGGCGGTTTTCGTAGTACAAAGTGCGTCCTAAAATTTGCCATCCAGAAGAGGGGCAGTTGAGTTTTGTTTGCCAGAGAAAAGGGCCGTGGTTTGTTTTTGGGGGCATATGGCTGAGAGTGGCCGGCTGGCTCCTGAAAAGCTACGATAGGCAGGATGTTTACCAGACCCATGGTGGCACCAGTGCCAAGTTGGGCTGATTTGATAGTACCAAGTGGCTCCTGCAATCTGCCATCCAGAATCGGGGTAGCTTACTTTTGTTTTCCAGGGAAACGGGCCGAGGTTTGTGTCTGGGGGTCTATGGTTGGGAGTGGCCGGCTGGCTCCTTAGAAACCACGATACGCAGCATGGTTCCCAGACAAGAGGTGCCACCAGTGCCAAGTTGGGCTGGTTTGATACTACCAAGTGGTTCCTGCAATCTGCCATCCAGAAGCGGGGCAGCTTACTTTTTTTTGCCAGGGAAACGGATCGTTGTTTGTGTTTGGGGGCCTATGGCTGGGACTGACCGGCTGGCTCCATAAAATCCACGATAAGCAGCATGGTTCCCAGACCAGAGGTGGCACCAGTGCCAAGTCGGGCTGGTTTGATAGTACCAAGTGGCTCCTGCAATCTGCCATCCAGAAGCGGGGCAGCTTACTTTTGTTTGCCAGGGAAACGGGCCGAGGTTTGTGTCTCGGGGCCTATGGCAGGCAGTGACCGGCTGGCTCCTGAAAGCTACGATAGGCAGGATGGTGACCAGACCCATGGTGGCACCAGTGCCAAGTTGGGCTGGTTTGATAGTACCAAGTGGCTCCTGCAATCTGCCATCAAGAAGTTGGCAGGCGAGTTTTGTTTTCCAGGGAAAAGCGCCGTTGTTTGTGTTTGGGGGCCTGTGGTTGGGAGTGGCCGGCTGGCTCCTTAGAAACCACGATACGCAGGATGGTTCCCAGACCAGAGGTGGCACCAGTGCCAAGTCGGGCTGGTTTGATAGTACCAAGTGGCTCCTGCAATCTGCCATCCAGAAGCGGGGCAGCTTAATTTTGTTTGCCACGGAAACGGGCCGTTGTTTGTGTTTGGGGGCCTGTGGCTGGGAGTGGCCGACTGGCTCCTTAGAATCCACGATACGCAGGATGGTTCCCAGACCAGAGGTGGCACCAGTGCCAAGTCGGGCTGGTTTGATAGTACCAAGTGGCTCCTGCAATCTGCCATCCAGAAGCGGGGCAGCTTAATTTTCTTTGCCAGGGAAACGGGCCGAGCTTTGTGTCTGGGGGCCTATGGCTGGGAGTGACCGGCTGGCTCCTGAAAAGTTACGATAGGAAGGATGGTGACCAGACCCATGGTGGCACCAGTGCCAAGTTGGGCTGATTTGATAGTACCAAGTGGCTCCTGCAATCTGCCATCAAAACGTTGGTAGGCGAGTTTTGTTTTCCAGGGAAAAGCGCCGTTGTTTGTGTTTGGGGGCCTGTGGCTGGGAGTGGCCGGCTGGCTCCTTAGAATCCACGATACGCAGGATGGTTCCCAGACTTGTCGTGGCACCAGTGCCAAGTCGGGCTGGTTTGATAGTACCAAGTGGATCCTGCAATCTGCCATCCAGAAGCGGGGCAGCTTACTTTTGTTTGCCAGGGAAACGGGCCGAGGTTTTTGTCTGGGGGCCTATGGCTGGGAGTGACCGGCTGGCTCCTGAAAAGCTACGATAGGCAGGATGGTGACCAGACCCATGGTGGCAGCAGTGCCAAGTTGGGCTGGTTTGATAGTACCAAGTGGCTCCTGCAATCTGCCATCAAAAAGTTGGCAGGCGAGTTTTGTTTTCCAGGGAAAAGCGCCGTTGTTTGTGTTTGGGTGCCTGTGGTGGGAGTGGCCGGCTGGCTCTTTAGAATCCACGATACGCAGGATGGTTCCCAGACCAGTGGTGGCACCAGTGCCAAGTCGGGCGGGTTTGATAGTAACAAGTGCGTCCTACAATCTGCCATCCAGAAGCAGGGCAGGTTACTTTTGTTTTCCAGGGAAACGGGCCGAGGTTTTTGTCTGGGGGCCTATGGCTGGGAGTGACCGGCTGGCTCGTGAAAAGCTACGATAGGCAGGATGGTGACCAGACCCATGGCGGCACCAGTGCCAAGTTGGGCTGGTTTGATAGTACCAAGTGGCTCCTGCAATCTTCCATGATCACGTGGAGAAATACTTTCTGGTTTCAGCCTCTTGCTCTTTCTTCTCTCCCTCAACTTCTCTATCACCTCTCATCTGGTTCACATGCGCTGTCTTCAAGGTCCACAGGCTACTTTTCACAGAATCTTCTGGCCTGATGAAGTAAGAATGATGAATAGAACAGAGCTGGGATCTATTTTCCAGTTTGGATAAAATGCATTCTGCACACAAATCCAAGGAGAACGGGCTGCCCCGATGCCCAGAAAATCTTTCACTCCTGCTAGTGTTCTACGTCAACCGCAACTTAGTCTGAAAGAAAAGCTTTTTCTCTGAGAGCATCTGAGAGGTTTGCATGAAGCACTGATATCTGACATATGCAATTTTGAATAGGAGAGGAAAAAGAAAATGGCAAGGAGTTTTTAATTTTAGTGGTTTCAATTTTAATTTCCGTGCACTTTTTCAAACTTGTCAGCTCAAATGCCCATCAACATCTTTTAGTCATCTGTAAGTCAGTATTCATATAAAATGTGCTTCAAATCCAAAGAATTTCAAATTTGCACTCCAAGCTTCTATGCCTAGATTTATGATTTCCTACACATATTAGATGAAAGGAAGGCCTTTTTTACTGTGGGAGTGCTGGAACACTGGAACAGGTTGCCCAGAGAAGTTGTGGGTGTCCCATCCCTGAAAGTATTCAAGGTCACCCTGGACGGGGCTTGGAGCAGCAACAAAGGAGAAGCTTGATGGTAGAGAAACAAAGTTGGACTATAGAAGAAACTCGGATTGAAGTATAGGATCAAGTTTTCTCTCAGCTCTTGGGGTAAATTCAAAGTTGTACAAAATGACATTTATCTGTGCTATTCACTACTGTAACAGAAAGTTTCATGAAAACTGTACAGAAGATAGTAAATTTTAAAAGAGATAAGAATTACAGCATAAAATCCATGGGATAGGTTACAACATGAGACACTCTCTAAGAGAAAATCTCTGTGTTTCAGCACTTCATCGGGGTAAGATTTCATGAAGTGCCAAAGAAGGCGGCAAAATATCATTCGGGACATTATTTACTGGAATTCAGCCTGGCCATTAGTAGGAACTGCCTTTGAACATATCATGTAGATATACCACACACACTTTCCCTTCACTGAAAAATTACTGTTTACAACAAATAAGCAATTGACAATCAAAATTGATTGAAAGCATCTTAAACATGTCAAGTATTTCATTGTAGATGATCTGTGATCCAAATGCTTCTTCCACCTTCGAGAGGGACAGAAGAATTCTTCCATATCATGATGGTTTAAAATTGTATCAACCAATGTTTTCTGCTGAAAAGATATCATCTATTTTTTTCTATTTTTGGAAGAAAATATTCCTAGACATACAACAGGTGAGAACTAAGTAATTTTAAAGAAACAAATGAAATGAAAATATTCTGTAAATAGAATGAAATGAAAAGCTGTGTTTTAAATAGGAGCTAAATATTAAACAGAATTTTTGTACCAGGCATTTGAATTACTGCACCAGCTCTTTTGCCCATCAAGAGAGGCATTTAGCATTTCAGTCTTTTCCAAGGTGTTCATGATCTGCTATGCTGATCTCTGTGTGTGCCTAGGTGTGTGTGGAGGGGGGGGCATATGAAGGGGAGTGTGTATGTTTGCTTTACAATTGTTGTGGCAGATTCATGCCTCAGCTCCACATTTTGTTTTAAAAAGGTCACACCGAGTGGATATGAAGTTTACTATCAACAAGAGATCGATTCCCAAATCATCCATTTGACTCTCCCTTATAAATCATGTGCTTTGTTGCATATTTTATCAAATATACTTTCAAGCCAGATGGAGGAAGGAGGATGTGGGAATCCCTCCACCATCTTGCAACTTTTATGTAAGTAGGTTTTCAAGAAAATCATCATTTCTCTTTTAAATATGTCTGGAACAGGCATGATGGTAGTGTCAACCTGTTGGAGTTTTTGTTGCTGGAAGAAGTTGTACAAAAGGATTGGTTTTTACATTGACCAGTTACTGAATCAAGCGCAGGAATACATTGGAAATTTAGCTGGGGGTTCCTTTTCCCAGCAGACTACTTCTAGAACGAGCTTGTACACTGAAGCTGACTCTTTTGCTCTCTTTTTGTTTCTTTCCTATTTTCTTGGCTTCTTTGCCACTATCTAGACAATTTTGGAACTTTGTTCCCAACTAAAATGGTTTCAATAGTCTGATTGTGATCATACATTTTTACAAGGAATTTTTAAAATCTTTCCTCGAGTCCAGAAAGTCAAGGACTTAGATCTTTTTCTTCCCTTATCAATATTGCCATGAAATTGATAAATAAAGACCAACTCTTTATTTTTGTTTTTAACCCACGTAGATAATTCCCATCCATTAATCCATTTTGTGGACCAATAGCTGCCATTCTGATGGAAGCTGTCACTTCTTAACAATAGGCATTCTGTGACTATGTTGACAGCACTTTGGGTGAAGATCCTAACTGGTCTTAGATATACATAGGGAGAAATTTGCTCAGCCAGTGTCAGTCTTAAGCATGCGTATCAGAAGATCTTTCTAGAGCTGGGAATTTTCCCATGAAAGGGATTCAGTTAGGGAAGAGACACTTGTGCCAGAGTTTTACATTCTTCTTGAACACTGCTTAAGGAACTTAGATGCCATGTCCATTTGGATCTCTGTCTGCACAGAACTTTGTCATGCCAGCGCTTTGAAATGCATCTTGAAGAGAATTCACTAGCACAGAATGAAAGAGAGTGGAAGGGGTTGGTGGGGCTAACCAGGCCCAACCCCCCTGCCTAAACCAGGATACCTAGAGCCTCTTGCCCAGGATTCTATCTGGGTGTACTTTTAATGTCTTCAAAGATCCAGGCTCCACAATCTTTCTGGGCAGTCTGTGCCGTGGTTCAGTCACCCTGACAGTAAAGAAACATTTACTGATGTTCAAAGGCAATCTCCTGTATTTCAGTGTGTGCCCACTGCCTCTTGTCTTTTCCCTCAGCATCACTGAAAAGACACTGATTCCCTCCCCTTTGCACTATTGCTTCCATATGTATGTGTGATGCCATGTAGAGGTATGTCAAAAACCTCCCTGAAGCCCAGGCAGATAATATTCCCTTCATCTACCAGTCAAGTTGATTCATCAGAGGAGTTTAAAGTGATGTTCAGCATGAAATTCCCCTGAAAAATCATGCTAACTACATTATTTGGTCATCTGTCATGTGCCTGGCAAGGATTTCCAGGAAGAGCTGCTTCATCAACTTCCTGGGGATAAAAAAGAGGCTGGCTGGTTTGTACTATGGCGAGTCCTCTTAATTGCCTTTTTTGAAGATGGGTGTCATTTGCTAACATCCACTCTTTAGCCTCTCTTGTCGTCTACATCTTAGCAAAACGCTTTTCCACTATGTCTGGCTAGGAAAAACTGTGCCAGCACAGAAAACATCTCCCATCGTGTTCTAGAAGTTGCACGGATGTCTGCCAAGTGTTTGGCAGGAAGAAAAGAAAAGTTGTCCAAAACAGCTTCCAATCGAATGTTCCTGTGATTGGAAAAGTCAGGAGAGTGCAAAGGTACTGTTTTCTATCAGTTGGCAAGGTGCGCACACAATCCCAGTGTTGTACAGCTTGCTTCTTCACCTTCCCGAAGCTGCCGCTCTCGCCGGCTGCCGGAGCCCAAGAAGCGGCTTCTTCGCGCAAAGACGATTGTGCCGCTCACAGGGCTCTCCTTAGCGCGGCTTCTGCCGAAAGACGCCCGGCAGCGGCTCTTACCTCCGGAGAGCATCCTACCTTCGTCTTTAGCTCCTCTTCTCATCTACACCTCGGCAAAAAGCTTTTCCACTATGTCTGGCTAGGAAAAACTGTGCCAGCACAGAAAACATCTCCCATCGTGTTCTAGAAGTTGCACGGATGTCTGCCAAGTGTTTGGCAGGAAGAAAAGAAAAGTTGTCCAAAACAGCTTCCAATCGAATGTTCCTGTGATTGGAAAAGTCAGGAGAGTGCAAAGGTACTGTTTTCTATCAGTTGGCAAGGTGCGCACACAATCCCAGTGTTGTACAGCTTGCTTCTTCACCTTACCGAAGCTGCCGCTCTCGCCGGCTGCCGGAGCCCAAGAAGCGGCTTCTTCGCGCAAAGACGATTGTGCCGCTCACAGGGCTCTCCTTAGCGCGGCTTCTGCCGAAAGACGCCCGGCAGCGGCTCTTACCTCCGGAGAGCATCCTACCTTCGTCTTTCGCGTCTTTTCTAGTCTACATCTTAGCAAAACGCTTTTCCACTATGTCTGGCTAGGAAAAACCGTGCCAGCACAGAAAACATCTCCCATCGTTTTCTAGAAGTTGCACGGATGTCTGCCAAGTGTTTGGGAGGAAGAAAAGAAAAGTTGTCCAAAACAGCTTCCAATCGAATGTTCATGTGATTGGAAAAGTCAGGAGTGCAAAGGTACTGTTTTCTATCAGTTGGCAAGGTGCGCACACAATCCCAGTGTTGTACAGCTTGCTTCTTCACCTTCCCGAAGCTGCCACTCTCAGGAGGTAAGAGCCGCTGCCGGGCGTCTTTCGGCAGAAGCCGCGCTAAGGAGAGCACTGTGAGCGGCACAATCGTCTTTGCGCGAAGAAGCCGCTTCTTCGGCTCCGGCAGCCGGCGAGAGCGGCAGCTTCGGGAAGGTGAAGAAGCAAGCTGTACAACACTGGGATTGTGTGCGCACCTTGCCAACTGATAGAAAACAGTACCTTTGCACTCTCCTGACTTTTCCAATCACAGGAACATTTGTTTGGAAGCGTTTTGGACAACTTTTCTTTTCTTCCTGCCAAACACTTGGCAGACATCCGTGCAACTTCTAGAACACGATGGGAGATGTTTTCTGTGCTGGCACAGTTTTTCCTAGCCAGACATAGTGGAAAAGCGTTTTGCTAAGATGTAGACTACAAAAGACGCGAAAGACGAAGGTAGGATGCTCTCCGGAGGTAAGAGCCGCTGCCGGGCGTCTTTCGGCAGAAGCCGCGCTAAGGAGAGCCCTGTGAGCGGCACAACCGTCTTTGCGCGAAGAAGCCGCTTCTTGGGCTCCGGCAGCCGGCGAGAGCGGCAGCTTCGGGAAGGTGAAGAAGCAAGCTGTACAACACTGGGATTGTGTGCGCACCTTGCCAACTGATAGAAAACAGTACCTTTGCACTCTCCTGACTTTTCCAATCACAGGAACATTCGATTGGAAGCTGTTTTGGACAACTTTTCTTTTCTTCCTGCCAAACACTTGGCAGACATCCGTGCAACTTCTAGAACACGATGGGAGATGTTTTCTGTGCTGGCACAGTTTTTCCTAGCCAGACATAGTGGAAAAGCGTTTTGCTAAGATGTAGACTACAAAAGACGCGAAAGACGAAGGTAGGATGCTCTCCGGAGGTAAGAGCCGCTGCCGGGTGTCTTTCGGCAGAAGCCGCGCTAAGCAGAGGCCTGTGAGCGGCACAATCGTCTTTGCGCGAAGAAGCCGCTTCTTCGGCTCCGGCAGCCGGCGAGAGCGGCAGCTTCGGGAAGGTGAAGAAGCAAGCTGTACAACACTGGGATTGTGTGCGCACCTTGCCAACTGATAGAAAACAGTACCTTTGCACTCTCCTGACTTTTCCAATCACAGGAACATTCGATTGGAAGCTGTTTTGGACAACTTTTCTTTTCTTCCTGCCAAACACTTGGCAGACATCCGTGCAACTTCTAGAACACGATGGGAGATGTTTTCTGTGCTGGCACAGTTTTTCCTAGCCAGACATAGTGGAAAAGCTTTTTGCCGAGGTGTAGATGAGAAGAGGAGCTAAAGACGAAGGTAGGATGCTCTCCGGAGGTAAGAGCCGCTGCCGGGCGTCTTTCGGCAGAAGCCGCGCTAAGGAGAGCACTGTGAGCGGCACAATCGTCTTTGCGCGAAGAAGCCGCTTCTTGGGCTCCGGCAGCCGGCGAGAGCGGCAGCTTCGGGAAGGTGAAGAAGCAAGCTGTACAACACTGGGATTGTGTGCGCACCTTGCCAACTGATAGAAAACAGTACCTTTGCACTCTCCTGACTTTTCCAATCACAGGAACATTCGATTGGAAGCTGTTTTGGACAACTTTTCTTTTCTTCCTGCCAAACACTTGGCAGACATCCGTGCAACGTCTAGAACACGATGGGAGATGTTTTCTGTGCTGGCACAGTTTTTCCTAGCCAGACATAGTGGAAAAGCTTTTTGCCGAGGTGTAGATGAGAAGAGGAGCTAAAGACGAAGGTAGGATGCTCTCCGGAGGTAAGAGCCGCTGCCGGGCGTCTTTCGGCAGAAGCCGCGCTAAGGAGAGCACTGTGAGCGGCACAATCGTCTTTGCGCGAAGAAGCCGCTTCTTGGGCTCCGGCAGCAGGCGAGAGCGGCAGCTTCGGGAAGGTGAAGAAGCAAGCTGTACAACACTGGGATTGTGTGCGCACCTTGCCAACTGATAGAAAACAGTACTTTGCACTCTCCTGACTTTTCCAATCACAGGAACATTCGATTGGAAGCTGTTTTGGACAACTTTTCTTTTCTTCCTGCCAAACACTTGGCAGACATCCGTGAAACTTCTAGAACACGATGGGAGATGTTTTCTGTGCTGGCACAGTTTTTCCTAGCCAGACATAGTGGAAAAGCGTTTTGCTAAGATGTAGACGACAAGAGAGGCTAAAGAGTGGATGTTAGCAAATGACACCCATCTTCAAAAAAGGCAATTAAGAGGACTCGCCATAGTACAAACCAGCCAGCCTCTTTTTTATCCCCAGGAAGTTGATGAAGCAGCTCTTCCTGGAAATCCTTGCCAGGCACATGACAGATGACCAAATAATGTAGTTAGCATGATTTTTCAGGGGAATTTCATGCTGAACATCACTTTAAACTCCTCTGATGAATCAACTTGACTGGTAGATGAAGGGAATATTTTCTGCCTGGGCTTCAGGGAGGTTTTTGACATACCTCTACATGGCATCACACATACATATGGAAGCAATAGTGCAAAGGGGAGGGAATCAGTGTCTTTTCAGTGATGCTGAGGGAAAAGACAAGAGGCAGTGGGCACACACTGAAATACAGGAGATTGCCTTTGAACATCAGTAAATGTTTCTTTACTGTCAGGGTGACTGAACCACGGCACAGACTGCCCAGAAAGATTGTGGAGCCTGGATCTTTGAAGACATTAAAAGTACACCCAGATAGAATCCTGGGCAAGAGGCTCTAGGTATCCTGGTTTAGGCAGGGGGGTTGGGCCTGGTTAGCCCCACCAACCCCTTCCACTCTCTTTCATTCTGTGCTAGTGAATTCTCTTCAAGATGCATTTCAAAGCACTGGCATGACAAAGTTCTGTGCAGACAGAGATCCAAATGGACATGGCATCTAAGTTCCTTAAGCAGTGTTCAAGAAGAATGTAAAACTCTGGCACAAGTGTCTCTTCCCTAACTGAATCCCTTTCATGGGAAAATTCCCAGCTCTAGAAAGATCTTCTGATACGCATGCTTAAGACTGACACTGGCTGAGCAAATTTCTCCCTATGTATATCTAAGACCAGTTAGGATCTTCACCCAAAGTGCTGTCAACATAGTCACAGAATGCCTATTGTTAAGAAGTGACAGCTTCCATCAGAATGGCAGCTATTGGTCCACAAAATGGATTAATGGATGGGAATTATCTACGTGGGTTAAAAACAAAAATAAAGAGTTGGTCTTTATTTATCAATTTCATGGCAATATTGATAAGGGAAGAAAAAGATCTAAGTCCTTGACTTTCTGGACTCGAGGAAAGATTTTAAAAATTCCTTGTAAAAATGTATGATCACAATCAGACTATTGAAACCATTTTAGTTGGGAACAAAGTTCCAAAATTGTCTAGATAGTGGCAAAGAAGCCAAGAAAATAGGAAAGAAACAAAAAGAGAGCAAAAGAGTCAGCTTCAGTGTACAAGCTCGTTCTAGAAGTAGTCTGCTGGGAAAAGGAACCCCCAGCTAAATTTCCAATGTATTCCTGCGCTTGATTCAGTAACTGGTCAATGTAAAAACCAATCCTTTTGTACAACTTCTTCCAGCAACAAAAACTCCAACAGGTTGACACTACCATCATGCCTGTTCCAGACATATTTAAAAGAGAAATGATGATTTTCTTGAAAACCTACTTACATAAAAGTTGCAAGATGGTGGAGGGATTCCCACATCCTCCTTCCTCCATCTGGCTTGAAAGTATATTTGATAAAATATGCAACAAAGCACATGATTTATAAGGGAGAGTCAAATGGATGATTTGGGAATCGATCTCTTGTTGATAGTAAACTTCATATCCACTCGGTGTGACCTTTTTAAAACAAAATGTGGAGCTGAGGCATGAATCTGCCACAACAATTGTAAAGCAAACATACACACTCCCCTTCATATGCCCCCCCCTCCACACACACCTAGGCACACACAGAGATCAGCATAGCAGATCATGAACACCTTGGAAAAGACTGAAATGCTAAATGCCTCTCTTGATGGGCAAAAGAGCTGGTGCAGTAATTCAAATGCCTGGTACAAAAATTCTGTTTAATATTTAGCTCCTATTTAAAACACAGCTTTTCATTTCATTCTATTTACAGAATATTTTCATTTCATTTGTTTCTTTAAAATTACTTAGTTCTCACCTGTTGTATGTCTAGGAATATTTTCTTCCAAAAATAGAAAAAAATAGATGATATCTTTTCAGCAGAAAACATTGGTTGATACAATTTTAAACCATCATGATATGGAAGAATTCTTCTGTCCCTCTCGAAGGTGGAAGAAGCATTTGGATCACAGATCATCTACAATGAAATACTTGACATGTTTAAGATGCTTTCAATCAATTTTGATTGTCAATTGCTTATTTGTTGTAAACAGTAATTTTTCAGTGAAGGGAAAGTGTGTGTGGTATATCTACATGATATGTTCAAAGGCAGTTCCTACTAATGGCCAGGCTGAATTCCAGTAAATAATGTCCCGAATGATATTTTGCCGCCTTCTTTGGCACTTCATGAAATCTTACCCCGATGAAGTGCTGAAACACAGAGATTTTCTCTTAGAGAGTGTCTCATGTTGTAACCTATCCCATGGATTTTATGCTGTAATTCTTATCTCTTTTAAAATTTACTATCTTCTGTACAGTTTTCATGAAACTTTCTGTTACAGTAGTGAATAGCACAGATAAATGTCATTTTGTACAACTTTGAATTTACCCCAAGAGCTGAGAGAAAACTTGATCCTATACTTCAATCCGAGTTTCTTCTATAGTCCAACTTTGTTTCTCTACCATCAAGCTTCTCCTTTGTTGCTGCTCCAAGCCCCGTCCAGGGTGACCTTGAATACTTTCAGGGATGGGACACCCACAACTTCTCTGGGCAACCTGTTCCAGTGTTCCAGCACTCCCACAGTAAAAAAGGCCTTCCTTTCATCTAATATGTGTAGGAAATCATAAATCTAGGCATAGAAGCTTGGAGTGCAAATTTGAAATTCTTTGGATTTGAAGCACATTTTATATGAATACTGACTTACAGATGACTAAAAGATGTTGATGGGCATTTGAGCTGACAAGTTTTGAAAAAGTGCACGGAAATTAAAATTGAAACCACTAAAATTAAAAACTCCTTGCCATTTTCTTTTTCCTCTCCTATTCAAAATTGCATATGTCAGATATCAGTGCTTCATGCAAACCTCTCAGATGCTCTCAGAGAAAAAGCTTTTCTTTCAGACTAAGTTGCGGTTGACGTAGAACACTAGCAGGAGTGAAAGATTTTCTGGGCATCGGGGCAGCCCGTTCTCCTTGGATTTGTGTGCAGAATGCATTTTATCCAAACTGGAAAATAGATCCCAGCTCTGTTCTATTCATCATCCTTACTTCATCAGGCCAGAAGATTCTGTGAAAAGTAGCCTGTGGACCTTGAAGACAGCGCATGTGAACCAGATGAGAGGTGATAGAGAAGTTGAGGGAGAGAAGAAAGAGCATGAGGCTGAAACCAGAAAGTATTTCTCCACGTGATCATGGAAGATTGCAGGAGCCACTTGGTACTATCAAACCAGCCCAACTTGGCACTTGTGCCACCTTGGGTCTGGGAGCCATGTTGCATATCGTGCATTTTAAGGAGCCAGCTGGCCACACCCAGCCATATGCCCCCAAACACAAACCAAGGCCCTTTTCTCTGGCAAACAAAACTCAGCTGCCCTGCTTCTGGATGGCAGATTGCAGGAACCACTTGGTACTATCAAACCAGCCCAACTTGGCACTGGTGCCACCATGGGTCTGGTCACCATCCTGCCTATTGTAGCTTTTCAGGAGCCAGCCGGTCACTCTCAGCCATAGGCCCCCAAACACAAACCTCGGCCCGTTTCCCTGGCAAACAAAAGTAAGCTGCCCCGCTTCTGCATGGCAGATTGCAGGAGCTACTTAGTACTATCAAATCAGCCCGACTTGGCACAGGTGCCACCTTGGATCTGGGAACCATCCTGTGTATCGTGGATTTTCAGGGGCCAGCCGGCCACTCTCAGCCATATGCCCCCAAAAACAAACCACGGACCTTTTCTCTGGCAAACAAAAATCAGCTGCCCCACTTCTGGATGGCAGATTGCAGGAGCCACTTGGGACTATCACACCAGCACAACATGGCACTGCTGCCACCTTGGATCTGGGAACAATCCTGCGTATCGTACATATTCAGGAACCAGCCGAACACTCCCAGCCACAGGCCCCCAAACACAAACAACGGCCCTTTTCTCTGGCAAACAAAACTCAACTGCCCCTCTTCTGGATGGCAAATTGCAGGACGCACTTGGTACTACAAAAAGAGCCCGACTTGGCAGTGGTGCCACCTTGGCTCTGGGAACCATCCTGTGTATCGAGCATTTTAAGGAGCCAGCCGGCAATTCCCAGCCGTATGCCCCAAAAAGAAACCATGGACCTTTTCTCTGGCAAAAAAAACTCAGCTGTCCCGCTTCTGGATGGCAGATTGCAGGAGTTACTTTGAACCATACAACCAGCCTTACTTGGCACTGGTGCCACCTTGGATCTGGGAACCATCCTGCCTATCGTTGATTTTCAGGGGCCAGCCGGCCACTCTCAGCCATAGGCCCCCAAACACAAACCACAGCCCTTTTCTCTAGCAAACAAAATTCAACTGCCCCGCTTCTGGATGGCAAATTGCAGGAGCCACTGGGTACTACAAAAACAGCCTGACTTGGCACTGGTGCCACCTTGCGTCTGGTTACCATGCGGCGTATCGTGCATTTTAAGGAGCCAGGTGGCCACTCCCAGCCATATGCCCCCAAACACAACCCACGGCCCTTTTCTCTGGCAAACAAAACTCAGCTGCCCCGCTTCTGGATGGCAGATTGCAGGAGACACTTGGTACTATCAAACCAGCCCGACTTGGCACTGGTGCCACCTTGGGTCTGGGAACCATCCTGCGTATTGTGGATTGTCAGGAGACAGCCGACCACTCTCGGCCACAGAGCCCAATCAAAAACAAAGGTCCGTTTCCCTGGCAAAAAAAACTCAGCTGCCCCGCTTCTGGATGGCAGATTGCAGGAGCCACTTGGTACTATCAAACCAGCCCGACTTGGCACTGGTGCCACCTTGGGTCTGGGAACCATCCTGCCTATCGTGGATTTTAAGGAGCCAGCCGGCTACTCCCAGCCACAGGCCCCCAACAAAAACCACGGCCCTTTTTTCTCGCAAACAAAACTTAGCTGCCTCACTTCTGGATGGCAGATTGCAGGAGCCACTTGGTGTAATCAAACCAGCCCGACTTGGCACTGGTGCCACCTTGGGTCTGGGAACCATCCTGCGTATCGTGGATTCTAAGGAGCCAGCCGGCCACTCCCAGCCACAGGCCCCCAAACAAAATCAACGGCGCTGTTCCCTGGAAAACAAAACACGCCTGCCAACTTTTTGATGGAGTTTGCAGGAGCCACTTGGTACTATCAAACCAGCCCGACTTGGCACTGGTGCCACCTTGGGTCTGGGAAACATCCTGCGTATCGTGGATTCTTAGGAGCCAGCCGGCCACTCCTAGCCACAGGCCCCCAAACAAAAACCTAGGCCTATTTCTCTGGCAAACAAAAGTAAGCTGCCCTGCTTCGGGATGGCAGATTGCAGGAGACACTTGGTACTATCAAACCAGCCCAACTTGGCACTGGTGCCACCTTGGGTCTGGGAACCATCCTGCGTATCGTGGATTCTAAGGAGCCAGCTGGCCACTCCCAGCCACAGGCCCCCAAACACAAACAACGGCGCTTTTCCCTGGAAAACAAAACTCGCCTGCCAACTTTTTGATGGCAGATTGCAGGAGCCACTTGGTACTATCAAATCAGCCCAACTTGGCACTGGTGCCACCATGGATCTGGTCACCATCCTGCCTATCGTAGCTGTTCAGGTGCCAGCCGGTCACTCCCAGCCATAGGAACCAAGACACAAACCTCGGCCCGTTTCCCTGGCAAACAAAAGTAAGCTGCCCCGCTTCTGGATGGCAGATTGCAGGAGCCACTTTGCACCATCAAACTGGCCCGACTTGTCACTGGTGCCACCTCAGGTCTGGGAACCCTCCTGCGTATCGTGGATTCCAATTAGCAAGACGGCCACTCCCAGCCACAGGCCCCCAAACACAAACAATGGCGCTTTTCCCTGGAAAACAAAACTCGCCTGCCAACTTTTTGATGGCAGATTGCAGGAGCCACTTGGTACTATCAAACCAGCCCAACTTGGCACTGCTGACACCATGGGTCTGGTCACCTTCCTGCCTATCGTAGCTTTTCAGGAGCCAGCCGGTCACTCCCAGCCATAGGCCCCCAGACACAAAGCTCGGCCCGTTTCCCTGGCAAACAAAAGTAAGCTGCCCCGCTTCTGGATGGCAGATTTCAGGATCCACTTGTTATTATCAAACCAGCCCGACTTGGTACTGGTGCCACCTCTGGTCTGGGAACCATCCTGCGTATCGTGGATTCTAAGGAGCCAGCCGGCCACTACCAGCCACAGGCCCCCAAAAAAAAACATCGGCGCTTTTCCCTGGAAAACAAAACTCGCCTGCCAACATTTTGATGGCAGATTGCAGGAACCACTTGGTACTATCAAACCAGCCCAACTTGGCACTGGTGCCACCTTGGGTCTGGGAACCATCCGGCGTAT
The DNA here is from genome assembly GCF_035770615.1 of Melospiza melodia melodia. Taxonomy (NCBI): domain Eukaryota; kingdom Metazoa; phylum Chordata; class Aves; order Passeriformes; family Passerellidae; genus Melospiza; species Melospiza melodia. The sequence goes on along the minus strand of NC_086194.1, from coordinate 66,702,679 downwards.
CGTGTGTTTAAAGGAGCCAGCCGGCCACTCCAGCCACAGGCCCGCAGACACAAACAACGGCGCTTTTCCCTGGAAAACAAAGCTTGCCTGCTGACTTTTGATGGCAGATTGCAGGAGCCACTTTGTACTTTGAAATCAGCCGAACATGGCTCTGGTGCCACCATGGGTCTGGTCACCATCCTGCCTATCGTAGCTTTTCAGGAGCCAGCCGGTCACTCCCAGCCATAGGCCCCCAGACACAAAGCTCGGCCCGTTTCCCTGGCAAACAAAAGTAAGCTACCCCGCTTCTGGATGGCAGATTGCAGGACGCACTTGGTACTATCAAACCAGCCCAACTTATCACTGGTGCCACCTCAGGTCAGGGAACCATCCTGCGTATTGTGGATTCTAAGGAGCCAGCCGGCCACTCCCAGCCACAGGCCCCCAAACACAAACAACGGCGCTTTTCCCTGGAAAACAAAACTCGCCTGCCAACTTTTTGATGGCAGATTGCAGGAGCCACTTGGTACTATCAAACCAGCCCAACTTGGCACTGGTGCCACCATGGGTCTGGTCACCATCCTGCCTATCGTAGCTTTTCAGGAGCCAGCCAGTCACTCCCTGCCATAGGCCCCCAAACACAAACCTCGGCCCGTTTCCCTGGCAAACAAAAGTAAGCTGCCCCGCTTCTGGATGGCAGATTGCAGGACGCACTTGGTACTATCAAACCAGCCCGACTTGGCACTGGTGCTACCTCAGGTCTGGGAACCATCCTGCGTATCGTGGAGTCTAGGAGCCAGCCGGCCACTCCCAGCCTCAGGCCCCCAAACACAAACATCGGCGCTTTTCCCTGGAAAACAAAACTCGCCTGCCAACTTTTTGATGGCAGATTGCCGGAGCCACTTGGTACTATCAAACCAGCCCAACTTGGCACTGGTGCCACCATGGGTCTGGTCACCATCCTGCCTATCGTAGCTTTTCAGGAGCCAGCCGGTCACTCCCAGCCATAGACCCCAGACACAAACCTCGGCCCGTTTCCCTGGCAAAAAAAAGTAAGCTGCCCCGCTTCTGGATGGCAGATTGCAGGAGCCACTTTGCACCATGAAACTAGCCCGACTTGGCACTGGTGCCACCTCAGGTCTGGGAACCATCCTGCGTATCGTGGATTCTAAGGAGCCAGCCGGACACTCCCAGCCACAGGCCCTCAAACACAAACAGCGGCGCTTTTCCCTGGAAAACAAAACTCGCCTGCCAAATTTTGATGGCAGATTGCCGGAGCAACTTGGTACTATCAAACCAGCCCAACTTGGCACTGGTGCCACCATGGGTCTGGTCACCATCCTGCCTATCGTAGCTTTTCAGGAGCCAGCCGGTCACTCCAAGCCATAGGCCCCCAGACAAAACCTCGGCCATTTTCCCTGGCAAACAAAAGTAAGCCACCCCGCTTCTGCATGGCTGATTGCAGGAGCCACTTTGCAGCATCCAACTAGCCCGACTTGGCACTGGTGCCACGTCAGGTCTGGGAACCATCCTGCGTATCGTGGATTCCAATTATAAAGCCGGCCACTCCCAGCCACAGGCCCCCAAACACAAACAACGGCGCTTTCCCCTGGAAATCAAAACTCGCCTGCCAAATTTTTGATGGCAGATTGCAGGAGCCACTTGGTACTATCAAACCAGCCCAACTTGGCACTGGTGCCACCATGGGTCTGGTCACCATCCTGCCTATCGTAGCTTTTCAGGACCTAGACGGTCACTCGCAGCCATAGGCCCCGAGACACAAAGCTCGGCCCGTTTCCCTGGCAAACGAGTAAGCTGCCCCGCTTCTGGATGGCAGATTGCAGGAACCACTTGGTACTATCAAACCAGCCCAACTTGGCACTGGTGCCACCTCAGGTCTGGGAACCATCCTCCCGATCGTGGATTCTAAGGAGCCATCCGGCCACTCCCACCCACAGGCCCCCAAACACAAACAACGGCGCTTTTCCCTGGAAAACAAAACTCGCCTGCCAACTTTTTGATGGCAGATTGCAGGAGCCACTTGGTACTATCAAACCAGTCCAACTTGGCACTGGTGCCACCATGGATATGGTCACCATCCTGCCTATCGTAGCTTTTCAGGACCTAGCAGGTCACTCCCAGCCATAGGCCCCCAGACACAAAGCTCTGCCCGTTTCCCTGGCAAACAAAAGTAAGCTGTCCCGCTTCTGGATGGCAGATTGCAGGATCCACTAGGTATTATCAAACCTGCCCGACTTGGCACTGGTGCCACCTCTGGTCTGGGAACCATGCTGCGTATCGTGGATTCTAATTAGCCAGCCGGCCACTCCCACCCACAGGCGCCCAAACACAAACAACGGCGCTTTCCCCTGGAAAACAAAACTCGCCTGCCAACTTTTTGATGGCAGATTGCAGGAGCCACTTGGTACTATCAAACCAGCCCAACTTGGCACTGGTGCCACCTTGGGTCTGGTCACCATCCTGCCTATCGTAGCTTTTCAGGAGCCAGCCGGTCACTCCCAGCCATAGGCCCCCAGACACAAACCTCGGCCCGTTTCCCTGGCAAACAAAAGTAAGCTGCCCCGCTTCTGGACGGCAGATTGCAGGAATAACTAGGTACTATGAAACCAGCCCAACTTGGCACTGGTGCCACCTTGGGTCTGGGAACCATCCTGCGTATCGTGGATTCTAAGGAGCCAGCCGGTCACTCCCAGCCACAGGCCCCCAAACACAAACAACGGCGCTTTTCCCTGGAAAACAAAACTGGCCTGCCAATATTTTGATGGCAGATTGCAGGAGCCACTTGGTACTATCAAATCAGCCCAACATGCCACTGGTGCCACCATGGGTCTGGTCACCATCCTGCCTATCGTAGCTTTTCAGGAGCCAGCCGGTCCCTCCCTGCCATAGGCCCCCAGAGAAAAACCTCGGCCCGTTTCCCTGGCAAACAAAAGTAAGCTGCCCCGCTTCTGGATGGCAGATTGCAGGAGCCACTTTGCACCATCAAACTAGCCCGACTTGGCACTGGTGCCACCTCTGGTCTGGGAACCATCCTGCGTATCGTGGAGACTAAGGAACCAGACGGCCACTCCAGCCACAGGCCCCCAGACACAAACAACGGCGCTTTTCCCTGGAAATCAAAACTCGCCTGCCAAGTTTTTGATGGCAGATTGCAGGAGCCACTTGGTACTATCAAACCAGCCCAACTTGGCACTGGTGCCACCATGGGTCTGGTCACCATCCTGCCTATCGTAGCTTTTCAGGAGCCAGCCGGTCACTCGCAGCCATAGGCCCCCAGACACAAAGCTCGGCCCGTTTCCCTGGCAAACAAAAGTAAGCTACCCCGCTTCTGGATGGCAGATTGCAGGAGCCACTTTGCACCATCAAACTAGCCCGACTTGGCACTGGTGCCACCTCAGGTCTGGGAATGAGCCTGGGTATGGTGGATTCTAAGGAGCCAGCCGGCCACTCCCAGCCACAGGCCCCCAAACACAAACAACGGCGCTTTCCCCTGGAAAACAAAACTCGCCTGCCAACTTTTTGATGGCAGATTGCAGGAGCCACTTGGTACTATCCAACCAGCCCAACTTGGCACTGGTGCCACCATGGGTCTGGTCACCTTCCTGCCTATCGTAGCTTTTCAGGAGCCAGCCGGTCACTCCCAACCATAGGCCCCCAGACACAAAGCTCGGCCCGTTTCCCTGGCAAACAAAAGTAAGCTGCCCCGCTTCTGGATGGCAGATTGCAGGAGCCACTTTACACCATCAAACTAGCCCGACTTGGCACTGGTGCCACCTCAGGTCTGGGAACCATGCTGCGTATCGTGGATTCTAATTAGCCAGCCGGTCAGTCCCTGCCATAGGCCCCCAAACACAAACAAGGGCGCTATTCACTGGAAAACAAAACTCGCCTGCCAAATTTTGATGGCAGATTGCCGGAGCCACTTGGTACTATCAAACCAGCCCAACTTGACAGTGGTGCCACCATGGGTCTGGTCACCATCCTGCCTATCGTAGCTTTTCAGGAGCCAGCCGGTCACTCCCAGCCATAGGCCCCCAGACAAAAACCTCGACCCGTTTCCCTGGCAAACAAAAGTAAGTTATCCCGCATGTGGATGGCAGATTGCAGGAGCCAGTTTTCTCCATCAAACCAGCAAAACTTGGCACTGGTACCACCACTGGTCTGGGAACCATCCTCCGTATCGTGGATTCTAAGGAGCCAGCCGGCCACTCCCAGCCACAGGCCCCCAAACACAAACAACGGCGCTTTTCCCTGGATAACAAACTCGCCTGCCAACTTTTTGATGGCAGATTGCAGGAGCCACTAGGTACTATCAAACCAGCCCAACTTGGCACTGGTGCCACCATGGGTCTGGTCACCATCCTGCCTATCGTAGCTTTTCAGGAGCCAACCGGTCACTCCCAGCCATAGGCCCTTAGACACAAACCTCGGCCCGTTTCCCTGGCAAACAAAAGTTAGCTGCCCCGCTTCTGGATGGCAGATTGCAGGACGCACTTGGTACTATCAAACCAGCCCGACTTGGCACTGGTGCCACGACAAGTCTGGGAACCATCCTGCGTATCGTGGATTCTAAGGAGCCAGCCGGCCACTCCCTGCCACAGGCACCCAAACACAAACAACGGCGCTTTTCCCTGGAAAACAAAACTCGCCTGCCAACTTTTTGATGGCGGATTGCAGGAGCCACTTGGTACTATCAAACCAGCCCAACTTGGCACTGGTGCCACCATGGATGTGGTCACCATCCTGCCTATCGTAGCTTTTCAGTACCTAGCAGGTCACTCCCAGCCATAGGCGCCCAGACACAAAGCTCGGCCCGTTTCCCTGGCAAACAAAATTAAGCTGCCCCGCTTCTGGATGGCAGATTGCATGAACCACTTGGTAGTATAAAACCAGCCCGACTTGGCACTGGTGCCACCTCTGGTCTGGGAACCATCCTGTGTATCGTGGATTCTAAGGAGCCAGCCGGTCACTCCCAGCCACAGGCCCCCAAACACAAACAACAGCGCTTTTCCCTGGAAACCAAAACTCGCCTGCCAACATTTTGATGGCAGATTGCAGGAGCCACTTGGTACTATCAAATCAGCCCAACTTGGCACTGGTGCCACCTTGGGTCTGGTCACCATCCTGCCTATCGTAGCTGTTCAGGCGCCACCCGGTCACTCCCAGCCATAGGCCCCCAGAGAAAAACCTCGGCCCGTTTCCCTGGCAAAGAAAAGTAAGCTACCCCGCTTCTGGATGGCAGATTGCAGGAGCCACTTTGCGCCATCAAACTGGCCCGACTTGTCACTGGTGCCACCTCAAGTCTGGGAACCATCCTGCGTATCGTGGATTCCAATTAGCAAGCCGGCCACTCCCAGCCACAGGCCCCCAAACACAAACAACGGCGCTTTTCCCTGGAAAACAAAACTCGCCTGACAAATTTTTGATGGCAGATTGCAGGAGCCACTTGGTACTATCAAACCAGCCCAACTTGGCACTGGTGCCACCATGGGTCTGGTCACCATCCTGCCTATCGTAGCTTTTCAGGACCTAGACGGTCACTCCCAGCCATAGGCCCCGTGACACAAAGCTCAGCCCGTTTCCCTGACAAAAAAAAGTAAGCTGTCCCGCTTCTGGATGGCAGATTGCAGGACGCACTTGGTAGTATCAAACCAGCCCGACTTGGCACTGGCGCCACCTCACGTCTGGGAATCATGCTGCGTATCGTGGATTCTAAGGAGCCAGCCGGCCACTCCCAGCCACAGGCCCCCAAACACAAACAACGGCGCTTTTCCCTGGAAAACAAAACTCGCCTGCCAACTTTTTGATGGCAGATTGCAGGAGCCACTTGGTACTATCAAACCAGCCCAACTTGGCACTGGTGCCACCTTGGGTCTGGTCACCATCCTGCCTATCGTAGCTTTTCAGGAGCCAGCCGGTCACTCCCAGCCATAGGCCCCCAGACACAAACCTCGGCCCGTTTCCCTGGCAAACAAAAGTAAGCTGCCCCGCTTCTGGACGGCAGATTGCAGGAATAACTTGGTACTATGAAACCAGCCCAACTTGGCACTGGTGCCACCTTGGGTCTGGGAACCATCCTGCGTATCGTGGATTCTAAGGAGCCAGCCGGTCACTCCCAGCCACAGGCCCCCAAACACAAACAACGGCGCTTTTCCCTGGAAAACAAAACTGGCCTGCCAATATTTTGATGGCAGATTGCAGGAGCCACTTGGTACTATCAAATCAGCCCAACATGCCACTGGTGCCACCATGGGTCTGGTCACCATCCTGCCTATCGTAGCTTTTCAGGAGCCAGCCGGTCCCTCCCTGCCATAGGCCCCCAGAGAAAAACCTCGGCCCGTTTCCCTGGCAAACAAAAGTAAGCTGCCCCGCTTCTGGATGGCAGATTGCAGGAGCCACTTTTCACCATCAAACTAGCCCGACTTGGCACTGGTGCCACCTCTGGTCTGGGAACCATCCTGCGTATCGTGGAGACTAAGGAACCAGACGGCCACTCCAGCCACAGGCCCCCAGACACAAACAACGGCGCTTTTCCCTGGAAAACAAAACTCGCCTGCCAAGTTTTTGATGGCAGATTGCAGGAGCCACTTGGTACTATCAAACCAGCCCAACTTGGCACTGGTGCCACCATGGGTCTGGTCACCATCCTGCCTATCGTAGCTTTTCAGGAGCCAGCCGGTCACTCGCAGCCATAGGCCCCCAGACACAAAGCTCGGCCCGTTTCCCTGGCAAACAAAAGTAAGCTACCCCGCTTCTGGATGGCAGATTGCAGGAGCCACTTTGCACCATCAAACTAGCCCGACTTGGCACTGGTGCCACCTCAGGTCTGGGAATGAGCCTGGGTATGGTGGATTCTAAGCAGCCAGCCGGCCACTCCCAGCCACAGGCCCCCAAACACAAACAACGGCGCTTTCCCCTGGAAAACAAAACTCGCCTGCCAACTTTTTGATGGCAGATTGCAGGAGCCACTTGGTACTATCCAACCAGCCCAACTTGGCACTGGTGCCACCATGGGTCTGGTCACCTTCCTGCCTATCGTAGCTTTTCAGGAGCCAGCCGGTCACTCCCAGCCATAGGCCCCCAGACACAAAGCTCGGCCCGTTTCCCTGGCAAACAAAAGTAAGCTGCCCCGCTTCTGGATGGCAGATTGCAGGAGCCACTTTACACCATCAAACTAGCCCGACTTGGCACTGGTGCCACCTCAGGTCTGGGAACCATGCTGCGTATCGTGGATTCTAATTAGCCAGCCGGTCAGTCCCTGCCATAGGCCCCCAAACACAAACAAGGGCGCTATTCACTGGAAAACAAAACTCGCCTGCCAAATTTTGATGGCAGATTGCCGGAGCCACTTGGTACTATCAAACCAGCCCAACTTGACAGTGGTGCCACCATGGGTCTGGTCACCATCCTGCCTATCGTAGCTTTTCAGGAGCCAGCCGGTCACTCCCAGCCATAGGCCCCCAGACAAAAACCTCGACCCGTTTCCCTGGCAAACAAAAGTAAGTTATCCCGCATGTGGATGGCAGATTGCAGGAGCCAGTTTTCTCCATCAAACCAGCAAAACTTGGCACTGGTACCACCACTGGTCTGGGAACCATCCTCCGTATCGTGGATTCTAAGGAGCCAGCCGGCCACTCCCAGCCACAGGCCCCCAAACACAAACAACGGCGCTTTTCCCTGGATAACAAACTCGCCTGCCAACTTTTTGATGGCAGATTGCAGGAGCCACTAGGTACTATCAAACCAGCCCAACTTGGCACTGGTGCCACCATGGGTCTGGTCACCATCCTGCCTATCGTAGCTTTTCAGGAGCCAACCGGTCACTCCCAGCCATAGGCCCTTAGACACAAACCTCGGCCCGTTTCCCTGGCAAACAAAAGTTAGCTGCCCCGCTTCTGGATGGCAGATTGCAGGACGCACTTGGTACTATCAAACCAGCCCGACTTGGCACTGGTGCCACGACAAGTCTGGGAACCATCCTGCGTATCGTGGATTCTAAGGAGCCAGCCGGCCACTCCCTGCCACAGGCACCCAAACACAAACAACGGCGCTTTTCCCTGGAAAACAAAACTCGCCTGCCAACTTTTTGATGGCGGATTGCAGGAGCCACTTGGTACTATCAAACCAGCCCAACTTGGCACTGGTGCCACCATGGATGTGGTCACCATCCTGCCTATCGTAGCTTTTCAGTACCTAGCAGGTCACTCCCAGCCATAGGCGCCCAGACACAAAGCTCGGCCCGTTTCCCTGGCAAACAAAATTAAGCTGCCCCGCTTCTGGATGGCAGATTGCATGAACCACTTGGTAGTATAAAACCAGCCCGACTTGGCACTGGTGCCACCTCTGGTCTGGGAACCATCCTGTGTATCGTGGATTCTAAGGAGCCAGCCGGTCACTCCCAGCCACAGGCCCCCAAACACAAACAACAGCGCTTTTCCCTGGAAACCAAAACTCGCCTGCCAACATTTTGATGGCAGATTGCAGGAGCCACTTGGTACTATCAAATCAGCCCAACTTGGCACTGGTGCCACCTTGGGTCTGGTCACCATCCTGCCTATCGTAGCTGTTCAGGCGCCACCCGGTCACTCCCAGCCATAGGCCCCCAGAGAAAAACCTCGGCCCGTTTCCCTGGCAAAGAAAAGTAAGCTACCCCGCTTCTGGATGGCAGATTGCAGGAGCCACTTTGCACCATCAAACTGGCCCGACTTGTCACTGGTGCCACCTCAAGTCTGGGAACCATCCTGCGTATCGTGGATTCCAATTAGCAAGCCGGCCACTCCCAGCCACAGGCCCCCAAACACAAACAACGGCGCTTTTCCCTGGAAAACAAAACTCGCCTGACAAATTTTTGATGGCAGATTGCAGGAGCCACTTGGTACTATCAAACCAGCCCAACTTGGCACTGGTGCCACCATGGGTCTGGTCACCATCCTGCCTATCGTAGCTTTTCAGGACCTAGACGGTCACTCCCAGCCATAGGCCCCGTGACACAAAGCTCAGCCCGTTTCCCTGACAAAAAAAAGTAAGCTGTCCCGCTTCTGGATGGCAGATTGCAGGACGCACTTGGTAGTATCAAACCAGCCCGACTTGGCACTGGCGCCACCTCACGTCTGGGAACCATCCTGCGTATCGTGGATTCTAAGCAGCCAGCCGGCCACTCCCAGCCACAGGCCCCCAAACACAAACAACGGCGCTTTTCCCTGGAAAACAAAACTCGCCTGCCAACTTTTTGATGGCAGATTGCAGGAGCCACTTGGTACTATCAAACCAGCCCAACTTGGCACTGGTGCCACCATGGGTCTGGTCACCATCCTGCCTATCATAGCTTTTCAGGAGCCAGCCGGTCACTCGCAGCCATAGGCCCCCAGACACAAACCTCGGCCCGTTTCCCTGGCAAACAAAAGCAAGCTGCCCCGCTTCTGGATGGCAGATTGCAGGAGCCACTTCGCACCATCAAACTAGCCCGACTTGGCACTGGTGCCACCTCAGGTCTGGGAACCATGCTGCGTATCGTGGATTCTAATTAGCCATCCGGCCACTCCCACCCACAGGCCCCCAAACACAAACAACGGCGCTTTTCCCTGGAAAACAAAACTCGCCTGCCAAATTTTGATGGCAGATTGCCGGAGCCACTTGGAACTATCAAACCAGCCCAACTTGGCACTGGTGCCACCATGGGTCTGGTCACCATCCTGCCTATCGTAGCTTTTCAGGAGCCAGCCGGCAACTCCCTGCCACAGGCCCCCAAACACAAACAACTGCGCTTTTCCCTGGATAACAAAATTCGCCTGCCAATTTTTTGATGGCAGATTGCAGGAGCCACTTGGTACTATCAAATCAGCCCAACTTGGCACTGGTGCCACCATGGGTCTGGTCACCATACTGCCTATCGTAGCTTTTCAGGAGCCAGCCGGTCACTCCCAGCCATAGGCCCCCAGACACAAACCTCGGCCCGTTTCCCTGGCAAACAAAAGTAAGCTGCCCCGCTTCTGGATGGCAGATTGCAGGAGCCACTTGGTACTATCAAACCAGCCCAACTTGGCACTGGTGCCACCTCTGGTCTGGGAACCATGCTGAGTATCGTGGATTCTAAGGAGCCATCCGGCCACTCCCAGCCACAGGCCCCCAAACACAAACAACGGCGCTTTTCCCTGGAAAACAAAACTCGCCTACCAAGTTTTTGATGGCAGATTGCAGGAGCCACTTGGTACTATCAAACCAGCCCAACTTGGCACTGGTGCCGTCATGGGTCTGGTCACCATCCTGCCTATCGTAGCTTTTCACGAGCCAGCCGGTCACTTCCAGGCTTAGGCCCCCAGACACAAAGCTCGGCCCGTTTCCCTGGCAAACAAAAGTAAGCTGCCCCGCTTCTGGATGGCAGATTGCAGGAACCACTTGGTACTATCAAACCAGCCCAACTTGGCACTGGTGCCACCTCTGGTCTGGGAACCATCCTGCGTATCGTGGATTCTAAGGAGCCATCCGGCCACTCCCACCCACAGGCCCCCAAACACAAACAACGGCGCTTTTCCCTGGAAAACAAAAGTAAGCTGCCCCGCTTCTGGATGGCAGATTGCAGGAGCCACTTTGCACCATCCAACTAGCCCGACTTGGCACTGGTGCCACCTCAGGTCTGGGAACCATGCTGCGTATCGTGGATTCTAATTAGCCATCCGGCCACTTCCACCCACAGGCCCCTAAACACAAACAACGGCGCTTTTCCCTGGAAAACAAAACTCGCCTGCCAATTTTTGATGGCAGATTGCAGGAGCCACTTGGTACTATCAAACCAGCCCAACTTGGCACTGGTGCCACCATGGGTCTGGTCACCATCCTGCCTATCGTAGCTTTTCAGGAGCCAGCCGGTCACTCCCAGCCATAGGCCCCCAGACACAAAGCTCGGCCCGTTTCCCTGGCAAGGAAAAGTAAGCTGTCCCGCTTCTGGATGGCAGATTGCAGGAGCCACTTTGCACCATCAAACTAGCCCGACTTGGCACTGGTGCCACCTCAGGTCTGGGAATGAGCATGGGTATCGTGGATTCTAAGGAGCCAGCCGGCCACTCCCAGCCACAGGCCCCCAAACACAAACAACGGCGCTTTTCCCTGGAAAACAAAACTCGCCTGCCAACTTTTTGATGGCAGATTGCAGGAGCCACTTGGTACTATCAAACCAGCCCAACTTGGCACTGGTGCCACCTTGGGTCTGGTCACCATCCTGCCTATCGTAGCTTTTCAGGAGCCAGCCGGTCACTCCCAGCCATAGGCCCCAGACACAAACCTCGGCCCGTTTCCCTGGCAAACAAAAGCAAGCTGCCCCGCTTCTGGATGGCAGATTGCAGGAGCCACTTTGCACCATCAAACTAGCCCGACTTGGCACTGGTGCCACCTCAGGTCTGGGAACCATGCTGCGTATCGTGGATTCTAATTAGCCATCCGGCCACTCCCAGCCACAGGCCCCCAAACAAAACAACGGCGCTTTTCCCTGGAAAACAAAACTCGCCTGCCAAATTTTGATGGCAGATTGCCGGAGCCACTTGGTACTATCAAACCAGCCCACCTTGACACTGGTGCCACCATGGGTCTGGTCACCATCCTGCCTATCGTAGCTTTTCAGGAGCCAGCCGGTCACTCCCAGCCATAGGCCCCCAGACACAAAGCTCGGCCCGTTTCCCTGGCAAACAAAAGTAAGCTGCCCCGCTTCTGGATGGCAGATTGCAGGAGCCACTTTTCACCATCAAACCAGCCCAACTTGGCACTGGTGCCACCTCTGGTCTGGGAACCATCCTGCGTATCATGGATTCTAAGGAGCCAGCCGGCCACTCCCAGCCACAGGCCCCCAAACACAAACAACGGCGCTTTTCCCTGGATAACAAACTCGCCTGCCAAGTTTTTGATGGCAGATTGCAGGAGCCACTTGGTACTATCCAACCAGCCCAACTTGGCACTGGTGCCACCATGGGTCTGGTCACCATCCTGCCTATCGTAGCTTTTCAGGAGCCAGCCGGTCACTCCCAGCCATAGGCCCCGAGACACAAACCTCGGCCCGTTTCCCTGGCAAACAAAAGTAAGCTACCCCGCTTCTGGATGGCAGATTGCAGGACGCACTTGGTACTATCAAACCAGCCCAACTTGGCACTGGTGCCACCTCAGGTCTGGGAACCATCCTGCGTATCGTGGATTCTAAGGAGCCAGCCGGCCACTCCCAGCCATAGGCCCCCAAAAAAAAACAACGGCACTTTTCCCTGGAAAACAAAACTTGCCTGCCAAATTTTTGATGGCAGATTGCAGGAGCCACTTGGTACTATCAAACCAGCCCAACTTGGCACTGGTGCCACCATGGGTCTGGTCACCATCCTGCCTATCGTAGCTTTTCAGGAGCCAGCCGGTCACTCCCAGCCGTAGGCCCACAGACACAAAGCTCGGCCCGTTTCCCTGACAAACAAAAGTAAGCTGTCCCGCTTCTGGATGGCAGATTGCAGGACGCACTTGGTACTATCAAACCAGCCCGACTTGGCACTGGTGCCACCTCTGGTCTGGGAACCATCCTGCGTATGGTAGATTCTAAGCAGCCAGCCGGCCACTCCCAGCCACAGGCCCCCAAACACAAACAACGGCGCTTTTCCCTTGAAAACAAAACTCGTCTGCCAACTTTTTGATGGCAGATTGCCGGAGCCACTTGGTACTATCAAACCAGCCCAACTTGGCACTGGTGCCACCATGGGTCTCGTCACCATCCTGCCTATCGTAGCTTTTCAGGAGCCAGCCGGCCACTCCCTGCCACAGGCCCCCAAACACAAACAACGGCGCTTTTCCCTGGAAAACAAAATTCGCCTGCCAACTTTTTGATGGCAGATTGCAGGAGCCACTTGGTACAATCAAATCAGCCCAACTTGGCACTGGTGCCACCATGGGTCTGGTCACCATCCTGCCTATCGTAGCTTTTCAGGAGCCAGCCGGTCACTCCCAGCCATAGGCCCCCAGACACAAACCTCGGCCCGTTTCCCTGGCCAACAAATGTAAGCTGCCCCGCTTCTGGATGGCAGATTGCAGGAACCACTTGGTACTATCAAACCAGCCCAACTTGGCACTGGTGCCACCTTTGGTCTGGGAACCATGCTGAGTATCGTGGATTCTAAGGAGCCAGCCGGCCACTCCCAGCCACAGGCCCCCAAACACAAACAACGGCGCTTTTCCCTGGAAAACAAAACTCGCCTGCCAAGTTTTTGATGGCAGATTGCAGGAGCCACTTGGTACTATCAAACCAGCCCAACTTGGCACTGGTGCCGTCATGGGTCTGGTCACCATCCTGCCTATCGTAGCTTTTCACGAGCCAGCCGGTCACTTCCAGGCTTAGGACCCCAGACACAAACCTCGGACCGTTTCCCTGGCAAACAAAAGTAAGCTGCCCCGCTTCTGGATGGCAGATTGCAGGAACCACTTGGTACTATCAAACCAGCCCAACTTGGCACTGGTGCCACCATGGGTCTGGGAACCATCCTGTGTATCGTGGATTCTAATTAGCCATCCGTCCACTCCAGGCGATAGGGCCCCAGGCACAAACAACGGCGCTTTTCCCTGGATAACAAACTCGCCTGCCAACTTTTTGATGGCAGATTGCAGGAGCCACTTGGTACTATCAAACCAGCCCAACTTGGCACTGGTGCCACCATGGGTCTGGTCACCATCCTGCCTATCGTAGCTTTTCAGGAGCCAGCCGGTCACTCCCAGCCATATGCCCCGAGACACAAACCTCGGCCCGTTTCCCTGGCAAACAAAAGTAAGCTACCCCACTTCTGGATGGCAGATTGCAGGACGCACTTGGTACTATCAAACCAGCCCAACTTGGCACTGGTGCCACGTCAAGTCTAGGAACCATCCTGCGTATGGTGGATTCTAAGGAGCCAGCCGGCCACTCCCAGCCATAGGCCCCCAAACAAAAACAACGGCGCTTTTCCCTGGTAAAGAAAACTTGCCTGCCAACTTTTTGATGGCAGATTGCAGGAGCCACTTGGTACTATCAAACCAGCCCAACTTGGCACTGGTGCCACCATGGGTCTGGTCACCATCCTGCCTATCGTAGCTTTTCAGGAGCCAGCCGGTCACTCCCAGCCATAGGCCCCCAGACACAAAGCTCGGCCCGTTTCCCTGGCAAACAAAAGTAAGCTGCCCCGATTCTGGATGGCAGATTGCAGGAGCCACTTGGTACTATCAAATCAGCCCAACTTGGCACTGGTGCCACCATGGGTCTGGTAAACATCCTGCCTATCGTAGCTTTTCAGGAGCCAGCCGGCCACTCTCAGCCATATGCCCCCAAAAACAAACCACGGCCCTTTTCTCTGGCAAACAAAACTCAACTGCCCCTCTTCTGGATGGCAAATTTTAGGACGCACTTTGTACTACGAAAACCGCCCGACGTGGCACTGGTGCCACCTTGTGTCAGGGAACCATCCTGCATATCGAGCTTTTTAAGGAGCCAGCCGGCCACACCCAGCCATAAACCCCCAAAAACAAACCACGGACCATTTCTCTTGGAAACAAAAATCCGCTGCCCCGCGTCTGTATGGCAGATTGCAGGAGCCACTTTGCACCATCAAACCAGCCCGACTTGGCACTGGTGCCACCTTGGGTCTGGGAACAATCCTGCATATCGTGGATTCTAAGGAGCCAGCCGGCCACTCCCAGCCACAGGCCCCCAAACACAAACAACTTTTGTTTTCCCTGGAAAACAAAATTCGCCTGCCAAATTTTGATGGCAGATTGCAGGAGCCACTTGGTACTATCAAATCATCCCAACTTGGCACTGGTGCCACTCTGGGTCTGGGAACCATCCTGCCTATTGTAGCATTTCAGGAGCCAGCCGGTCACTCCCAGCCATAGGCCCCCAGACACAAACCTCGGACCGTTTCCCTGGCAAACAAAATTAAGCTGCCCTGATTCTGGATGGCAGATTGCAGGAGCCACTTGGTTGTGTCAAACCAGCCCGACTTGGCACTGGTGCCACCTTGGGTCTGGGAACCATCCTGCGTATCGTGGATTCTAAGCAGCCACCCGGCCACTCTGAGCCACAGGCCCCCAAACAAAAACTACGGCGCTTTTCCCTGGAAAACAAAACTCGCCTGCCAACTTTTTGATGGCAGATTGCAGGAGCCACTTGGTACTATCAAACCAGCCCAACATTGGCACTGGTGCCACCACTGGTCTGGGAACCATCCTGCCTATCGTAGCTTTTCACGAGCCAGCCGGTCACTCCCAGCCATAGACCCCCAGACACAAACCTCGGCCCGTTTCCCTGGCAAACAAAAGTAAGCTGCCCCGCTTTTGGATGGCAGATTGCAGGAGCCACGTTGCACCATCAAACCAGCCCCACTTGGCACTGGTGCCACCTTGGGTCTGGGAACAAGTTGGGCTGGTTTGATAGTACCAAGTGGCTCCTGCAATCTGCCATCCAGAAGCGGGACAGCTTACTTTTGTTTCCCAGGGAAACGGGCCGAGGTATTTGTCTGGGGGCCTATGGCTGGGAGTGACCGGCTGACTACTGAAAAGCTACGATAGGCAGGATGGTTACCAGACTCATGGTGCCACCAGTGCCAAGTCGGGCTGGTTTGATAATACTAAATAGCTCCTGCAATCTGCCATCCAGACGCGGGGCAGCGGATTTTTGTTTGCTGGAGGAAAGTTCCGTGGTTTTTTTTTTGGGGGTATATGACTGGACGTGGCCGGCTGGCTCCATAAAAAGATCTATACACAGGATTGTTCCCTGACCCAAGGTGGCATCAGTGCCAAGTCGGGCTGTTTTCGTAGTACCAAGTGCGTCCTGCAATTTGCCATCCAGAAGCGGGGCAGCCTACTTTTGTTTGCCAGGGAAACGTGCCGAGGTATTTGTCTGGGGGCCTATGGCTGGGAGTGAGCGGCTGGCTCCTGAAAAGCTACGATAGGCAGGATGGTGACCAGACCCATGGTGGCACCAGTGCCAAGTTGGGCTGGTTTGATAGTACCAAGTGGCTCCTGCAATCTGCCATCAAGAAGTTGGCAGGCGAGTTTTGTTTTCCAGGGAAAAGCGCCGTTGTTTTTGTTTGGGGGCCTGTGGCTGGGAGTGGCCGCCTGTCCTCGTAGAATCTACGTTACGCAGCATGGTTCCCAGACCAGAGGTGGCACCAGGGCCAAGTCGGGCTGGTTTGTAAGTACCAACTGCATCCTGCAATCTGCCATCCAAAAGCGGGGCAGCTTACTTTTGTTTGCCAGGGAAACGGGCCGAGGTTTGTGTCCGGGGGCCTATGGCAGGGAGTGACCGGCTGGCTCCTGAAAAGCTACGATAGGCAGGATGTTTACCAGACCCATGGTGGCACCAGTGCCAAGTTGGGCTGATTTGATAGTACCAAGTGGCTCCTGCAATCTGCCATCCAGAATCGGCGTAACTTACTTTTGTTTTCCAGGGAAACGGGCCGAGGTTTGTGTCTGGGGGTCTATGGCTGGGAGTGACCGGCTGGCTCCTGAAAAGCTACGATAGGCAGGATGGTTCCCAGACCAGAGGTGGCACCAGTGCCAAGTTGGGCTGGTTTGATAGTACCAAGTGGCTCCTGCAATCTGCCATCAAAAAGTTGGCAGGCGAGTTTTGTTTTCCAGGGAAAAGCGCCGTTGTTTGTGTTTGGGGGCTTGTGGCTCAGAGTGGCCGGGTGGCTGCTTAGAATCCACGTTACGCAGGATGGTTCCCAGACCCAAGGTGGCACCAGTTCCAAGTCGGGCTGGTTTGACACAACCAAGTGGCTCCTGCAATCTGCCATCCAGAATCGGGGCAGCTTAATTTTGTTTGCCAGGGAAACGGTCCGAGGTTTGTGTCTGGGGGCCTATAGCTGGGAGTGACCGGCTGGCTCCTGAAATGCTACAATAGGCAGGATGGTTCCCAGACCCATAGTGGCACCAGTGCCAAGTTGGGATGATTTGATAGTACCAAGTGGCTCCTGCAATCTGCCATCAAAATGCTGGCAGGCGAATTTTGTTTTCCAGGGAAAAGCGCCGTTGTTTTTGTTTGGGGGCCTATGGCAGGGAGTGGCCGGCTGGCTCCTTAGAATCCACGATATGCAGGATTGTTCCCAGACCCAAGGTGGCACCAGTGCCAAGTCGGGCTGGTTTGATGGTGCAAAGTGGCTCCTGCAATCTGCCATCCAGACGCGGGGCAGCGGATTTTTGTTTCCAAGAGAAATGGTCCGTGGTTTGTTTTTGGGGGTATATGGCTGGGCGTGGCCGGCTGGCTCCTTAAAAAGCTCGATATGCAGGATGGTTCCCTGACACAAGGTGGCACCAGTGCCACGTCGGGCGGTTTTCGTAGTACAAAGTGCGTCCTAAAATTTGCCATCCAGAAGAGGGGCAGTTGAGTTTTGTTTGCCAGAGAAAAGGGCCGTGGTTTGTTTTTGGGGCATATGGCTGAGAGTGGCCGGCTGGCCCCTGAAAATCCACGATAGGCAGGATGGTTCCCAGACCAGAGGTGTCACCAGTGCCAAGTCGGGCTGGTTTGATAGTACTAAGTAGCTCCTGCAATCTGCCATGCAGAAGCGGGGCAGCTTACTTTTGTTTGCCAGGGAAACGGGCCGAGGTTTGTGTCTGGGGGCCTATGGCTGGGAGTGACCGGCTGGCTCCTGAAAAGCTACGATAGGCAGGATGGTGACCAGACCCATGGTGGCACCAGTGCCAAGTTGGGCTGGTTTGATAGTACCAAGTGGCTCCTGCAATCTGCCATCAAAAAGTTGGCAGGCGAGTTTTGTTTTCCAGGGAAAAGCGCCGTTGTTTGTGTTTGGGGGCCTGTGGCTGGGAGTGGCCAGCTGGCTCCTTAGAACCCACGATAGGCAGGATGGTTCCCAGACCTGAGTTGGCACCAGTGCCAAGTTGGGCTGGTTTGATGGTACCAAGTGGCTCCTGCAATCTGCCATCCAGAAGCGGGGCAGCTTACTTTTGTTTGCCAGGGAAACGGGCCGAAATATTTGTCTGGGGGCCTCTGGCTGGGGGTGGCTGGCTGGCTCCTGAAAAGCTACGATAGGCAGGATGGTGACCAGACCCATGGTGGCACCAGTGCCAAGTTGGGCTGGTTTGATAATACCAAGTGGCTCCTGCAATCTGCCATCAAAAGTTTGGCAGGCGAGTTTTGTTTTCCAGGGAAAAGCACCGTTGTGTGTGTTTTGGGGCCTGTGGCTGGGAGTGGCCAGCTGGCTCCTTAGAATCCACGATACGCAGGATGGTTCCCAGACCCAAGGTGGCATCAGTGCCAAGTCGGGCTGGTTTGTTAGTACCAAGTGGTTCCTGCAATCTGCCATCCAGAAGCGGGGCAGCTGAATTTTGTTTGCCAGACAAAAAGGCTGTTGTTTGTGTTTCGGGGCCTGTGGCTGGCAGTGGCCGGCTGGCTCCTGAAAATCCATGATACGCAGCATGGTTCCCAGATGCAATGTGGCACCAGTGCCAAGTAGGGCTGGTTTCATAGTACCCAGTGGCTCCTGCAATCTCCCATCCAGAAGCGGGGCAGCTGAGTTTTGTTTGCCTGTGAAACGGGCCGTTGTTTTTAATTGGGGTCTGTGGCCGAGAGTGTTCGGCTGGCTCCTGACAACCCACAATACGCAGGATGGTTCCCAGACCCAAGGTGGCACCAGTGCCAAGTCGGGCTGGTTTGATAGTACCAAGTGGCTCCTGCAATCTGCCATCCAGAAGCGGTGCAGTTGAGTTTTGTTTGCCAGAGAAAAGGGCCGTGGGTTGTGTTTGGGGGCATATGGCTGGGAGTGGCCGGCTGTCTCATTAAAAAGATCGATACGCAGGATGGTTCCCAGACCCAAGGGGGCACCAGTGCCAAGTCGGGCTGTTTTTATAGTACCAAGTGCGTCCTGCAATTTGCCATCCAGAAGAGGGGCAGTTGAGTTTTGTTTGCCAGAGAATAGCGCCGTTGTTTGTGTTTGGGGGCTTGTGGCTCGTAGTGGCCGACTGGCGCCTTAGAATCTGTGTTACGCAGCATGGTTCCCAGACCCAAGGTGGCACCAGTGCCAAGTTGGGCTGGTTTGATAGTACCAAGTGGCTCCTGCAATCTGCCATCCAGAAGCGGGGTAGCTTACTTTTGTTTGCCAGGGAAACGGGCCGAGGTTTGTGACTGGGGACCTATGGCTGGGAGTGACCGGCTGGCTCCTGGAAAGCTACGATAGGCAGGATGGTTACCAGACCCATGGTGGCACCAGTGCCAAGTTGGGCTGGTTTGATAGTACCAAGTGGCTCCTGCAATCTGCCATCAAAAAGTTGGCAGGCGAGTTTTGTTTTCCAGGGAAAAGCGACATTGTTTGTATTTGGGGGCCTGTGGCTGGGAGTGACCGGCTGGCTCCTTTGAACCCACGATACGCAGGATGGTTCCCAGACCCAAGGTGGCACCAGTGCCAAGTTTTGCTGGTTTGATACTACCAAGTGCGTCCTGCAATCTGCCATCCAGAAGCGGGGCAGCTTAATTTTGTTTGCCAGGGAAACGGGCCGTGGGTTTTGTTTGGGGGCATATAGCTGAGAGTGGCCGGCTGGCTCCTGAAAATCCACGCTAGGCAGCATGGTTCCCAGATGCAATGTGGCACCAGTGCCAAGTCGGGCTGGTTTGATGGCGCAAAGTGGCTCCTGCAATCTGCCATCCAGAAGCGAGGCAGCTGATTTTTGTTTGCCAGAGGAAAATTCCGTGGATTGTTTTTGGGGGCATATTGCTGGGAGTGGCCGGCTGGCTCCTTAAAATGCTCGATACGCATGATGGTTCCCAGGCCCAAGGTGTCACCACTACCAAGTCGGCCTGCGGTTTTAGTATCAAGTTCATCCTGCAATTTGCCATCCAGAAGAGGGGCAGTTGAGTTTTGTTTGCCAGAGAAACGGGCCGAGGTTTCTGTTTGGGGACATATGGCTAAAAGCGGCCGGCTGGCCCCTGAATATCCACGATACAGAGCATGGTTCCCAGATCCAAGGTGGCACCAGTGCCAAGTTGGGCTGGTTTGATAGTACCAAGTGTCTCCTGCAATCTGCCATCCAGAAGCAGGGCAGCTTACTTTTGTTTGCCAGAGAAATAGGCCTAGGTTTTTGTTTGGGGGCCTGTGGCTGGGAGTGACCGGCTGGCACCTGAAAAGCTACGATAGGCAGGATGGTGACCAGATCCATGGTGGCACCAGTGCCAAGTTGGGCTGATTTGATAGTACCAAGTGGCTCCTGCAATCTGCCATCAAAAATTTGGCAGGCGAGTTTTGTTTTCCAGGGAAAAGCGCCGTTGTTTGTATTTGGGGGCCTGTGGCTGGGAGTGGCCCGCTGGCTCCTTAGAATCCACGATACGCAGGATGGTTCCCAGACCCAAGGTGGCACCATTTCCAAGTTGGGCTGGTTTGATAGTACCAAGTGCGTACTGCAATCTGCCATCCAGAAGCGGGGCAGCTTACTTTTGTTTGCCAGGGAAACGGGCCGAGGTTTTTGTCTGGGGGCCTATGGCTGGGAGTGACCGGCTGGCTCCTGAAAAGCTACGATACGCAGGATGGTGACCAGACCCATGGTGGCACCAGTGCCAAGTTGGGCTGATTTGATAGTACCAAGTGGCTCCTGCAATCTGCCATCATAAAGTTGGCAGGCGAGTTTTGTTTTCCAGGGAAAAGCGCCGTTGTTTGTGTTTGGGGGCCTGTGGCTGGGAGTGGCCAGCTGGCTCCTTAGAATCCACGATACGCAGGATGGTTCCCAGACCCAAGGTGGCACCAGTGCCAAGTTGGGCTGGTTTGATAGTACCAAGTGTCTCCTGCAATCTGCCATCCAGAAGCAGGGCAGCTTACTTTTGTTTGCCAGAGAAATAGGCCTAGGTTTTTGTTTGGGGGCCTGTGGCTAGGAGTGGCCGGCTGGCTCCTAAGAATCCACGATACGCAGGATGTTTCCCAGAACCAAGGTGGCACCAGTGCCAAGTCGGGCTGGTTTGATAGTACCAAGTGGCTCCTGCAAACTCCATCAAAAAGTTGGCAGGCGTGTTTTGTTTTCCAGGGAACAGCGCCGTTGATTTTGTTTGGGGGCCTGTGGCTCAGAGTGGCCGGGTGGCTCCTTAGAATCCACGATACGCAGGATGGTTCCCAGACCCAAGGTGGCACCAGTGCCAAGTCGGGCTGGTTTGATTACACCAAGTGGCTCCTGCAATCTGCCATCCAGAAGTGAGGCAGCTAAGTTTTGTTTGCGAGAAAAAAGGGCCGTGGTTTTTGTTGGGGGCCTGTGGCTGGGAGTAGCCGGCTGGCTCCTTAAAATCCACGATAGGCAGGATGGTTCCCAGACCTGAGGTGGCACCAGTGCCAAGTCGGGCTAGTTTGATGGTGCAAAGTGGCTCCTGCAATCTGCCATCCAGAAGCGGGGCAGCTTGCTTTTGTTTGCCAGGGAAACGGGCCGAGGTTTGTGTCTGGGGCCTATGGCTGGGAGTGACCGGCTGGCTCCTGAAAAGCTACGATAGGCAGGATGGTGACCAGACCCAAGGTGGCACCAGTGCCAAGTGGGGCTCGTTTGACAGTGTCAAGTGCCTCCTGCAATCTCCCATCCAGAAGCGGGGCAGCTGAGTTTTTTTTGCCAGGGAAACGGACCTTTGTTTTTGATTGGGCTCTGTGGCCGAGAGTGGTCGGCTGTCTCCTGACAATCCACAATACGCAGGATGGTTCCCAGACCCAAGGTGGCACCAGTGCCAAGTCGGGCTGGTTTGATAGTACCAAGTGTCTCCTGCAATCTGCCATCCAGAAGCGGGGCAGCTGAGTTTTGTTTGCCAGAGAAAAGGGCCGTGGGTTGTGTTTGGGGGCATATGGCTGGGAGTGGCCACCTGGCTCCTTAAAATGCACGATACGCCGCATGGTAACCAGGCGCAAGGTGGCACCAGTGCCAAGTCAGGCTGTTTTTGTAGTACCCAGTGGCTCCTGCAATTTGCCATCCAGAAGCGGGGCAGTTGAATTTTGTTTGCTAGAGAAAAGGGCTGTGGTTTGTGTTTGGGGGCCTATGGCTGAGAGTGGCCGGCTGGCCCCTGAAAATCAACGATAGGCAGGATGGTTCCCAGATCCAAGGTGGCACCAGTGCCAAGTAAGGCTGGTTGTATGGTTCAAAGTAACTCCTGCAATCTGCCATCCAGAAGCGGGACAGCTGAGTTTTTTTTGCCAGAGAAAAGGTCCATGGTTTCTTTTTGGGGCATACGGCTGGGAATTGCCGGCTGGCTCCTTAAAATGCTCGATACGCAGGATGGTTCCCAGAGCCAAGGTGGCACCACTGCCAAGTCGGGCTCTTTTTGTAGTACCAAGTGCGTCCTGCAATTTGCCATCCAGAAGAGGGGCAGTTGAGTTTTGTTTGCCAGAGAAAAGGGCCGTTGTTTGTGTTTGGGGGCCTGTGGCTGGGAGTGTTCGGCTGGTTCCTGAATATGTACGATACGCAGGATTGTTCCCAGATCCAAGGTGGCAGCAGTGCCATGTTGTGCTGGTGTGATAGTCCCAAGTGGCTCCTGCAATCTGCCATC
Source organism: Melospiza melodia melodia (assembly GCF_035770615.1). Classification (NCBI taxonomy): domain Eukaryota; kingdom Metazoa; phylum Chordata; class Aves; order Passeriformes; family Passerellidae; genus Melospiza; species Melospiza melodia. Next base: position 66,680,181 of record NC_086194.1, on the reverse strand, counting down.
CAGAAGTGGGGCAGCTGATTTTTGTTTGCCAGAGGAAAGGTCCGTGGTTTGTTTTTGGGGGCATATGGCTGAGAGTGGCCGGCTGGCCCCTGAAAATCCACGATACACAGGATGGTTCCCAGATCCAAGGTGGCACCTGTGCCAAGTCGGGCTGATTTGATAGTACTAAGTAGCTCCTGCAATCTGCCATGCAGAAGCGGGGCAGCTTACTTTTGTTTGCCAGGGAAACGGGCCGAGGTTTGTGTTTGGGGGCCTATGGCTGAGAGTGACCGGCTGGCTCCTGAAAAGCTACAATAGGCAGGATGGTGACCAGACCCATGGTGGCACCAGTGCCAAGTTGGGCTGGTTTGATAGTACCAAGTGGTTCCTGCAATCTGCCATCCAGAAGCAGGGCAGCTGAGTTTTGTTTGCCAGAGAAAAGGGCCTTGGTTTGTGTTTGGGGGCATATGGCTGGGTGTGGCCAGCTGGCTCCTTAAAATGCACGATATGCAACATGGCTCCCAGACCCAAGGTGGCACAAGTGCCAAGTTGGGCTGGTTTGATAGTACCAAGTGGCTCCTGCAATCTTCCATGATCACGTGGAGAAATACTTTCTGGTTTCAGCCTCATGCTCTTTCTTCTCTCCCTCAACTTCTCTATCACCTCTCATCTGGTTCACATGCGCTGTCTTCAAGGTCCACAGGCTACTTTTCACAGAATCTTCTGGCCTGATGAAGTAAGGATGATGAATAGAACAGAGCTGGGATCTATTTTCCAGTTTGGATAAAATGCATTCTGCACACAAATCCAAGGAGAACGGGCTGCCCCGATGCCCAGAAAATCTTTCACTCCTGCTAGTGTTCTACGTCAACCGCAACTTAGTCTGAAAGAAAAGCTTTTTCTCTGAGAGCATCTGAGAGGTTTGCATGAAGCACTGATATCTGACATATGCAATTTTGAATAGGAGAGGAAAAAGAAAATGGCAAGGAGTTTTTAATTTTAGTGGTTTCAATTTTAATTTCCGTGCACTTTTTCAAAACTTGTCAGCTCAAATGCCCATCAACATCTTTTAGTCATCTGTAAGTCAGTATTCATATAAAATGTGCTTCAAATCCAAAGAATTTCAAATTTGCACTCCAAGCTTCTATGCCTAGATTTATGATTTCCTACACATATTAGATGAAAGGAAGGCCTTTTTTACTGTGGGAGTGCTGGAACACTGGAACAGGTTGCCCAGAGAAGTTGTGGGTGTCCCATCCCTGAAAGTATTCAAGGTCACCCTGGACGGGGCTTGGAGCAGCAACAAAGGAGAAGCTTGATGGTAGAGAAACAAAGTTGGACTATAGAAGAAACTCGGATTGAAGTATAGGATCAAGTTTTCTCTCAGCTCTTGGGGTAAATTCAAAGTTGTACAAAATGACATTTATCTGTGCTATTCACTACTGTAACAGAAAGTTTCATGAAAACTGTACAGAAGATAGTAAATTTTAAAAGAGATAAGAATTACAGCATAAAATCCATGGGATAGGTTACAACATGAGACACTCTCTAAGAGAAAATCTCTGTGTTTCAGCACTTCATCGGGGTAAGATTTCATGAAGTGCCAAAGAAGGCGGCAAAATATCATTCGGGACATTATTTACTGGAATTCAGCCTGGCCATTAGTAGGAACTGCCTTTGAACATATCATGTAGATATACCACACACACTTTCCCTTCACTGAAAAATTACTGTTTACAACAAATAAGCAATTGACAATCAAAATTGATTGAAAGCATCTTAAACATGTCAAGTATTTCATTGTAGATGATCTGTGATCCAAATGCTTCTTCCACCTTCGAGAGGGACAGAAGAATTCTTCCATATCATGATGGTTTAAAATTGTATCAACCAATGTTTTCTGCTGAAAAGATATCATCTATTTTTTTCTATTTTTGGAAGAAAATATTCCTAGACATACAACAGGTGAGAACTAAGTAATTTTAAAGAAACAAATGAAATGAAAATATTCTGTAAATAGAATGAAATGAAAAGCTGTGTTTTAAATAGGAGCTAAATATTAAACAGAATTTTTGTACCAGGCATTTGAATTACTGCACCAGCTCTTTTGCCCATCAAGAGAGGCATTTAGCATTTCAGTCTTTTCCAAGGTGTTCATGATCTGCTATGCTGATCTCTGTGTGTGCCTAGGTGTGTGTGGAGGGGGGGGCATATGAAGGGGAGTGTGTATGTTTGCTTTACAATTGTTGTGGCAGATTCATGCCTCAGCTCCACATTTTGTTTTAAAAAGGTCACACCGAGTGGATATGAAGTTTACTATCAACAAGAGATCGATTCCCAAATCATCCATTTGACTCTCCCTTATAAATCATGTGCTTTGTTGCATATTTTATCAAATATACTTTCAAGCCAGATGGAGGAAGGAGGATGTGGGAATCCCTCCACCATCTTGCAACTTTTATGTAAGTAGGTTTTCAAGAAAATCATCATTTCTCTTTTAAATATGTCTGGAACAGGCATGATGGTAGTGTCAACCTGTTGGAGTTTTTGTTGCTGGAAGAAGTTGTACAAAAGGATTGGTTTTTACGTTGACCAGTTACTGAATCAAGCGCAGGAATACATTGGAAATTTAGCTGGGGGTTCCTTTTCCCAGCAGACTACTTCTAGAACGAGCTTGTACACTGAAGCTGACTCTTTTGCTCTCTTTTTGTTTCTTTCCTATTTTCTTGGCTTCTTTGCCACTATCTAGACAATTTTGGAACTTTGTTCCCAACTAAAATGGTTTCAATAGTCTGATTGTGATCATACATTTTTACAAGGAATTTTTAAAATCTTTCCTCGAGTCCAGAAAGTCAAGGACTTAGATCTTTTTCTTCCCTTATCAATATTGCCATGAAATTGATAAATAAAGACCAACTCTTTATTTTTGTTTTTAACCCACGTAGATAATTCCCATCCATTAATCCATTTTGTGGACCAATAGCTGCCATTCTGATGGAAGCTGTCACTTCTTAACAATAGGCATTCTGTGACTATGTTGACAGCACTTTGGGTGAAGATCCTAACTGGTCTTAGATATACATAGGGAGAAATTTGCTCAGCCAGTGTCAGTCTTAAGCATGCGTATCAGAAGATCTTTCTAGAGCTGGGAATTTTCCCATGAAAGGGATTCAGTTAGGGAAGAGACACTTGTGCCAGAGTTTTACATTCTTCTTGAACACTGCTTAAGGAACTTAGATGCCATGTCCATTTGGATCTCTGTCTGCACAGAACTTTGTCATGCCAGTGCTTTGAAATGCATCTTGAAGAGAATTCACTAGCACAGAATGAAAGAGAGTGGAAGGGGTTGGTGGGGCTAACCAGGCCCAACCCCCCTGCCTAAACCAGGATATCTAGAGCCTCTTGCCCAGGATTCTATCTGGGTGTACTTTTAATGTCTTCAAAGATCCAGGCTCCACAATCTTTCTGGGCAGTCTGTGCCGTGGTTCAGTCACCCTGACAGTAAAGAAACATTTACTGATGTTCAAAGGCAATCTCCTGTATTTCAGTGTGTGCCCACTGCCTCTTGTCTTTTCCCTCAGCATCACTGAAAAGACACTGATTCCCTCCCCTTTGCACTATTGCTTCCATATGTATGTGTGATGCCATGTAGAGGTATGTCAAAAACCTCCCTGAAGCCCAGGCAGATAATATTCCCTTCATCTACCAGTCAAGTTGATTCATCAGAGGAGTTTAAAGTGATGTTCAGCATGAAATTCCCCTGAAAAATCATGCTAACTACATTATTTGGTCATCTGTCGTGTGCCTGGCAAGGATTTCCAGGAAGAGCTGCTTCATCAACTTCCTGGGGATAAAAAAGAGGCTGGCTGGTTTGTACTATGGCGAGTCCTCTTAATTGCCTTTTTTGAAGATGGGTGTCATTTGCTAACATCCACTCTTTAGCCTCTCTTGTCGTCTACATCTTAGCAAAACGCTTTTCCACTATGTCTGGCTAGGAAAAACTGTGCCAGCACAGAAAACATCTCCCATCGTGTTCTAGAAGTTGCACGGATGTCTGCCAAGTGTTTGGCAGGAAGAAAAGAAAAGTTGTCCAAAACAGCTTCCAATCGAATGTTCCTGTGATTGGAAAAGTCAGGAGAGTGCAAAGGTACTGTTTTCTATCAGTTGGCAAGGTGCGCACACAATCCCAGTGTTGTACAGCTTGCTTCTTCACCTTCCCGAAGCTGCCGCTCTCGCCGGCTGCCGGAGCCCAAGAAGCGGCTTCTTCGCGCAAAGACGATTGTGCCGCTCACAGGGCTCTCCTTAGCGCGGCTTCTGCCGAAAGACGCCCGGCAGCGGCTCTTACCTCCGGAGAGCATCCTACCTTCGTCTTTAGCTCCTCTTCTCATCTACACCTCGGCAAAAAGCTTTTCCACTATGTCTGGCTAGTAAAAACTGTGCCAGCACAGAAAACATCTCCCATCGTGTTCTAGAAGTTGCACGGATGTCTGCCAAGTGTTTGGCAGGAAGAAAAGAAAAGTTGTCCAAAACAGCTTCCAATCGAATGTTCCTGTGATTGGAAACGTCAGGAGAGTGCAAAGGTACTGTTTTCTATCAGTTGGCAAGGTGCGCACACAATCCCAGTGTTGTACAGCTTGCTTCTTCACCTTCCCGAAGCTGCCGCTCTCGCCGGCTGCCGGAGCCCAAGAAGCGGCTTCTTCGCGCAAAGACGATTGTGCCGCTCACAGTGCTCTCCTTAGCGCGGCTTCTGCCGAAAGACGCCCGGCAGCGGCTCTTACCTCCGGAGAGCATCCTACCTTCGTCTTTCGCGTCTTTTGTAGTCTACATCTTAGCAAAACGCTTTTCCACTATGTCTGGCTAGGAAAAACTGTGCCAGCACAGAAAACATCTCCCATCGTGTTCTAGAAGTTGCACGGATGTCTGCCAAGTGTTTGGCAGGAAGAAAAGAAAAGTTGTCCAAAACAGCTTCCAATCGAATGTTCCTGTGATTGGAAAAGTCAGGAGAGTGCAAAGGTACTGTTTTCTATCAGTTGGCAAGGTGCGCACACAATCCCAGTGTTGTACAGCTTGCTTCTTCACCTTCCCGAAGCTGCCGCTCTCGCCGGCTGCCGGAGCCCAAGAAGCGGCTTCTTCGCGCAAAGACGATTGTGCCGCTCACAGTGCTCTCCTTAGCGCGGCTTCTGCCGAAAGACGCCCGGCAGCGGCTCTTACCTCCGGAGAGCATCCTACCTTCGTCTTTCGCGTCTTTTGTAGTCTACATCTTAGCAAAACGCTTTTCCACTATGTCTGGCTAGGAAAACCCGTGCCAGCACAGAAAACATCTCCCATCGTTTTCTAGAAGTTGCACGGATGTCTGCCAAGTGTTTGGCAGGAAGAAAAGAAAAGTTGTCCAAAACAGCTTCCAATCGAATGTTCCTGTGATTGGAAAAGTCAGGAGAGTGCAAAGGTACTGTTTTCTATCAGTTGGCAAGGTGCGCACACAATCCCAGTGTTGTACAGCTTGCTTCTTCACCTTCCCGAAGCTGCCACTCTCAGGAGGTAAGAGCCGCTGCCGGGCGTCTTTCGGCAGAAGCCGCGCTAAGGAGAGCACTGTGAGCGGCACAATCGTCTTTGCGCGAAGAAGCCGCTTCTTGGGCTCCGGCAGCCGGCGAGAGCGGCAGCTTCGGGAAGGTGAAGAAGCAAGCTGTACAACACTGGGATTGTGTGCGCACCTTGCCAACTGATAGAAAACAGTACCTTTGCACTCTCCTGACTTTTCCAATCACAGGAACATTCGATTGGAAGCTGTTTTGGACAACTTTTCTTTTCTTCCTGCCAAACACTTGGCAGACATCCGTGCAACTTCTAGAACACGATGGGAGATGTTTTCTGTTCTGGCACAGTTTTTCCTAGCCAGACATAGTGGAAAAGCGTTTTGCTAAGATGTAGACTACAAAAGACGCGAAAGACGAAGGTAGGATGCTCTCCGGAGGTAAGAGCCGCTGCCGGGCGTCTTTCGGCAGAAGCCGCGCTAAGGAGAGCCCTGTGAGCGGCACAATCGTCTTTGCGCGAAGAAGCCGCTTCTTGGGCTCCGGCAGCCGGCGAGAGCGGCAGCTTCGGGAAGGTGAAGAAGCAAGCTGTACAACACTGGGATTGTGTGCGCACCTTGCCAACTGATAGAAAACAGTACCTTTGCACTCTCCTGACTTTTCCAATCACAGGAACATTCGATTGGAAGCTGTTTTGGACAACTTTTCTTTTCTTCCTGCCAAACACTTGGCAGACATCCGTGCAACTTCTAGAACACGATGGGAGATGTTTTCTGTGCTGGCACAGTTTTTACTAGCCAGACATAGTGGAAAAGCGTTTTGCTAAGATGTAGACTACAAAAGACGCGAAAGACGAAGGTAGGATGCTCTCCGGAGGTAAGAGCCGCTGCCGGGCGTCTTTCGGCAGAAGCCGCGCTAAGGAGAGCACTGTGAGCGGCACAATCGTCTTTGCGCGAAGAAGCCGCTTCTTGGGCTCCGGCAGCCGGCGAGAGCGGCAGCTTCGGGAAGGTGAAGAAGCAAGCTGTACAACACTGGGATTGTGTGCGCACCTTGCCAACTGATAGAAAACAGTACCTTTGCACTCTCCTGACTTTTCCAATCACAGGAACATTCGATTGGAAGCTGTTTTGGACAACTTTTCTTTTCTTCCTGCCAAACACTTGGCAGACATCCGTGCAACTTCTAGAACACGATGCGAGATGTTTTCTGTGCTGGCACAGTTTTTCCTAGCCAGACATAGTGGAAAAGCGTTTTGCTAAGATGTAGACTACAAAAGACGCGAAAGACGAAGGTAGGATGCTCTCCGGAGGTAAGAGCCGCTGCCGGGCGTCTTTCGGCAGAAGCCGCGCTAAGGAGAGCCCTGTGAGCGGCACAATCGTCTTTGCGCGAAGAAGCCGCTTCTTGGGCTCCGGCAGCCGGCGAGAGCGGCAGCTTCGGGAAGGTGAAGAAGCAAGCTGTACAACACTGGGATTGTGTGCGCACCTTGCCAACTGATAGAAAACAGTACCTTTGCACTCTCCTGACTTTTCCAATCACAGGAACATTCGATTGGAAGCTGTTTTGGACAACTTTTCTTTTCTTCCTGCCAAACACTTGGCAGACATCCGTGCAACTTCTAGAACACGATGGGAGATGTTTTCTGTGCTGGCACAGTTTTTCCTAGCCAGACATAGTGGAAAAGCGTTTTGCTAAGATGTAGACTACAAAAGACGCGAAAGACGAAGGTAGGATGCTCTCCGGAGGTAAGAGCCGCTGCCGGGCGTCTTTCGGCAGAAGCCGCGCTAAGGAGAGCACTGTGAGCGGCACAATCGTCTTTGCGCGAAGAAGCCGCTTCTTGGGCTCCGGCAGCCGGCGAGAGCGGCAGCTTCGGGAAGGTGAAGAAGCAAGCTGTACAACACTGGGATTGTGTGCGCACCTTGCCAACTGATAGAAAACAGTACCTTTGCACTCTCCTGACTTTTCCAATCACAGGAACATTCGATTGGAAGCTGTTTTGGACAACTTTTCTTTTCTTCCTGCCAAACACTTGGCAGACATCCGTGCAACTTCTAGAACACGATGGGAGATGTTTTCTGTGCTGGCACAGTTTTTCCTAGCCAGACATAGTGGAAAAGCGTTTTGCTAAGATGTAGACTACAAAAGACGCGAAAGACGAAGGTAGGATGCTCTCCGGAGGTAAGAGCCGCTGCCGGGCGTCTTTCGGCAGAAGCCGCGCTAAGGAGAGCACTGTGAGCGGCACAATCGTCTTTGCGCGAAGAAGCCGCTTCTTGGGCTCCGGCAGCCGGCGAGAGCGGCAGCTTCGGGAAGGTGAAGAAGCAAGCTGTACAACACTGGGATTGTGTGCGCACCTTGCCAACTGATAGAAAACAGTACCTTTGCACTCTCCTGACTTTTCCAATCACAGGAACATTCGATTGGAAGCTGTTTTGGACAACTTTTCTTTTCTTCCTGCCAAACACTTGGCAGACATCCGTGCAACTTCTAGAACACGATGGGAGATGTTTTCTGTGCTGGCACAGTTTTTCCTAGCCAGACATAGTGGAAAAGCGTTTTGCTAAGATGTAGACTACAAAAGACGCGAAAGACGAAGGTAGGATGCTCTCCGGAGGTAAGAGCCGCTGCCGGGCGTCTTTCGGCAGAAGCCGCGCTAAGGAGAGCCCTGTGAGCGGCACAATCGTCTTTGCGCGAAGAAGCCGCTTCTTGGGCTCCGGCAGCCGGCGAGAGCGGCAGCTTCGGGAAGGTGAAGAAGCAAGCTGTACAACACTGGGATTGTGTGCGCACCTTGCCAACTGATAGAAAACAGTACCTTTGCACTCTCCTGACTTTTCCAATCACAGGAACATTCGATTGGAAGCTGTTTTGGACAACTTTTCTTTTCTTCCTGCCAAACACTTGGCAGACATCCGTGCAACTTCTAGAACACGATGGGAGATGTTTTCTGTGCTGGCACAGTTTTTCCTAGCCAGACATAGTGGAAAAGCGTTTTGCTAAGATGTAGACTACAAAAGACGCGAAAGACGAAGGTAGGATGCTCTCCGGAGGTAAGAGCCGCTGCCGGGCGTCTTTCGGCAGAAGCCGCGCTAAGGAGAGCACTGTGAGCGGCACAATCGTCTTTGCGCGAAGAAGCCGCTTCTTGGGCTCCGGCAGCCGGCGAGAGCGGCAGCTTCGGGAAGGTGAAGAAGCAAGCTGTACAACACTGGGATTGTGTGCGCACCTTGCCAACTGATAGAAAACAGTACCTTTGCACTCTCCTGACTTTTCCAATCACAGGAACATTCGATTGGAAGCTGTTTTGGACAACTTTTCTTTTCTTCCTGCCAAACACTTGGCAGACATCCGTGCAACTTCTAGAACACGATGGGAGATGTTTTCTGTGCTGGCACAGTTTTTCCTAGCCAGACATAGTGGAAAAGCGTTTTGCTAAGATGTAGACTACAAAAGACGCGAAAGACGAAGGTAGGATGCTCTCCGGAGGTAAGAGCCGCTGCCGGGCGTCTTTCGGCAGAAGCCGCGCTAAGGAGAGCACTGTGAGCGGCACAATCGTCTTTGCGCGAAGAAGCCGCTTCTTGGGCTCCGGCAGCCGGCGAGAGCGGCAGCTTCGGGAAGGTGAAGAAGCAAGCTGTACAACACTGGGATTGTGTGCGCACCTTGCCAACTGATAGAAAACAGTACCTTTGCACTCTCCTGACTTTTCCAATCACAGGAACATTCGATTGGAAGCTGTTTTGGACAACTTTTCTTTTCTTCCTGCCAAACACTTGGCAGACATCCGTGCAACTTCTAGAACACGATGGGAGATGTTTTCTGTGCTGGCACAGTTTTTCCTAGCCAGACATAGTGGAAAAGCGTTTTGCTAAGATGTAGACTACAAAAGACGCGAAAGACGAAGGTAGGATGCTCTCCGGAGGTAAGAGCCGCTGCCGGGCGTCTTTCGGCAGAAGCCGCGCTAAGGAGAGCCCTGTGAGCGGCACAATCGTCTTTGCGCGAAGAAGCCGCTTCTTGGGCTCCGGCAGCCGGCGAGAGCGGCAGCTTCGGGAAGGTGAAGAAGCAAGCTGTACAACACTGGGATTGTGTGCGCACCTTGCCAACTGATAGAAAACAGTACCTTTGCACTCTCCTGACTTTTCCAATCACAGGAACATTCGATTGGAAGCTGTTTTGGACAACTTTTCTTTTCTTCCTGCCAAACACTTGGCAGACATCCGTGCAACTTCTAGAACACGATGGGAGATGTTTTCTGTGCTGGCACAGTTTTTACTAGCCAGACATAGTGGAAAAGCGTTTTGCTAAGATGTAGACTACAAAAGACGCGAAAGACGAAGGTAGGATGCTCTCCGGAGGTAAGAGCCGCTGCCGGGCGTCTTTCGGCAGAAGCCGCGCTAAGGAGAGCACTGTGAGCGGCACAATCGTCTTTGCGCGAAGAAGCCGCTTCTTGGGCTCCGGCAGCCGGCGAGAGCGGCAGCTTCGGGAAGGTGAAGAAGCAAGCTGTACAACACTGGGATTGTGTGCGCACCTTGCCAACTGATAGAAAACAGTACCTTTGCACTCTCCTGACTTTTCCAATCACAGGAACATTCGATTGGAAGCTGTTTTGGACAACTTTTCTTTTCTTCCTGCCAAACACTTGGCAGACATCCGTGCAACTTCTAGAACACGATGCGAGATGTTTTCTGTGCTGGCACAGTTTTTCCTAGCCAGACATAGTGGAAAAGCGTTTTGCTAAGATGTAGACTACAAAAGACGCGAAAGACGAAGGTAGGATGCTCTCCGGAGGTAAGAGCCGCTGCCGGGCGTCTTTCGGCAGAAGCCGCGCTAAGGAGAGCCCTGTGAGCGGCACAATCGTCTTTGCGCGAAGAAGCCGCTTCTTGGGCTCCGGCAGCCGGCGAGAGCGGCAGCTTCGGGAAGGTGAAGAAGCAAGCTGTACAACACTGGGATTGTGTGCGCACCTTGCCAACTGATAGAAAACAGTACCTTTGCACTCTCCTGACTTTTCCAATCACAGGAACATTCGATTGGAAGCTGTTTTGGACAACTTTTCTTTTCTTCCTGCCAAACACTTGGCAGACATCCGTGCAACTTCTAGAACACGATGGGAGATGTTTTCTGTGCTGGCACAGTTTTTCCTAGCCAGACATAGTGGAAAAGCGTTTTGCTAAGATGTAGACTACAAAAGACGCGAAAGACGAAGGTAGGATGCTCTCCGGAGGTAAGAGCCGCTGCCGGGCGTCTTTCGGCAGAAGCCGCGCTAAGGAGAGCACTGTGAGCGGCACAATCGTCTTTGCGCGAAGAAGCCGCTTCTTGGGCTCCGGCAGCCGGCGAGAGCGGCAGCTTCGGGAAGGTGAAGAAGCAAGCTGTACAACACTGGGATTGTGTGCGCACCTTGCCAACTGATAGAAAACAGTACCTTTGCACTCTCCTGACTTTTCCAATCACAGGAACATTCGATTGGAAGCTGTTTTGGACAACTTTTCTTTTCTTCCTGCCAAACACTTGGCAGACATCCGTGCAACTTCTAGAACACGATGGGAGATGTTTTCTGTGCTGGCACAGTTTTTCCTAGCCAGACATAGTGGAAAAGCGTTTTGCTAAGATGTAGACTACAAAAGACGCGAAAGACGAAGGTAGGATGCTCTCCGGAGGTAAGAGCCGCTGCCGGGCGTCTTTCGGCAGAAGCCGCGCTAAGGAGAGCACTGTGAGCGGCACAATCGTCTTTGCGCGAAGAAGCCGCTTCTTGGGCTCCGGCAGCCGGCGAGAGCGGCAGCTTCGGGAAGGTGAAGAAGCAAGCTGTACAACACTGGGATTGTGTGCGCACCTTGCCAACTGATAGAAAACAGTACCTTTGCACTCTCCTGACTTTTCCAATCACAGGAACATTCGATTGGAAGCTGTTTTGGACAACTTTTCTTTTCTTCCTGCCAAACACTTGGCAGACATCCGTGCAACTTCTAGAACACGATGGGAGATGTTTTCTGTGCTGGCACAGTTTTTCCTAGCCAGACATAGTGGAAAAGCGTTTTGCTAAGATGTAGACTACAAAAGACGCGAAAGACGAAGGTAGGATGCTCTCCGGAGGTAAGAGCCGCTGCCGGGCGTCTTTCGGCAGAAGCCGCGCTAAGGAGAGCCCTGTGAGCGGCACAATCGTCTTTGCGCGAAGAAGCCGCTTCTTGGGCTCCGGCAGCCGGCGAGAGCGGCAGCTTCGGGAAGGTGAAGAAGCAAGCTGTACAACACTGGGATTGTGTGCGCACCTTGCCAACTGATAGAAAACAGTACCTTTGCACTCTCCTGACTTTTCCAATCACAGGAACATTCGATTGGAAGCTGTTTTGGACAACTTTTCTTTTCTTCCTGCCAAACACTTGGCAGACATCCGTGCAACTTCTAGAACACGATGGGAGATGTTTTCTGTGCTGGCACAGTTTTTCCTAGCCAGACATAGTGGAAAAGCGTTTTGCTAAGATGTAGACTACAAAAGACGCGAAAGACGAAGGTAGGATGCTCTCCGGAGGTAAGAGCCGCTGCCGGGCGTCTTTCGGCAGAAGCCGCGCTAAGGAGAGCACTGTGAGCGGCACAATCGTCTTTGCGCGAAGAAGCCGCTTCTTGGGCTCCGGCAGCCGGCGAGAGCGGCAGCTTCGGGAAGGTGAAGAAGCAAGCTGTACAACACTGGGATTGTGTGCGCACCTTGCCAACTGATAGAAAACAGTACCTTTGCACTCTCCTGACTTTTCCAATCACAGGAACATTCGATTGGAAGCTGTTTTGGACAACTTTTCTTTTCTTCCTGCCAAACACTTGGCAGACATCCGTGCAACTTCTAGAACACGATGGGAGATGTTTTCTGTGCTGGCACAGTTTTTCCTAGCCAGACATAGTGGAAAAGCGTTTTGCTAAGATGTAGACTACAAAAGACGCGAAAGACGAAGGTAGGATGCTCTCCGGAGGTAAGAGCCGCTGCCGGGCGTCTTTCGGCAGAAGCCGCGCTAAGGAGAGCACTGTGAGCGGCACAATCGTCTTTGCGCGAAGAAGCCGCTTCTTGGGCTCCGGCAGCCGGCGAGAGCGGCAGCTTCGGGAAGGTGAAGAAGCAAGCTGTACAACACTGGGATTGTGTGCGCACCTTGCCAACTGATAGAAAACAGTACCTTTGCACTCTCCTGACTTTTCCAATCACAGGAACATTCGATTGGAAGCTGTTTTGGACAACTTTTCTTTTCTTCCTGCCAAACACTTGGCAGACATCCGTGCAACTTCTAGAACACGATGGGAGATGTTTTCTGTGCTGGCACAGTTTTTCCTAGCCAGACATAGTGGAAAAGCGTTTTGCTAAGATGTAGACTACAAAAGACGCGAAAGACGAAGGTAGGATGCTCTCCGGAGGTAAGAGCCGCTGCCGGGCGTCTTTCGGCAGAAGCCGCGCTAAGGAGAGCACTGTGAGCGGCACAATCGTCTTTGCGCGAAGAAGCCGCTTCTTGGGCTCCGGCAGCCGGCGAGAGCGGCAGCTTCGGGAAGGTGAAGAAGCAAGCTGTACAACACTGGGATTGTGTGCGCACCTTGCCAACTGATAGAAAACAGTACCTTTGCACTCTCCTGACTTTTCCAATCACAGGAACATTCGATTGGAAGCTGTTTTGGACAACTTTTCTTTTCTTCCTGCCAAACACTTGGCAGACATCCGTGCAACTTCTAGAACACGATGGGAGATGTTTTCTGTGCTGGCACAGTTTTTCCTAGCCAGACATAGTGGAAAAGCGTTTTGCTAAGATGTAGACTACAAAAGACGCGAAAGACGAAGGTAGGATGCTCTCCGGAGGTAAGAGCCGCTGCCGGGCGTCTTTCGGCAGAAGCCGCGCTAAGGAGAGCACTGTGAGCGGCACAATCGTCTTTGCGCGAAGAAGCCGCTTCTTGGGCTCCGGCAGCCGGCGAGAGCGGCAGCTTCGGGAAGGTGAAGAAGCAAGCTGTACAACACTGGGATTGTGTGCGCACCTTGCCAACTGATAGAAAATAGTACCTTTGCACTCTCCTGACTTTTCCAATCACAGGAACATTCGATTGGAAGCTGTTTTGGACAACTTTTCTTTTCTTCCTGCCAAACACTTGGCAGACATCCGTGCAACTTCTAGAACACGATGGGAGATGTTTTCTGTGCTGGCACAGTTTTTCCTAGCCAGACATAGTGGAAAAGCGTTTTGCTAAGATGTAGACTACAAAAGACGCGAAAGACGAAGGTAGGATGCTCTCCGGAGGTAAGAGCCGCTGCCGGGCGTCTTTCGGCAGAAGCCGCGCTAAGGAGAGCCCTGTGAGCGGCACAATCGTCTTTGCGCGAAGAAGCCGCTTCTTGGGCTCCGGCAGCCGGCGAGAGCGGCAGCTTCGGGAAGGTGAAGAAGCAAGCTGTACAACACTGGGATTGTGTGCGCACCTTGCCAACTGATAGAAAACAGTACCTTTGCACTCTCCTGACTTTTCCAATCACAGGAACATTCGATTGGAAGCTGTTTTGGACAACTTTTCTTTTCTTCCTGCCAAACACTTGGCAGACATCCGTGCAACTTCTAGAACACGATGGGAGATGTTTTCTGTGCTGGCACAGTTTTTCCTAGCCAGACATAGTGGAAAAGCGTTTTGCTAAGATGTAGACTACAAAAGACGCGAAAGACGAAGGTAGGATGCTCTCCGGAGGTAAGAGCCGCTGCCGGGCGTCTTTCGGCAGAAGCCGCGCTAAGGAGAGCCCTGTGAGCGGCACAATCGTCTTTGCGCGAAGAAGCCGCTTCTTGGGCTCCGGCAGCCGGCGAGAGCGGCAGCTTCGGGAAGGTGAAGAAGCAAGCTGTACAACACTGGGATTGTGTGCGCACCTTGCCAACTGATAGAAAACAGTACCTTTGCACTCTCCTGACTTTTCCAATCACAGGAACATTCGATTGGAAGCTGTTTTGGACAACTTTTCTTTTCTTCCTGCCAAACACTTGGCAGACATCCGTGCAACTTCTAGAACACGATGGGAGATGTTTTCTGTGCTGGCACAGTTTTTCCTAGCCAGACATAGTGGAAAAGCTTTTTGCCGAGGTGTAGATGAGAAGAGGAGCTAAAGACGAAGGTAGGATGCTCTCCGGAGGTAAGAGCCGCTGCCGGGCGTCTTTCGGCAGAAGCCGCGCTAAGGAGAGCCCTGTGAGCGGCACAATCGTCTTTGCGCGAAGAAGCCGCTTCTTGGGCTCCGGCAGCCGGCGAGAGCGGCAGCTTCGGGAAGGTGAAGAAGCAAGCTGTACAACACTGGGATTGTGTGCGCACCTTGCCAACTGATAGAAAACAGTACCTTTGCACTCTCCTGACTTTTCCAATCACAGGAACATTCGATTGGAAGCTGTTTTGGACAACTTTTCTTTTCTTCCTGCCAAACACTTGGCAGACATCCGTGCAACTTCTAGAACACGATGGGAGATGTTTTCTGTGCTGGCACAGTTTTTCCTAGCCAGACATAGTGGAAAAGCTTTTTGCCGAGGTGTAGATGAGAAGAGGAGCTAAAGACGAAGGTAGGATGCTCTCCGGAGGTAAGAGCCGCTGCCGGGCGTCTTTCGGCAGAAGCCGCGCTAAGGAGAGCCCTGTGAGCGGCACAATCGTCTTTGCGCGAAGAAGCCGCTTCTTGGGCTCCGGCAGCCGGCGAGAGCGGCAGCTTCGGGAAGGTGAAGAAGCAAGCTGTACAACACTGGGATTGTGTGCGCACCTTGCCAACTGATAGAAAACAGTACCTTTGCACTCTCCTGACTTTTCCAATCACAGGAACATTCGATTGGAAGCTGTTTTGGACAACTTTTCTTTTCTTCCTGCCAAACACTTGGCAGACATCCGTGCAACTTCTAGAACACGATGGGAGATGTTTTCTGTGCTGGCACAGTTTTTCCTAGCCAGACATAGTGGAAAAGCGTTTTGCTAAGATGTAGACGACAAGAGAGGCTAAAGAGTGGATGTTAGCAAATGACACCCATCTTCAAAAAAGGCAATTAAGAGGACTCGCCATAGTACAAACCAGCCAGCCTCTTTTTTATCCCCAGGAAGTTGATGAAGCAGCTCTTCCTGGAAATCCTTGCCAGGCACATGACAGATGACCAAATAATGTAGTTAGCATGATTTTTCAGGGGAATTTCATGCTGAACATCACTTTAAACTCCTCTGATGAATCAACTTGACTGGTAGATGAAGGGAATATTATCTGCCTGGGCTTCAGGGAGGTTTTTGACATACCTCTACATGGCATCACACATACATATGGAAGCAATAGTGCAAAGGGGAGGGAATCAGTGTCTTTTCAGTGATGCTGAGGGAAAAGACAAGAGGCAGTGGGCACACACTGAAATACAGGAGATTGCCTTTGAACATCAGTAAATGTTTCTTTACTGTCAGGGTGACTGAACCACGGCACAGACTGCCCAGAAAGATTGTGGAGCCTGGATCTTTGAAGACATTAAAAGTACACCCAGATAGAATCCTGGGCAAGAGGCTCTAGGTATCCTGGTTTAGGCAGGGGGGTTGGGCCTGGTTAGCCCCACCAACCCCTTCCACTCTCTTTCATTCTGTGCTAGTGAATTCTCTTCAAGATGCATTTCAAAGCACTGGCATGACAAAGTTCTGTGCAGACAGAGATCCAAATGGACATGGCATCTAAGTTCCTTAAGCAGTGTTCAAGAAGAATGTAAAACTCTGGCACAAGTGTCTCTTCCCTAACTGAATCCCTTTCATGGGAAAATTCCCAGCTCTAGAAAGATCTTCTGATACGCATGCTTAAGACTGACACTGGCTGAGCAAATTTCTCCCTATGTATATCTAAGACCAGTTAGGATCTTCACCCAAAGTGCTGTCAACATAGTCACAGAATGCCTATTGTTAAGAAGTGACAGCTTCCATCAGAATGGCAGCTATTGGTCCACAAAATGGATTAATGGATGGGAATTATCTACGTGGGTTAAAAACAAAAATAAAGAGTTGGTCTTTATTTATCAATTTCATGGCAATATTGATAAGGGAAGAAAAAGATCTAAGTCCTTGACTTTCTGGACTCGAGGAAAGATTTTAAAAATTCCTTGTAAAAATGTATGATCACAATCAGACTATTGAAACCATTTTAGTTGGGAACAAAGTTCCAAAATTGTCTAGATAGTGGCAAAGAAGCCAAGAAAATAGGAAAGAAACAAAAAGAGAGCAAAAGAGTCAGCTTCAGTGTACAAGCTCGTTCTAGAAGTAGTCTGCTGGGAAAAGGAACCCCCAGCTAAATTTCCAATGTATTCCTGCGCTTGATTCAGTAACTGGTCAATGTAAAAACCAATCCTTTTGTACAACTTCTTCCAGCAACAAAAACTCCAACAGGTTGACACTACCATCATGCCTGTTCCAGACATATTTAAAAGAGAAATGATGATTTTCTTGAAAACCTACTTACATAAAAGTTGCAAGATGGTGGAGGGATTCCCACATCCTCCTTCCTCCATCTGGCTTGAAAGTATATTTGATAAAATATGCAACAAAGCACATGATTTATAAGGGAGAGTCAAATGGATGATTTGGGAATCGATCTCTTGTTGATAGTAAACTTCATATCCACTCGGTGTGACCTTTTTAAAACAAAATGTGGAGCTGAGGCATGAATCTGCCACAACAATTGTAAAGCAAACATACACACTCCCCTTCATATGCCCCCCCCTCCACACACACCTAGGCACACACAGAGATCAGCATAGCAGATCATGAACACCTTGGAAAAGACTGAAATGCTAAATGCCTCTCTTGATGGGCAAAAGAGCTGGTGCAGTAATTCAAATGCCTGGTACAAAAATTCTGTTTAATATTTAGCTCCTATTTAAAACACAGCTTTTCATTTCATTCTATTTACAGAATATTTTCATTTCATTTGTTTCTTTAAAATTACTTAGTTCTCACCTGTTGTATGTCTAGGAATATTTTCTTCCAAAAATAGAAAAAAATAGATGATATCTTTTCAGCAGAAAACATTGGTTGATACAATTTTAAACCATCATGATATGGAAGAATTCTTCTGTCCCTCTCGAAGGTGGAAGAAGCATTTGGATCACAGATCATCTACAATGAAATACTTGACATGTTTAAGATGCTTTCAATCAATTTTGATCGTCAATTGCTTATTTGTTGTAAACAGTAATTTTTCAGTGAAGGGAAAGTGTGTGTGGTATATCTACATGATATGTTCAAAGGCAGTTCCTACTAATGGCCAGGCTGAATCCCAGTAAATAATGTCCCGAATGATATTTTGCCGCCTTCTTTGGCACTTCATGAAATCTTACCCCGATGAAGTGCTGAAACACAGAGATTTTCTCTTAGAGAGTGTCTCATGTTGTAACCTATCCCATGGATTTTATGCTGTAATTCTTATCTCTTTTAAAATTTACTATCTTCTGTACAGTTTTCATGAAACTTTCTGTTACAGTAGTGAATAGCACAGATAAATGTCATTTTGTACAACTTTGAATTTACCCCAAGAGCTGAGAGAAAACTTGATCCTATACTTCAATCCGAGTTTCTTCTATAGTCCAACTTTGTTTCTCTACCATCAAGCTTCTCCTTTGTTGCTGCTCCAAGCCCCGTCCAAGGTGACCTTGAATACTTTCAGGGATGGGACACCCACAACTTCTCTGGGCAACCTGTTCCAGTGTTCCAGCACTCCCACAGTAAAAAAGGCCTTCCTTTCATCTAATATGTGTAGGAAATCATAAATCTAGGCATAGAAGCTTGGAGTGCAAATTTGAAATTCTTTGGATTTGAAGCACATTTTATATGAATACTGACTTACAGATGACTAAAAGATGTTGATGGGCATTTGAGCTGACAAGTTTTGAAAAAGTGCACGGAAATTAAAATTGAAACCACTAAAATTAAAAACTCCTTGCCATTTTCTTTTTCCTCTCCTATTCAAAATTGCATATGTCAGATATCAGTGCTTCATGCAAACCTCTCAGATGCTCTCAGAGAAAAAGCTTTTCTTTCAGACTAAGTTGCGGTTGACGTAGAACACTAGCAGGAGTGAAAGATTTTCTGGGCATCGGGGCAGCCCGTTCTCCTTGGATTTGTGTGCAGAATGCATTTTATCCAAACTGGAAAATAGATCCCAGCTCTGTTCTATTCATCATCCTTACTTCATCAGGCCAGAAGATTCTGTGAAAAGTAGCCTGTGGACCTTGAAGACAGCGCATGTGAACCAGATGAGAGGTGATAGAGAAGTTGAGGGAGAGAAGAAAGAGCATGAGGCTGAAACCAGAAAGTATTTCTCCACGTGATCATGGAAGATTGCAGGAGCCACTTGGTACTATCAAACCAGCCCAACTTGGCACTTGTGCCACCTTGGGTCTGGGAGCCATGTTGCATATCGTGCATTTTAAGGAGCCAGCTGGCCACACCCAGCCATATGCCCCCAAACACAAACCAAGGCCCTTTTCTCTGGCAAACAAAACTCAGCTGCCCTGCTTCTGGATGGCAGATTGCAGGAACCACTTGGTACTATCAAACCAGCCCAACTTGGCACTGGTGCCACCATGGGTCTGGTCACCATCCTGCCTATTGTAGCTTTTCAGGAGCCAGCCGGTCACTCTCAGCCATAGGCCCCCAAACACAAACCTCGGCCCGTTTCCCTGGCAAACAAAAGTAAGCTGCCCCGCTTCTGCATGGCAGATTGCAGGAGCTACTTAGTACTATCAAATCAGCCCGACTTGGCACAGGTGCCACCTTGGATCTGGGAACCATCCTGTGTATCGTGGATTTTCAGGGGCCAGCCGGCCACTCTCAGCCATATGCCCCCAAAAACAAACCACGGACCTTTTCTCTGGCAAACAAAAATCAGCTGCCCCACTTCTGGATGGCAGATTGCAGGAGCCACTTGGGACTATCACACCAGCACAACATGGCACTGCTGCCACCTTGGATCTGGGAACAATCCTGCGTATCGTACATATTCAGGAACCAGCCGAACACTCCCAGCCACAGGCCCCCAAACACAAACAACGGCCCTTTTCTCTGGCAAACAAAACTCAACTGCCCCTCTTCTGGATGGCAAATTGCAGGACGCACTTGGTACTACAAAAAGAGCCCGACTTGGCAGTGGTGCCACCTTGGCTCTGGGAACCATCCTGCGTATCGAGCATTTTAAGGAGCCAGCCGGCAATTCCCAGCCGTATGCCCCAAAAAGAAACCATGGACCTTTTCTCTGGCAAAAAAAACTCAGCTGTCCCGCTTCTGGATGGCAGATTGCAGGAGTTACTTTGAACCATACAACCAGCCTTACTTGGCACTGGTGCCACCTTGGATCTGGGAACCATCCTGCCTATCGTTGATTTTCAGGGGCCAGCCGGCCACTCTCAGCCATAGGCCCCCAAACACAAACCACAGCCCTTTTCTCTAGCAAACAAAATTCAACTGCCCCGCTTCTGGATGGCAAATTGCAGGAGCCACTGGGTACTACAAAAACAGCCTGACTTGGCACTGGTGCCACCTTGCGCCTGGTTACCATGCGGCGTATCGTGCATTTTAAGGAGCCAGGTGGCCACTCCCAGCCATATGCCCCCAAACACAACCCACGGCCCTTTTCTCTGGCAAACAAAACTCAGCTGCCCCGCTTCTGGATGGCAGATTGCAGGAGACACTTGGTACTATCAAACCAGCCCGACTTGGCACTGGTGCCACCTTGGGTCTGGGAACCATCCTGCGTATTGTGGATTGTCAGGAGACAGCCGACCACTCTCGGCCACAGAGCCCAATCAAAAACAAAGGTCCGTTTCCCTGGCAAAAAAAACTCAGCTGCCCCGCTTCTGGATGGGAGATTGCAGGAGGCACTTGACACTGTCAAACGAGCCCCACTTGGCACTGGTGCCACCTTGGGTCTGGGAACCATGCTGCGTATCGTGGATTTTCAGGAGCCAGCCGGCCACTGCCAGCCACAGGCCCCCAAACACAAACCACAGCCTTTTTCTCTGGCAAACAAAACTCAGCTGCCCCGCTTCTGGATGGCAGATTGCAGGAGCCACTTGGTACTATCAAACCAGCCCGACTTGGCACTGGTGCCACCTTGGGTCTGGGAACCATCCTGCCTATCGTGGATTTTAAGGAGCCAGCCGGCTACTCCCAGCCACAGGCCCCCAACAAAAACCACGGCCCTTTTTTCTCGCAAACAAAACTTAGCTGCCTCACTTCTGGATGGCAGATTGCAGGAGCCACTTGGTGTAATCAAACCAGCCCGACTTGGCACTGGTGCCACCTTGGGTCTGGGAACCATCCTGCGTATCGTGGATTCTAAGGAGCCACCCGGCCACTCTGAGCCACAGGCCCCCCAACAAAATCAACGGCGCTGTTCCCTGGAAAACAAAACTCGCCTGCCAACTTTTTGATGGAGTTTGCAGGAGCCACTTGGTACTATCAAACCAGCCCGACTTGGCACTGGTGCCACCTTGGGTCTGGGAAACATCCTGCGTATCGTGGATTCTTAGGAGCCAGCCGGCCACTCCTAGCCACAGGCCCCCAAACAAAAACCTAGGCCTATTTCTCTGGCAAACAAAAGTAAGCTGCCCTGCTTCTGGATGGCAGATTGCAGGAGACACTTGGTACTATCAAACCAGCCCAACTTGGCACTGGTGCCACGTTGGGTCTGGGAACCATCCTGCGTATCGTGGATTCTAAGGAGCCAGCTGGCCACTCCCAGCCACAGGCCCCCAAACACAAACAACGGCGCTTTTCCCTGGAAAACAAAACTCGCCTGCCAACTTTTTGATGGCAGATTGCAGGAGCCACTTGGTACTATCAAATCAGCCCAACTTGGCACTGGTGCCACCATGGGTCTGGTCACCATCCTGCCTATCGTAGCTTTTCAGGAGCCAGCCGGTCACTCCCAGCCATAGGCCCCCAGACAAAAACCTCGGCCCGTTTCCCTGGCAAACAAAAGTAAGCTGCCCCGCTTCTGGATGGCAGATTGCAGTACGCACTTGGTACTATCAAACCAGCCCAACTTGGAAATGGTGCCACCTTGGGTCTGGGAACCATCCTGCGTATCGTGGATTCTAAGGAGCCAGCGGGCCACTCCCAGCCACAGGCCCCCAAACACAAACAACGGCGCTTTTCCCTGGAAAACAAAACTCGCCTGCCAAATTTTTGATGGCAGATTGCAGGAGCCACTTGGTACTATCAAATCAGCCCAACTTGGCACTGGTGCCACCATGGATCTGGTCACCATCCTGCCTATCGTAGCTTTTCAGGTGCCAGCCGGTCACTCCCAGCCATAGGAACCCAGACACAAACCTCGGCCCGTTTCCCTGGCAAACAAAAGTAAGCTGCCCCGCTTCTGGATGGCAGATTGCAGGAGCCACTTTGCACCATCAAACTGGCCCGACTTGTCACTGGTGCCACCTCAGGTCTGGGAACCCTCCTGCGTATCGTGGATTCCAATTAGCAAGACGGCCACTCCCAGCCACAGGCCCCCAAACACAAACAACGGCGCTTTTCCCTGGAAAACAAAACCCGCCTGCCAACTTTTTGATGGCAGATTGCAGGAGCCACTTGGTACTATCAAACCAGCCCAACTTGGCACTGCTGACACCATGGGTCTGGTCACCTTCCTGCCTATCGTAGCTTTTCAGGAGCCAGCCGGTCACTCCCAGCCATAGGCCCCCAGACACAAAGCTCGGCCCGTTTCCCTGGCAAACAAAAGTAAGCTGCCCCGCTTCTGGATGGCAGATTTCAGGATCCACTTGTTATTATCAAACCAGCCCGACTTGGTACTGGTGCCACCTCTGGTCTGGGAACCATCCTGCGTATCTTGGATTCTAAGGAGCCAGCCGGCCACTCCCAGCCACAGGCCCCCAAAAAAAAACATCGGCGCTTTTCCCTGGAAAACAAAACTCGCCTGCCAACATTTTGATTGCAGATTGCAGGAACCACTTGGTACTATCAAACCAGCCCAACTTGGCACTGGTGCCACCTCAGGTCAGGGAACCATCCTGCGTATTGTGGATTCTAAGGAGCCAGCCGGCCACTCCCAGCCACAGGCCCCCAAACACAAACAACGGCGCTTTTCCCTGGAAAACAAAACTCGCCTGCCAACTTTTGATGGCAGATTGCAGGAGCCACTTGGTACTATCAAACCAGCCCAACTTGGCACTGGTGCCACCATGGGTCTGGTCACCATCCTGCCTATCGTAGCTTTTCAGGAGCCAGCCGGTCACTCCCTGCCATAGGCCCCCAGACAAAAACCTCGGCCCGTTTCCCTGGCAAACAAAAGTAAGCTGCCCCGCTTCTGGATGGCAGATTGCAGGACGCACTTGGTACTATCAAACCAGCCCGACTTGGCACTGGTGCCACCTCAGGTCTGGGAACCATCCTGCGTATCGTGGATTCTAAGGAGCCAGCCGGCCACTCCCAGCCACAGGCCCCCAAACACAAACAACGGCGCTTTTCCCTGGAAAACAAAACTCGCCTGCCAACTTTTTGATGGCAGATTGCCGGAGCCACTTGGTACTATCAAACCAGCCCAACTTGGCACTGGTGCCACCATGGGTCTGGTCACCATCCTGCCTATCGTAGCTTTTCAGGAGCCAGCCGGTCACTCCCAGCCATAGACCCCAGACACAAACCTCGGCCCGTTTCCCTGGCAAAAAAAAGTAAGCTGCCCCGCTTCTGGATGGCAGATTGCAGGAGCCACTTTGCACCATCAAACTAGCCCGACTTGGCACTGGTGCCACCTCAGGTCTGGGAACCATCCTGCGTATCGTGGATTCTAAGGAGCCAGCCGGACACTCCCAGCCACAGGCCCTCAAACACAAACAGCGGCGCTTTTCCCTGGAAAACAAAACTCGCCTGCCAAATTTTGATGGCAGATTGCCGGAGCAACTTGGTACTATCAAACCAGCCCAACTTGGCACTGGTGCCACCATGGGTCTGGTCACCATCCTGCCTATCGTAGATTTTCAGGACCTAGCCGGTCACTCCCAGCCATAGGCCCCCAGACACAAACCTCGGCCCGTTTCCGTGGCAAACAAAACTAAGCGGCGCCGCTTGTGGATGGCAGATTGCAGGACGCACTTGGTACTATCAAACCAGCCCGACTTGGCACTGGTGCCACCTCTGGTCTGGGAACCATCCTGCGTATCGTGGATTCCAATTAGCAAGCTGGCCACTCCCAGCCACAGGCCCCCAAACACAAACAACGGCGCTTTTCCCTGGAAAACAAAACTCGCCTGCCAACATTTTGATGGCAGATTGCAGGAGCCACTTGGTACTATCAAATCAGCCGAACATGGCACTGGTGCCACCATGGGTCTTGGAACCATCCTGCCTATCGTAGCTGTTCAGGCGCCAGCCGGTCACTCCCAGCCATAGGCCCCCAGAGAAAAACCTCGGCCCTTTTCCCTGGAAAACAAAAGTAAGCTGCCCCGCTTCTGGATGGCAGATTGCAGGAATAACTTGGTACTATCAAACCAGCCCAACTTGGCACTGGTGCCACCTTGGGTCTGGGAACCATCCGGCGTATCGTGGATTCTAAGGAGCCAGCCGGTCACTCCCAGCCACAGGCCCCCAAACACAAACAACGGCGCTTTTCCCTGGAAAACAAAACTCGCCTGCCAACATTTTGATGGCAGATTGCAGGAGCCACTTGCTACTATCAAATCAGCCCAACTTGGCACTGGTGCCACCATGGGTCTGGTCACCATCCTGCCTATCGTAGCTTTTCAGGAGCCAGCCGGTCACTCCCAGCCATAGGCCCCCAGACACAAAGCTCGGCCCGTTTCCCTGGCAAACAAAAGTAAGCTGCCCCGCTTCTGGATGGCAGATTGCAGGACGCGCTTGGTAGTATCAAACCAGCCCGACTTGTCACTGGTGCCAACTCTGGTCTGGGAACCATCCTGCGTATCGTTGATTCTAATTAGCCAGCCGGCCACTCCCAGCCACAGGCCCCCAAACACAAACAAGGGCGCTTTTCCCTGGAAAACAAAACTCGCCTGCCAAATTTTTGATGGCAGATTGCAGGAGCCACTTGGTACTATCAAATCAGCCCAACTCGGCACTGGTGCCACCATGGGTCTGGTTACCATCCTGCCTATCGTAGCTTTTCAGGAGCCAGCCGGTCACCCCCAGCCACAGGCCCCGAGACAAAAACCTCGGCCCGTTTCCCTGGCAAAAAAAAGTAAGCTACCCCGCTTCTGGATGGCAGATTGCAGGACGCACTTCGTAGTATCAAACCAGCCAAACTTGGCACTGGTGCCACCTTGGGTCTGGGAACCATCCTGCGTAACGTGGATTCTAAGCAGCCAGCCGGCCACTCCCTGCCACAGGCACTCAAACACAAACAACGGCGCTTTTCCCTGGAAAACAAAACTCGCCTGCCAACTTTTTGATGGCGGATTGCAGGAGCCACTTGATACTATCAAACCAGCCCAACTTGGCACTGGTGCCACCATGGGTCTGGTCACCATCCTGCCTATCGTAGCTTTTCAGGAGCCAGCCGGTCACCCCCAGCCACAGGCGCCGAGACAAACACCTCGGCCCGTTTCCCTGGCAAACAATAGTAAGCTACCCCGCTTCTGGATGGCAGATTGCAGGACGCACTTGGTAGTATCAAACCAGCCCGACTTGTCACTGGGGTCACCTCTGGTCTGGGAACCATCCTGCGTATCGTGGATTCTAATTAGCCAGCCGGCCACTCCCAGCCACAGGCCCCCAAACACAAACAACGGCGCTTTTCCCTGGAAAACAAAACTCGCCTGCCAAATTTTTGATGGCAGATTGCAGGAGCCACTTGGTACTATCAAACCAGCCCAACTTGGCACTGGTGCCACCATGGGTCTGGTCACCATCCTGCCTATCGTAGCTTTTCAGGAGCCAGCCGGTCACCCCCAGACTTATACCCCGAGACAAAAACCTCGGCCCGTTTCCCTGGCAAAAAAAAGTAAGCTACCCCGCTTCTGGATGGCAGATTGCAGGACGCACTTGGTAGTATCAAACCAGCCCAACTTGGCACTGGTGCCACCTTGGGTCTGGGAACCATCCTGCGTATCGTGGATTCTAAGGAGCCAGCCGGCCACTCCCTGCCACAGGCACCCAAACACAAACAACGGCGCTTTTCCCTGGAAAACAAAACTCGCCTGCCAACTTTTTGATGGCGGATTGCAGGAGCCACTTGGTACTATCAAACCAGCCCAACTTGGCACTGGTGCCACCATGGATGTGGTCACCATCCTGCCTATCGTAGCTTTTCAGTACCTAGCAGGTCACTCCCAGCCATAGGCGCCCAGACACAAAGCTCGGCCCGTTTCCCTGGCAAACAAAATTAAGCTGCCCCGCTTCTGGATGGCAGATTGCATGAACCACTTGGTACTATAAAACCAGCCCGACTTGGCACTGGTGCCACCTCTGGTCTGGGAACCATCCTGCGTATCGTGGATTCTAAGGAGCCATCCGGTCACTCCCAGCCACAGGCCCCCAAACACAAACAACAGCGCTTTTCCCTGGAAAACAAAACTCGCCTGCCAACATTTTGATGGCAGATTGCAGGAGCCACTTGGTACTATCAAACCAGCCCAACTTGGCACTGGTGCCACCATGGGTCTGGTCACCATCCTGCCTATCGTAGCTGTTCAGGCGCCACCCGGTCACTCCCAGCCATAGGCCCCCAGACACAAACCTCGGCCCGTTTCCCTGGCAAAGAAAAGTAAGCTACCCCGCTTCTGGATGGCAGATTGCAGGAGCCACTTTGCACCATCAAACTGTCCCGACTTGTCACTGGTGCCACCTCAAGTCTGGGAACCATCCTGCGTATCGTGGATTCTAAGGAGCCAGCCGGCCACTCCCACCCACAGGCCCCCAGTCACAAACAACGGCGCATTTCCCTGGAAAACAAAACTCGCCTGCCGACTATTTGATGGCAGATTGCAGGAGCCACTTGGTACTATCAAATCAGCCCAACTTGGCTCTGGTGCCACCATGGGTCTGGTCACCATCCTGCCTATCGTAGCTTTTCAGGAGCCAGCCGGTCACTCCCAGCCATAGGCCCCCAGACACAAACCTCGGCCAGTTTCCCTGGAAAACAAAAGTAAGCTGCCCCGCTTCTGGATGGCAGATTGCAGGAGCCACTTTGCACCATCCAACTAGCCCGACTTGGCACTGGTGCCACCTCAGGTCTGGGAACCATGCTGCGTATCGTGGATTCTAATTAGCCATCCGGCCACTCCCACCCACAGGCCCCTAAACACAAACAACGGCGCTTTTCCCTGGAAAACAAAACTCGCCTGCCAATTTTTGATGGCAGATTGCAGGAGCCACTTGGTACTATCAAACCAGCCCAACTTGGCACTGGTGCCACCATGGGTCTGGTCACCATCCTGCCTATCGTAGCTTTTCAGGAGCCAGCCGGTCACTCCCAGCCATAGGCGCCCAGACCCAAAGCTCGGCCCGTTTCCCTGGCAAGCAAAAGTAAGCTGTCCCGCTTCTGGATGGCAGAATGCAGGACGCACTTGGTAGTATCAAACCAGCCCGACTTGGCACTGGCGCCGCCTCACGTCTGGGAACCATCCTGCGTATCGTGGATTCTAAGCAACCAGCCGGCCACTCCCAGCCACAGGCCCCCAAACACAAACAACGGCGCTTTTCCCTGGAAAACAAAACTCGCCTGCCAACTTTTTGATGGCAGATTGCAGGAGCCACTTGGTACTATCAAACCAGCCCAACTTGGCACTGGTGCCACCTTGGGTCTGGTCACCATCCTGCCTATCATAGCTTTTCAGGAGCCAGCCGGTCACTCCCAGCCATAGGCCCCCAGACACAAACCTCGGCCCGTTTCCCTGGCAAACAAAAGCAAGCTGCCCCGCTTCTGGATGGCAGATTGCAGGAGCCACTTTGCACCATCAAACTAGCCCGACTTGGCACTGGTGCCACCTCAGGTCTGGGAACCATGCTGCGTATCGTGGATTCTAATTAGCCATCCGGCCACTCCCACCCACAGGCCCCCAAACAAAAACAACGGCGCTTTTCCCTGGAAAACAAAACTCGCCTGCCAAATTTTGATGGCAGACTGCCGGAGCCACTTGGTACTATCAAACCAGCCCACCTT
This sequence comes from Melospiza melodia melodia, assembly GCF_035770615.1. NCBI lineage: Eukaryota > Metazoa > Chordata > Aves > Passeriformes > Passerellidae > Melospiza > Melospiza melodia. Next base: position 66,652,581 of record NC_086194.1, on the reverse strand, counting down.
GACACTGGTGCCACCATGGGTCTGGTCACCATCCTGCCTATCGTAGCTTTTCAGGAGCCAGCCGGTCACTCCCAGCCATAGGCCCCCAGACACAAACCTCGGCCCGTTTCCCTGGCAAACAAAAGTAAGCTGCCCCGCTTCTGGATGGCAGATTGCAGGAGCCACTTTTCACCATCAAACCAGCCCGACTTGGCACTGGTGCCACCTCAGGTCTGGGAACCATCCTGCGTATCGTGGATTCTAAGGAGCCAGCCGGCCACTCCCAGCCATAGGCCCCCAAACAAAACAACGGCACTTTTCCCTGGAAAACAAAACTTGCCTGCCAAATTTTTGATGGCAGATTGCAGGAGCCACTTGGTACTATCAAACCAGCCCAACTTGGCACTGGTTCCACCATGGGTCTGGTCACCATCCTGCCTATCGTAGCTTTTCAGGAGCCAGCCGGTCACTCCCAGCCGTAGGCCCACAGACACAAAGCTCGGCCCGTTTCCGTGACAAACAAAAGTAAGCTGTCCCGCTTCTGGATGGCAGATTGCAGGACGCACTTGGTACTATCAAACCAGCCCGACTTGGCACTGGTGCCACCTCTGGTCTGGGAACCATCCTGCGTATGGTAGATTCTAAGCAGCCAGCCGGCCACTCCCAGCCACAGGCCCCCAAACACAAACAACGGCGCTTTTCCCTTGAAAACAAAACTCGTCTGCCAACTTTTTGATGGCAGATTGCCGGAGCCACTTGGTACTATCAAACCAACCCAACTTGGCACTGGTGCCACCATGGGTCTCGTCACCATCCTGCCTATCGTAGCTTTTCAGGAGCCAGCCGGCCACTCCCTGCCACAGGCCCCCAAACACAAACAACGGCGCTTTTCCCTGGAAAACAAAATTCGCCTGCCAACTTTTTGATGGCAGATTGCAGGAGCCACTTGGTACAATCAAATCAGCCCAACTTGCCACTGGTGCCACCTTTGGTCTGGGAACCATGCTGAGTATCGTGGATTCTAAGGAGCCAGCCGGCCACTCCCAGCCACAGGCCCCCAAACACAAACAACGGCGCTTTTCCCTGGAAAACAAAACTCGCCTGCCAACTTCTTGATGGCAGATTGCAGGAGCCACTTGGTACTATCAAACCAGCCCAACTTGGCACTGGTGCCGTCATGGGTCTGGTCACCATCCTGCCTATCGTAGCTTTTCACGAGCCAGCCGGTCACTTCCAGGCTTAGGCCCCCAGACACAATCCTCGGACCGTTTCCCTGGCAAACAAAAGTAAGCTGCCCCGCTTCTGGATGGCAGATTGCAGGAACCACTTGGTACTATCAAACCAGCCCAACTTGGCACTGGTGCCACCATGGGTCTGGGAACCATCCTGTGTATCGTGGATTCTAATTAGCCATCCGTCCACTCCAGGCGATAGGGTCCCAGGCACAAACAACGGCGCTTTTCCCTGGATAACAAACTCGCCTGCCAACTTTTTGATGGCAGATTGCAGGAGCCACTTGGTACTATCAAACCAGCCCAACTTGGCACTGGTGCCACCATGGGTCTGGTCACCATCATGCCTATCGTAGCTTTTCAGGAGCCAGCCGGTCACTCCCAGCCATATGCCCCGAGACACAAACCTCGGCCCGTTTCCCTGGCAAACAAAAGTAAGCTACCCCACTTCTGGATGGCAGATTGCAGGACGCACTTGGTACTATCAAACCAGCCCAACTTGGCACTGGTGCCACGTCAAGTCTAGGAACCATCCTGCGTATCGTGGATTCTAAGGAGCCAGCCGGCCACTCCCAGCCATAGGCCCCCAAACAAAAACAACGGCGCTTTTCCCTGGTAAAGAAAACTTCCCTGCCAACTTTTTGATGGCAGATTGCAGGAGCCACTTGGTACTATCAAACCAGCCCAACTTGGCACTGGTGCCACCATGGGTCTGGTCACCATCCTGCCTATCGTAGCTTTTCAGGAGCCAGCCGGTCACTCCCAGCCATAGGCCCCCAGACACAAAGCTCGGCCCGTTTCCCTGGCAAACAAAAGTAAGCTGCCCCGCTTCTGGATGGCAGATTGCAGGAGCCACTTGGTACTATCAAACCAGCCCGACTTGGCACTGGTGCCACCTCTGGTCTGGGAACCATCCTGCGTATCGTGGATTCTAAGGAGCCAGCCGGCCACTCCCAGCCACAGGCCCCCAAACACAAACAACGGCGCTTTTCCCTGGAAAACAAAACTCGCCTGCCAACTTTTTGATGGCAGATTGCAGGAGCCACTTGGTACTATCAAACCAGCCCAACTTGGCACTGGTGCCGCCATGGGTCTGGTCACCATCCTGCCTATCGTAGCTTTTCACGAGCCAGCCGGTCACTCCCAGCCATAGGCCCCCAAACAAAAACCTCGGCCCGTTTCCCTGGAAAACAAAAGTAAGCTGCCCCGCTTCTGGATGGCAGATTGTAGGACGCACTTGTTACTATCAAACCCGCCCGACTTGGCACTGGTGCCACCACTGGTCTGGGAACCATCCTGCGTATCGTGGATTCTAAAGAGCCAGCCGGCCACTCCCACCACAGGCACCCAAACACAAACAACGGCGCTTTTCCCTGGAAAACAAAACTCGCCTGCCAACTTTTTGATGGCAGATTGCAGGAGCCACTTGGTACTATCAAACCAGCCCAACTTGGCACTGCTGCCACCATGGGTCTGGTCACCATCCTGCCTATCGTAGCTTTTCAGGAGCCAGCCGGTCACTCCCAGCCATAGGCCCCCAGACAAAAACCTCGGCCCGTTTCCCTGGCAAACAAAAGTAAGCTGCCCCGCTTCTGGATGGCAGATTGCAGGATCCACTTGGTACTATCAAACCAGCCGGACTTGGCACTGGTGCCACGACAAGTCTGGGAACCATCCTGCGTATCGTGGATTCTAAGGAGCCAGCCGGCCACTCACAGCCACAGGCCCCCAAACACAAACAACGGCGCTTTTCCCTGGAAAACAAAACTTCCCTGCCAACTTTTTGATGGCAGATTGCAGGAGCCACTTGGTACTATCAAACCAGCCGTACTTGGCACTGGTGCCACCATGGGTCTGGTCACCATCCTGCCTATCGTAGCTTTTCAGGAGCCAGCCGGTCACTCCCAGCCATAGGCCCCCAGACACAAATCTCGGCCCGTTTCCCTGGCAAAGAAAATTAAGCTGCCCCGCTTCTGGATGGCAGATTGCAGGAGCCACTTGGTACTATCAAACCAGCCCGACTTGGCACTGGTGCCACCTCTGGTCTGGGAACCATCCTGCGTATCGTGGATTCTAAGGAGCCAGTCGGCCACTCCCAGCCACAGGCCCCCAAACACAAACAACGGCCCGTTTCCGTGGCAAACAAAAGTAAGCTGCCCCGCTTCTGGATGGCAGATTGCAGGAGCCACTTGGTACTATCAAACCAGCCCGACTTGGCACTGGTGCCACCTCTGGTCTGGGAACCATCCTGCGTATCGTGGTTTCTAAGGAGCCAGCCGGCCACTCCCACCACAGGCACCCAAACACAAACAACGGCGCTTTTCCCTGGAAAACAAAACTCGCCTGCCAACTTTTTGATGGCAGATTGCAGGAGCCACTTGGTACTATCAAACCAGCCCAACTTGGCACTGGTGCCACCATGGGTCTGGTCACCATCCTGCCTATCGTAGCTTTTCAGGAGCCAGCCGGTCACTCCCAGCCATAGGCCCCCAGACACAAAGCTCGGCCCGTTTCCCTGGCAAACAAAAGTAAGCTGCCCCGCTTCTGGATGGCAGATTGCAGGAGCCACTTGGTACTATCAAACCAGCCCGACTTGGCACTGGTGCCACCTCTGGTCTGGGAACCATCCTGCGTATCGTGGATTCTAAGGAGCCAGCCGGCCACTCCCAGCCACAGGCCCCCAAACACAAACAACGGCGCTTTTCCCTGGAAAACAAAACTCGCCTGCCAACTTTTTGATGGCAGATTGCAGGAGCCACTTGGTACTATCAAACCAGCCCAACTTGGCACTGGTGCCGCCATGGGTCTGGTCACCATCCTGCCTATCGTAGCTTTTCACGAGCCAGCCGGTCACTCCCAGCCATAGGCCCCCAGACAAAAACCTCGGCCCGTTTCCCTGGCAAACAAAAGTAAGCTGCCCCGCTTCTGGATGGCAGATTGTAGGACGCACTTGTTACTATCAAACCCGCCCGACTTGGCACTGGTGCCACCACTGGTCTGGGAACCATCCTGCGTATCGTGGATTCTAAAGAGCCAGCCGGCCACTCCCACCACAGGCACCCAAACACAAACAACGGCGCTTTTCCCTGGAAAACAAAACTCGCCTGCCAACTTCTTGATGGCAGATTGCAGGAGCCACTTGGTACTATCAAACCAGCCCAACTTGGCACTGCTGCCACCATGGGTCTGGTCACCATCCTGCCTATCGTAGCTTTTCAGGAGCCAGCCGGTCACTCCCAGCCATAGGCCCCCAGACAAAAACCTCGGCCCGTTTCCCTGGCAAACAAAAGTAAGCTGCCCCGCTTCTGGATGGCAGATTGCAGGATCCACTTGGTACTATCAAACCAGCCGGACTTGGCACTGGTGCCACGACAAGTCTGGGAACCATCCTGCGTATCGTGGATTCTAAGGAGCCAGCCGGCCACTCACAGCCACAGGCCCCCAAACACAAACAACGGCGCTTTTCCCTGGAAAACAAAACTCGCCTACCAACGTTTTGATGGCAGATTGCAGGAGCCACTTGGTACTATCAAATCAGCCCAACTTGGCACTGGTGCCACCATGGGTCTGGTCACCATCCTGCCTATCGTAACTTTTCAGGAGCCAGCCGGTCACTCCCAGCCATAGGCCCCCAGACACAAAGCTCGGCCCGTTTCCCTGGCAAAGAAAATTAAGCTGCCCCGCTTCTGGATGGCAGATTGCAGGAGCCACTTGGTACTATCAAACCAGCCCGACTTGGCACTGGTGCCACCTCTGGTCTGGGAACCATCCTGCGTATCGTGGATTCTAAGGAGCCAGTCGGCCACTCCCAGCCACAGGCCCCCAAACACAAACAACGGCCCGTTTCCGTGGCAAACAAAAGTAAGCTGCCCCGCTTCTGGATGGCAGATTGCAGGAGCCACTTGGTACTATCAAACCAGCCCGACTTGGCACTGGTGCCACCTCTGGTCTGGGAACCATCCTGCGTATCGTGGTTTCTAAGGAGCCAGCCGGCCACTCCCACCACAGGCCCCCAAACAAAAACAACGGCGCTTTTCCCTGGAAAACAAAACTCGCCTGCCAACTTTTTGATGGCAGATTGCAGGAGCCACTTGGTACTATCAAACCAGCCCAACTTGGCACTGGTGCCACCATGGGTCTGGTCACCATCCTGCCTATCGTAGCTTTTCAGGAGCCAGCCGGTCACTGCCTGCCATAGGCCCCGAGACACAAACCTCGGCCCGTTTCCCTGGCAAACAAAAGTAAGCTGCCCCGCTTCTGGATGGCAGATTGCAGGAGCCACTTGGTACTATCAAACCAGCCCGACTTGGCACTGGTGCCACCTCTGGTCTGGGAACCATCCTGCGTATCGTGGATTTTATGGAGCCAGCCGGTCAGTCCCAGCCATAGGCCCCCAAACACAAACAACGATCCGTTTCCCTGGCAAACAAAAGTAAGCTGCCCCGCTTCTGGATGGCAGATTGCAGGAACCACTTGGTAGTATCAAACCAGCCCGACTTGGCACTGGTGGCACCTCTTGTCTGGGAACCATGCTGCGTATCGTGGTTTCTAAGGAGCCAGCCGGCCACTCCCAACCATAGACCCCCAGACACAAACCTCGGCCCGTTTCCCTGGAAAACAAAAGTAACCTACCCCGATTCTGGATGGCAGATTGCAGGAGCCACTTGGTACTATCAAATCAACCCAACTTGGCACTGGTGCCACCATGGGTCTGGTAAACATCCTGCCTATCGTAGCTTTTCAGGAGCCAGCCGGCCACTCTCAGCCATATGCCCCCAAAAACAAACCACGGCCCTTTTCTCTGGCAAACAAAACTCAACTGCCCCTCTTCTGGATGGCAAATTTTAGGACGCACTTTGTACTACGAAAACCGCCCGACGTGGCACTGGTGCCACCTTGTGTCAGGGAACCATCCTGCATATCGAGCTTTTTAAGGAGCCAGCCGGCCACGCCCAGCCATAAACCCCCCAAAAACAAACCACGGACCATTTCTCTTGGAAACAAAAATCCGCTGCCCCGCGTCTGTATGGCATATTGCACGAGCCACTTTGCACCATCAAACCAGCCCGACTTGGCACTGGTGCCACCTTGGGTCTGGGAACCATCCTGCGTATCGTGGATTCTAAGCAGCCACCCGGCCACTCTGAGCCACAGGCCCCCAAACAAAAACTACGGCGCTTTTCCCTGGAAAACAAAACTCGCCTGCCAACTTTTTGATGGCAGATTGCAGGAGCCACTTGGTACTATCAAACCAGCCCAACTTGGCACTGGTGCCACCTCTGGTCTGGGAACCATGCTGCCTATCGTAGCTTTTCAGGAGCCAGCCGGTCACTCCCAGCCATAGACCCCCAGACACAAACCTCGGCCCGTTTCCCTGGCAAACAAAAGTAAGCTGCCCCGCTTTTGGATGGCAGATTGCAGGAGCCACGTTGCACCATCAAACCAGCCCCACTTGGCACTGGTGCCACCTTGGGTCTGGGAAAAAGTTGGGCTGGTTTGATAGTACCAAGTGGCTCCTGCAATCTGCCATCCAGAAGCGGGACAGCTTACTTTTGTTTCCCAGGGAAACGGGCCGAGGTATTTGTCTGGGGGCCTATGGCTGGGAGTGACCGGCTGACTACTGAAAAGCTACGATAGGCAGGATGGTTACCAGACTCATGGTGCCACCAGTGCCAAGTCGGGCTGGTTTGATATTACTAAATAGCTCCTGCAATCTGCCATCCAGACGCGGGGCAGCGGATTTTTGTTTGCTGGAGAAAAGTTCCGTGGTTTTTTTTTTGGGGGTATATGACTGGACGTGGCCGGCTGGCTCCTTAAAAAGCTCTATACACAGGATTGTTCCCTGACCCAAGGTGGCATCAGTGCCAAGTCGGGCTGTTTTCGTAGTACCAAGTGCGTCCTGCAATTTGCCATCCAGAATCGGGGCAGCCTACTTTTGTTTGCCAGGGAAACGTGCCGAGGTATTTGTCTGGGGGCCTATGGCTGGGAGTGAGCGGCTGGCTCCTGAAAAGCTACGATAGGCAGGATGGTGACCAGACCCATGGTGGCACCAGTGCCAAGTTGGGCTGGTTTGATAGTACCAAGTGGCTCCTGCAATCTGCCATCAAGAAGTTGGCAGGCGAGTTTTGTTTTCCAGGGAAAAGCGCCGTTGTTTTTGTTTAGAGGCCTGTGGCTGGGAGTGGCCGCCTGTCCTCGTAGAATCTACGTTACGCAGCATGGTTCCCAGAGCCAAGGTGGCACCAGGGCCAAGTCGGGCTGGTTTCGTAGTACCAAGTGCATCCTGCAATCTGCCATCCAAAAGCGGGGCAGCTTACTTTTGTTTGCCAGGGAAACGGGCCGAGGTTTGTGTCCGGGGGCCTATGGCAGGGAGTGACCGGCTGGCTCCTGAAAAGCTACGATAGGCAGGATGTTTACCAGACCCATGGTGGCACCAGTGCCAAGTTGGGCTGATTTGATAGTACCAAGTGGCTCCTGCAATCTGCCATCCAGAATCGGGGTAACTTACTTTTGTTTTCCAGGGAAACGGGCCGAGGTTTGTGTCTGGGGGTCTATGGCTGGGAGTGACCGGCTGGCTCCTGAAAAGCTACGATAGGCAGGATGGTTCCCAGACCAGAGGTGGCACCAGTGCCAAGTTGGGCTGGTTTGATAGTACCAAGTGGCTCCTGCAATCTGCCATCAAAAAGTTGGCAGGCGAGTTTTGTTTTCCAGGGAAAAGCGCCGTTGTTTGTGTTTGGGGGCCTGTGGCAGGGAGTGGCCGGCTGGCTCCTTAGAATCCACGATATGCAGGATTGTTCCCAGACCCAAGGTGGCACCAGTGCCAAGTCGGGCTGGTTTGATGGTGCAAAGTGGCTCCTGCAATCTGCCATACAGACGCGGGGCAGCGGATTTTTGTTTCCAAGAGAAATGGTCCGTGGTTTGTTTTTGGGGGTTTATGGCTGGGCGTGGCCGGCTGGCTCCTTAAAAAGCTCGATATGCAGGATGGTTCCCTGACACAAGGTGGCACCAGTGCCACGTCGGGCGGTTTTCGTAGTACAAAGTGCGTCCTAAAATTTGCCATCCAGAAGAGGGGCAGTTGAGTTTTGTTTGCCAGAGAAAAGGGCCGTGGTTTGTTTTTGGGGGCATATGGCTGAGAGTGGCCGGCTGGCTCCTGAAAAGCTACGATAGGCAGGATGTTTACCAGACCCATGGTGGCACCAGTGCCAAGTTGGGCTGATTTGATAGTACCAAGTGGCTCCTGCAATCTGCCATCCAGAATCGGGGTAGCTTACTTTTGTTTTCCAGGGAAACGGGCCGAGGTTTGTGTCTGGGGGTCTATGGTTGGGAGTGGCCGGCTGGCTCCTTAGAAACCACGATACGCAGCATGGTTCCCAGACAAGAGGTGCCACCAGTGCCAAGTTGGGCTGGTTTGATACTACCAAGTGGTTCCTGCAATCTGCCATCCAGAAGCGGGGCAGCTTACTTTTGTTTGCCAGGGAAACGGATCGTTGTTTGTGTTTGGGGGCCTATGGCTGGGACTGACCGGCTGGCTCCATAAAATCCACGATACGCAGGATGGTTCCCAGACCAGAGGTGGCACCAGTGCCAAGTCGGGCTGGTTTGATAGTACCAAGTGGCTCCTGCAATCTGCCATCCAGAAGCGGGGCAGCTTACTTTTGTTTGCCAGGGAAACGGGCCGAGGTTTGTGTCTCGGGGCCTATGGCAGGCAGTGACCGGCTGGCTCCTGAAAAGCTACGATAGGCAGGATGGTGACCAGACCCATGGTGGCACCAGTGCCAAGTTGGGCTGGTTTGATAGTACCAAGTGGCTCCTGCAATCTGCCATCAAAAAGTTGGCAGGCGAGTTTTGTTTTCCAGGGAAAAGCGCCGTTGTTTGTGTTTGGGGGCCTGTGGCTGGGAGTGGCCGGCTGGCTCCTTAGAATCCACGATACGCAGGATGGTTCCCAGACCAGAGGTGGCACCAGTGCCAAGTCGGGCTGGTTTGATAGTACCAAGTGGCTCCTGCAATCTGCCATCCAGAAGCGGGGCAGCTTACTTTTGTTTGCCACGGAAACGGGCCGTTGTTTGTGTTTGGGGGCCTGTGGCTGGGAGTGGCCGACTGGCTCCTTAGAATCCACGATACGCATGATGGTTCCCAGACCAGAGGTGGCACCAGTGCCAAGTCGGGCTGGTTTGATAGTACCAAGTGGCTCCTGCAATCTGCCATCCAGAAGCGGGGCAGCTTAATTTTCTTTGCCAGGGAAACAGGCCGAGCTTTGTGTCTGGGGGCCTATGGCTGGGAGTGACCGGCTGGCTCCTGAAAAGTTACGATAGGCAGGATGGTGACCAGACCCATGGTGGCACCAGTGCCAAGTTGGGCTGATTTGATAGTACCAAGTGGCTCCTGCAATCTGCCATCAAAACGTTGGTAGGCGAGTTTTGTTTTCCAGGGAAAAGCGCCGTTGTTTGTGTTTGGGGGCCTGTGGCTGTGAGTGGCCGGCTGGCTCCTTAGAATCCACGATACGCAGGATGGTTCCCAGACTTGTCGTGGCACCAGTGCCAAGTCCGGCTGGTTTGATAGTACCAAGTGGCTCCTGCAATCTGCCATCCAGAAGCGGGGCAGCTTACTTTTGTTTGCCAGGGAAACGGGCCGAGGTTTTTGTCTGGGGGCCTATGGCTGGGAGTGACCGGCTGGCTCCTGAAAAGCTACGATAGGCAGGATGGTGACCAGACCCATGGTGGCAGCAGTGCCAAGTTGGGCTGGTTTGATAGTACCAAGTGGCTCCTGCAATCTGCCATCAAAAAGTTGGCAGGCGAGTTTTGTTTTCCAGGGAAAAGCGCCGTTGTTTGTGTTTGGGTGCCTGTGGTGGGAGTGGCCGGCTGGCTCTTTAGAATCCACGATACGCAGGATGGTTCCCAGACCAGTGGTGGCACCAGTGCCAAGTCGGGCGGGTTTGATAGTAACAAGTGCGTCCTACAATCTGCCATCCAGAAGCGGGGCAGCTTACTTTTGTTTGCCAGGGAAACGGGCCGAGGTTTTTGTCTGGGGGCCTATGGCTGGGAGTGACCGGCTGGCTCGTGAAAAGCTACGATAGGCAGGATGGTGACCAGACCCATGGCGGCACCAGTGCCAAGTTGGGCTGGTTTGATAGTACCAAGTGGCTCCTGCAATCTGCCATCAAAAAGTTGGCAGGCGAGTTTTGTTTTCCAGGGAAAAGCGCCGTTGCTTTTGTTTGGGGGCCTGTGGCTGGGAGTGGCCGGCTGGCTCCTTAGAATCCACGATACGCAGGATGGTTCCCAGACCATAGGTGGCACCAGTGCCAAGTCGGGCTGGTTTGATAGTACCAAGTGGCTCCTGCAATCTGCCATCCAGAAGCGGGGCAGCTTACTTTTGTTTGCCAGGGAAACGGGCCGAGCTTTGTGTCTGGGGGCCTATGGCTGGGAGTGACCGGCTGGCTCCTGAAAAGCTACGATAGGCAGGATGGTGACCAGACCCATGGTGGCACCAGTGCCAAGTTGGGCTGGTTTGATAGTACCAAGTGGCTCCTGCAATCTGCCATCAAAAAGTTGGCAGGCGAGTTTTGTTTTCCAGGGAAAAGCGCCGTTGTTTTTGTTTGGGGGCCTGTGGTTGGGAGTGGCCGGCTGGCTCCTTAGAAACCACGATACGCAGGATGGTTCCCAGACCAGAGGTGGCACCAGTGCCAAGTCGGGCTGGTTTGATAGTACCAAGTGGCTCCTGCAATCTGCCATCCAGAAGCGGGGCAGCTTACTTTTGTTTGCCACGGAAACGGGCCGTTGTTTGTGTTTGGGGGCCTGTGGCTGGGAGTGGCCGACTGGCTCCTTAGAATCCACGATACGCAGGATGGTTCCCAGACCAGAGGTGGCACCAGTGCCAAGTCGGGCTGGTTTGATAGTACCAAGTGGCTCCTGCAATCTGCCATCCAGAAGCGGGGCAGCTTAATTTTCTTTGCCAGGGAAACGGGCCGAGATTTGTGTCTGGGGGCCTAGGGCTGGGAGTGACCGGCTGGCTCCTGAAAAGTTACGATAGGCAGGATGGTGACCAGACCCATGGTGGCACGAGTGCCAAGTTGGGCTGATTTGATAGTACCAAGTGGCTCCTGCAATCTGCCATCAAAACGTTGGTAGGCGAGTTTTGTTTTCCAGGGAAAAGCGCCGTTGTTTGTGTTTGGGGGCCTGTGGCTGTGAGTGGCCGGCTGGCTCCTTAGAATCCACGATACGCAGGATGGTTCCCAGACTTGTCGTGGCACCAGTGCCAAGTTGGGCTGGTTTGATAGTACCAAGTGGATCCTGCAATCTGCCATCCAGAAGCGGGGCAGCTTACTTTTGTTTGCCAGGGAAACGGGCCGAGGTTTTTGTCTGGGGGCCTATTGCTGGGAGTGACCGGCTGGCTCCTGAAAAGCTACGATAGGCAGGATGGTGACCAGACCCATGGTGGCAGCAGTGCCAAGTTGGGCTGGTTTGATAGTACCAAGTGGCTCCTGCAATCTGCCATCAAAAAGTTGGCAGGCGAGTTTTGTTTTCCAGGGAAAAGCGCCGTTGTTTGTGTTTGGGTGCCTGTGGTGGGAGTGGCCGGCTGGCTCTTTAGAATCCACGATACGCAGGATGGTTCCCAGACCAGTGGTGGCACCAGTGCCAAGTCGGGCGGGTTTGATAGTAACAAGTGCGTCCTACAATCTGCCATCCAGAAGCGGGGCAGCTTACTTTTGTTTGCCAGGGAAACGGGCCGAGGTTTGTGTCTGGGGGCCTATGGCTGGGAGTGACCGGCTGGCTCGTGAAAAGCTACGATAGGCAGGATGGTGACCAGACCCATGGCGGCACCAGTGCCAACTTGGGCTGGTTTGATAGTACCAAGTGGCTCCTGCAATCTGCCATCAAAAAGTTGGCAGGCGAGTTTTGTTTTCCAGGGAAAAGCGCCGCTGTTTGTGTTTGGGGGCCTGTGGCTGGGAGTGGCCGGCTGGCTCCTTAGAATCCACGATACGCAGGATGGTTCCCAGACCAGAGGTGGCACCAGTGCCAAGTCGGGCTGGTTTGATAGTACCAAGTGGCTCCTGCAATCTGCCATCCAGAAGCGGGGCAGCTTAATTTTCTTTGCCAGGGAAACGGGCCGAGCTTTGTGTCTGGGGGCCTATGGCTGGGAGTGACCGGCTGGCTCCTGAAAAGCTACGATAGGCAGGATGGTGACCAGACCCATGGTGGCACCAGTGCCAAGTTGGGCTGGTTTGATAGTACCAAGTGGCTCCTGCAATCTGCCATCAAAAAGTTGGCAGGGAAGTTTTCTTTACCAGGGAAAAGCGCCGTTGTTTTTGTTTGGGGGCCTATGGCTGGGAGTGGCCGGCTGGCTCCTTAGAATCCACGATACGCAGGATGGTTCCTAGACTTGACGTGGCACCAGTGCCAAGTTGGGCTGGTTTGATAGTACCAAGTGCGTCCTGCAATCTGCCATCCAGAAGTGGGGTAGCTTACTTTTGTTTGCCAGGGAAACGGGCCGAGGTTTGTGTCTGGGGGCCTATGGCTGGGAGTGACCGGCTGGCTCCTGAAAAGCTACGATAGGCAGGATGGTGACCAGACCCATGGTGGCACCAGTGCCAAGTTGGGCTGGTTTGATAGTACCAAGTGGCTCCTGCAATCTGCCATCAAAAAGTTGGCAGGCGAGTTTGTTATCCAGGGAAAAGCGCCGTTGTTTGTGCCTGGGGCCCTATCGCCTGGAGTGGACGGATGGCTAATTAGAATCCACGATACACAGGATGGTTCCCAGACCCATGGTGGCACCAGTGCCAAGTTGGGCTGGTTTGATAGTACCAAGTGGTTCCTGCAATCTGCCATCCAGAAGCGGGGCAGCTTACTTTTGTTTGCCAGGGAAACGGTCCGAGGATTGTGTCTGGGGGCCTAAGCCTGGAAGTGACCGGCTGGCTCGTGAAAAGCTACGATAGGCAGGATGGTGACCAGACCCATGACGGCACCAGTGCCAAGTTGGGCTGGTTTGATAGTACCAAGTGGCTCCTGCAATCTGCCATCAAGAAGTTGGCAGGCGAGTTTTGTTTTCCAGGGAAAAGCGCCGTTGTTTGTGTTTGGGGGCCTGTGGCTGGGAGTGGCCGGCTGGCTCCTTAGAATCCACGATACTCAGCATGGTTCCCAGACCAAAGGTGGCACCAGTGCCAAGTTGGGCTGGTTGGATAGTACCAAGTGGTTCCTGCAATCTGCCATCCAGAAGCGGGGCAGCTTACTTTTGTTGGCCAGGGAAACGGGCCGAGGTTTGTGTCTGGGGGCCTATGGCTGGGAGTGACCGGCTGGCTCCTGAAAAGCTACGATAGGCAGGATGGTGACCAGACCCATGGTGGCACCAGTGGCAAGTTGGGCTGATTTGATTGTACCAAGTGGCTCCTGCAATCTGCCATCAAAAAGTTGGCAGGCGAATTTTGTTTTCCAGGGAAAAGCGCCGTTGTTTGTGTTTGGGGGCCTGTGGCAGGGAGTGGCCGGCTGGCTCCTGAAAAGCTACGATAGGCAGGATGGTGACGAGACCCATGGTGGCACCAGTGCCAAGTTGGGTTGGTTTGATAGTACCAAGTGGCTCCGGCAATCTGCCATCCAAAAGTTGGCAGACGAGTTTTGTTTTCAAGGGAAAAGCGCCGTTGTTTGTGTTTGGGGGCCTGTGGCTGGGAGTGGCCGGCTGGCTGCTTAGAATCTACCATACGCAGGATGGTTCCCAGACCAGAGGTGGCACCAGTGCCAAGTCGGGCTGGTTTGATAGTACCAAGTGCGTCCTGCAATCTGCCATCCAGAAGCGGGACAGCTTACTTTTGTTTGTCAGGGAAACGGGCCGAGCTTTGTGTCTGTGGGCCTACGGCTGGGAGTGACCGGCTGGCTCCTGAAAAGCTACGATAGGCAGGATGGTGACCAGACCCATGGTGGAACCAGTGCCAAGTTGGGCTGGTTTGATAGTACCAAGTGGCTCCTGCAATCTGCCATCAAAAATTTGGCAGGCAAGTTTTGTTTTCCAGGGAAAAGTGCCGTTGTTTTGTTTGGGGGCCTATGGCTGGGAGTGGCCGGCTGGCTCCTTAGAATCCACGATACGCAGGATGGTTCCCAGACCTGAGCTGGCACCAGTGCCAAGTTGGGCTGGTTTGATAGTACCAAGTGCGTCCTGCAATCTGCCATCCAGAAGCGGGGTAGCTTACTTTTGTTTGCCAGGGAAACGGGCCGAGCTTTGTGTCTCGGGGCCTATGGCTGGGAGTGACCGGCTGGCTCCTGAAAAGCTACGATAGGCAGGATGGTGACCAGACCCATGGTGGCACCAGTGCCAAGTTGGGCTGGTTTGATAGTACCAAGTGGCTCCTGCAATCTGCCATCAAAAACTTGGCAGGCGAGTTTGTTATCCAGGGAAAAGCGCCGTTGTTTTTGTTTGGGGGCCTGTGGCTGGGAGTGGCCGGCTGGCTCCTTAGAATCCATGATACGCAGGATGGTTCCCAGACCAGAGGTGGCACCAGTGCCAAGTCGGGCTGGTTTGATGGTGAAAAGTGGCTCCTGCAATCTGCCATCCAGAAGCGGGGCAGCTTACTTTTGTTTGCCAGGGAAACGGGCCGAGGTTTGTGTCTGGGGGTTTATGGCTGGGAGTGACCGGCTGGCTCCTGAAAAGCTACGATAGGCAGGATGGTGACCAGACCCATGGTGGCACCAGTGTCAAGGTGGGCTGGTTTGATAGTACCAAGTGGCTCCGGCAGTCTGCCATCAAAATTTGGCAGGCGAGTTTTGTTTTCCAGGGAAAAGCGCCGTTGTTTTTGTTTGGGGGCCTGTGGGTGGGAGTGGCCGGATGGCTAATTAGAATCCACGATACGCAGCATGGTTCCCAGACCTGAGGTGGCACCAGTGCCAAGTCGGGCTAGTTTGATGGTGCAAAGTGGCTCCTGCAATCTGCCATCCAGAAGCGGGGCAGCTTGCTTTTGTTTGCCAGGGAAACGGGCCGAGGTTTGTGTCTGGGGGCCTATGGCTGGGAGTGACCGGCTGGCTCCTGAAAAGCTATGATAGGCAGGATGGTGACCAGACCCAA
The DNA here is from genome assembly GCF_035770615.1 of Melospiza melodia melodia. Classification (NCBI taxonomy): domain Eukaryota; kingdom Metazoa; phylum Chordata; class Aves; order Passeriformes; family Passerellidae; genus Melospiza; species Melospiza melodia. The sequence goes on along the minus strand of NC_086194.1, from coordinate 66,637,330 downwards.
GGTGGCACCAGTGCCAAGTTGGGCTGGTTTGATAGTACCAAGTGGCTCCTGCAATCTGCCATCAAAAACTTGGCAGGCGAGTTTTGTTTTCCAGGGAAAAGCGCCGTTGTTTGTGTTTGGGGGCCTGTGGCTGGGAGTGGCCGGCTGGTTGCTTAGAATCCACGATACGCAGGATGGTTCCCAGACGTGAGGCGGCGCCAGTGCCAAGTCGGGCTGGTTTGATACTACCAAGTGCGTCCTGCATTCTGCCATCCAGAAGCGGGACAGCTTACTTTTGCTTGCCAGGGAAACGGGCCGAGCTTTGGGTCTGGGCGCCTATGGCTGGGAGTGACCGGCTGGCTCCTGAAAAGCTACGATAGGCAGGATGGTGACCAGACCCATGGTGGCACCAGTGCCAAGTTGGGCTGGTTTGATAGTACCAAGTGGCTCCTGCAATCTGCCATCAAAAATTGGCAGGCGAGTTTTGTTTTCCAGGGAAAAGCGCCGTTGTTTGTGTTTAGGGGCCTGTGGGTGGGAGTGGCCGGATGGCTAATTAGAATCCACGATACGCAGCATGGTTCCCAGACCTGAGGTGGCACCAGTGCCAAGTCGGGCTAGTTGGATGGTGAAAAGTGGCTCCTGCAATCTGCCATCCAGAAGCGGGGCAGCTTACTTTTGTTTTCCAGGGAAACTGGCCGAGCTTTGTGTCTGGGGGCCTATGGCTGGGAGTGACCGGCTGGCTCCTGAAAAGCTACGATAGGCAGGATGGTGACCAGACCCATGGTGGCACCAGAGCCAAGTTGGGCTGATTTGATAGTACCAAGTGGCTCCTGCAATCTGCCATCAAATAGTCGGCAGGCGAGTTTTGTTTTCCAGGGAAAAGCGCCGTTGTTTGTGACTGGGGGCCTGTGGGTGGGAGTGACCGGCTGGCTCCTTAGAATCCACGATACGCAGGATGGTTCCCAGACTTGAGGTGGCACCAGTGACAAGTCGGGCCAGTTTGATGGTGCAAAGTGGCTCCTGCAATCTGCCATCCAGAAGCGGGGTAGCTTACTTTTCTTTGCCAGGGAAACGGGCCGAGGTTTTTCTCTGGGGGCCTATGGCTGGGAGTGACCGGGTGGCGCCTGAACAGCTACGATAGGCAGGATGGTGACCAGACCCATGGTGGCACCAGTGCCAAGTTGGGCTGGTTTGATAGTACCAAGTGGCTCCTGCAATCTGCCATCAAAATGTTGGCAGGCGAGTTTTGTTTTCCAGGGAAAAGCGCTGTTGTTTGTGTTTGGGGGCCTGTGGCTGGGAGTGACCGGCTGGCTCCTTAGAATCCACGATACGCAGGATGGTTCCCAGACCAGAGGTGGCACCAGTGCCAAGTCGGGCTGGTTTTATAGTACCAAGTGTTTCATGCAATCTGCCATCCAGAAGCGGGGCAGCTTAATTTTGTTTGCCAGGGAAACGGGCCGAGCTTTGTGTCTGGGCGCCTATGGCTGGGAGTGACCTGCTAGGTACTGAAAAGCTACGATAGGCAGGATGGTGACCACATCCATGGTGGCACCAGTGCCAAGTTGGGCTGGTTTGATAGTACCAAGTGGCTCCTGCAATCCGCCATGAAAAAGTTGGCAGGCGAGTTTTGTTTTCCAGGGAAAAGCGCCGTTGTTTGTGTTTGGGTGCCTGTGGCAGGGAGTGGCCGGCTGGCTCCTTAGAATCCACGATACGCAGGATGGTTCCCAGACCCAAGGTGGCACCAGTGCCAAGTTGGGCTGGTTTGATACTACCAAGTGCGTCCTGCAATCTGCCATCCAGAAGCGGGGTAGCTTACTTTTTTTTGCCAGGGAAACGGGCCGAGGTTTTTGTCTCGGGGTATAAGGCTGGGGGTGACCGGCTGGCTCCTGAAAAGCTACGATAGGCAGGATGGTGACCAGACCCATGGTGGCACCAGTGCCAAGTTGGGCTGGTTTGATAGTACCAAGTGGCTCCTGCAATCTGCCATCAAAAATTTGGCAGGCGAGTTTTGTTTTCCAGGGAAAAGCGCCGTTGTTTGTGTTTGGGGGCCTGTGGCTGGGAGTGGCCGGCTGGCTAATTAGAATCCACGATACGCAGGATGGTTCCCAGACCAGAGGTGACCCCAGTGACAAGTCGGGCTGGTTTGATACTACCAAGTGCGTCCTGCAATCTGCCATCCAGAAGCGGGGTAGCTTACTATTGTTTGCCAGGGAAACGGGCCGAGGTGTTTGTCTCGGCGCCTGTGGCTGGGGGTGACCGGCTGGCTCCTGAAAAGCTACGATAGGCAGGATGGTGACCAGACCCATGGTGGCACCAGTGCCAAGTTGGGCTGGTTTGATAGTATCAAGTGGCTCCTGCAATCCGCCATCAAAAAGTTGGCAGGCGAGTTTTGTTTTCCAGGGAAAAGCGCCGTTGTTTGTGTTTGAGTGCCTGTGGCAGGGAGTGGCCGGCTGGCTGCTTAGAATCCACGATACGCAGGATGGTTCCCAGACCCAAGGTGGCACCAGTGCCAAGTTGGGCTGGTTTGATATTACGAAGTGCGTCCTGCAATCTGCCATCCAGAAGCGGGGTAGCTTACTTTTTTTTGCCAGGGAAACGGGCCGAGGTTTTTGTCTCGGGGCCTGTGGCTGGGGGTGACCTGCTGGCTCCTGAAAAGCTACGATAGGCAGGATGGTGACCAGACCCATGGTGGCACCAGTGCCAAGTTGGGCTGGTTTGATAGTACCAAGTGGCTCCTGCAATCTGCCATCAAAAATTTGGCAGGCGAGTTTTGTTTTCCAGGGAAAAGCGCCCTTGTTTGTGTTTGGGGGCCTGTGGCTGGGAGTGGCCGGCTGGCTAATTAGAATCAACGATACGCAGCATGGTTCCCAGACCAGAGTTGGCACCAGTGACAAGTCGGGCTGGTTTGATACTACCAAGCGCGTCCTGCAATCTGCCATCCAGAAGCGGGGCAGCTTACTTTTGTTTGCCAGGGAAACGGGCCGAGCTTTGTGTCTGGGGGCCTATGGCTGGGAGTGACCGGCTGGCTCCTGAAAAGCTACGATAGGCAGGATGGTGACCAGACCCATTGTGGCACCAGTGCCAAGTTGGGCTGATTTGATAGTAGCAAGTGGCTCCTGCAATCTGCCATCAAAATGTTGGCAGGCGAGTTTTGTTTTCCAGGGAAAAGCGCCGTTGTTTGTGTTTGGGGGCCTGTGGCTGGGAGTGACCGGCTGGCTCCTTAGAATCCACGATACGCCGGATGGTTCCCAGACCCAAGGTGGCACCAGTGCCAAGTTGGGCTGGTTTGATAGTACCAAGTTATTCCTGCAATCTGCCATCCAGAAGCGGGGCAGCTTACTTTTGTTTTCCAGGGAAAAGGGCCGAGGTTTTTCTCTGGGGGCCTATGGCTGGGAGTGACCGGCTGGCGCCTGAACAGCTACGATAGGCAGGATGGTTCCAAGACCCATGGTGGCACCAGTGCCATGTTCGGCTGATTTGATAGTACCAAGTGGCTCCTGCAATCTGCCATCAAAATGTTGGCAGGCGAGTTTTGTTTTCCAGGGAAAAGCGCCGTTGTTTGTGTTTGGGGGCCTGTGGCTGGGAGTGGCCAGCTTGCTAATTGGAATCCACGATACGCAGGATGGTTCCCAGACCAGAGGTGGCACCAGTGCCAAGTCGGGCTGGTTTGATAGTACCAAGTGCGTCCTGCAATCTGCCATCCACAAGCGGCGCCGCTTAGTTTTGTTTGCCACGGAAACGGGCCGAGGTTTGTGTCTGGGGGCCTATGGCTGGGAGTGACCGGCTAGGTCCTGAAAATCTACGATAGGCAGGATGGTGACCAGACCCATGGTGGCACCAGTGCCAAGTTGGGCTGGTTTGATAGTACCAAGTTGCTCCGGCAATCTGCCATCAAAATTTGGCAGGCGAGTTTTGTTTTCCAGGGAAAAGCGCCGCTGTTTGTGTTTGAGGGCCTGTGGCTGGGAGTGTCCGGCTGGCTCCTTAGAATCCACGATACGCAGGATGGTTCCCAGACCTGAGGTGGCACCAGTGCCAAGTCGGGCTAGTTTGATGGTGCAAAGTGGCTCCTGCAATCTGCCATCCAGAAGCGGGGCAGCTTACTTTTTTTTGCCAGGGAAACGGGCCGAGGTTTGTGTCTGGGGTCTATGGCTGGGAGTGACCGGCTGGCTCCTGAAAAGCTACGATAGGCAGGATGGTGACCAGACCCATGGTGGCACCAGTGCCAAGTTGGGCTGGTTTGATAGTACCAAGTGGCTCCGGCAATCTGCCATCAAAAAGTTGGCAGGCGAGTTTTGTTTTCCAGGGAAAAGCGCCGATGTTTGTGTTTGGGGGCCTGTGGCTGGGAGTGGCCGGCTGGCTCCTTAGAATCCACGATACGCAGGATGGTTCCCAGACCTGAGGTAGCACCAGTGCCAAGTCGGGCTGGTTTGATAGTACCAAGTGCGTCCTGCAATCTGCCATCCAGAAGCGGGGCAGCTTACTTTTGTTTGCCAGGGTAACGGGCCGAGGTTTGTGTCTGGGGGCCTATGGCAGGGAGTGACCGGCTGGCTCCTGAAAAGCTACGATAGGCAGGATGGTGACCAGACCCATGGTGGCACCAGTGCCAAGTTGGGCTGGTTTGATAGTACCAAGTGGCTCCTGCAATCTGCCATCAAAAGTTGGCAGGCGAGTTTTGTTTTCCAGGGAAAAGCGCCGTTGTTTGTGTTTGGGGGCCTGTGGCTGGGAGTGGCCGGCTGGCTCCTTAGAATCCACAATACGCAGGATGGTTCCCTGACCTGAGGTGGCACCAGTGATAAGTTGGGCTGGTTTGATAGTACCAAGTGCGTCCTGCAATCTGCCATCCAGAAGCGGGGTAGCTTACTTTTGTTTGCCAGGGAAACAGGCGGAGCTTTGTGTCTGGGGGCCTATGGCTGGGAGTGACCGGCTGGCTCCTGAAAAGCTACGATAGGCAGGATGGTGACCAGACCCATGGTGGCACCAGAGCCATGTTCGGCTGATTTCAAAGTACAAAGTGGCTCCTGCAATCTGCCATCAAAAGTCAGCAGGCAAGCTTTGTTTTCCAGGGAAAAGCGCCGTTGTTTGTGTCTGCGGGCCTGTGGCTGGAGTGGCCGGCTGGCTCCTTTAAACACACGATACGCCGGATGGTTCCCAGACCCAAGGTGGCACCAGTGCCAAGTTGGGCTGGTTTGATAGTACCAAGTGGTTCCTGCAATCTGCAATCAAAATGTTGGCAGGCGAGTTTTGTTTTCCAGGGAAAAGCGCCGATGTTTTTTTTTGGGGGCCTGTGGCTGGGAGTGGCCGGCTGGCTCCTTAGAATCCAAGATACGCAGGATGGTTCCCAGACCAGAGGTGGCACCAGTACCAAGTCGGGCTGGTTTGATAATAACAAGTGGATCCTGAAATCTGCCATCCAGAAGCGGGGCAGCTTACTTTTGTTTGCCAGGGAAACGGGCCGAGCTTTGTGTCTGGGGGCCTATGGCTGGGAGTGACCGGCTGGCTCCTGAAAAGCTACGATAGGCAGGATGGTGACCAGACCCATGGTGTCAGCAGTGCCAAGTTGGGCTGGTTTGATAGTACCAAGTGGCTCCTGCAATCTGCCATCAAAATTTGGCAGGCGAGTTTTGTTTTCCAGGGAAAAGCGCCGTTGTTTGTGTTTGGGGGCCTGTGGCTGGGAGTGGCCGTCTTGCTAATTGGAATCCACGATACGCAGGAGGGTTCCCAGACCTGAGGTGGCACCAGTGACAAGTCGGGCCAGTTTGATGGTGCAAAGTGGCTCCTGCAATCTGCCATCCAGAAGCGGGGCAGCTTACTTTTGTTTGCCAGGGAAACGGGCCGAGGTTTATGTCTGGGTTCCTATGGCTGGGAGTGACCGGCTGGCACCTGAAAAGCTACGATAGGCAGGATGGTGACCAGATCCATGGTGGCACCAGTGCCAAGTTGGGCTGATTTGATAGTACCAAGTGGCTCCTGCAATCTGCCATCAAAAATTTGGCAGGCGAGTTTTGTTTTCCAGGGAAAAGCGCCGTTGTTTGTATTTGGGGGCCTGTGGCTGGGAGTGGCCCGCTGGCTCCTTAGAATCCACGATACGCAGGATGGTTCCCAGACCCAAGGTGGCACCATTTCCAAGTTGGGCTGGTTTGATAGTACCAAGTGCGTACTGTAATCTGCCATCCAGAAGCGGGGCAGCTTACTATTGTTTGCCAGGGAAACGGGCCGAGGTTTGTGTCTGGGGGCCTATGGCTGGGAGTGACCGGCTGGCTCCTGAAAAGCTACGATACGCAGGATGGTGACCAGACCCATGGTGGCACCAGTGCCAAGTTGGGCTGATTTGATAGTACCAAGTGGCTCCTGCAATCTGCCATCAAAATGTTGGCAGGCGAGTTTTGTTTTCCAGGGAAAAGCGCCGTTGTTTGTGTTTGGGGGCCTGTGGCTGGGAGTGGCCAGCTGGCTCCTTAGAATCCACGATACGCAGGATGGTTCCCAGACCCAAGGTGGCACCAGTGCCAAGTTGGGCTGGTTTGATAGTACCAAGTGTCTCCTGCAATCTGCCATCCAGAAGCAGGGCAGCTTACTTTTGTTTGCCAGAGAAATAGGCCTAGGTTTTTGTTTGGGGGCCTGTGGCTAGGAGTGGCCGGCTGGCTCCTAAGAATCCACGATACGCAGGATGTTTCCCAGACCCAAGGTGGCACCAGTGCCAAGTCGGGCTGGTTTGATAGTACCAAGTGGCTCCTGCAAACTCCATCAAAAAGTTGGCAGGCGTGTTTTGTTTTCCAGGGAACAGCGCCGTTGATTTTGTTTGGGGGCCTGTGGCTCAGAGTGGCCGGGTGGCTCCTTAGAATCCACGATACGCAGGATGGTTCCCAGACCCAAGGTGGCACCAGTGCCAAGTCGGGCTGGTTTGATTACACCAAGTGGCTCCTGCAATCTGCCATCCAGAAGTGAGGCAGCTAAGTTTTGTTTGCGAGAAAAAAGGGCCGTGGTTTTTGTTGGGGGCCTGTGGCTGGGAGTAGCCGGCTGGCTCCTTAAAATCCACGATAGGCAGGATGGTTCCCAGACCCAAGGTGGCACCAGTGCCAAGTCGGGCTGGTTTGATAGTACCAAGTGGCTCCTGCAATCTGCCATCCAGAAGCGGGGCAGCTGAGTTTTGTTTGCCAGAGAAAAAGGCTGTGGTTTGTGTTTGGGGGCCTGTGGCTGGCAGTGGCCGGCTGGCTCCTGAAAATCCACGATACGCAGCATGGTTCCCAGACCCAAGGTGGCACCAGTGCCAAGTGGGGCTCGTTTGACAGTGTCAAGTGCCTCCTGCAATCTCCCATCCAGAAGCGGGGCAGCTGAGTTTTTTTTGCCAGGGAAACGGACCTTTGTTTTTGATTGGGCTCTGTGGCCGAGAGTGGTCGGCTGTCTCCTGACAATCCACAATACGCAGGATGGTTCCCAGACCCAAGGTGGCACCAGTGCCAAGTCGGGCTGGTTTGATAGTACCAAGTGTCTCCTGCAATCTGCCATCCAGAAGCGGGGCAGCTGAGTTTTGTTTGCCAGAGAAAAGGGCCGTGGGTTGTGTTTGGGGGCATATGGCTGGGAGTGGCCACCTGGCTCCTTAAAATGCACGATACGCCGCATGGTAACCAGGCGCAAGGTGGCACCAGTGCCAAGTCAGGCTGTTTTTGTAGTACCCAGTGGCTCCTGCAATTTGCCATCCAGAAGCGGGGCAGTTGAATTTTGTTTGCTAGAGAAAAGGGCTGTGGTTTGTGTTTGGGGGCCTATGGCTGAGAGTGGCCGGCTGGCCCCTGAAAATCAACGATAGGCAGGATGGTTCCCAGATCCAAGGTGGCACCAGTGCCAAGTAAGGCTGGTTGTATGGTTCAAAGTAACTCCTGCAATCTGCCATCCAGAAGCGGGACAGCTGAGTTTTTTTTGCCAGAGAAAAGGTCCATGGTTTCTTTTTGGGGCATACGGCTGGGAATTGCCGGCTGGCTCCTTAAAATGCTCGATACACAGGATGGTTCCCAGAGCCAAGGTGGCACCACTGCCAAGTCGGGCTCTTTTTGTAGTACCAAGTGCGTCCTGCAATTTGCCATCCAGAAGAGGGGCAGTTGAGTTTTGTTTGCCAGAGAAAAGGGCCGTTGTTTGTGTTTGGGGGCCTGTGGCTGGGAGTGTTCGGCTGGTTCCTGAATATGTACGATACGCAGGATTGTTCCCAGATCCAAGGTGGCAGCAGTGCCATGTTGTGCTGGTGTGATAGTCCCAAGTGGCTCCTGCAATCTGCCATCCAGAAGTGGGGCAGCTGATTTTTGTTTGCCAGAGAAAAGGTCCGTGGTTTGTTTTTGGGGGCATATGGCTGAGAGTGGCCGGCTGGCCCCTGAAAATCCACGATACACAGGATGGTTCCCAGATCCAAGGTGGCACCTGTGCCAAGTCGGGCTGATTTGATAGTACTAAGTAGCTCCTGCAATCTGCCATCCAGAAGCGGGGCAGCTTACTTTTGTTTGCCAGGGAAACGGGCCGAGGTTTGTGTTTGGGGGCCTATGGCTGAGAGTGACCGGCTGGCTCCTGAAAAGCTACAATAGGCAGGATGGTGACCAGACCCATGGTGGCACCAGTGCCAAGTTGGGCTGGTTTGATAGTACCAAGTGGTTCCTGCAATCTGCCATCCAGAAGCAGGGCAGCTGAGTTTTGTTTGCCAGAGAAAAGGGCCTTGGTTTGTGTTTGGGGGCATATGGCTGGGTGTGGCCAGCTGGCTCCTTAAAATGCACGATATGCAACATGGCTCCCAGACCCAAGGTGGCACAAGTGCCAAGTTGGGCTGGTTTGATAGTACCAAGTGGCTCCTGCAATCTTCCATGATCACGTGGAGAAATACTTTCTGGTTTCAGCCTCATGCTCTTTCTTCTCTCCCTCAACTTCTCTATCACCTCTCATCTGGTTCACATGCGCTGTCTTCAAGGTCCACAGGCTACTTTTCACAGAATCTTCTGGCCTGATGAAGTAAGGATGATGAATAGAACAGAGCTGGGATCTATTTTCCAGTTTGGATAAAATGCATTCTGCACACAAATCCAAGGAGAACGGGCTGCCCCGATGCCCAGAAAATCTTTCACTCCTGCTAGTGTTCTACGTCAACCGCAACTTAGTCTGAAAGAAAAGCTTTTTCTCTGAGAGCATCTGAGAGGTTTGCATGAAGCACTGATATCTGACATATGCAATTTTGAATAGGAGAGGAAAAAGAAAATGGCAAGGAGTTTTTAATTTTAGTGGTTTCAATTTTAATTTCCGTGCACTTTTTCAAAACTTGTCAGCTCAAATGCCCATCAACATCTTTTAGTCATCTGTAAGTCAGTATTCATATAAAATGTGCTTCAAATCCAAAGAATTTCAAATTTGCACTCCAAGCTTCTATGCCTAGATTTATGATTTCCTACACATATTAGATGAAAGGAAGGCCTTTTTTACTGTGGGAGTGCTGGAACACTGGAACAGGTTGCCCAGAGAAGTTGTGGGTGTCCCATCCCTGAAAGTATTCAAGGTCACCCTGGACGGGGCTTGGAGCAGCAACAAAGGAGAAGCTTGATGGTAGAGAAACAAAGTTGGACTATAGAAGAAACTCGGATTGAAGTATAGGATCAAGTTTTCTCTCAGCTCTTGGGGTAAATTCAAAGTTGTACAAAATGACATTTATCTGTGCTATTCACTACTGTAACAGAAAGTTTCATGAAAACTGTACAGAAGATAGTAAATTTTAAAAGAGATAAGAATTACAGCATAAAATCCATGGGATAGGTTACAACATGAGACACTCTCTAAGAGAAAATCTCTGTGTTTCAGCACTTCATCGGGGTAAGATTTCATGAAGTGCCAAAGAAGGCGGCAAAATATCATTCGGGACATTATTTACTGGAATTCAGCCTGGCCATTAGTAGGAACTGCCTTTGAACATATCATGTAGATATACCACACACACTTTCCCTTCACTGAAAAATTACTGTTTACAACAAATAAGCAATTGACGATCAAAATTGATTGAAAGCATCTTAAACATGTCAAGTATTTCATTGTAGATGATCTGTGATCCAAATGCTTCTTCCACCTTCGAGAGGGACAGAAGAATTCTTCCATATCATGATGGTTTAAAATTGTATCAACCAATGTTTTCTGCTGAAAAGATATCATCTATTTTTTTCTATTTTTGGAAGAAAATATTCCTAGACATACAACAGGTGAGAACTAAGTAATTTTAAAGAAACAAATGAAATGAAAATATTCTGTAAATAGAATGAAATGAAAAGCTGTGTTTTAAATAGGAGCTAAATATTAAACAGAATTTTTGTACCAGGCATTTGAATTACTGCACCAGCTCTTTTGCCCATCAAGAGAGGCATTTAGCATTTCAGTCTTTTCCAAGGTGTTCATGATCTGCTATGCTGATCTCTGTGTGTGCCTAGGTGTGTGTGGAGGGGGGGGCATATGAAGGGGAGTGTGTATGTTTGCTTTACAATTGTTGTGGCAGATTCATGCCTCAGCTCCACATTTTGTTTTAAAAAGGTCACACCGAGTGGATATGAAGTTTACTATCAACAAGAGATCGATTCCCAAATCATCCATTTGACTCTCCCTTATAAATCATGTGCTTTGTTGCATATTTTATCAAATATACTTTCAAGCCAGATGGAGGAAGGAGGATGTGGGAATCCCTCCACCATCTTGCAACTTTTATGTAAGTAGGTTTTCAAGAAAATCATCATTTCTCTTTTAAATATGTCTGGAACAGGCATGATGGTAGTGTCAACCTGTTGGAGTTTTTGTTGCTGGAAGAAGTTGTACAAAAGGATTGGTTTTTACATTGACCAGTTACTGAATCAAGCGCAGGAATACATTGGAAATTTAGCTGGGGGTTCCTTTTCCCAGCAGACTACTTCTAGAACGAGCTTGTACACTGAAGCTGACTCTTTTGCTCTCTTTTTGTTTCTTTCCTATTTTCTTGGCTTCTTTGCCACTATCTAGACAATTTTGGAACTTTGTTCCCAACTAAAATGGTTTCAATAGTCTGATTGTGATCATACATTTTTACAAGGAATTTTTAAAATCTTTCCTCGAGTCCAGAAAGTCAAGGACTTAGATCTTTTTCTTCCCTTATCAATATTGCCATGAAATTGATAAATAAAGACCAACTCTTTATTTTTGTTTTTAACCCACGTAGATAATTCCCATCCATTAATCCATTTTGTGGACCAATAGCTGCCATTCTGATGGAAGCTGTCACTTCTTAACAATAGGCATTCTGTGACTATGTTGACAGCACTTTGGGTGAAGATCCTAACTGGTCTTAGATATACATAGGGAGAAATTTGCTCAGCCAGTGTCAGTCTTAAGCATGCGTATCAGAAGATCTTTCTAGAGCTGGGAATTTTCCCATGAAAGGGATTCAGTTAGGGAAGAGACACTTGTGCCAGAGTTTTACATTCTTCTTGAACACTGCTTAAGGAACTTAGATGCCATGTCCATTTGGATCTCTGTATGCACAGAACTTTGTCATGCCAGTGCTTTGAAATGCATCTTGAAGAGAATTCACTAGCACAGAATGAAAGAGAGTGGAAGGGGTTGGTGGGGCTAACCAGGCCCAACCCCCCTGCCTAAACCAGGATACCTAGAGCCTCTTGCCCAGGATTCTATCTGGGTGTACTTTTAATGTCTTCAAAGATCCAGGCTCCACAATCTTTCTGGGCAGTCTGTGCCGTGGTTCAGTCACCCTGACAGTAAAGAAACATTTACTGATGTTCAAAGGCAATCTCCTGTATTTCAGTGTGTGCCCACTGCCTCTTGTCTTTTCCCTCAGCATCACTGAAAAGACACTGATTCCCTCCCCTTTGCACTATTGCTTCCATATGTATGTGTGATGCCATGTAGAGGTATGTCAAAAACCTCCCTGAAGCCCAGGCAGATAATATTCCCTTCATCTACCAGTCAAGTTGATTCATCAGAGGAGTTTAAAGTGATGTTCAGCATGAAATTCCCCTGAAAAATCATGCTAACTACATTATTTGGTCATCTGTCATGTGCCTGGCAAGGATTTCCAGGAAGAGCTGCTTCATCAACTTCCTGGGGATAAAAAAGAGGCTGGCTGGTTTGTACTATGGCGAGTCCTCTTAATTGCCTTTTTTGAAGATGGGTGTCATTTGCTAACATCCACTCTTTAGCCTCTCTTGTCGTCTACATCTTAGCAAAACGCTTTTCCACTATGTCTGGCTAGGAAAAACTGTGCCAGCACAGAAAACATCTCCCATCGTGTTCTAGAAGTTGCACGGATGTCTGCCAAGTGTTTGGCAGGAAGAAAAGAAAAGTTGTCCAAAACAGCTTCCAATCGAATGTTCCTGTGATTGGAAAAGTCAGGAGAGTGCAAAGGTACTGTTTTCTATCAGTTGGCAAGGTGCGCACACAATCCCAGTGTTGTACAGCTTGCTTCTTCACCTTCCCGAAGCTGCCGCTCTCGCCGGCTGCCGGAGCCCAAGAAGCGGCTTCTTCGCGCAAAGACGATTGTGCCGCTCACAGTGCTCTCCTTAGCGCGGCTTCTGCCGAAAGACGCCCGGCAGCGGCTCTTACCTCCGGAGAGCATCCTACCTTCGTCTTTCGCGTCTTTTGTAGTCTACATCTTAGCAAAACGCTTTTCCACTATGTCTGGCTAGGAAAAACTGTGCCAGCACAGAAAACATCTCCCATCGTGTTCTAGAAGTTGCACGGATGTCTGCCAAGTGTTTGGCAGGAAGAAAAGAAAAGTTGTCCAAAACAGCTTCCAATCGAATGTTCCTGTGATTGGAAAAGTCAGGAGAGTGCAAAGGTACTGTTTTCTATCAGTTGGCAAGGTGCGCACACAATCCCAGTGTTGTACAGCTTGCTTCTTCACCTTCCCGAAGCTGCCGCTCTCGCCGGCTGCCGGAGCCCAAGAAGCGGCTTCTTCGCGCAAAGACGATTGTGCCGCTCACAGTGCTCTCCTTAGCGCGGCTTCTGCCGAAAGACGCCCGGCAGCGGCTCTTACCTCCGGAGAGCATCCTACCTTCGTCTTTCGCGTCTTTTGTAGTCTACATCTTAGCAAAACGCTTTTCCACTATGTCTGGCTAGGAAAAACTGTGCCAGCACAGAAAACATCTCGCATCGTGTTCTAGAAGTTGCACGGATGTCTGCCAAGTGTTTGGCAGGAAGAAAAGAAAAGTTGTCCAAAACAGCTTCCAATCGAATGTTCCTGTGATTGGAAAAGTCAGGAGAGTGCAAAGGTACTGTTTTCTATCAGTTGGCAAGGTGCGCACACAATCCCAGTGTTGTACAGCTTGCTTCTTCACCTTCCCGAAGCTGCCGCTCTCGCCGGCTGCCGGAGCCCAAGAAGCGGCTTCTTCGCGCAAAGACGATTGTGCCGCTCACAGTGCTCTCCTTAGCGCGGCTTCTGCCGAAAGACGCCCGGCAGCGGCTCTTACCTCCGGAGAGCATCCTACCTTCGTCTTTCGCGTCTTTTGTAGTCTACATCTTAGCAAAACGCTTTTCCACTATGTCTGGCTAGTAAAAACTGTGCCAGCACAGAAAACATCTCCCATCGTGTTCTAGAAGTTGCACGGATGTCTGCCAAGTGTTTGGCAGGAAGAAAAGAAAAGTTGTCCAAAACAGCTTCCAATCGAATGTTCCTGTGATTGGAAAAGTCAGGAGAGTGCAAAGGTACTGTTTTCTATCAGTTGGCAAGGTGCGCACACAATCCCAGTGTTGTACAGCTTGCTTCTTCACCTTCCCGAAGCTGCCGCTCTCGCCGGCTGCCGGAGCCCAAGAAGCGGCTTCTTCGCGCAAAGACGATTGTGCCGCTCACAGGGCTCTCCTTAGCGCGGCTTCTGCCGAAAGACGCCCGGCAGCGGCTCTTACCTCCGGAGAGCATCCTACCTTCGTCTTTCGCGTCTTTTGTAGTCTACATCTTAGCAAAACGCTTTTCCACTATGTCTGGCTAGGAAAAACTGTGCCAGCACAGAAAACATCTCCCATCGTGTTCTAGAAGTTGCACGGATGTCTGCCAAGTGTTTGGCAGGAAGAAAAGAAAAGTTGTCCAAAACAGCTTCCAATCGAATGTTCCTGTGATTGGAAAAGTCAGGAGAGTGCAAAGGTACTGTTTTCTATCAGTTGGCAAGGTGCGCACACAATCCCAGTGTTGTACAGCTTGCTTCTTCACCTTCCCGAAGCTGCCGCTCTCGCCGGCTGCCGGAGCCCAAGAAGCGGCTTCTTCGCGCAAAGACGATTGTGCCGCTCACAGTGCTCTCCTTAGCGCGGCTTCTGCCGAAAGACGCCCGGCAGCGGCTCTTACCTCCGGAGAGCATCCTACCTTCGTCTTTCGCGTCTTTTGTAGTCTACATCTTAGCAAAACGCTTTTCCACTATGTCTGGCTAGGAAAAACTGTGCCAGCACAGAAAACATCTCCCATCGTGTTCTAGAAGTTGCACGGATGTCTGCCAAGTGTTTGGCAGGAAGAAAAGAAAAGTTGTCCAAAACAGCTTCCAATCGAATGTTCCTGTGATTGGAAAAGTCAGGAGAGTGCAAAGGTACTGTTTTCTATCAATTGGCAAGGTGCGCACACAATCCCAGTGTTGTACAGCTTGCTTCTTCACCTTCCCGAAGCTGCCGCTCTCGCCGGCTGCCGGAGCCCAAGAAGCGGCTTCTTCGCGCAAAGACGATTGTGCCGCTCACAGTGCTCTCCTTAGCGCGGCTTCTGCCGAAAGACGCCCGGCAGCGGCTCTTACCTCCGGAGAGCATCCTACCTTCGTCTTTCGCGTCTTTTGTAGTCTACATCTTAGCAAAACGCTTTTCCACTATGTCTGGCTAGTAAAAACTGTGCCAGCACAGAAAACATCTCCCATCGTGTTCTAGAAGTTGCACGGATGTCTGCCAAGTGTTTGGCAGGAAGAAAAGAAAAGTTGTCCAAAACAGCTTCCAATCGAATGTTCCTGTGATTGGAAAAGTCAGGAGAGTGCAAAGGTACTGTTTTCTATCAGTTGGCAAGGTGCGCACACAATCCCAGTGTTGTACAGCTTGCTTCTTCACCTTCCCGAAGCTGCCGCTCTCGCCGGCTGCCGGAGCCCAAGAAGCGGCTTCTTCGCGCAAAGACGATTGTGCCGCTCACAGGGCTCTCCTTAGCGCGGCTTCTGCCGAAAGACGCCCGGCAGCGGCTCTTACCTCCGGAGAGCATCCTACCTTCGTCTTTCGCGTCTTTTGTAGTCTACATCTTAGCAAAACGCTTTTCCACTATGTCTGGCTAGGAAAAACTGTGCCAGCACAGAAAACATCTCCCATCGTGTTCTAGAAGTTGCACGGATGTCTGCCAAGTGTTTGGCAGGAAGAAAAGAAAAGTTGTCCAAAACAGCTTCCAATCGAATGTTCCTGTGATTGGAAAAGTCAGGAGAGTGCAAAGGTACTGTTTTCTATCAATTGGCAAGGTGCGCACACAATCCCAGTGTTGTACAGCTTGCTTCTTCACCTTCCCGAAGCTGCCGCTCTCGCCGGCTGCCGGAGCCCAAGAAGCGGCTTCTTCGCGCAAAGACGATTGTGCCGCTCACAGTGCTCTCCTTAGCGCAGCTTCTGCCGAAAGACGCCCGGCAGCGGCTCTTACCTCCTGAGAGTGGCAGCTTCGGGAAGGTGAAGAAGCAAGCTGTACAACACTGGGATTGTGTGCGCACCTTGCCAACTGATAGAAAACAGTACCTTTGCACTCTCCTGACTTTTCCAATCACAGGAACATTCGATTGGAAGCTGTTTTGGACAACTTTTCTTTTCTTCCTCCCAAACACTTGGCAGACATCCGTGCAACTTCTAGAAAACGATGGGAGATGTTTTCTGTGCTGGCACGGGTTTTCCTAGCCAGACATAGTGGAAAAGCGTTTTGCTAAGATGTAGACTACAAAAGACGCGAAAGACGAAGGTAGGATGCTCTCCGGAGGTAAGAGCCGCTGCCGGGCGTCTTTCGGCAGAAGCCGCGCTAAGGAGAGCACTGTGAGCGGCACAATCGTCTTTGCGCGAAGAAGCCGCTTCTTGGGCTCCGGCAGCCGGCGAGAGCGGCAGCTTCGGGAAGGTGAAGAAGCAAGCTGTACAACACTGGGATTGTGTGCGCACCTTGCCAACTGATAGAAAACAGTACCTTTGCACTCTCCTGACTTTTCCAATCACAGGAACATTCGATTGGAAGCTGTTTTGGACAACTTTTCTTTTCTTCCTGCCAAACACTTGGCAGACATCCGTGCAACTTCTAGAACACGATGGGAGATGTTTTCTGTGCTGGCACAGTTTTTCCTAGCCAGACATAGTGGAAAAGCGTTTTGCTAAGATGTAGACTACAAAAGACGCGAAAGACGAAGGTAGGATGCTCTCCGGAGGTAAGAGCCGCTGCCGGGCGTCTTTCGGCAGAAGCCGCGCTAAGGAGAGCACTGTGAGCGGCACAATCGTCTTTGCGCGAAGAAGCCGCTTCTTGGGCTCCGGCAGCCGGCGAGAGCGGCAGCTTCGGGAAGGTGAAGAAGCAAGCTGTACAACACTGGGATTGTGTGCGCACCTTGCCAACTGATAGAAAACAGTACCTTTGCACTCTCCTGACTTTTCCAATCACAGGAACATTCGATTGGAAGCTGTTTTGGACAACTTTTCTTTTCTTCCTGCCAAACACTTGGCAGACATCCGTGCAACTTCTAGAACACGATGGGAGATGTTTTCTGTGCTGGCACAGTTTTTCCTAGCCAGACATAGTGGAAAAGCGTTTTGCTAAGATGTAGACTACAAAAGACGCGAAAGACGAAGGTAGGATGCTCTCCGGAGGTAAGAGCCGCTGCCGGGCGTCTTTCGGCAGAAGCCGCGCTAAGGAGAGCACTGTGAGCGGCACAATCGTCTTTGCGCGAAGAAGCCGCTTCTTGGGCTCCGGCAGCCGGCGAGAGCGGCAGCTTCGGGAAGGTGAAGAAGCAAGCTGTACAACACTGGGATTGTGTGCGCACCTTGCCAACTGATAGAAAACAGTACCTTTGCACTCTCCTGACTTTTCCAATCACAGGAACATTCGATTGGAAGCTGTTTTGGACAACTTTTCTTTTCTTCCTGCCAAACACTTGGCAGACATCCGTGCAACTTCTAGAACACGATGGGAGATGTTTTCTGTGCTGGCACAGTTTTTCCTAGCCAGACATAGTGGAAAAGCGTTTTGCTAAGATGTAGACGACAAGAGAGGCTAAAGAGTGGATGTTAGCAAATGACACCCATCTTCAAAAAAGGCAATTAAGAGGACTCGCCATAGTACAAACCAGCCAGCCTCTTTTTTATCCCCAGGAAGTTGATGAAGCAGCTCTTCCTGGAAATCCTTGCCAGGCACATGACAGATGACCAAATAATGTAGTTAGCATGATTTTTCAGGGGAATTTCATGCTGAACATCACTTTAAACTCCTCTGATGAATCAACTTGACTGGTAGATGAAGGGAATATTATCTGCCTGGGCTTCAGGGAGGTTTTTGACATACCTCTACATGGCATCACACATACATATGGAAGCAATAGTGCAAAGGGGAGGGAATCAGTGTCTTTTCAGTGATGCTGAGGGAAAAGACAAGAGGCAGTGGGCACACACTGAAATACAGGAGATTGCCTTTGAACATCAGTAAATGTTTCTTTACTGTCAGGGTGACTGAACCACGGCACAGACTGCCCAGAAAGATTGTGGAGCCTGGATCTTTGAAGACATTAAAAGTACACCCAGATAGAATCCTGGGCAAGAGGCTCTAGGTATCCTGGTTTAGGCAGGGGGGTTGGGCCTGGTTAGCCCCACCAACCCCTTCCACTCTCTTTCATTCTGTGCTAGTGAATTCTCTTCAAGATGCATTTCAAAGCACTGGCATGACAAAGTTCTGTGCAGACAGAGATCCAAATGGACATGGCATCTAAGTTCCTTAAGCAGTGTTCAAGAAGAATGTAAAACTCTGGCACAAGTGTCTCTTCCCTAACTGAATCCCTTTCATGGGAAAATTCCCAGCTCTAGAAAGATCTTCTGATACGCATGCTTAAGACTGACACTGGCTGAGCAAATTTCTCCCTATGTATATCTAAGACCAGTTAGGATCTTCACCCAAAGTGCTGTCAACATAGTCACAGAATGCCTATTGTTAAGAAGTGACAGCTTCCATCAGAATGGCAGCTATTGGTCCACAAAATGGATTAATGGATGGGAATTATCTACGTGGGTTAAAAACAAAAATAAAGAGTTGGTCTTTATTTATCAATTTCATGGCAATATTGATAAGGGAAGAAAAAGATCTAAGTCCTTGACTTTCTGGACTCGAGGAAAGATTTTAAAAATTCCTTGTAAAAATGTATGATCACAATCAGACTATTGAAACCATTTTAGTTGGGAACAAAGTTCCAAAATTGTCTAGATAGTGGCAAAGAAGCCAAGAAAATAGGAAAGAAACAAAAAGAGAGCAAAAGAGTCAGCTTCAGTGTACAAGCTCGTTCTAGAAGTAGTCTGCTGGGAAAAGGAACCCCCAGCTAAATTTCCAATGTATTCCTGCGCTTGATTCAGTAACTGGTCAATGTAAAAACCAATCCTTTTGTACAACTTCTTCCAGCAACAAAAACTCCAACAGGTTGACACTACCATCATGCCTGTTCCAGACATATTTAAAAGAGAAATGATGATTTTCTTGAAAACCTACTTACATAAAAGTTGCAAGATGGTGGAGGGATTCCCACATCCTCCTTCCTCCATCTGGCTTGAAAGTATATTTGATAAAATATGCAACAAAGCACATGATTTATAAGGGAGAGTCAAATGGATGATTTGGGAATCGATCTCTTGTTGATAGTAAACTTCATATCCACTCGGTGTGACCTTTTTAAAACAAAATGTGGAGCTGAGGCATGAATCTGCCACAACAATTGTAAAGCAAACATACACACTCCCCTTCATATGCCCCCCCCTCCACACACACCTAGGCACACACAGAGATCAGCATAGCAGATCATGAACACCTTGGAAAAGACTGAAATGCTAAATGCCTCTCTTGATGGGCAAAAGAGCTGGTGCAGTAATTCAAATGCCTGGTACAAAAATTCTGTTTAATATTTAGCTCCTATTTAAAACACAGCTTTTCATTTCATTCTATTTACAGAATATTTTCATTTCATTTGTTTCTTTAAAATTACTTAGTTCTCACCTGTTGTATGTCTAGGAATATTTTCTTCCAAAAATAGAAAAAAATAGATGATATCTTTTCAGCAGAAAACATTGGTTGATACAATTTTAAACCATCATGATATGGAAGAATTCTTCTGTCCCTCTCGAAGGTGGAAGAAGCATTTGGATCACAGATCATCTACAATGAAATACTTGACATGTTTAAGATGCTTTCAATCAATTTTGATCGTCAATTGCTTATTTGTTGTAAACAGTAATTTTTCAGTGAAGGGAAAGTGTGTGTGGTATATCTACATGATATGTTCAAAGGCAGTTCCTACTAATGGCCAGGCTGAATTCCAGTAAATAATGTCCCGAATGATATTTTGCCGCCTTCTTTGGCACTTCATGAAATCTTACCCCGATGAAGTGCTGAAACACAGAGATTTTCTCTTAGAGAGTGTCTCATGTTGTAACCTATCCCATGGATTTTATGCTGTAATTCTTATCTCTTTTAAAATTTACTATCTTCTGTACAGTTTTCATGAAACTTTCTGTTACAGTAGTGAATAGCACAGATAAATGTCATTTTGTACAACTTTGAATTTACCCCAAGAGCTGAGAGAAAACTTGATCCTATACTTCAATCCGAGTTTCTTCTATAGTCCAACTTTGTTTCTCTACCATCAAGCTTCTCCTTTGTTGCTGCTCCAAGCCCCGTCCAAGGTGACCTTGAATACTTTCAGGGATGGGACACCCACAACTTCTCTGGGCAACCTGTTCCAGTGTTCCAGCACTCCCACAGTAAAAAAGGCCTTCCTTTCATCTAATATGTGTAGGAAATCATAAATCTAGGCATAGAAGCTTGGAGTGCAAATTTGAAATTCTTTGGATTTGAAGCACATTTTATATGAATACTGACTTACAGATGACTAAAAGATGTTGATGGGCATTTGAGCTGACAAGTTTTGAAAAAGTGCACGGAAATTAAAATTGAAACCACTAAAATTAAAAACTCCTTGCCATTTTCTTTTTCCTCTCCTATTCAAAATTGCATATGTCAGATATCAGTGCTTCATGCAAACCTCTCAGATGCTCTCAGAGAAAAAGCTTTTCTTTCAGACTAAGTTGCGGTTGACGTAGAACACTAGCAGGAGTGAAAGATTTTCTGGGCATCGGGGCAGCCCGTTCTCCTTGGATTTGTGTGCAGAATGCATTTTATCCAAACTGGAAAATAGATCCCAGCTCTGTTCTATTCATCATCCTTACTTCATCAGGCCAGAAGATTCTGTGAAAAGTAGCCTGTGGACCTTGAAGACAGCGCATGTGAACCAGATGAGAGGTGATAGAGAAGTTGAGGGAGAGAAGAAAGAGCATGAGGCTGAAACCAGAAAGTATTTCTCCACGTGATCATGGAAGATTGCAGGAGCCACTTGGTACTATCAAACCAGCCCAACTTGGCACTTGTGCCACCTTGGGTCTGGGAGCCATGTTGCATATCGTGCATTTTAAGGAGCCAGCTGGCCACACCCAGCCATATGCCCCCAAACACAAACCAAGGCCCTTTTCTCTGGCAAACAAAACTCAGCTGCCCTGCTTCTGGATGGCAGATTGCAGGAACCACTTGGTACTATCAAACCAGCCCAACTTGGCACTGGTGCCACCATGGGTCTGGTCACCATCCTGCCTATTGTAGCTTTTCAGGAGCCAGCCGGTCACTCTCAGCCATAGGCCCCCAAACACAAACCTCGGCCCGTTTCCCTGGCAAACAAAAGTAAGCTGCCCCGCTTCTGCATGGCAGATTGCAGGAGCTACTTAGTACTATCAAATCAGCCCGACTTGGCACAGGTGCCACCTTGGATCTGGGAACCATCCTGTGTATCGTGGATTTTCAGGGGCCAGCCGGCCACTCTCAGCCATATGCCCCCAAAAACAAACCACGGACCTTTTCTCTGGCAAACAAAAATCAGCTGCCCCACTTCTGGATGGCAGATTGCAGGAGCCACTTGGGACTATCACACCAGCACAACATGGCACTGCTGCCACCTTGGATCTGGGAACAATCCTGCGTATCGTACATATTCAGGAACCAGCCGAACACTCCCAGCCACAGGCCCCCAAACACAAACAACGGCCCTTTTCTCTGGCAAACAAAACTCAACTGCCCCTCTTCTGGATGGCAAATTGCAGGACGCACTTGGTACTACAAAAAGAGCCCGACTTGGCAGTGGTGCCACCTTGGCTCTGGGAACCATCCTGCGTATCGAGCATTTTAAGGAGCCAGCCGGCAATTCCCAGCCGTATGCCCCAAAAAGAAACCATGGACCTTTTCTCTGGCAAAAAAAACTCAGCTGTCCCGCTTCTGGATGGCAGATTGCAGGAGTTACTTTGAACCATACAACCAGCCTTACTTGGCACTGGTGCCACCTTGGATCTGGGAACCATCCTGCCTATCGTTGATTTTCAGGGGCCAGCCGGCCACTCTCAGCCATAGGCCCCCAAACACAAACCACAGCCCTTTTCTCTAGCAAACAAAATTCAACTGCCCCGCTTCTGGATGGCAAATTGCAGGAGCCACTGGGTACTACAAAAACAGCCTGACTTGGCACTGGTGCCACCTTGCGTCTGGTTACCATGCGGCGTATCGTGCATTTTAAGGAGCCAGGTGGCCACTCCCAGCCATATGCCCCCAAACACAACCCACGGCCCTTTTCTCTGGCAAACAAAACTCAGCTGCCCCGCTTCTGGATGGCAGATTGCAGGAGACACTTGGTACTATCAAACCAGCCCGACTTGGCACTGGTGCCACCTTGGGTCTGGGAACCATCCTGCGTATTGTGGATTGTCAGGAGACAGCCAACCACTCTCGGCCACAGAGCCCAATCAAAAACAAAGGTCCGTTTCCCTGGCAAAAAAAACTCAGCTGCCCCGCTTCTGGATGGGAGATTGCAGGAGGCACTTGACACTGTCAAACGAGCCCCACTTGGCACTGGTGCCACCTTGGGTCTGGGAACCATGCTGCGTATCGTGGATTTTCAGGAGCCAGCCGGCCACTGCCAGCCATAGGCCCCCAAACACAAACCACAGCCTTTTTCTCTGGCAAACAAAACTCAGCTGCCCCGCTTCTGGATGGCAGATTGCAGGAGCCACTTGGTACTATCAAACCAGCCCGACTTGGCACTGGTGCCAACTTGGGTCTGGGAACCATCCTGCCTATCGTGGATTTTAAGGAGCCAGCCGGCTACTCCCAGCCACAGGCCCCCAACAAAAACCACGGCCCTTTTTTCTCGCAAACAAAACTTAGCTGCCTCACTTCTGGATGGCAGATTGCAGGAGCCACTTGGTGTAATCAAACCAGCCCGACTTGGCACTGGTGCCACCTTGGGTCTGGGAACCATCCTGCGTATCGTGGATTCTAAGGAGCCAGCCGGCCACTCCTAGCCACAGGCCCCCAAACAAAATCAACGGCGCTGTTCCCTGGAAAACAAAACACGCCTGCCAACTTTTTGATGGAGTTTGCAGGAGCCACTTGGTACTATCAAACCAGCCCGACTTGGCACTGGTGCCACCTTGGGTCTGGGAACCATCCTGCGTATCGTGGATTCTAAGGAGCCAGCCGGCCACTCCTAGCCACAGGCCCCCAAACAAAAACCTAGGCCTATTTCTCTGGCAAACAAAAGTAAGCTGCCCTGCTTCTGGATGGCAGATTGCAGGAGACACTTGGTACTATCAAACCAGCCCAACTTGGCACTGGTGCCACCTTGGATCTGGGAACCATGCTCTGTATCGTGGATATTCAGGGGCCAGCCGGCCGCTCTCAGCCATATGTCCCCAAACAGAAACCTCGGCCCGTTTCTCTGGCAAACAAAACTCAACTGCCCCTCTTCTGGATGGCAAATTGCAGGATGAACTTGATACTAAAACCGCAGGCCGACTTGGTAGTGGTGACACCTTGGGCCTGGGAACCATCATGCGTATCGAGCATTTTAAGGAGCCAGCCGGCCACTCCCAGCAATATGCCCCCAAAAACAATCCACGGAATTTTCCTCTGGCAAACAAAAATCAGCTGCCTCGCTTCTGGATGGCAGATTGCAGGAGCCACTTTGCACCATCAAACCAGCCCGACTTGGCACTGGTGCCACATTGCATCTGGGAACCATGCTGCCTAGCGTGGATTTTCAGGAGCCAGCCGGCCACTCTCAGCTATATGCCCCCAAACAAAACCCACGGCCCGTTTCCCTGGCAAACAAAATTAAGCTGCCCCGCTTCTGGATGGCAGATTGCAGGACGCACTTGGTAGTATCAAACCAGCAAAACTTGGCACTGGTGCCACCTTGGGTCTGGGCACCATCCTGCGTATCGTGGGTTCAAAGGAGCCAGCCGGTCACTCCCAGCCACAGGCCCCCAAATACAAACAATGTCGCTTTTCCCTGGAAAACAAAACTCGCCTGCCAACTTTTTGATGGCAGATTGCAGGAGCCACTTGGTACTATCAAACCAGCCCAACTTGGCACTGGTGCCACCATGGGTCTGGTAACCATCCTGCCTATCGTAGCTTTCCAAGAGCCAGCCGATCACTCCCAGCCATAGGTCCCCAGTCACAAACCTCGGCCCGTTTCCCTGGCAAACAAAAGTAAGCTACCCCGCTTCTGGATGGCAGATTGCAGGAGCCACTTGGTACTATCAAACCAGCCCAACTTGGCACTGGTGCCACCTTGGGTCTGGGAACCATGCTGCGTAACACAGATTCTAAGGCGCCAGTCGGCCACTACGAGCCACAAGCCCCCAAACACAAACAACGGCGCTATTCTCTGGCAAACAAAACTCAACTGCCCCTCTTCTGGATGGCAAATTGCAGGACGCACTTGGTACTATAAAAACAGCCCGACTTGGCACTGGTGCCCCCTTGGGTCTGGGAACCATCCTGCGTATCGATCTTTTTAATGAGACAGCCGGCCACTCCCAGCCATATGCCCCCAAACACAACCCACGGCCCTTTTCTCTGGCAAACAAAACTCAACTGCACCGCTTCTGGATGGCAGATTGCAGGAGCCACTTGGTACTATCAAACCAGCCCGACTTGGCACTGGTGCCACCTTGGGTCTGGGAACCATCCTGCGTATTGTGGGTTGTCAGGAGCCAGCCGAACACTCTCGGCCACAGACCCCAATTAAAAACAACGGCCCGTTTCACAGGCAAACAAAACTCAGCTGCCCCGCTTCTGGATGGGAGATTGCAGGAGCCACTGGGTACTATGAAACCAGCCCTACTTGGCACTGGTGCCACATTGCATCTGGGAACCATGCTGCGTATCATGGATTTTCAGGAGCCAGCCGGCCACTGCCAGCCACAGGCCCCGAAACACAAACAACAGCCTTTTTGTCTGGCAAACAAAATTCAGCTGCCCCGCTTCTGGATGGCAGATTGCAGGAACCACTTGGTACTAACAAACCAGCCCGACTTGGCACTGATGCCACCTTGGGTCTGGGAACCATCCTGCGTATCGTGGATTCTAAGGAGCCAGCTGGCCACTCCCAGCCACAGGCCCCAAAACACACACAACGGTGCTTTTCCCTGGAAAACAAAACTCGCCTGCCAAACTTTTGATGGCAGATTGCAGGAGCCACTTGGTATTATCAAACCAGCCCAACTTGGCACTGGTGCCACCATGGGTCTGGTCACCATCCTGCCTATCGTAGCTTTTCAGGAGCCAGCCAGCCACCCCCAGCCAGAGGCCCCCAGACAAATATTTCGGCCCGTTTCCCTGGCAAACAAAAGTAAGCTGCCCCGCTTCTGGATGGCAGATTGCAGGAGCCACTTGGTACCATCAAACCAGCCCAACTTGGCACTGGTGCCAACTCAGGTCTGGGAACCATCCTGCCTATCGTGGGTTCTAAGGAGCCAGCTGGCCACTCCCAGCCACAGGCCCCCAAACACAAACAACGGCGCTTTTCCCTGGAAAACAAAACTCGCCTGCCAACTTTTTGATGGCAGATTGCAGGAGCCACTTGGTACTATCAAACCAGCCCAACTTGGCACTGGTGCCACCATGGGTCTGGTCACCATCCTGCCTATCGTAGCTTTTCAGGAGCCAGCCGGTCACTCCCAGCCATAGGCCCCCAGACACAAACCTCGGCCCGTTTCCCTGGCAAACAAAAGTAAGCTGCCCCGCTTCTGCATGGCAGATTGCAGGAGCTACTTAGTACTATCAAACCAGCCCGACTTGGCACTGGTGACACCTCTGGTCTGGGAACCATCCTGCCTATCGTGGATTTTCAGGGGCCAGCCGGCCACTCTCAGCCATATGCCCCAAAAACAAACCACGGCCCTTTTCTCTGGCAAACAAAACTCAACTGCCCCTCTTCTGGATGGCAAATTTTAGGACGCACTTTGTACTACGAAAACCGCCCGACGTGGCACTGGTGCCACCTTGTGTCAGGGAACCATCCTGCATATCGAGCTTTTTAAGGAGCCAGCCGGCCACGCCCAGCCATATACCCCCAAAAACAAACCACGGACCATTTCTCTTGGAAACAAAAATCCGCTGCCCCGCGTCTGGATGGCAGATTGCAGGAGCCACTTTGCACCATCAAACCAGCCCGACTTGGCACTGGTGCCACCTTGGGTCTGGGAACAATCCTGCATATCGTGGATTCTAAGGAGCCAGCCGGCCACTCCCTGCCATAGGCCCCCAAACAAAAACAACGGCGCTTTTCCCTGGAAAACAAAATTCGCCTGCCAGCATTTTGATGGCAGATTGCAGGAGCCACTTGGTACAATCAAATCAGCCCAACTTGGCACTGGTGCCACTATGGGTCTGGGAACCATCCTGCCTATTGTAGCATTTCAGGAGCCAGCCGGTCACTCCCAGCCATAGGCCCCCAGACACAAACCTCGGACCGTTTCCCTGGCAAACAAAATTAAGCTGCCCCGATTCTGGATGGCAGATTGCAGGAGCCACTTGGTTGTGTCAAACCAGCCCGACTTGGAACTGGTGCCACCTTGGGTCTGGGAACCATCCTGCGTAACGTGGATTCTAAGCAGCCACCCGGCCACTCTGAGCCACAGGCCCCCAAACACAAACAACGGCGCTTTTCCCTGGAAAACAAAACTCGCCTGCCAACTTTTTGATGGCAGATTGCAGGAGCCACTTGGTACTATCAAACCAGCCCAACTTGGCACTGGTGCCACCTCTGGTCTGGGAACCATCCTGCCTATCGTAGCTTTTCAGGAGCCAGCCGGTCACTCCCAGCCATAGACCCCCAGACACAAACCTCGGCCCGTTTCCCTGGAAAACAAAAGTAAGTTACCCCGATTCTGGATGGCAGATTGCAGGAGCCACTTGGTACTATCAAATCAGCCCAACTTGGCACTGGTGCCACCATGGGTCTGGTAAACATCCTGCCTATCGTAGCTTTTCAGGAGCCAGCCGGTCACTCCCTGCCATAGGCCCCCGGACACAAACCTCGGCCCGTTTCCCTGGCAAACAAAAGTAAGCTGCCCCGCTTTTGGATGGCAGATTGCAGGATGCAGTTGGTACTTACAAACCAGCCCGACTTGGCCCTGGTGCCACCTCTGGTCTGGGAACCATGCTGCGTAACGTAGATTCTACGAGGACAGGCGGCCACTCCCAGCCACAGGCCTCTAAACAAAAACAACGGCGCTTTTCCCTGGAAAACAAAACTCGCCTGCCAACTTCTTGATGGCAGATTGCAGGAGCCACTTGGTACTATCAAACCAGCCCAACTTGGCACTGGTGCCACCATGGGTCTGGTCACCATCCTGCCTATCGTAGCTTTTCAGGAGCCAGCCGCTCACTCCCAGCCATAGGCCCCCAGACAAATACCTCGGCACGTTTCCCTGGCAAACAAAAGTAGGCTGCCCCGCTTCTGGATGGCAAATTGCAGGACGCACTTGGTACTACGAAAACAGCCCGACTTGGCACTGATGCCACCTTGGGTCAGGGAACAATCCTGTGTATAGAGCTTTTTATGGAGCCAGCCGGCCACGTCCAGTCATATACCCCCAAAAAAAAAACCACGGAACTTTCCTCCAGCAAACAAAAATCCGCTGCCCCGCGTCTGGATGGCAGATTGCAGGAGCTATTTAGTATTATCAAACCAGCCCGACTTGGCACTGGTGGCACCATGAGTCTGGTAACCATCCTGCCTATCGTAGCTTTTCAGTAGTCAGCCGGTCACTCCCAGCCATAGGCCCCCAGACAAATACCTCGGCCCGTTTCCCTGGGAAACAAAAGTAAGCTGTCCCGCTTCTGGATGGCAGATTGCAGGAGCCACTTGGTACTATCAAACCAGCCCAACTTGTTCCCAGACCCAAGGTGGCACCAGTGCCAAGTGGGGCTGGTTTGATGGTGCAACGTGGCTCCTGCAATCTGCCATCCAAAAGCGGGGCAGCTTACTTTTGTTTGCCAGGGAAACGGGCCGAGGTTTGTGTCTGGGGGTCTATGGCTGGGAGTGACCGGCTGGCTCGTGAAAAGCTACGATAGGCAGGATGGTTCCCAGACCAGTGGTGGCACCAGTGCCAATGTTGGGCTGGTTTGATAGTACCAAGTGGCTCCTGCAATCTGCCATCAAAAAGTTGGCAGGCGAGTTTTGTTTTCCAGGGAAAAGCGCCGTAGTTTTTGTTTGGGGGCCTGTGGCTCAGAGTGGCCGGGTGGCTGCTTAGAATCCACGATACGCAGGATGGTTCCCAGACCCAAGGTGGCACCAGTGCCAAGTCGGGCTGGTTTGACACAACCAAGTGGCTCCTGCAATCTGCCATCCAGAATCAGGGCAGCTTAATTTTGTTTGCCAGGGAAACGGTCCGAGGTTTGTGTCTGGGGGCCTATGGCTGGGAGTGACCGGCTGGCTCCTGAAATGCTACAATAGGCAGGATGGTTCCCAGACCCAGAGTGGCACCAGTGCCAAGTTGGGATGATTTGATAGTACCAAGTGGCTCCTGCAATCTGCCATCAAAATTTGGCAGGCGAATTTTGTTTTCCAGGGAAAAGCGCCGTTGTTTGTGTTTGGGGGCCTGTGGCTGGGAGTGGCCGGCTGGCTCCTTAGAATCCACGATATGCAGGATTGTTCCCAGACCCAAGGTGGCACCAGTGCCAAGTCGGGCTGGTTTGATGGTGCAAAGTGGCTCCTGCAATCTGCCATACAGACGCGGGGCAGCGGATTTTTGTTTCCAAGAGAAATGGTCCGTGGTTTGTTTTTGGGGGTTTATGGCTGGGTGTGGCCGGCTGGCTCCTTAAAAAGCTCGATATGCAGGATGGTTCCCTGACACAAGGTGGCACCAGTGCCACGTCGGGCGGTTTTCGTAGTACAAAGTGCGTCCTAAAATTTGCCATCCAGAAGAGGGGCAGTTGAGTTTTGTTTGCCAGAGAAAAGGGACGTGGTTTGTTTTTGGGGGCATATGGCTGAGAGTGGCCGGCTGGCTCCTGAAAAGCTACGATAGGCAGGATGTTTACCAGACCCATGGTGGCACCAGTGCCAAGTTGGGCTGATTTGATAGTACCAAGTGGCTCCTGCAATCTGCCATCCAGAATCGGGGTAGCTTACTTTTGTTTTCCAGGGAAACGGGCCGAGGTTTGTGTCTGGGGGTCTATGGTTGGGAGTGGCCGGCTGGCTCCTTAGAAACCACGATACGCAGCATGGTTCCCAGACAAGAGGTGCCACCAGTGCCAAGTTGGGCTGGTTTGATACTACCAAGTGGTTCCTGCAATCTGCCATCCAGAAGCGGGGCAGCTTACTTTTGTTTGCCAGGGAAACGGATCGTTGTTTGTGTTTGGGGGCCTATGGCTGGGACTGACCGGCTGGCTCCATAAAATCCACGATACGCAGGATGGTTCCCAGACCAGAGGTGGCACCAGTGCCAAGTCGGGCTGGTTTGATAGTACCAAGTGGATCCTGCAATCTGCCATCCAGAAGCGGGGCAGCTTACTTTTGTTTGCCAGGGAAACGGGCCGAGGTTTTTGTCTGGGGGCCTATGGCTGGGAGTGACCGGCTGGCTCCTGAAAAGCTACGATAGGCAGGATGGTGACCAGACCCATGGTGGCAGCAGTGCCAAGTTGGGCTGGTTTGATAGTACCAAGTGGCTCCTGCAATCTGCCATCAAAAAGTTGGCAGGCGAGTTTTGTTTTCCAGGGAAAAGCGCCGTTGTTTGTGTTTGGGTGCCTGTGGCTGGGAGTGGCCGGCTGGCTCTTTAGAATCCACGATACGCAGGATGGTTCCCAGACCAGTGGTGGCACCAGTGCCAAGTCGGGCGGGTTAGATAGTAACAAGTGCGTCCTACAATCTGCCATCCAGAAGCGGGGCAGCTTACTTTTGTTTGCCAGGGAAACGGGCCGAGGTTTTTGTCTGGGGGCCTATGGCTGGGAGTGACCGGCTGGCTCGTGAAAAGCTACGATAGGCAGGATGGTGACCAGACCCATGGCGGCACCAGTGCCAAGTTGGGCTGGTTTGATAGTAGCAAGTGGCTCCTGCAATCTGCCATCAAAAAGTTGGCAGGCGAGTTTTGTTTTCCAGGGAAAAGCGCCGTTGTTTGTGTTTGGCGGCCTGTGGCTGGGAGTGGTCGGCTGGCTCCTTAGAATCCACGATACGCAGGATGGTTCCCAGACCAGAGGTGGCACCAGTGCCAAGTCGGGCTGGTTTGATAGTACCAAGTGGCTCCTGCAATCTGCCATCCAGAATCGGGGCAGCTTACTTTTGTTTGCCAGGGAAACGGGCCGAGCTTTGTGTCTGGGGGCCTATGGCTGGGAGTGACCGGCTGGCTCCTGAAAAGCTACGATAGGCAGGATGGTGACCAGACCCATGGTGGCACCAGTGCCAAGTTGGGCTGGTTTGATAGTACCAAGTGGCTCCTGCAATCTGCCATCAAAAAGTTGGCAGGCAAGTTTTCTTTACCAGGGAAAAGCGCCGTTGTTTTTGTTTGGGGGCCTATGGCTGGGAGTGGCCGGCTGGCTCCTTAGAATCCACGATACGCAGGATGGTTCCTAGACTTGACGTGGCACCAGTGCCAAGTTGGGCTGGTTTGATAGTACCAAGTGCGTCCTGCAATCTGCCATCCAGAAGTGGGGTAGCTTACTTTTGTTTGCCAGGGAAACGGGCCGAGGTTTGTGTCTCGGGGCATATGGCTGGGAGTGACCGGCTGGCTCCTGAAAAGCTACGATAGGCAGGATGGTGACCAGACCCATGGTGGCACCAGTGCCAAGTTGGGCTGGTTTGATAGTACCAAGTGGCTCCTGCAATCTGCCATCAAAAAGTTGGCAGGCGAGTTTGTTATCCAGGGAAAAGCGCCGTTGTTTGTGCCTGGGGCCCTATCGCCTGGAGTGGACGGATGGCTAATTAGAATCCACGATACACAGGATGGTTCCCAGACCCATGGTGGCACCAGTGCCAAGTTGGGCTGATTTGATAGTACCAAGTGGTTCCTGCAATCTGCCATCCAGAAGCGGGGCAGCTTACTTTTGTTTGCCAGGGAAACGGTCCGAGGTTTGTGTCTGGGGTCCTAAGCCTGGAAGTGACCGGCTGGCTCGTGAAAAGCTACGATAGGCAGGATGGTGACCAGACCCATGACGGCACCAGTGCCAAGTTGGGCTGGTTTGATAGTACCAAGTGGCTCCTGATATCTGCCATCAAAAACTTGGCAGGCGAGTTTTGTTTTCCAGGGAAAAGCGCCGTTGTTTTTGTTTGGGGGCCTGTGGCTGGGAGTGGCCGGCTGGCTCCTTAGAATCCACGATACTCAGCATGGTTCCCAGACCAAAGGTGGCACCAGTGCCAAGTTGGGCTGGTTTGATAGTACCAAGTGGTTCCTGCAATCTGCCATCCAGAAGCGGGGCAGCTTACATTTGTTGGCCAGGGAAACGGGCCGAGGTTTGTGTCTGGGGGCCTATGGCTGGGAGTGACCGGCTGGCTCCTGAAAAGCTACGATAGGCAGGATGGTGACCAGACCCATGGTGGCACCAGTGCCAAGTTGGGCTGATTTGATTGTACCAAGTGGCTCCTGCAATCTGCCATCAAAAAGTTGGCAGGCGAATTTTGTTTTCCAGGGAAAAGCGCCGTTGTTTGTGTTTGGGGGCCTGTGGCAGGGAGTGGCCGGCTGGCTCCTGAAAAGCTACGATAGGCAGGATGGTGACCAGACCCATGGTGGCATTAGTGCCAAGTTGGGCTGGTTTGATAGTACCAAGTGGCTCCGGCAATCTGCCATCAAAAAGTTGGCAGACGAGTTTTGTTTTCAAGGGAAAAGCGCCGTTGTTTGTGTTTGGGGGCCTGTGGCTGGGAGTGGCCGGCTGGCTGCTTAGAATCTACCATACGCAGGATGGTTCCCAGACCAGAGGTGGCACCAGTGCCAAGTCGGGCTGGTTTGATAGTACCAAGTGCGTCCTGCAATCTGCCATCCAGAAGCGGGACAGCTTACTTTTGTTTGTCAGGGAAACGGGCCGAGCTTTGTGTCTGTGGGCCTACGGCTGGGAGTGACCGGCTGGCTCCTGAAAAGCTACGATAGGCAGGATGGTGACCAGACCCATGGTGGCACCAGTGCCAAGTTGGGCTGGTTTGATAGTACCAAGTGGCTCCTGCAATCTGCCATCAAAAATTTGGCAGGCAAGTTTTGTTTTCCAGGGAAAAGTGCCGTTGTTTTTTTTTGGGGGCCTATGGCTGGGAGTGGCCGGCTGGCTCCTTAGAATCCACGATACGCAGGATGGTTCCCAGACCTGAGGTGGCACCAGTGCCAAGTTGGGCTGGTTTGATAGTACCAAGTGCGTCCTGCAATCTGCCATCCAGAAGCGGGGTAGCTTACTTTTGTTTGCCAGGGAAACGGGCCGAGGTTTGTGTCTCGGGGCCTATGGCTGGGAGTGACCGGCTGGCTCCTGAAAAGCTACGATAGGCAGGATGGTGACCAGACCCATGGTGGCACCAGTGCCAAGTTGGGCTGGTTTGATAGTACCAAGTGGCTCCTGCAATCTGCCATCAAAAACTTGGCAGGCGAGTTTGTTATCCAGGGAAAAGCGCCGTTGTTTGTGTTTGGGGGCCTGTGGCTGGGAGTGGCCGGCGGGCTCCTTAGAATCCATGATACGCAGGATGGTTCCCAGACCAGTGGTGGCACCAGTGCCAAGTTGGGCTGGTTTGATGGTGAAAAGTGGCTCCTGCAATCTGCCATCCAGAAGCGGGGCAGCTTACTTTTGTTTGCCAGGGAAACGGGCCGAGCTTTGTGTCTGGGGGCCTATGGCTGGGAGTGACCGGCTGGCTCCTGAAAAGCTACGATAGGCAGGATGGTGACCAGACCCATGGTGGCACCAGTGTCAAGGTGGGCTGGTTTGATAGTACCAAGTGGCTCCGGCAATCTGCCATCAAAATTTGGCAGGCGAGTTTTGTTTTCCAGGGAAAAGCGCCGTTGTTTGTGTTTGGGGGCCTGTGGCTGGGAGTGGCCGGATGGCTAATTAGAATCCACGATACGCAGCATGGTTCCCAGACCTGAGGTGGCACCAGTGCCAAGTCGGGCTAGTTTGATGGTGCAAAGTGGCTCCTGCAATCTGCCATCCAGAAGCGGGGCAGCTTGCTTTTGTTTGCCAGGGAAACGGGCCGAGGTTTGTGTCTGGGGCCTATGGCTGGGAGTGACCGGCTGGCTCCTGAAAAGCTACGATAGGCAGGATGGTGACCAGACCCAAGGTGGCACCAGTGCCAAGTTGGGCTGGTTTGATAGTACCAAGTGGCTCCTGCAATCTGCCATCAAAAAGTTGGCAGGCGAGATTTGTTTTCCAGGGAAAAGCGCCGTTGTTTGTGTTTGGGGGCCTGTGGCTGGGAGTGGCCGGCTGGCTCCTTAGAATCCACGATACCCATGCTCATTCCCAGACCTGAGGTGGCACCAGTGCCAAGTCGGGCTAGTTTGATGGTGCAAAGTGGCTCCTGCAATCTGCCATCCAGAAGCGGGACAGCTTACTTTTCCTTGCCAGGGAAACGGGCCGAGCTTTGTGTCTGGGGGCCTATGGCTGGGAGTGACCGGCTGGCTCCTGAAAAGCTACGATAGGCAGGATGGTGACCAGACCCATGGTGGCACCAGTGCCAAGTTGGGCTGGTTTGATAGTACCAAGTGGCTCCTGCAATCTGCCATCAAAAATTGGCAGGCGAGTTTTGTTTTCCAGGGAAAAGCGCCGTTGTTTGTGTTTAGGGGCCTGTGGGTGGAAGTGGCCGGATGGCTAATTAGAATCCACGATACGCAGGATGGTTCCCAGACCTGAGGTGGCACCAGTGCCAAGTCGGGCTAGTTGGATGGTGCAAAGTGGCTCCTGCAATCTGCCATCCAGAAGCGGGGCAGCTTACTTTTGTTTTCCAGGGAAAAGCGCCGTTGTTTGTGTTTGGGGGCCTGTGGGTGGGAGTGGCCGGATGGCTCCTTAGAATCCACGATACGCAGGATGGTTCCCAGACCCATGGTGGCACCAGTGCCAAGTCGGGCTGGTTTGATACTACCAAGTGGTTCCTGCAATCTGCCATCCAGAAGCGGGGCAGCTTACTTTTGTTTGCCAGGGAAACGGTCCGAGGATTGTGTCTGGGGGCCTAAGCCTGGAAGTGACCGGCTGGCTCGTGAAAAGCTACGATAGGCAGGATGGTGACCAGACCCATGACGGCACCAGTGCCAAGTTGGGCTGGTTTGATAGTACCAAGTGGCTCCTGCAATCTGCCATCAAAAACTTGGCAGGCGAGTTTTGTTTTCCAGGGAAAAGCGCCGTTGTTTGTGTCTGGGGGCCTGTGGCTGGGAGTGGCCGGATGGCTCCTTAGAATCCACAATACTCAGCATGGTTCCCAGACCAGAGGTGGCACCAGTGCCAAGTTGGGCTGGTTTGATAGTACCAAGTGGCTCCTGCAATCTGCCATCCAGAAGCGGGGCAGCTTACTTTTGTTTGCCAGGGAAACGGGCCGAGGTTTGTGTCTGGGGGCCTATGGCTGGGAGTGACCGGCTGGCTCCTGAAAAGCTACGATAGGCAGTATGGTGACCAGACCCATGGTGGCACCAGTGCCAAGTTGGGCTGATTTGATAGTACCAAGTGGCTCCTGCAATCTGCCATCAAAAAATTGGCAGGCGAATTTTGTTATCCAGGGAAAAGCGCCGTTGTTTGTGTTTGGGGGCCTGTGGCAGGGAGTTGCCGGCTGGCTCCTGAAAAGCTACGATAGGCAGGATGGTGACCAGACCCATGGTGGCACCAGTGCCAAGTTGGGCTGGTTTGATAGTACCAAGTGGCTCCGGCAATCTGCCATCAAAATTTGGCAGGCGAGTTTTGTTTTCCAGGGAAAAGCGCCGTTGTTTGTGTTTGGGGGCCTGTGGGTGGGAGTGGCCGGATGGCTAATTAGAATCCACGATACGCAGCATGGTTCCCAGACCTGAGGTGGCACCAGTGCCAAGTCGGGCTAGTTTGATGGTGCGAAGTGGCTCCTGCAATCTGCCATCCAGAAGCGGGGCAGCTTGCTTTTGTTTGCCAGGGAAACGGGCCGAGGTTTGTGTCTGGGGGCCTATGGCTGGGAGTGACCGGCTGGCTCCTGAAAAGCTATGATAGGCAGGATGGTGACCAGACCCATGGTGGCACCAGTGCCAAGTTGGGCTGGTTTGATAGTACCAAGTGGCTCCTGCAATCTGCCATCAAAAAGTTGGCAGGCGAGTTTTGTTTTCCAGGGAAAAGCGCCGTTGTTTGTGTTTGGGGGCCTGTGGGTGGGAGTGGCCGGATGGCTGCTTAGAATCCACGATACGCAGGATGGTTCCCAGACGTGAGGTGGCGCCAGTGCCAAGTCGGGCTGGTTTGATACTACCAAGTGCGTCCTGCAATCTGCCATCCAGAAGCGGGACAGCTTACTTTTTTTTGTCAGGGAAACGGGCTGAGCTTTGTGTCACGGGGCCTATGGCTGGGAGTGACCGTCTAGGTCCTGAAAAGCTACGATAGGCAGGATGGTGACCAGACCCATGGTGGCACCAGTGCCAAGTTGGGCTGGTTTGATAGTACCAAGTGGCTCCTGCAATCTGCCATCAAAAATTTGGCAGGCGAGTTTTGTTTTCCAGGGAAAAGCGCCGTTGTTTGTGTTTGGGGGCCTGTGGCTGGGAGTGGCCGGCTTGCTAATTGGAATCCACGATACGCAGGATGGTTCCCAGACTTGAGGTGGCACCAGTGACAAGTCGGGCCAGTTTGATGGTGCAAAGTGGCTCCTGCAATCTGCCATCCAGAAGCGGGGTAGCTTACTTTTCTTTGCCAGGGAAACGGGCCGAGGTTTTTCTCTGGGGGCCTATGGCTGGGAGTGACCGGGTGGCGCCTGAACAGCTACGATAGGCAGGATGGTGACCAGACCCAAGGTGGCACCAGTGCCAAGTTGGGCTGATTTGATAGTACCAAGTGGCTCCTGCAATCTGCCATCAAAATGTTGGCAGGCGAGTTTTGTTTTCCAGGGAAAAGCGCTGTTGTTTGTGTTTGGGGGCCTGTGGCTGGGAGTGACCGGCTGGCTCCTTAGAATCCACGATACACAGGATGGTTCCCAGACCAGAGGTGGCACCAGTGCCAAGTCGGGCTGGTTTTATACTACCAAGTGGTTCATGCAATCTGCCATCCAGAAGCGGGGCAGCTTAATTTTGTTTGCCAGGGAAACGGGCCGAGCTTTGTGTCTGGGCGCCTATGGCTGGGAGTGACCTGCTAGGTCCTGAAAAGCTACGATAGGCAGGATGGTGACCACATCCATGGTGGCACCAGTGCCAAGTTGGGCTGGTTTGATAGTACCAAGTGGCTCCTGCAATCCGCCATCAAAAAGTTGGCAGGCGAGTTTTGTTTTCCAGGGAAAAGCGCCGTTGTTTGTGTTTGCGTGCCTGTGGCAGGGAGTGGCCGGCTGGCTCCTTAGAATCCACGATACGCAGGATGGTTCCCAGACTTGTCGTGGCACCAGTGCCAAGTCGGGCTGGTTTGATAGTACCAAGTGCGTCCTGCAATCTGCCATCCAGAAGCGGGGCAGCTAACTTTTGTTTGCCAGGGAAACGGGCCGAGGTTTGTGTCTAAGGGCCTATGGCTGGGAGTGACCGGTTGGCTCCTGAAAAGCTACGATAGGCAGGATGGTGACCAGACCCATGGTGGCACCAGTGCCAAGTTGGGCTGGTTTGATAGTACCTAGTGGCTCCTGCAATCTGCCATCAAAAAGTTGGCAGGCGAGTTTGTTATCCAGGGAAAAGCGCCGTTGTTTGTGTTTGGGGGCCTGTGGCTGGGAGTGGCCGGCTGGCTCCTTAGAATCCACGATACGGAGGATGGTTCCCAGACCAGTGGTGGTACCAGTGCCAAGTTTTGCTGGTTTGATGGAGAAAACTGGCTCCTGCAATCTGCCATCCACATGCGGGATAACTTACTTTTGTTTGCCAGGGAAACGGGTCGAGGTTTTTGTCTGGGGGCCTATGGCTGGGAGTGACCGGCTGGCTCCTGAAAAGCTACGATAGGCAGGATGGTGACCAGACCCATGGTGGCACCACTGTCAAGTTGGGCTGGTTTGATAGTACCAAGTGGCTCCGGCAATCTGCCATCAAAATTTGGCAGGCGAGTTTTGTTTTCCAGTGAATAGCGCCCTTGTTTGTGTTTGGGGGCCTATGGCAGGGACTGACCGGCTGGCTAATTAGAATCCACGATACGCAGCATGGTTCCCAGACCTGAGGTGGCACCAGTGCCAAGTCGGGCTAGTTTGATGGTGTAAAGTGGCTCCTGCAATCTGCCATCCAGAAGCGGGGCAGCTTACTTTTGTTTGCCAGGGAAACGGGCCGAGCTTTGTGTCTGGGGGCCTATGGCTGGGAGTGACCGGCTGGCTCCTGAAAAGCTACGATAGGCAGGAAGGTGACCAGACCCATGGTGGCACCAGTGCCAAGTTGGGCTGGTTGGATAGTACCAAGTGGCTCCTGCAATCTGCCATCAAAAAGTGGGCAGGCGAGTTTTGTTTTCCAGGGGAAAGCGCCGTTGTTTGTGTTTGGGGGCCTGTGGCTGGGAGTGGCCGGCTGGCTCCTTAGAATCCACCATACCCAGGCTCATTCCCAGACCTGAGGTGGCACCAGTGCCAAGTCGGGCTAGTTTGATGGTGCAAAGTGGCTCCTGCAATCTGCCATCCAGAAGCGGGGTAGCTTACTTTTGTTTGCCAGGGAAACGGGCCGAGCTTTGTGTCTGGGGGCCTATGGCTGCGAGTGACCGGCTGGCTCCTGAAAAGCTACGATAGGCAGGATGGTGACCAGACCCATGGTGGCACCAGTGCCAAGTTGGGCTGGTTTGATAGTACCAAGTGGCTCCTGCAATCTGCCATCAAAAACTTGGCAGGCGAGTTTTGTTTTCCAGGGAAAAGCGCCGTTGTTTGTGTTTGGGGGCCTGTGGCTGGGAGTGGCCGGCTGGCTGCTTAGAATCCACGATACGCAGGATGGTTCCCAGACGTGAGGTGGCGCCAGTGCCAAGTCGGGCTGGTTTGATACTACCAAGTGCGTCCTGCAATCTGCCATCCAGAAGCGGGACAGCTTACTTTTTTTTGTCAGGGAA
The DNA here is from genome assembly GCF_035770615.1 of Melospiza melodia melodia. Lineage (NCBI taxonomy): Eukaryota > Metazoa > Chordata > Aves > Passeriformes > Passerellidae > Melospiza > Melospiza melodia. Next base: position 66,599,670 of record NC_086194.1, on the reverse strand, counting down.
ACGGGCTGAGCTTTGTGTCACGGGGCCTATGGCTGGGAGTGACCGTCTAGGTCCTGAAAAGCTACGATAGGCAGGATGGTGACCAGACCCATGGTGGCACCAGTGCCAAGTTGGGCTGGTTTGATAGTACCAAGTGGCTCCTGCAATCTGCCATCAAAAATTTGGCAGGCGAGTTTTGTTTTCCAGGGAAAAGCGCCGTTGTTTGTGTTTGGGGGCCTGTGGCTGGGAGTGGCCGGCTTGCTAATTGGAATCCACGATACGCAGGATGGTTCCCAGACTTGAGGTGGCACCAGTGACAAGTCGGGCCAGTTTGATGGTGCAAAGTGGCTCCTGCAATCTGCCATCCAGAAGCGGGGTAGCTTACTTTTCTTTGCCAGGGAAACGGGCCGAGGTTTTTCTCTGGGGGCCTATGGCTGGGAGTGACCGGGTGGCGCCTGAACAGCTACGATAGGCAGGATGGTGACCAGACCCAAGGTGGCACCAGTGCCAAGTTGGGCTGATTTGATAGTACCAAGTGGCTCCTGCAATCTGCCATCAAAATGTTGGCAGGCGAGTTTTGTTTTCCAGGGAAAAGCGCTGTTGTTTGTGTTTGGGGGCCTGTGGCTGGGAGTGACCGGCTGGCTCCTTAGAATCCACGATACACAGGATGGTTCCCAGACCAGAGGTGGCACCAGTGCCAAGTCGGGCTGGTTTTATACTACCAAGTGGTTCATGCAATCTGCCATCCAGAAGCGGGGCAGCTTAATTTTGTTTGCCAGGGAAACGGGCCGAGCTTTGTGTCTGGGCGCCTATGGCTGGGAGTGACCTGCTAGGTACTGAAAAGCTACGATAGGCAGGATGGTGACCACATCCATGGTGGCACCAGTGCCAAGTTGGGCTGGTTTGATAGTACCAAGTGGCTCCTGCAATCCGCCATCAAAAAGTTGGCAGGCGAGTTTTGTTTTCCAGGGAAAAGCGCCGTTGTTTGTGTTTGGGTGCCTGTGGCAGGGAGTGGCCGGCTGGCTCCTTAGAATCCACGATACGCAGGATGGTTCCCAGACTTGTCGTGGCACCAGTGCCAAGTCGGGCTGGTTTGATAGTACCAAGTGCGTCCTGCAATCTGCCATCCAGAAGCGGGGCAGCTAACTTTTGTTTGCCAGGGAAACGGGCCGAGGTTTGTGTCTAAGGGCCTATGGCTGGGAGTGACCGGTTGGCTCCTGAAAAGCTACGATAGGCAGGATGGTGACCAGACCCATGGTGGCACCACTGTCAAGTTGGGCTGGTTTGATAGTACCAAGTGGCTCCGGCAATCTGCCATCAAAATTTGGCAGGCGAGTTTTGTTTTCCAGTGAATAGCGCCCTTGTTTGTGTTTGGGGGCCTATGGCAGGGACTGACCGGCTGGCTAATTAGAATCCACGATACGCAGCATGGTTCCCAGACCTGAGGTGGCACCAGTGCCAAGTCGGGCTAGTTTGATGGTGTAAAGTGGCTCCTGCAATCTGCCATCCAGAAGCGGGGCAGCTTACTTTTGTTTGCCAGGGAAACGGGCCGAGCTTTGTGTCTGGGGGCCTATGGCTGGGAGTGACCGGCTGGCTCCTGAAAAGCTACGATAGGCAGGAAGGTGACCAGACCCATGGTGGCACCAGTGCCAAGTTGGGCTGGTTGGATAGTACCAAGTGACTCCTGCAATCTGCCATCAAAAAGTTGGCAGGCGAGTTTTGTTTTCCAGGGGAAAGCGCCGTTGTTTGTGTTTGGGGGCCTGTGGCTGGGAGTGGCCGGCTGGCTCCTTAGAATCCACCATACCCAGGCTCATTCCCAGACCTGAGGTGGCACCAGTGCCAAGTCGGGCTAGTTTGATGGTGCAAAGTGGCTCCTGCAATCTGCCATCCAGAAGCGGGGTAGCTTACTTTTGTTTGCCAGGGAAACGGGCCGAGCTTTGTGTCTGGGGGCCTATGGCTGCGAGTGACCGGCTGGCTCCTGAAAAGCTACGATAGGCAGGATGGTGACCAGACCCATGGTGGCACCAGTGCCAAGTTGGGCTGGTTTGATAGTACCAAGTGGCTCCTGCAATCTGCCATCAAAAACTTGGCAGGCGAGTTTTGTTTTCCAGGGAAAAGCGCCGTTGTTTGTGTCTGGGGGCCTGTGGCTGGAGTGGCCGTCTGGTTCCTTAGTCTCCACGATACGCAGGATGGTTCCCAGACCAGAGGTGGCACCAGTACCAAGTCGGGCTAGTTTGATGGTGCAAAGTGGCTCCTGCAATCTGCCATCCAGAAGCGGAGCAGCTTACTTTTGTTTGCCAGGGAAACGGGCCGAGGTTTTTCTCTGGGGGCCTATGGCAGGGAGGGACCGGCTGGCTCCTGAAAAGCTACGATAGGCAGGATGGTGACCAGACCCATGGTGGCACCAGTGCCAAGTTGGGCTGGTTTGATAGTACCAAGTGGCTCCTGCAATCTGCCATCAAAATATTGGCAGGCCAGTTTTGTTTTCCAGGGAAAAGCGCCGTTGTTTGTGTTTGGGGGCCTGTGGCTGGGAGTGACCGGCTGGCTCCTTAGAATCCACGATACGCAGGATGGTTCCCAGACCCAAGGTGGCACCAGTGCCAAGTTGGGCTGGTTTCATAGTACCAAGTTATTCCTGCAATCTGCCGTCCAGAAGCGGGGCAGCTTACTTTTGTTTGCCAGGGAAACGGGCCGAGGTTTGTGTCTGAGGGACTATGGCTGAGAGTGACCGGCTGGCTCCTGAAAAGCTACGATAGGCAGGATGGTGACCAGACCCAAGGTGGCACCAGTGCCAAGTTGGGCTGGTTTGATAGTACCAAGTGGCTCCTGCAATCTGCCATCAAAAAGTTGGCAGGCGAGTTTTGTTTTCCAGGGAAAAGCGCCGTTGTTTGTGTTTGGGGGCCTGTGGCTGGGAGTGGCCGGCTGGCTCCTTAGAATCCACGATACGCAGCATGGTTCCCAGACCAGAGGTGGCACCAGTGCCAAGTAGGGCTGGTTTTATAGTACCAAGTGGCTCCTGCAATCTTCCATCCAGAAGCGGGGCAGCTTACTTTTGTTTGCCAGGGAAACGGGCCGAGGTTTGTGTCTGGGGGCCTATGGCTTGGAGTGACAGGCTGGCTCCTGAAAAGCTACGATAGGCAGGATGGTGACCAGACCCATGGTGGCACCAGTGCCAAGTTGGGCTGGTTTGATAGTACCAAGTGGCTCCTGCAATCTGCCATCAAAAAGTTGGCAGGCGAGTTTTGTTTTCCAGGGGAAAGCGCCGTTGTTTGTGTTTGGGCGCCTGTGGGTGGGAGTGGCCGGCTGGCTAATTAGAATCCACGATACGCAGCATGGTTCCCAGACCAGAGGTGGCACCAGTGCCAAGTCGGGCAGGTTTGATAATACCTATTGGATCCTGCAATCTGCCATCCAGAAGCGGGACAGCTTACTTTTGTTTGCCAGGGAAACGGGCAGATCTTTGTGTCTGGGGGCCTATGGCTGGGAGTGACCTGCTAGGTCCTGAAAAGCTACGATAGGCAGGATGGTGACCATATCCATGGTGGCACCAGTGCCAAGTTGGACTGGTTTGATAGTACCAAGTGGCTCCTGCAATCCGCCATCAAATGTTGGCAGGCGAGTTTTGTTTTCCAGGGAAAAGCGCCGTTGTTTGTGTTTGGGTGCCTGTGGGTGGGAGTGGCCGGATGGCTCCTTAGAATCCACGATAGGCAGGATGGTTCCCAGACCTGAGGTGGCACCAGTGCCAAGTTGGGCTGGTTTGATAGTACCAAGTGGTTCCTGCAATCTGCCATCCAGAAGCGGGGCAGCTTACTCGTTTGCCAGGGAAACGGGCCGAGCTTTGTGTCTGGGGGCCTATGGCTGCGAGTGACCGTCTAGGTCCTGAAAAGCTACGATAGGCAGGATGGTGACCAGACCCATGGTGGCACCAGTGCCAAGTTGGGCTGGTTTGATAGTACCAAGTGGCTCCTGCAATCTGCCATCAAAAATTTGGCAGGCGAGTTTTGATTTCCAGGGGAAAGCGCCGTTGTTTGTGTTTGGGGGCCTGTGGCTGGGAGTGGCCGGCTTTATAATTGGAATCCACGATACGCAGGTTGGTTCCCAGACCTGACGTGGCACCAGTGCCAAGTCGGGCTAGTTGGATGCTGCAAAGTGGCTCCTGCAATCATCCATGCAGAAGCGGGGTGGCTTACTTTTGTTTGCCAGGGAAAATGGCCGAGGTTTTGTCTGGGGGCCTATGGCTTGGATTGACCGGCTGGCTCCTGAAAAGCTACGATAGGCAGGATGGTGACCAGACCCATGGTGGCACCAGTGCCAAGTTGGGCTGGTTTGATAGTACCAAGTTGCTCCGGCAATCTGCCATCAAAATTTGGCAGGCGAGTTTTGTTTTCCAGGGAAAAGCGCCGCTGTTTGTGTTTGAGGGCCTGTGGCTGGGAGTGTCCGGCTGGCTCCTTAGAATCCACGATACGCAGGATGGTTCCCAGACCTGAGGTGGCACCAGTGCCAAGTCGGGCTAGTTTGATGGTGCAAAGTGGCTCCTGCAATCTGCCATCCAGAAGCGGGGCAGCTTACTTTTTTTTGCCAGGGAAACGGGCCGAGGTTTGTGTCTGGGGTCTATGGCTGGGAGTGACCGGCTGGCTCCTGAAAAGCTACGATAGGCAGGATGGTGACCAGACCCATGGTGGCACCAGTGCCAAGTTGGGCTGGTTTGATAGTACCAAGTGGCTCCGGCAATCTGCCATCAAAAAGTTGGCAGGCGAGTTTTGTTTTCCAGGGAAAAGCGCCGATGTTTGTGTTTGGGGGCCTGAGGCTGGGAGTGGCCGGCTGGCTCCTTAGACTCCACGATACGCAGGATGGTTCCCAGACCTGAGGTAGCACCAGTGCCAAGTCGGGCTGGTTTGATAGTACCAAGTGCGTCCTGCAATCTGCCATCCAGAAGCGGGGCAGCTTACTTTTGTTTGCCAGGGAAACGGGCCGAGGTTTGTGTTTGGGGGCCTATGGCAGGGAGTGACCGGCTGGCTCCTGAAAAGCTACGATAGGCAGGAAGGTGACCAGACCCATGGTGGCACCAGTGCCAAGTTGGGCTGGTTTGATAGTACCAAGTGGCTCCTGCAATCTGCCATCAAAAAGTTGGCAAGCGAGTTTTGTTTTCCAGGGAAAAGCGCCGTTGTTTGTGTTTGGGGGCCTGTGGCTGGGAGTGGCCGGCTGGCTCCTTAGAATCCACAATACGCAGGATGGTTCCCTGACCTGAGGTGGCACCAGTGATAAGTTGGGCTGGTTTGATAGTACCAAGTGCGTCCTGCAATCTGCCATCCAGAAGCGGGGTAGCTTACTTTTGTTTGCCAGGGAAACGGGCCGAGCTTTGTGTCTGGGGGCCTATGGCTGGGAGTGACCGGCTGGCTCCTGAAAAGCTACGATAGGCAGGATGGTGACCAGACCCATGGTGGCACCAGAGCCATGTTCGGCTGATTTCAAAGTACAAAGTGGCTCCTGCAATCTGCCATCAAAAGTCAGCAGGCAAGCTTTGTTTTCCAGGGAAAAGCGCCGTTGTTTGTGTCTGCGGGCCTGTGGCTGGAGTGGCCGGCTGGCTCCTTTAAACACACGATACGCCGGATGGTTCCCAGACCCAAGGTGGCACCAGTGCCAAGTTGGGCTGGTTTGATAGTACCAAGTGGCTCCGGCAATCTGCCATCAAAAAGTTGGCAGGCGAGTTTTGTTTTCCAGGGAAAAGTGCCGATGTTTGTGTTTGGGGGCCTGAGGCTGGGAGTGGCCGGCTGGCTCCTTAGACTCCACGATACGCAGGATGGTTCCCAGACCTGAGGTAGCACCAGTGCCAAGTCGGGCTGGTTTGATAGTACCAAGTGCGTCCTGCAATCTGCCATCCAGAAGCGGGGCAGCTTACTTTTTTTTGTCAGGGAAACGGGCTGAGCTTTGTGTCACGGGGCCTATGGCTGGGAGTGACCGTCTAGGTCCTGAAAAGCTACGATAGGCAGGATGGTGACCAGACCCATGGTGGCACCAGTGCCAAGTTGGGCTGGTTTGATAGTACCAAGTGGCTCCTGCAATCTGCCATCAAAATGCTGGCAGGCGAATTTTGTTTTCCAGGGAAAAGCGCCGTTGTTTTTGTTTGGGGGCCTGTGGCAGGGAGTGGCCGGCTGGCTCCTTAGAATCCACGATATGCAGGATTGTTCCCAGACCTGAGTTGGCACCAGTGCCAAGTCGGGCTAGTTTGATGGTGCAAAGTGGCTCCTGCAATCTGCCATCCAGACGCGGGGCAGCGGATTTTTGTTTCCAAGAGATATGGTCCGTGGTTTGTTTTTGGGGGTGTATGGCTGGGCGTGGCCGGCTGGCTCCTTAAAAAGCTCGATATGCAGGATGGTTCCCTGACACAAGGTGGCACCAGTGCCACGTCGGGCGGTTTTCGTAGTACAAAGTGCGTCCTAAAATTTGCCATCCAGAAGAGGGGCAGTTGAGTTTTGTTTGCCAGAGAAAAGGGCCGTGGTTTGTTTTTGGGGCATATGGCTGAGAGTGGCCGGCTGGCCCCTGAAAATCCACGATAGGCAGGATGGTTCCCAGACCAGAGGTGTCACCAGTGCCAAGTCGGGCTGGTTTGATAGTACTAAGTAGCTCCTGCAATCTGCCATGCAGAAGCGGGGCAGCTTACTTTTGTTTGCCAGGGAAACGGGCCGAGGTTTGTGTCTGGGGGCCTATGGCTGGGAGTGACCGGCTGGCTCCTGAAAAGCTACGATAGGCAGGATGGTGACCAGACCCATGGTGGCACCAGTGCCAAGTTGGGCTGGTTTGATAGTACCAAGTGGCTCCTGCAATCTGCCATCAAAAAGTTGGCAGGCGAGTTTTGTTTTCCAGGGAAAAGCGCCGTTGTTTGTGTTTGGGTGCCTGTGGCTGGGAGTGGCCAGCTGGCTCCTTAGAACCCACGATACGCAGCATGGTTCCCAGACCTGAGTTGGCACCAGTGCCAAGTTGGGCTGGTTTGATGGTACCAAGTGGCTCCTGCAATCTGCCATCCAGAAGCAGGGCAGCTTACTTTTGTTTGCCAGGGAAACGGGCCGAAATATTTGTCTGGGGGCCTCTGGCTGGGGGTGGCTGGCTGGCTCCTGAAAAGCTACGATAGGCAGGATGGTGACCAGACCCATGGTGGCACCAGTGCCAAGTTGGGCTGGTTTGATAATACCAAGTGGCTCCTGCAATCTGCCATCAAAAGTTTGGCAGGCGAGTTTTGTTTTCCAGGGAAAAGCACCGTTGTGTGTGTTTTGGGGCCTGTGGCTGGGAGTGGCCAGCTGGCTCCTTAGAATCCACGATACGCAGGATGGTTCCCAGACCCAAGGTGGCATCAGTGCCAAGTCGGGCTGGTTTGTTAGTACCAAGTGGTTCCTGCAATCTGCCATCCAGAAGCGGGGCAGCTGAATTTTGTTTGCCAGAGAAAAAGGCTGTTTTTTGTGTTTCGGGGCCTGTGGCTGGCAGTGGCCGGCTGGCTCCTGAAAATCCATGATACGCAGCATGGTTCCCAGACCCAAGGTGGCATCAGTGCCAAGTAGGGCTGGTTTCATAGTACCCAGTGGCTCCTGCAATCTCCCATCCAGAAGCGGGGCAGCTGAGTTTTGTTTGCCTGTGAAACGGGCCGTTGTTTTTAATTGGGGTCTGTGGCCGAGAGTGTTCGGCTGGCTCCTGATAACCCACAATACGCAGGATGGTTCCCAGACCCAAGGTGGCACCAGTGCCAAGTCGGGCTGGTTTGATAGTACCAAGTGGCTCCTGCAATCTGCCATCCAGAAGCGGTGCAGTTGAGTTTTGTTTGCCAGAGAAAAGGGCCGTGGGTTGTGTTTGGGGGCATATGGCTGGGAGTGGCCGGCTGTCTCATTAAAAAGATCGATACCCAGGATGGTTCCCAGACCCAAGAGGGCACCAGTGCCAAGTCGGGCTGTTTTTATAGTACCAAGTGCGTCCTGCAATTTGCCATCCAGAAGAGGGGCAGTTGAGTTTTGTTTGCCAGAGAATAGCGCCGTTGTTTGTGTTTGGGGGCTTGTGGCTCGTAGTGGCCGACTGGCGCCTTAGAATCTGTGTTACGCAGCATGGTTCCCAGACCCAAGGTGGCACCAGTGCCAAGTTGGGCTGGTTTGATAGTACCAAGTGGCTCCTGCAATCTGCCATCCAGAAGCGGGGTAGCTTACTTTTGTTTGCCAGGGAAACGGGCCGAGGTTTGTGACTGGGGACCTATGGCTGGGAGTGACCGGCTGGCTCCTGGAAAGCTACGACAGGCAGGATGGTGACCAGACCCATGGTGGCACCAGTGCCAAGTTGGGCTGGTTTGATAGTACCAAGTGGCTCCTGCAATCTGCCATCAAAAAGTTGGCAGGCGAGTTTTGTTTTCCAGGGAAAAGCGACATTGTTTGTATTTGGGGGCCTGTGGCTGGGAGTGACCGGCTGGCTCCTTTGAACCCACGATACGCAGGATGGTTCCCAGACCCAAGGTGGCACCAGTGCCAAGTTTTGCTGGTTTGATAGTACCAAGTGCGTCCTGCAATCTGCCATCCAGAAGCGGGGCAGCTTAATTTTGTTTGCCAGGGAAACGGGCCGTGGGTTTTGTTTGGGGGCATATAGCTGAGAGTGGCCGGCTGGCTCCTGAAAATCCACGCTAGGCAGCATGGTTCCCAGATGCAATGTGGCACCAGTGCCAAGTCGGGCTGGTTTGATGGTGCAAAGTGGCTCCTTCAATCTGCCATCCAGAAGCGAGGCAGCTGATTTTTGTTTGCCAGAGGAAAATTCCGTGGATTGTTTTTGGGGGCATATTGCTGGGAGTGGCCGGCTGGCTCCTTAAAATGCTCGATACGCATGATGGTTCCCAGGCCCAAGGTGTCACCACTACCAAGTCGGCCTGCGGTTTTAGTATCAAGTTCATCCTGCAATTTGCCATCCAGAAGAGGGGCAGTTGAGTTTTGTTTGCGAGAGAAACGGGCCGAGGTTTCTGTTTGGGGACATATGGCTGAGAGTGGCCGGCTGGCCCCTGAATATCCACGATACAGAGCATGGTTCCCAGATCCAAGGTGGCACCAGTGCCAAGTCGGGCTGGTTTGATAGTACCAAGTGTCTCCTGCAATCTGCCATCCAGAAGCAGGGCAGCTTACTTTTGTTTGCCAGAGAAATAGGCCTAGGTTTTTGTTTGGGGGCCTGTGGCTAGGAGTGGCCGGCTGGCTCCTTAGAATCCACGATACGCAGGATGGTTCCCAGACCCAAGGTGGCACCAGTGCCAAGTCGGGCTGGTTTGATTACACCAAGTGCCTCCTGCAATCTCCCATCCAGAAGCGGGGCAGCTGAGTTTTGTTTGCCTGTGAAACGGGCCGTTGTTTTTAATTGGGGTCTGTGGCCGAGAGTGTTCGGCTGGCTCCTGATAACCCACAATACGCAGGATGGTTCCCAGACCCAAGGTGGCACCAGTGCCAAGTCGGGCTGGTTTGATAGTACCAAGTGGCTCCTGCAATCTGCCATCCAGAAGCGGTGCAGTTGAGTTTTGTTTGCCAGAGAAAAGGGCCGTGGGTTGTGTTTGGGGGCATATGGCTGGGAGTGGCCGGCTGTCTCATTAAAAAGATCGATACGCAGGATGGTTCCCAGACCCAAGGGGGCACCAGTGCCAAGTCGGGCTGTTTTTATAGTACCAAGTGCGTCCTGCAATTTGCCATCCAGAAGAGGGGCAGTTGAGTTTTGTTTGCCAGAGAATAGCGCCGTTGTTTGTGTTTGGGGGCTTGTGGCTCGTAGTGGCCGACTGGCGCCTTAGAATCTGTGTTACGCAGCATGGTTCCCAGACCCAAGGTGGCACCAGTGCCAAGTTGGGCTGGTTTGATAGTACCAAGTGGCTCCTGCAATCTGCCATCCAGAAGCGGGGTAGCTTACTTTTGTTTGCCAGGGAAACGGGCCGAGGTTTGTGACTGGGGACCTATGGCTGGGAGTGTCCGGCTGGCTCCTGGAAAGCTACAATAGGCAGGATGGTTACCAGACCCATGGTGGCACCAGTGCCAAGTTGGGCTGGTTTGATAGTACCAAGTGGCTCCTGCAATCTGCCATCAAAAAGTTGGCAGGCGAGTTTTGTTTTCCAGGGAAAAGCGACATTGTTTGTATTTGGGGGCCTGTGGCTGGGAGTGACCGGCTGGCTCCTTTGAACCCACGATACGCAGGATGGTTCCCAGACCCAAGGTGGCACCAGTGCCAAGTTTTGCTGGTTTGATACTACCAAGTGCGTCCTGCAATCTGCCATCCAGAAGCGGGGCAGCTTAATTTTGTTTGCCAGGGAAACGGGCCGTGGGTTTTGTTTGGGGGCATATAGCTGAGAGTGGCCGGCTGGCTCCTGAAAATCCACGCTAGGCAGCATGGTTCCCAGATGCAATGTGGCACCAGTGCCAAGTCGGGCTGGTTTGATGGTGCAAAGTGGCTCCTGCAATCTGCCATCCAGAAGCGAGGCAGCTGATTTTTGTTTGCCAGAGGAAAATTCCGTGGATTGTTTTTGGGGGCATATTGCTGGGAGTGGCCGGCTGGCTCCTTAAAATGCTCGATACGCATGATGGTTCCCAGGCCCAAGGTGTCACCACTACCAAGTCGGCCTGCGGTTTTAGTATCAAGTTCATCCTGCAATTTGCCATCCAGAAGAGGGGCAGTTGAGTTTTGTTTGCCAGAGAAACGGGCCGAGGTTTCTGTTTGGGGACATATGGCTGAGAGTGGCCGGCTGGCCCCTGAATATCCACGATACAGAGCATGGTTCCCAGATCCAAGGTGGCACCAGTGCCAAGTTGGGCTGGTTTGATAGTACCAAGTGTCTCCTGCAATCTGCCATCCAGAAGCAGGGCAGCTTACTTTTGTTTGCCAGAGAAATAGGCCTAGGTTTTTGTTTGGGGGCCTGTGGCTAGGAGTGGCCGGCTGGCTCCTTAGAATCCACGATACGCAGGATGGTTCCCAGACCCAAGGTGGCACCAGTGCCAAGTCGGGCTGGTTTGATAGTACCAAGTGGCTCCTGCAATCTGCCATCCAGAAGCGGGGCAGCTAAGTTTTGTTTGCGAGAAAAAAGGGCCGTGGTTTTTGTTGGGGGCCTGTGGCTGGGAGTAGCCGGCTGGCTCCTTAGAATCCACGATACGCAGGATGGTTCCCAGACCCAAGGTGGCACCAGTGCCAAGTCGGGCTGGTTTGATTACACCAAGTGGCTCCTGCAATCTGCCATCCAGAAGTGAGGCAGCTAAGTTTTGTTTGCGAGAAAAAAGGGCCGTGGTTTTTGTTGGGGGCCTGTGGCTGGGAGTAGCCGGCTGGCTCCTTAAAATCCACGATAGGCAGGATGGTTCCCAGACCCAAGGTGGCACCAGTGCCAAGTCGGGCTGGTTTGATAGTACCAAGTGGCTCCTGCAATCTGCCATCCAGAAGCGGGGCAGCTGAGTTTTGTTTGCCAGAGAAAAAGGCTGTGGTTTGTGTTTGGGGGCCTGTGGCTGGCAGTGGCCGGCTGGCTCCTGAAAATCCACGATACGCAGCATGGTTCCCAGATGCAATGTGGCACCAGTGCCAAGTAGGGCTGGTTTCATAGTACCCAGTGGCTCCTGCAATCTCCCATCCAGAAGCGGGGCAGCTGAGTTTTTTTTGCCAGGGAAACGGACCTTTGTTTTTGATTGGGCTCTGTGGCCGAGAGTGGTTGGCTGTCTCCTGACAATCCACAATACGCAGGATGGTTCCCAGACCCAAGGTGGCACCAGTGCCAAGTCGGGCTGGTTTGATAGTACCAAGTGTCTCCTGCAATCTGCCATCCAGAAGCCGGGCAGCTGAGTTTTGTTTGCCAGAGAAAAGGGCCGTGGGTTGTGTTTGGGGGCATATGGCTGGGAGTGGCCACCTGGCTCCTTAAAATGCACGATACGCCGCATGGTAACCAGACGCAAGGTGGCACCAGTGCCAAGTCAGGCTGTTTTTGTAGTACCCAGTGGCTCCTGCAATTTGCCATCCAGAAGCGGGGCAGTTGAATTTTGTTTGCTAGAGAAAAGGGCTGTGGTTTGTGTTTGGGGGCCTATGGCTGAGAGTGGCCGGCTGGCCCCTGAAAATCAACGATAGGCAGGATGGTTCCCAGATCCAAGGTGGCACCAGTGCCAAGTAAGGCTGGTTGTATGGTTCAAAGTAACTCCTGCAATCTGCCATCCAGAAGCGGGACAGCTGAGATTTTTTTGCCAGAGAAAAGGTCCATGGTTTCTTTTTGGGGCATACGGCTGGGAATTGCCGGCTGGCTCCTTAAAATGCTCGATACGCAGGATGGTTCCCAGAGCCAAGGTGGCACCACTGCCAAGTCGGGCTCTTTTTGTAGTACCAAGTGCGTCCTGCAATTTGCCATCCAGAAGAGGGGCAGTTGAGTTTTGTTTGCCAGAGAAAAGGGCCGTTGTTTGTGTTTGGGGGCCTGTGGCTGGGAGTGTTCGGCTGGTTCCTGAATATGTACGATACGCAGGATTGTTCCCAGATCCAAGGTGGCAGCAGTGCCATGTTGTGCTGGTGTGATAGTCCCAAGTGGCTCCTGCAATCTGCCATCCAGAAGTGGGGCAGTTGAGTTTTGTTTGCCAGAGAAAAGGTCCGTGGTTTGTTTTTGGGGGCATATGGCTGAGAGTGGCCGGCTGGCCCCTGAATATCCACGATACAGAGCATGGTTCCCAGATCCAAGGTGGCACCAGTGCCAAGTTGGGCTGGTTTGATAGTACCAAGTGTCTCCTGCAATCTGCCATCCAGAAGCAGGGCAGCTTACTTTTGTTTGCCAGAGAAATAGGCCTAGGTTTTTGTTTGGGGGCCTGTGGCTAGGAGTGGCCGGCTGGCTCCTTAGAATCCACGATACGCAGGATGGTTCCCAGACCCAAGGTGGCACCAGTGCCAAGTCGGGCTGGTTTGATAGTACCAAGTGGCTCCTGCAAACCCCATCAAAAAGTTGGCAGGCGTGTTTTGTTTTCCAGGGAACAGCGCCGTTGATTTTGTTTGGGGGCCTGTGGCTGGGAGTGGCCGGCTGGCTCCTTAGAATCCACGATACGCAGGATGGTTCCCAGACCCAAGGTGGCACCAGTGCCAAGTCGGGCTGGTTTGATTACACCAAGTGGCTCCTGCAATCTGCCATCCAGAAGTGAGGCAGCTAAGTTTTGTTTGCGAGAAAAAAGGGCCGTGGTTTTTGTTGGGGGCCTGTGGCTGGGAGTAGCCGGCTGGCTCCTTAAAATCCACGATAGGCAGGATGGTTCCCAGACCCAAGGTGGCACCAGTGCCAAGTCGGGCTGGTTTGATAGTACCAAGTGGCTCCTGCAATCTGCCATCCAGAAGCGGGGCAGCTGAGTTTTGTTTGCCAGAGAAAAAGGCTGTGGTTTGTGTTTGGGGGCCTGTGGCTGGCAGTGGCCGGCTGGCTCCTGAAAATCCACGATACGCAGCATGGTTCCCAGACCCAAGGTGGCACCAGTGCCAAGTCGGGCTGGTTTGATAGTACCAAGTGTCTCCTGCAATCTGCCATCCAGAAGCGGGGCAGCTGAGTTTTGTTTGCCAGAGAAAAGGGCCGTGGGTTGTGTTTGGGGGCATATGGCTGGGAGTGGCCACCTGGCTCCTTAAAATGCACGATACGCCGCATGGTAACCAGACGCAAGGTGGCACCAGTGCCAAGTCAGGCTGTTTTTGTAGTACCCAGTGGCTCCTGCAATTTGCCATCCAGAAGCGGGGCAGTTGAATTTTGTTTGCTAGAGAAAAGGGCTGTGGTTTGTGTTTGGGGGCCTATGGCTGAGAGTGGCCGGCTGGCCCCTGAAAATCAACGATAGGCAGGATGGTTCCCAGATCCAAGGTGGCACCAGTGCCAAGTAAGGCTGGTTGTATGGTTCAAAGTAACTCCTGCAATCTGCCATCCAGAAGCGGGACAGCTGAGTTTTTTTTGCCAGAGAAAAGGTCCATGGTTTCTTTTTGGGGCATACGGCTGGGAATTGCCGGCTGGCTCCTTAAAATGCTCGATACGCAGGATGGTTCCCAGAGCCAAGGTGGCACCACTGCCAAGTCGGGCTCTTTTTGTAGTACCAAGTGCGTCCTGCAATTTGCCATCCAGAAGAGGGGCAGTTGAGTTTTGTTTGCCAGAGAAAAGGGCCGTTGTTTGTGTTTGGGGGCCTGTGGCTGGGAGTGTTCGGCTGGTTCCTGAATATGTACGATACGCAGGATTGTTCCCAGATCCAAGGTGGCAGCAGTGCCATGTTGTGCTGGTGTGATAGTCCCAAGTGGCTCCTGCAATCTGCCATCCAGAAGTGGGGCAGCTGATTTTTGTTTGCCAGAGAAAAGGTCCGTGGTTTGTTTTTGGGGGCATATGGCTGAGAGTGGCCGGCTGGCCCCTGAAAATCCACGATACACAGGATGGTTCCCAGATCCAAGGTGGCACCTGTGCCAAGTCGGGCTGATTTGATAGTACTAAGTAGCTCCTGCAATCTGCCATGCAGAAGCGGGGCAGCTTACTTTTGTTTGCCAGGGAAACGGGCCGAGGTTTGTGTTTGGGGGCCTATGGCTGAGAGTGACCGGCTGGCTCCTGAAAAGCTACAATAGGCAGGATGGTGACCAGACCCATGGTGGCACCAGTGCCAAGTTGGGCTGGTTTGATAGTACCAAGTGGTTCCTGCAATCTGCCATCCAGAAGAGGGGCAGTTGAGTTTTGTTTGCCAGAGAAAAGGGCCTTGGTTTGTGTTTGGGGGCATATGGCTGGGTGTGGCCAGCTGGCTCCTTAAAATGCACGATATGCAACATGGCTCCCAGACCCAAGGTGGCACAAGTGCCAAGTTGGGCTGGTTTGATAGTACCAAGTGGCTCCTGCAATCTTCCATGATCACGTGGAGAAATACTTTCTGGTTTCAGCCTCATGCTCTTTCTTCTCTCCCTCAACTTCTCTATCACCTCTCATCTGGTTCACATGCGCTGTCTTCAAGGTCCACAGGCTACTTTTCACAGAATCTTCTGGCCTGATGAAGTAAGGATGATGAATAGAACAGAGCTGGGATCTATTTTCCAGTTTGGATAAAATGCATTCTGCACACAAATCCAAGGAGAACGGGCTGCCCCGATGCCCAGAAAATCTTTCACTCCTGCTAGTGTTCTACGTCAACCGCAACTTAGTCTGAAAGAAAAGCTTTTTCTCTGAGAGCATCTGAGAGGTTTGCATGAAGCACTGATATCTGACATATGCAATTTTGAATAGGAGAGGAAAAAGAAAATGGCAAGGAGTTTTTAATTTTAGTGGTTTCAATTTTAATTTCCGTGCACTTTTTCAAAACTTGTCAGCTCAAATGCCCATCAACATCTTTTAGTCATCTGTAAGTCAGTATTCATATAAAATGTGCTTCAAATCCAAAGAATTTCAAATTTGCACTCCAAGCTTCTATGCCTAGATTTATGATTTCCTACACATATTAGATGAAAGGAAGGCCTTTTTTACTGTGGGAGTGCTGGAACACTGGAACAGGTTGCCCAGAGAAGTTGTGGGTGTCCCATCCCTGAAAGTATTCAAGGTCACCCTGGACGGGGCTTGGAGCAGCAACAAAGGAGAAGCTTGATGGTAGAGAAACAAAGTTGGACTATAGAAGAAACTCGGATTGAAGTATAGGATCAAGTTTTCTCTCAGCTCTTGGGGTAAATTCAAAGTTGTACAAAATGACATTTATCTGTGCTATTCACTACTGTAACAGAAAGTTTCATGAAAACTGTACAGAAGATAGTAAATTTTAAAAGAGATAAGAATTACAGCATAAAATCCATGGGATAGGTTACAACATGAGACACTCTCTAAGAGAAAATCTCTGTGTTTCAGCACTTCATCGGGGTAAGATTTCATGAAGTGCCAAAGAAGGCGGCAAAATATCATTCGGGACATTATTTACTGGAATTCAGCCTGGCCATTAGTAGGAACTGCCTTTGAACATATCATGTAGATATACCACACACACTTTCCCTTCACTGAAAAATTACTGTTTACAACAAATAAGCAATTGACAATCAAAATTGATTGAAAGCATCTTAAACATGTCAAGTATTTCATTGTAGATGATCTGTGATCCAAATGCTTCTTCCACCTTCGAGAGGGACAGAAGAATTCTTCCATATCATGATGGTTTAAAATTGTATCAACCAATGTTTTCTGCTGAAAAGATATCATCTATTTTTTTCTATTTTTGGAAGAAAATATTCCTAGACATACAACAGGTGAGAACTAAGTAATTTTAAAGAAACAAATGAAATGAAAATATTCTGTAAATAGAATGAAATGAAAAGCTGTGTTTTAAATAGGAGCTAAATATTAAACAGAATTTTTGTACCAGGCATTTGAATTACTGCACCAGCTCTTTTGCCCATCAAGAGAGGCATTTAGCATTTCAGTCTTTTCCAAGGTGTTCATGATCTGCTATGCTGATCTCTGTGTGTGCCTAGGTGTGTGTGGAGGGGGGGGCATATGAAGGGGAGTGTGTATGTTTGCTTTACAATTGTTGTGGCAGATTCATGCCTCAGCTCCACATTTTGTTTTAAAAAGGTCACACCGAGTGGATATGAAGTTTACTATCAACAAGAGATCGATTCCCAAATCATCCATTTGACTCTCCCTTATAAATCATGTGCTTTGTTGCATATTTTATCAAATATACTTTCAAGCCAGATGGAGGAAGGAGGATGTGGGAATCCCTCCACCATCTTGCAACTTTTATGTAAGTAGGTTTTCAAGAAAATCATCATTTCTCTTTTAAATATGTCTGGAACAGGCATGATGGTAGTGTCAACCTGTTGGAGTTTTTGTTGCTGGAAGAAGTTGTACAAAAGGATTGGTTTTTACATTGACCAGTTACTGAATCAAGCGCAGGAATACATTGGAAATTTAGCTGGGGGTTCCTTTTCCCAGCAGACTACTTCTAGAACGAGCTTGTACACTGAAGCTGACTCTTTTGCTCTCTTTTTGTTTCTTTCCTATTTTCTTGGCTTCTTTGCCACTATCTAGACAATTTTGGAACTTTGTTCCCAACTAAAATGGTTTCAATAGTCTGATTGTGATCATACATTTTTACAAGGAATTTTTAAAATCTTTCCTCGAGTCCAGAAAGTCAAGGACTTAGATCTTTTTCTTCCCTTATCAATATTGCCATGAAATTGATAAATAAAGACCAACTCTTTATTTTTGTTTTTAACCCACGTAGATAATTCCCATCCATTAATCCATTTTGTGGACCAATAGCTGCCATTCTGATGGAAGCTGTCACTTCTTAACAATAGGCATTCTGTGACTATGTTGACAGCACTTTGGGTGAAGATCCTAACTGGTCTTAGATATACATAGGGAGAAATTTGCTCAGCCAGTGTCAGTCTTAAGCATGCGTATCAGAAGATCTTTCTAGAGCTGGGAATTTTCCCATGAAAGGGATTCAGTTAGGGAAGAGACACTTGTGCCAGAGTTTTACATTCTTCTTGAACACTGCTTAAGGAACTTAGATGCCATGTCCATTTGGATCTCTGTCTGCACAGAACTTTGTCATGCCAGTGCTTTGAAATGCATCTTGAAGAGAATTCACTAGCACAGAATGAAAGAGAGTGGAAGGGGTTGGTGGGGCTAACCAGGCCCAACCCCCCTGCCTAAACCAGGATACCTAGAGCCTCTTGCCCAGGATTCTATCTGGGTGTACTTTTAATGTCTTCAAAGATCCAGGCTCCACAATCTTTCTGGGCAGTCTGTGCCGTGGTTCAGTCACCCTGACAGTAAAGAAACATTTACTGATGTTCAAAGGCAATCTCCTGTATTTCAGTGTGTGCCCACTGCCTCTTGTCTTTTCCCTCAGCATCACTGAAAAGACACTGATTCCCTCCCCTTTGCACTATTGCTTCCATATGTATGTGTGATGCCATGTAGAGGTATGTCAAAAACCTCCCTGAAGCCCAGGCAGATAATATTCCCTTCATCTACCAGTCAAGTTGATTCATCAGAGGAGTTTAAAGTGATGTTCAGCATGAAATTCCCCTGAAAAATCATGCTAACTACATTATTTGGTCATCTGTCATGTGCCTGGCAAGGATTTCCAGGAAGAGCTGCTTCATCAACTTCCTGGGGATAAAAAAGAGGCTGGCTGGTTTGTACTATGGCGAGTCCTCTTAATTGCCTTTTTTGAAGATGGGTGTCATTTGCTAACATCCACTCTTTAGCCTCTCTTGTCGTCTACATCTTAGCAAAACGCTTTTCCACTATGTCTGGCTAGGAAAAACTGTGCCAGCACAGAAAACATCTCCCATCGTGTTCTAGAAGTTGCACGGATGTCTGCCAAGTGTTTGGCAGGAAGAAAAGAAAAGTTGTCCAAAACAGCTTCCAATCGAAAGTTCCTGTGATTGGAAAAGTCAGGAGAGTGCAAAGGTACTGTTTTCTATCAGTTGGCAAGGTGCGCACACAATCCCAGTGTTGTACAGCTTGCTTCTTCACCTTCCCGAAGCTGCCGCTCTCGCCGGCTGCCGGAGCCCAAGAAGCGGCTTCTTCGCGCAAAGACGATTGTGCCGCTCACAGGGCTCTCCTTAGCGCGGCTTCTGCCGAAAGACGCCCGGCAGCGGCTCTTACCTCCGGAGAGCATCCTACCTTCGTCTTTAGCTCCTCTTCTCATCTACACCTCGGCAAAAAGCTTTTCCACTATGTCTGGCTAGGAAAAACTGTGCCAGCACAGAAAACATCTCCCATCGTGTTCTAGAAGTTGCACGGATGTCTGCCAAGTGTTTGGCAGGAAGAAAAGAAAAGTTGTCCAAAACAGCTTCCAATCGAATGTTCCTGTGATTGGAAAAGTCAGGAGAGTGCAAAGGTACTGTTTTCTATCAGTTGGCAAGGTGCGCACACAATCCCAGTGTTGTACAGCTTGCTTCTTCACCTTCCCGAAGCTGCCGCTCTCGCCGGCTGCCGGAGCCCAAGAAGCGGCTTCTTCGCGCAAAGACGATTGTGCCGCTCACAGTGCTCTCCTTAGCGCGGCTTCTGCCGAAAGACGCCCGGCAGCGGCTCTTACCTCCGGAGAGCATCCTACCTTCGTCTTTCGCGTCTTTTGTAGTCTACATCTTAGCAAAACGCTTTTCCACTATGTCTGGCTAGGAAAAACTGTGCCAGCACAGAAAACATCTCCCATCGTGTTCTAGAAGTTGCACGGATGTCTGCCAAGTGTTTGGCAGGAAGAAAAGAAAAGTTGTCCAAAACAGCTTCCAATCGAATGTTCCTGTGATTGGAAAAGTCAGGAGAGTGCAAAGATACTGTTTTCTATCAGTTGGCAAGGTGCGCACACAATCCCAGTGTTGTACAGCTTGCTTCTTCACCTTCCCGAAGCTGCCGCTCTCGCCGGCTGCCGGAGCCCAAGAAGCGGCTTCTTCGCGCAAAGACGATTGTGCCGCTCACAGTGCTCTCCTTAGCGCGGCTTCTGCCGAAAGACGCCCGGCAGCGGCTCTTACCTCCGGAGAGCATCCTACCTTCGTCTTTCGCGTCTTTTGTAGTCTACATCTTAGCAAAACGCTTTTCCACTATGTCTGGCTAGGAAAAACTGTGCCAGCACAGAAAACATCTCCCATCGTGTTCTAGAAGTTGCACGGATGTCTGCCAAGTGTTTGGCAGGAAGAAAAGAAAAGTTGTCCAAAACAGCTTCCAATCGAATGTTCCTGTGATTGGAAAAGTCAGGAGAGTGCAAAGGTACTGTTTTCTATCAATTGGCAAGGTGCGCACACAATCCCAGTGTTGTACAGCTTGCTTCTTCACCTTCCCGAAGCTGCCGCTCTCGCCGGCTGCCGGAGCCCAAGAAGCGGCTTCTTCGCGCAAAGACGATTGTGCCGCTCACAGTGCTCTCCTTAGCGCGGCTTCTGCCGAAAGACGCCCGGCAGCGGCTCTTACCTCCGGAGAGCATCCTACCTTCGTCTTTCGCGTCTTTTGTAGTCTACATCTTAGCAAAACGCTTTTCCACTATGTCTGGCTAGGAAAAACTGTGCCAGCACAGAAAACATCTCCCATCGTGTTCTAGAAGTTGCACGGATGTCTGCCAAGTGTTTGGCAGGAAGAAAAGAAAAGTTGTCCAAAACAGCTTCCAATCGAATGTTCCTGTGATTGGAAAAGTCAGGAGAGTGCAAAGGTACTGTTTTCTATCAGTTGGCAAGGTGCGCACACAATCCCAGTGTTGTACAGCTTGCTTCTTCACCTTCCCGAAGCTGCCGCTCTCGCCGGCTGCCGGAGCCCAAGAAGCGGCTTCTTCGCGCAAAGACGATTGTGCCGCTCACAGTGCTCTCCTTAGCGCGGCTTCTGCCGAAAGACGCCCGGCAGCGGCTCTTACCTCCGGAGAGCATCCTACCTTCGTCTTTCGCGTCTTTTGTAGTCTACATCTTAGCAAAACGCTTTTCCACTATGTCTGGCTAGGAAAAACTGTGCCAGCACAGAAAACATCTCCCATCGTGTTCTAGAAGTTGCACGGATGTCTGCCAAGTGTTTGGCAGGAAGAAAAGAAAAGTTGTCCAAAACAGCTTCCAATCGAATGTTCCTGTGATTGGAAAAGTCAGGAGAGTGCAAAGGTACTGTTTTCTATCAGTTGGCAAGGTGCGCACACAATCCCAGTGTTGTACAGCTTGCTTCTTCACCTTCCCGAAGCTGCCGCTCTCGCCGGCTGCCGGAGCCCAAGAAGCGGCTTCTTCGCGCAAAGACGATTGTGCCGCTCACAGTGCTCTCCTTAGCGCGGCTTCTGCCGAAAGACGCCCGGCAGCGGCTCTTACCTCCGGAGAGCATCCTACCTTCGTCTTTCTCGTCTTTTGTAGTCTACATCTTAGCAAAACGCTTTTCCACTATGTCTGGCTAGGAAAAACTGTGCCAGCACAGAAAACATCTCCCATCGTGTTCTAGAAGTTGCACGGATGTCTGCCAAGTGTTTGGCAGGAAGAAAAGAAAAGTTGTCCAAAACAGCTTCCAATCGAATGTTCCTGTGATTGGAAAAGTCAGGAGAGTGCAAAGGTACTGTTTTCTATCAGTTGGCAAGGTGCGCACACAATCCCAGTGTTGTACAGCTTGCTTCTTCACCTTCCCGAAGCTGCCGCTCTCGCCGGCTGCCGGAGCCCAAGAAGCGGCTTCTTCGCGCAAAGACGATTGTGCCGCTCACAGGGCTCTCCTTAGCGCGGCTTCTGCCGAAAGACGCCCGGCAGCGGCTCTTACCTCCGGAGAGCATCCTACCTTCGTCTTTCGCGTCTTTTGTAGTCTACATCTTAGCAAAACGCTTTTCCACTATGTCTGGCTAGGAAAAACTGTGCCAGCACAGAAAACATCTCCCATCGTGTTCTAGAAGTTGCACGGATGTCTGCCAAGTGTTTGGCAGGAAGAAAAGAAAAGTTGTCCAAAACAGCTTCCAATCGAATGTTCCTGTGATTGGAAAAGTCAGGAGAGTGCAAAGGTACTGTTTTCTATCAGTTGGCAAGGTGCGCACACAATCCCAGTGTTGTACAGCTTGCTTCTTCACCTTCCCGAAGCTGCCGCTCTCGCCGGCTGCCGGAGCCCAAGAAGCGGCTTCTTCGCGCAAAGACGATTGTGCCGCTCACAGGGCTCTCCTTAGCGCGGCTTCTGCCGAAAGACGCCCGGCAGCGGCTCTTACCTCCGGAGAGCATCCTACCTTCGTCTTTCGCGTCTTTTGTAGTCTACATCTTAGCAAAACGCTTTTCCACTATGTCTGGCTAGGAAAAACTGTGCCAGCACAGAAAACATCTCCCATCGTATTCTAGAAGTTGCACGGATGTCTGCCAAGTGTTTGGCAGGAAGAAAAGAAAAGTTGTCCAAAACAGCTTCCAATCGAATGTTCCTGTGATTGGAAAAGTCAGGAGAGTGCAAAGGTACTGTTTTCTATCAATTGGCAAGGTGCGCACACAATCCCAGTGTTGTACAGCTTGCTTCTTCACCTTCCCGAAGCTGCCACTCTCAGGAGGTAAGAGCCGCTGCCGGGCGTCTTTCGGCAGAAGCCGCGCTAAGGAGAGCACTGTGAGCGGCACAATCGTCTTTGCGCGAAGAAGCCGCTTCTTGGGCTCCGGCAGCCGGCGAGAGCGGCAGCTTCGGGAAGGTGAAGAAGCAAGCTGTACAACACTGGGATTGTGTGCGCACCTTGCCAATTGATAGAAAACAGTACCTTTGCACTCTCCTGACTTTTCCAATCACAGGAACATTCGATTGGAAGCTGTTTTGGACAACTTTTCTTTTCTTCCTGCCAAACACTTGGCAGACATCCGTGCAACTTCTAGAACACGATGGGAGATGTTTTCTGTGCTGGCACAGTTTTTCCTAGCCAGACATAGTGGAAAAGCGTTTTGCTAAGATGTAGACTACAAAAGACGCGAAAGACGAAGGTAGGATGCTCTCCGGAGGTAAGAGCCGCTGCCGGGCGTCTTTCGGCAGAAGCCGCGCTAAGGAGAGCACTGTGAGCGGCACAATCGTCTTTGCGCGAAGAAGCCGCTTCTTGGGCTCCGGCAGCCGGCGAGAGCGGCAGCTTCGGGAAGGTGAAGAAGCAAGCTGTACAACACTGGGATTGTGTGCGCACCTTGCCAACTGATAGAAAACAGTACCTTTGCACTCTCCTGACTTTTCCAATCACAGGAACATTCGATTGGAAGCTGTTTTGGACAACTTTTCTTTTCTTCCTGCCAAACACTTGGCAGACATCCGTGCAACTTCTAGAACACGATGGGAGATGTTTTCTGTGCTGGCACAGTTTTTACTAGCCAGACATAGTGGAAAAGCGTTTTGCTAAGATGTAGACTACAAAAGACGCGAAAGACGAAGGTAGGATGCTCTCCGGAGGTAAGAGCCGCTGCCGGGCGTCTTTCGGCAGAAGCCGCGCTAAGGAGAGCACTGTGAGCGGCACAATCGTCTTTGCGCGAAGAAGCCGCTTCTTCGGCTCCGGCAGCCGGCGAGAGCGGCAGCTTCGGGAAGGTGAAGAAGCAAGCTGTACAACACTGGGATTGTGTGCGCACCTTGCCAACTGATAGAAAACAGTACCTTTGCACTCTCCTGACTTTTCCAATCACAGGAACATTCGATTGGAAGCTGTTTTGGACAACTTTTCTTTTCTTCCTGCCAAACACTTGGCAGACATCCGTGCAACTTCTAGAACACGATGGGAGATGTTTTCTGTGCTGGCACAGTTTTTCCTAGCCAGACATAGTGGAAAAGCGTTTTGCTAAGATGTAGACTACAAAAGACGAGAAAGACGAAGGTAGGATGCTCTCCGGAGGTAAGAGCCGCTGCCGGGCGTCTTTCGGCAGAAGCCGCGCTAAGGAGAGCACTGTGAGCGGCACAATCGTCTTTGCGCGAAGAAGCCGCTTCTTGGGCTCCGGCAGCCGGCGAGAGCGGCAGCTTCGGGAAGGTGAAGAAGCAAGCTGTACAACACTGGGATTGTGTGCGCACCTTGCCAACTGATAGAAAACAGTACCTTTGCACTCTCCTGACTTTTCCAATCACAGGAACATTCGATTGGAAGCTGTTTTGGACAACTTTTCTTTTCTTCCTGCCAAACACTTGGCAGACATCCGTGCAACTTCTAGAACACGATGGGAGATGTTTTCTGTGCTGGCACAGTTTTTCCTAGCCAGACATAGTGGAAAAGCGTTTTGCTAAGATGTAGACTACAAAAGACGCGAAAGACGAAGGTAGGATGCTCTCCGGAGGTAAGAGCCGCTGCCGGGCGTCTTTCGGCAGAAGCCGCGCTAAGGAGAGCACTGTGAGCGGCACAATCGTCTTTGCGCGAAGAAGCCGCTTCTTGGGCTCCGGCAGCCGGCGAGAGCGGCAGCTTCGGGAAGGTGAAGAAGCAAGCTGTACAACACTGGGATTGTGTGCGCACCTTGCCAACTGATAGAAAACAGTACCTTTGCACTCTCCTGACTTTTCCAATCACAGGAACATTCGATTGGAAGCTGTTTTGGACAACTTTTCTTTTCTTCCTGCCAAACACTTGGCAGACATCCGTGCAACTTCTAGAACACGATGGGAGATGTTTTCTGTGCTGGCACAGTTTTTCCTAGCCAGACATAGTGGAAAAGCGTTTTGCTAAGATGTAGACTACAAAAGACGCGAAAGACGAAGGTAGGATGCTCTCCGGAGGTAAGAGCCGCTGCCGGGCGTCTTTCGGCAGAAGCCGCGCTAAGGAGAGCACTGTGAGCGGCACAATCGTCTTTGCGCGAAGAAGCCGCTTCTTGGGCTCCGGCAGCCGGCGAGAGCGGCAGCTTCGGGAAGGTGAAGAAGCAAGCTGTACAACACTGGGATTGTGTGCGCACCTTGCCAACTGATAGAAAACAGTACCTTTGCACTCTCCTGACTTTTCCAATCACAGGAACATTCGATTGGAAGCTGTTTTGGACAACTTTTCTTTTCTTCCTGCCAAACACTTGGCAGACATCCGTGCAACTTCTAGAACACGATGGGAGATGTTTTCTGTGCTGGCACAGTTTTTCCTAGCCAGACATAGTGGAAAAGCGTTTTGCTAAGATGTAGACTACAAAAGACGCGAAAGACGAAGGTAGGATGCTCTCCGGAGGTAAGAGCCGCTGCCGGGCGTCTTTCGGCAGAAGCTGCGCTAAGGAGAGCACTGTGAGCGGCACAATCGTCTTTGCGCGAAGAAGCCGCTTCTTGGGCTCCGGCAGCCGGCGAGAGCGGCAGCTTCGGGAAGGTGAAGAAGCAAGCTGTACAACACTGGGATTGTGTGCGCACCTTGCCAACTGATAGAAAACAGTACCTTTGCACTCTCCTGACTTTTCCAATCACAGGAACATTCGATTGGAAGCTGTTTTGGACAACTTTTCTTTTCTTCCTGCCAAACACTTGGCAGACATCCGTGCAACTTCTAGAACACGATGGGAGATGTTTTCTGTGCTGGCACAGTTTTTCCTAGCCAGACATAGTGGAGAAGCTTGTTGCCGAGGTGTAGATGAGAAGAGGAGCTAAAGACGAAGGTAGGATGCTCTCCGGAGGTAAGAGCCGCTGCCGGGCGTCTTTCGGCAGAAGCCGCGCTAAGGAGAGCACTGTGAGCGGCACAATCGTCTTTGCGCGAAGAAGCCGCTTCTTGGGCTCCGGCAGCCGGCGAGAGCGGCAGCTTCGGGAAGGTGAAGAAGCAAGCTGTACAACACTGGGATTGTGTGCGCACCTTGCCAACTGATAGAAAACAGTACCTTTGCACTCTCCTGACTTTTCCAATCACAGGAACATTCGATTGGAAGCTGTTTTGGACAACTTTTCTTTTCTTCCTGCCAAACACTTGGCAGACATCCGTGCAACTTCTAGAACACGATGGGAGATGTTTTCTGTGCTGGCACAGTTTTTCCTAGCCAGACATAGTGGAAAAGCGTTTTGCTAAGATGTAGACGACAAGAGAGGCTAAA
This sequence comes from Melospiza melodia melodia, assembly GCF_035770615.1. Classification (NCBI taxonomy): domain Eukaryota; kingdom Metazoa; phylum Chordata; class Aves; order Passeriformes; family Passerellidae; genus Melospiza; species Melospiza melodia. The sequence goes on along the minus strand of NC_086194.1, from coordinate 66,574,302 downwards.
GAGTGGATGTTAGCAAATGACACCCATCTTCAAAAAAGGCAATTAAGAGGACTCGCCATAGTACAAACCAGCCAGCCTCTTTTTTATCCCCAGGAAGTTGATGAAGCAGCTCTTCCTGGAAATCCTTGCCAGGCACATGACAGATGACCAAATAATGTAGTTAGCATGATTTTTCAGGGGAATTTCATGCTGAACATCACTTTAAACTCCTCTGATGAATCAACTTGACTGGTAGATGAAGGGAATATTATCTGCCTGGGCTTCAGGGAGGTTTTTGACATACCTCTACATGGCATCACACATACATATGGAAGCAATAGTGCAAAGGGGAGGGAATCAGTGTCTTTTCAGTGATGCTGAGGGAAAAGACAAGAGGCAGTGGGCACACACTGAAATACAGGAGATTGCCTTTGAACATCAGTAAATGTTTCTTTACTGTCAGGGTGACTGAACCACGGCACAGACTGCCCAGAAAGATTGTGGAGCCTGGATCTTTGAAGACATTAAAAGTACACCCAGATAGAATCCTGGGCAAGAGGCTCTAGGTATCCTGGTTTAGGCAGGGGGGTTGGGCCTGGTTAGCCCCACCAACCCCTTCCACTCTCTTTCATTCTGTGCTAGTGAATTCTCTTCAAGATGCATTTCAAAGCACTGGCATGACAAAGTTCTGTGCAGACAGAGATCCAAATGGACATGACATCTAAGTTCCTTAAGCAGTGTTCAAGAAGAATGTAAAACTCTGGCACAAGTGTCTCTTCCCTAACTGAATCCCTTTCATGGGAAAATTCCCAGCTCTAGAAAGATCTTCTGATACGCATGCTTAAGACTGACACTGGCTGAGCAAATTTCTCCCTATGTATATCTAAGACCAGTTAGGATCTTCACCCAAAGTGCTGTCAACATAGTCACAGAATGCCTATTGTTAAGAAGTGACAGCTTCCATCAGAATGGCAGCTATTGGTCCACAAAATGGATTAATGGATGGGAATTATCTACGTGGGTTAAAAACAAAAATAAAGAGTTGGTCTTTATTTATCAATTTCATGGCAATATTGATAAGGGAAGAAAAAGATCTAAGTCCTTGACTTTCTGGACTCGAGGAAAGATTTTAAAAATTCCTTGTAAAAATGTATGATCACAATCAGACTATTGAAACCATTTTAGTTGGGAACAAAGTTCCAAAATTGTCTAGATAGTGGCAAAGAAGCCAAGAAAATAGGAAAGAAACAAAAAGAGAGCAAAAGAGTCAGCTTCAGTGTACAAGCTCGTTCTAGAAGTAGTCTGCTGGGAAAAGGAACCCCCAGCTAAATTTCCAATGTATTCCTGCGCTTGATTCAGTAACTGGTCAATGTAAAAACCAATCCTTTTGTACAACTTCTTCCAGCAACAAAAACTCCAACAGGTTGACACTACCATCATGCCTGTTCCAGACATATTTAAAAGAGAAATGATGATTTTCTTGAAAACCTACTTACATAAAAGTTGCAAGATGGTGGAGGGATTCCCACATCCTCCTTCCTCCATCTGGCTTGAAAGTATATTTGATAAAATATGCAACAAAGCACATGATTTATAAGGGAGAGTCAAATGGATGATTTGGGAATCGATCTCTTGTTGATAGTAAACTTCATATCCACTCGGTGTGACCTTTTTAAAACAAAATGTGGAGCTGAGGCATGAATCTGCCACAACAATTGTAAAGCAAACATACACACTCCCCTTCATATGCCCCCCCCTCCACACACACCTAGGCACACACAGAGATCAGCATAGCAGATCATGAACACCTTGGAAAAGACTGAAATGCTAAATGCCTCTCTTGATGGGCAAAAGAGCTGGTGCAGTAATTCAAATGCCTGGTACAAAAATTCTGTTTAATATTTAGCTCCTATTTAAAACACAGCTTTTCATTTCATTCTATTTACAGAATATTTTCATTTCATTTGTTTCTTTAAAATTACTTAGTTCTCACCTGTTGTATGTCTAGGAATATTTTCTTCCAAAAATAGAAAAAAATAGATGATATCTTTTCAGCAGAAAACATTGGTTGATACAATTTTAAACCATCATGATATGGAAGAATTCTTCTGTCCCTCTCGAAGGTGGAAGAAGCATTTGGATCACAGATCATCTACAATGAAATACTTGACATGTTTAAGATGCTTTCAATCAATTTTGATCGTCAATTGCTTATTTGTTGTAAACAGTAATTTTTCAGTGAAGGGAAAGTGTGTGTGGTATATCTACATGATATGTTCAAAGGCAGTTCCTACTAATGGCCAGGCTGAATCCCAGTAAATAATGTCCCGAATGATATTTTGCCGCCTTCTTTGGCACTTCATGAAATCTTACCCCGATGAAGTGCTGAAACACAGAGATTTTCTCTTAGAGAGTGTCTCATGTTGTAACCTATCCCATGGATTTTATGCTGTAATTCTTATCTCTTTTAAAATTTACTATCTTCTGTACAGTTTTCATGAAACTTTCTGTTACAGTAGTGAATAGCACAGATAAATGTCATTTTGTACAACTTTGAATTTACCCCAAGAGCTGAGAGAAAACTTGATCCTATACTTCAATCCGAGTTTCTTCTATAGTCCAACTTTGTTTCTCTACCATCAAGCTTCTCCTTTGTTGCTGCTCCAAGCCCCGTCCAAGGTGACCTTGAATACTTTCAGGGATGGGACACCCACAACTTCTCTGGGCAACCTGTTCCAGTGTTCCAGCACTCCCACAGTAAAAAAGGCCTTCCTTTCATCTAATATGTGTAGGAAATCATAAATCTAGGCATAGAAGCTTGGAGTGCAAATTTGAAATTCTTTGGATTTGAAGCACATTTTATATGAATACTGACTTACAGATGACTAAAAGATGTTGATGGGCATTTGAGCTGACAAGTTTTGAAAAAGTGCACGGAAATTAAAATTGAAACCACTAAAATTAAAAACTCCTTGCCATTTTCTTTTTCCTCTCCTATTCAAAATTGCATATGTCAGATATCAGTGCTTCATGCAAACCTCTCAGATGCTCTCAGAGAAAAAGCTTTTCTTTCAGACTAAGTTGCGGTTGACGTAGAACACTAGCAGGAGTGAAAGATTTTCTGGGCATCGGGGCAGCCCGTTCTCCTTGGATTTGTGTGCAGAATGCATTTTATCCAAACTGGAAAATAGATCCCAGCTCTGTTCTATTCATCATCCTTACTTCATCAGGCCAGAAGATTCTGTGAAAAGTAGCCTGTGGACCTTGAAGACAGCGCATGTGAACCAGATGAGAGGTGATAGAGAAGTTGAGGGAGAGAAGAAAGAGCATGAGGCTGAAACCAGAAAGTATTTCTCCACGTGATCATGGAAGATTGCAGGAGCCACTTGGTACTATCAAACCAGCCCAACTTGGCACTTGTGCCACCTTGGGTCTGGGAGCCATGTTGCATATCGTGCATTTTAGGGAGCCAGCTGGCCACACCCAGCCATATGCCCCCAAACACAAACCAAGGCCCTTTTCTCTGGCAAACAAAACTCAACTGCCCCTCTTCTGGATGGCAGATTGCAGGAACCACTTGGTACTATCAAACCAGCCCAACTTGGCACTGGTGCCACCATGGGTCTGGTCACCATCCTGCCTATTGTAGCTTTTCAGGAGCCAGCCGGTCACTCTCAGCCATAGGCCCCCAAACACAAACCTCGGCCCGTTTCCCTGGCAAACAAAAGTAAGCTGCCCCGCTTCTGCATGGCAGATTGCAGGAGCTACTTAGTACTATCAAATCAGCCCGACTTGGCACAGGTGCCACCTTGGATCTGGGAACCATCCTGTGTATCGTGGATTTTCAGGGGCCAGCCGGCCACTCTCAGCCATATGCCCCCAAAAACAAACCACGGACCTTTTCTCTGGCAAACAAAAATCAGCTGCCCCACTTCTGGATGGCAGATTGCAGGAGCCACTTGGGACTATCACACCAGCACAACATGGCACTGCTGCCACCTTGGATCTGGGAACAATCCTGCGTATCGTACATATTCAGGAACCAGCCGAACACTCCCAGCCACAGGCCCCCAAACACAAACAACGGCCCTTTTCTCTGGCAAACAAAACTCAACTGCCCCTCTTCTGGATGGCAAATTGCAGGACGCACTTGGTACTACAAAAAGAGCCCGACTTGGCAGTGGTGCCACCTTGGCTCTGGGAACCATCCTGCGTATCGAGCATTTTAAGGAGCCAGCCGGCAATTCCCAGCCGTATGCCCCAAAAAGAAACCATGGACCTTTTCTCTGGCAAAAAAAACTCAGCTGTCCCGCTTCTGGATGGCAGATTGCAGGAGTTACTTTGAACCATACAACCAGCCTTACTTGGCACTGGTGCCACCTTGGATCTGGGAACCATCCTGCCTATCGTTGATTTTCAGGGGCCAGCCGGCCACTCTCAGCCATAGGCCCCCAAACACAAACCACAGCCCTTTTCTCTAGCAAACAAAATTCAACTGCCCCGCTTCTGGATGGCAAATTGCAGGAGCCACTGGGTACTACAAAAACAGCCTGACTTGGCACTGGTGCCACCTTGCGTCTGGTTACCATGCGGCGTATCGTGCATTTTAAGGAGCCAGGTGGCCACTCCCAGCCATATGCCCCCAAACACAACCCACGGCCCTTTTCTCTGGCAAAAAAAACTCAGCTGCCCCGCTTCTGGATGGCAGATTGCAGGAGACACTTGGTACTATCAAACCAGCCCGACTTGGCACTGGTGCCACCTTGGGTCTGGGAACCATCCTGCGTATTGTGGATTGTCAGGAGACAGCCAACCACTCTCGGCCACAGAGCCCAATCAAAAACAAAGGTCCGTTTCCCTGGCAAAAAAAACTCAGCTGCCCCGCTTCTGGATGGGAGATTGCAGGAGGCACTTGACACTGTCAAACGAGCCCCACTTGGCACTGGTGCCACCTTGGGTCTGGGAACCATGCTTGCGTATCGTGGATTTTCAGGAGCCAGCCGGCCACTGCCAGCCACAGGCCCCCAAACACAAACCACAGCCTTTTTCTCTGGCAAACAAAACTCAGCTGCCCCGCTTCTGGATGGCAGATTGCAGGAGCCACTTGGTACTATCAAACCAGCCCGACTTGGCACTGGTGCCACCTTGGGTCTGGGAACCATCCTGCCTATCGTGGATTTTAAGGAGCCAGCCGGCTACTCCCAGCCACAGGCCCCCAACAAAAACCACGGCCCTTTTTTCTCGCAAACAAAACTTAGCTGCCTCACTTCTGGATGGCAGATTGCAGGAGCCACTTGGTGTAATCAAACCAGCCCGACTTGGCACTGGTGCCACCTTGGGTCTGGGAACCATCCTGCGTATCGTGGATTCTAAGGAGCCAGCCGGCCACTCCTAGCCACAGGCCCCCAAACAAAATCAACGGCGCTGTTCCCTGGAAAACAAAACACGCCTGCCAACTTTTTGATGGAGTTTGCAGGAGCCACTTGGTACTATCAAACCAGCCCGACTTGGCACTGGTGCCACCTTGGGTCTGGGAACCATCCTGCGTATCGTGGATTCTAAGGAGCCAGCCGGCCACTCCTAGCCACAGGCCCCCAAACAAAAACCTAGGCCTATTTCTCTGGCAAACAAAAGTAAGCTGCCCTGCTTCTGGATGGCAGATTGCAGGAGACACTTGGTACTATCAAACCAGCCCAACTTGGCACTGGTGCCACCTTGGATCTGGGAACCATGCTCTGTATCGTGGATATTCAGGGGCCAGCCGGCCACTCTCAGCCATATGCCCCCAAAAACAAACCACGGACCTTTTCTCTGGCAAACAAAAATCAGCTGCCCCACTTCTGGATGGCAGATTGCAGGAGCCACTTGGTACTATCACACCAGCACAACATGGCACTGCTGCCACCTTGGATCTGGGAACAATCCTGCGTATCGTACATATTCAGGAACCAGCCGAACACTCCCAGCCACAGGCCCCCAAACACAAACAACGGCCCTTTTCTCTGGCAAACAAAACTCAACTGCCCCTCTTCTGGATGGCAAATTGCAGGACGCACTTGGTACTACAAAAAGAGCCCGACTTGGCAGTGGTGCCACCTTGGCTCTGGGAACCATCCTGCGTATCGAGCATTTTAAGGAGCCAGCCGGCAATTCCCAGCCGTATGCCCCAAAAAGAAACCATGGACCTTTTCTCTGGCAAAAAAAACTCAGCTGTCCCGCTTCTGGATGGCAGATTGCAGGAGTTACTTTGAACCATACAACCAGCCTTACTTGGCACTGGTGCCACCTTGGATCTGGGAACCATCCTGCCTATCGTTGATTTTCAGGGGCCAGCCGGCCACTCTCAGCCATAGGCCCCCAAACACAAACCACAGCCCTTTTCTCTAGCAAACAAAATTCAACTGCCCCGCTTCTGGATGGCAAATTGCAGGAGCCACTGGGTACTACAAAAACAGCCTGACTTGGCACTGGTGCCACCTTGCGTCTGGTTACCATGCGGCGTATCGTGCATTTTAAGGAGCCAGGTGGCCACTCCCAGCCATATGCCCCCAAACACAACCCACGGCCCTTTTCTCTGGCAAACAAAACTCAGCTGCCCCGCTTCTGGATGGCAGATTGCAGGAGACACTTGGTACTATCAAACCAGCCCGACTTGGCACTGGTGCCACCTTGGGTCTGGGAACCATCCTGCGTATTGTGGATTGTCAGGAGACAGCCAACCACTCTCGGCCACAGAGCCCAATCAAAAACAAAGGTCCGTTTCCCTGGCAAAAAAAACTCAGCTGCCCCGCTTCTGGATGGGAGATTGCAGGAGGCACTTGACACTGTCAAACGAGCCCCACTTGGCACTGGTGCCACCTTGGGTCTGGGAACCATGCTTGCGTATCGTGGATTTTCAGGAGCCAGCCGGCCACTGCCAGCCACAGGCCCCCAAACACAAACCACAGCCTTTTTCTCTGGCAAACAAAACTCAGCTGCCCCGCTTCTGGATGGCAGATTGCAGGAGCCACTTGGTACTATCAAACCAGCCCGACTTGGCACTGGTGCCACCTTGGGTCTGGGAACCATCCTGCCTATCGTGGATTTTAAGGAGCCAGCCGGCTACTCCCAGCCACAGGCCCCCAACAAAAACCACGGCCCTTTTTTCTCGCAAACAAAACTTAGCTGCCTCACTTCTGGATGGCAGATTGCAGGAGCCACTTGGTGTAATCAAACCAGCCCGACTTGGCACTGGTGCCACCTTGGGTCTGGGAACCATCCTGCGTATCGTGGATTCTAAGGAGCCAGCCGGCCACTCCCAGCCACAGGCCCCCAAACAAAATCAACGGCGCTGTTCCCTGGAAAACAAAACACGCCTGCCAACTTTTTGATGGAGTTTGCAGGAGCCACTTGGTACTATCAAACCAGCCCAACTTGGCACTGGTGCCACCTTGGGTCTGGGAACCATCCTGCGTATCGTGGATTCTAAGGAGCCAGCCGGCCACTCCTAGCCACAGGCCCCCAAACAAAAACCTAGGCCTATTTCTCTGGCAAACAAAAGTAAGCTGCCCTGCTTCTGGATGGCAGATTGCAGGAGACACTTGGTACTATCAAACCAGCCCAACTTGGCACTGGTGCCACCTTGGATCTGGGAACCATGCTCTGTATCGTGGATATTCAGGGGCCAGCCGGCCACTCTCAGCCATATGTCCCCAAACAGAAACCTCGGCCCGTTTCTCTGGCAAACAAAACTCAACTGCCCCTCTTCTGGATGGCAAATTGCAGGATGAACTTGATACTAAAACCGCAGGCCGACTTGGTAGTGGTGACACCTTGGGCCTGGGAACCATCATGCGTATCGAGCATTTTAAGGAGCCAGCCGGCCACTCCCAGCAATATGCCCCCAAAAACAATCCACGGAATTTTCCTCTGGCAAACAAAAATCAGCTGCCTCGCTTCTGGATGGCAGATTGCAGGAGCCACTTTGCACCATCAAACCAGCCCGACTTGGCACTGGTGCCACATTGCATCTGGGAACCATGCTGCCTAGCGTGGATTTTCAGGAGCCAGCCGGCCACTCTCAGCTATATGCCCCCAAACAAAACCCACGGCCCGTTTCCCTGGCAAACAAAATTAAGCTGCCCCGCTTCTGGATGGCAGATTGCAGGACGCACTTGGTAGTATCAAACCAGCAAAACTTGGCACTGGTGCCACCTTGGGTCTGGGAACCATCCTGCGTATCGTGGGTTCAAAGGAGCCAGCCGGTCACTCCCAGCCACAGGCCCCCAAATACAAACAATGTCGCTTTTCCCTGGAAAACAAAACTCGCCTGCCAACTTTTTGATGGCAGATTGCAGGAGCCACTTGGTACTATCAAACCAGCCCAACTTGGCACTGGTGCCACCATGGGTCTGGTAACCATCCTGCCTATTGTAGCTTTCCAGGAGCCAGCCGGTCACTCCCAGCCATAGGTCCCCAGTCACAAACCTCGGCCCGTTTCCCTGGCAAACAAAAGTAAGCTACCCCGCTTCTGGATGGCAGATTGCAGGAGCCACTTGGTACTATCAAACCAGCCCAACTTGGCACTGGTGCCACCTTGGGTCTGGGAACCATGCTGCGTAACACAGATTCTAAGGCGCCAGTCGGCCACTACGAGCCACAAGCCCCCAAACACAAACAACGGCGCTATTCTCTGGCAAACAAAACTCAACTGCCCCTCTTCTGGATGGCAAATTGCAGGACGCACTTGGTACTATAAAAACAGCCCGACTAGGCACTGGTGCCCCCTTGGGTCTGGGAACCATCCTGCGTATCGATCTTTTTAATGAGACAGCCGGCCACTCCCAGCCATATGCCCCCAAACACAACCCACGGCCCTTTTCTCTGGCAAACAAAACTCAACTGCACCGCTTCTGGATGGCAGATTGCAGGAGCCACTTGGTACTATCAAACCAGCCCGACTTGGCACTGGTGCCACCTTGGGTCTGGGAACCATCCTGCGTATTGTGGGTTGTCAGGAGCCAGCCGAACACTCTCGGCCACAGACCCCAATTAAAAACAACGGCCCGTTTCACAGGCAAACAAAACTCAGCTGCCCCGCTTCTGGATGGGAGATTGCAGGAGGCACTTGGTGTAATCAAACCAGCCCGACTTGGCACTGGTGCCACCTTGGGTCTGGGAACCATCCTGCGTATCGTGGATTCTAAGGAGCCAGCCGGCCACTCCTAGCCACAGGCCCCCAAACAAAAACCTAGGCCTATTTCTCTGGCAAACAAAAGTAAGCTGCCCTGCTTCTGGATGGCAGATTGCAGGAGACACTTGGTACTATCAAACCAGCCCGACTTGGCACTGGTGACACCTTGGATCTGGGAACCATGCTCTGTATCGTGGATATTCAGGGGCCAGCCGGCCACTCTCAGCCATATGTCCCCAAACAGAAACCTCGGCCCGTTTCTTTGGCAAACAAAACTCAACTGCCCCTCTTCTGGATGGCAAATTGCAGGATGAACTTGATACTAAAACCGCAGGCCGACTTGGTAGTGGTGACACCTTGGGCCTGGGAACCATCATGCGTATCGAGCATTTTAAGGAGCCAGCCGGCCACTCCCAGCAATATGCCCCCAAAAACAATCCACGGAATTTTCCTCTGGCAAACAAAAATCAGCTGCCTCGCTTCTGGATGGCAGATTGCAGGAGCCACTTTGCACCATCAAACCAGCCCGACTTGGCACTGGTGCCACATTGCATCTGGGAACCATGCTGCCTAGCGTGGATTTTCAGGAGCCAGCCGGCCACTCTCAGCTATATGCCCCCAAACAAAACCCACGGCCCGTTTCCCTGGCAAACAAAATTAAGCTGCCCCGCTTCTGGATGGCAGATTGCAGGACGCACTTGGTAGTATCAAACCAGCAAAACTTGGCACTGGTGCCACCTTGGGTCTGGGAACCATCCTGCGTATCGTGGGTTCAAAGGAGCCAGCCGGTCACTCCCAGCCACAGGCCCCCAAATACAAACAATGTCGCTTTTCCCTGGAAAACAAAACTCGCCTGCCAACTTTTTGATGGCAGATTGCAGGAGCCACTTGGTACTATCAAACCAGCCCAACTTGGCACTGGTGCCACCATGGGTCTGGTAACCATCCTGCCTATCGTAGCTTTCCAGGAGCCAGCCGGTCACTCCCAGCCATAGGTCCCCAGTCACAAACCTCGGCCCGTTTCCCTGGCAAACAAAAGTAAGCTACCCCGCTTCTGGATGGCAGATTGCAGGAGCCACTTGGTACTATCAAACCAGCCCAACTTGGCACTGGTGCCACCTTGGGTCTGGGAACCATGCTGCGTAACACAGATTCTAAGGCGCCAGTCGGCCACTACGAGCCACAAGCCCCCAAACACAAACAACGGCGCTATTCTCTGGCAAACAAAACTCAACTGCCCCTCTTCTGGATGGCAAATTGCAGGACGCACTTGGTACTATAAAAACAGCCCGACTTGGCACTGGTGCCCTCTTGGGTCTGGGAACCATCCTGCGTATCGAAATTTTAATGAGACAGCCGGCCACTCCCAGCCATATGCCCCCAAACACAACCCACGGCCCTTTTCTCTGGCAAACAAAACTCAACTGCACCGCTTCTGGATGGCAGATTGCAGGAGCCACTTGGTACTATCAAACCAGCCCAACTTGGCACTGGTGCCACCTTGGGTCTGGGAACCATCCTGCGTATTGTGGGTTGTCAGGAGCCAGCCGAACACTCTCGGCCACAGACCCCAATTAAAAACAACGGCCCGTTTCACAGGCAAACAAAACTCAGCTGCCCCGCTTCTGGATGGGAGATTGCAGGAGCCACTGGGTACTATGAAACCAGCCCTACTTGGCACTGATGCCACCTTGGGTCTGGGAACCATGCTGCGTATCATGGATTTTCAGGAGCCAGCCGGCCACTGCCAGCCACAGGCCCCGAAACACAAAAAACAGCCTTTTTCTCTGGCAAACAAAATTCAGCTGCCCCGCTTCTGGATGGCAGATTGCAGGAACCACTTGGTACTAACAAACCAGCCCGACTTGGCACTGATGCCACCTTGGGTCTGGGAACCATCCTGCGTATCGTGGATTCTAAGGAGCCAGCCGGCCACTCCCAGCCACAGGCCCCAAAACACACACAACGGTGCTTTTCCCTGGAAAACAAAACTCGCCTGCCAAACTTTTGATGGCAGATTGCAGGAGCCACTTGGTATTATCAAACCAGCCCAACTTGGCACTGGTGCCACCATGGGTCTGGTCACCATCCTGCCTATCGTAGCTTTTCAGGAGCCAGCCAGCCACCCCCAGCCAGAGGCCCCCAGACAAATATTTCGGCCCGTTTCCCTGGCAAACAAAAGTAAGCTGCCCCGCTTCTGGATGGCAGATTGCAGGAGCCACTTGGTACCATCAAACCAGCCCAACTTGGCACTGGTGCCAACTCAGGTCTGGTCACCATCCTGCGTATCGTGGGTTCTAAGGAGCCAGCTGGCCACTCCCAGCCACAGGCACCCAAACACAAACAACGGCGCTTTTCCCTGGAAAACAAAACTCGCCTGCCAAGTTTTTGATGGCAGATTGCAGGAGCCACTTGGTACTATCAAACCAGCCCAACTTGGAGCTGGTGCCACCATGGGTCTGGTCAACATCCTGCCTATCGTAGCTTTTCAGGAGCCAGCCAGTCACTCCCAGCCATAGGCCCCCAGACACAAACCTCGGCCCGTTTCCCTGGCAAACAAAAGTAAGCTGCCCCGCTTCTGCATGGCAGATTGCAGGAGCTACTTAGTACTATCAAACCAGCCCGACTTGGCACTGGTGACACCTCTGGTCTGGGAACCATCCTGCCTATCGTGGATTTTCAGGGGCCAGCCGGCCACTCTCAGCCATATGCCCCAAAAACAAACCACGGCCCTTTTCTCTGGCAAACAAAACTCAACTGCCCCTCTTCTGGATGGCAAATTTTAGGACGCACTTTGTACTACGAAAACCGCCCGACGTGGCACTGGTGCCACCTTGTGTCAGGGAACCATCCTGCATATCGAGCTTTTTAAGGAGCCAGCCGGCCACGCCCAGCCATATACCCCCAAAAACAAACCACGGACCATTTCTCTTGGAAACAAAAATCCGCTGCCCCGCGTCTGGATGGCAGATTGCAGGAGCCACTTTGCACCATCAAACCAGCCCGACTTGGCACTGGTGCCACCTTGGGTCTGGGAACAATCCTGCATATCGTGGATTCTAAGGAGCCAGCCGGCCACTCCCTGCCACAGGCCCCCAAACACAAACAACGGCGCTTTTCCCTGGAAAACAAAACTCGCCTGCCAACTTTTTGATGGCAGATTGCAGGAGCCACTTGGTACTATCAAACCAGCCCAACTTGGCACTGGTGCCACCTCTGGTCTGGGAACCATCCTGCCTATCGTAGCTTTTCAGGAGCCAGCCGGTCACTCCCAGCCATAGACACCCAGACACAAACCTCGGCCCGTTTCCCTAGAAAACAAAAGTAAGTTACCCCGATTCTGGATGGCAGATTGCAGGAGCCACTTGGTACTATCAAATCAGCCCAACTTGGCACTGGTACCACCATGGGTCTGGTAAACATCCTGCCTATCGTAGCTTTTCAGGAGCCAGCCGGTCACTCCCTGCCATAGGCCCCCGGACACAAACCTCGGCCCGTTTCCCTGGGAAACAAAAGTAAGCTGCCCCGCTTTTGGATGGCAGATTGCAGGATGCACTTGGTACTTACAAACCAGCCCGACTTGGCCCTGGTGCCACCTCTGGTCTGGGAACCATGCTGCGTAACGTAGATTCTACGAGGACAGGCGGCCACTCCCAGCCACAGGCCTCTAAACAAAAACAACGGCGCTTTTCCCTGGAAAACAAAACTCGCCTGCCAACTTCTTGATGGCAGATTGCAGGAGCCACTTGGTACTATCAAACCAGCCCAACTTGGCACTGGTGCCACCATGGGTCTGGTCACCATCCTGCCTATCGTAGCTTTTCAGGAGCCAGCCGCTCACTCCCAGCCATAGGCCCCCAGACAAATACCTCGGCACGTTTCCCTGGCAAACAAAAGTAGGCTGCCCCGCTTCTGGATGGCAAATTGCAGGACGCACTTGGTACTACGAAAACAGCCCGACTTGGCACTGATGCCACCTTGGGTCAGGGAACAATCCTGTGTATAGAGCTTTTTAAGGAGCCAGCCGGCCACGTCCAGTCATATACCCCCAAAAAAAAAACCACGGAACTTTTCTCCAGCAAACAAAAATCCGCTGCCCCGCGTCTGGATGGCAGATTGCAGGAGCTATTTAGTATTATCAAACCAGCCCGACTTGGCACTGGTGGCACCATGAGTCTGGTAACCATCCTGCCTATCGTAGCTTTTCAGTAGTCAGCCGGTCACTCCCAGCCATAGGCCCCCAGACAAATACCTCGGCCCGTTTCCCTGGGAAACAAAAGTAAGCTGTCCCGCTTCTGGATGGCAGATTGCAGGAGCCACTTGGTACTATCAAACCAGCCCAACTTGTACCCAGACCCAAGGTGGCACCAGTGCCAAGTGGGGCTGGTTTGATGGTGCAACGTGGCTCCTGCAATCTGCCATCCAAAAGCGGGGCAGCTTACTTTTGTTTGCCAGGGAAACGGGCCGAGGTTTGTGTCTGGGGGTCTATGGCTGGGAGTGACCGGCTGGCTCCTGAAAAGCTACGATAGGCAGCATGGTTCCCAGACCAGAGGTGGCACCAGTGCCAAGTTGGGCTGGTTTGATAGTACCAAGTGGCTCCTGCAATCTGCCATCAAAAAGTTGGCAGGCGAGTTTTGTTTTCCAGGGAAAAGCGCCGTAGTTTTTGTTTGGGGGCCTGTGGCTCAGAGTGGCCGGGTGGCTGCTTAGAATCCACGATACGCAGGATGGTTCCCAGACCCAAGGTGGCACCAGTGCCAAGTCGGGCTGGTTTGACACAACCAAGTGGCTCCTGCAATCTGCCATCCAGAATCGGGGCAGCTTAATTTTGTTTGCCAGGGAAACGGTCCGAGGTTTGTGTCTGGGGGCCTATGGCTGGGAGTGACCGGCTGGCTCCTGAAATGCTACAATAGGCAGGATGGTTCCCAGACCCAGAGTGGCACCAGTGCCAAGTTGGGATGATTTGATAGTACCAAGTGGCTCCTGCAATCTGCCATCAAAATTTGGCAGGCGAATTTTGTTTTCCAGGGAAAAGCGCCGTTGTTTGTGTTTGGGGGCCTGTGGCTGGGAGTGGCCGGCTGGCTCCTTAGAATCCACGATATGCAGGATTGTTCCCAGACCCAAGGTGGCACCAGTGCCAAGTCGGGCTGGTTTGATGGTGCAAAGTGGCTCGTGCAATATGCCATACAGACGCGGGGCAGCGGATTTTTGTTTCCAAGAGAAATGGTCCGTGGTTTGTTCTTGGGGGTTTATGGCTGGGCGTGGCCGGCTGGCTCCTTAAAAAGCTCGATATGCAGGATGGTTCCCTGACACAGGGTGGCACCAGTGCCACGTCGGGCGGTTTTCGTAGTACAAAGTGCGTCCTAAAATTTGCCATCCAGAAGAGGGGCAGTTGAGTTTTGTTTGCCAGAGAAAAGGGCCGTGGTTTGTTTTTGGGGGCATATGGCTGAGAGTGGCCGGCTGGCTCCTGAAAAGCTACGATAGGCAGGATGTTTACCAGACCCATGGTGGCACCAGTGCCAAGTTGGGCTGATTTGATAGTACCAAGTGGCTCCTGCAATCTGCCATCCAGAATCGGGGTAGCTTACTTTTGTTTTCCAGGGAAACGGGCCGAGGTTTGTGTCTGGGGGTCTATGGTTGGGAGTGGCCGGCTGGCTCCTTAGAAACCACGATACGCAGCATGGTTCCCAGACAAGAGGTGCCACCAGTGCCAAGTTGGGCTGGTTTGATACTACCAAGTGGTTCCTGCAATCTGCCATCCAGAAGCGGGGCAGCTTACTTTTGTTTGCCAGGGAAACGGATCGTTGTTTGTGTTTGGGGGCCTATGGCTGGGACTGACCGGCTGGCTCCATAAAATCCACGATACGCAGGATGGTTCCCAGACCAGAGGTGGCACCAGTGCCAAGTCGGGCTGGTTTGATAGTACCAAGTGGCTCCTGCAATCTGCCATCCAGAAGCGGGGCAGCTTACTTTTGTTTGCCAGGGAAACGGGCCGAGGTTTGTGTCTCGGGGCCTATGGCTGGGAGTGACCGGCTGGCTCCTGAAAAGCTACGATAGGCAGGATGGTGACCAGACCCATGGTGGCACCAGTGCCAAGTTGGGCTGGTTTGATAGTACCAAGTGGCTCCTGCAATCTGCCATCAAAAAGTTGGCAGGCGAGTTTTGTTTTCCAGGGAAAAGCGCCGTTGTTTGTGTTTGGGGGCCTGTGGTTGGGAGTGGCCGGCTGGCTCCTTAGAAACCACGATACGCAGGATGGTTCCCAGACCAGAGGTGGCACCAGTGCCAAGTCGGGCTGGTTTGATAGTACCAAGTGGCTCCTGCAATCTGCCATCCAGAAGCGGGGCAGCTTACTTTTGTTTGCCACGGAAACGGGCCGTTGTTTGTGTTTGGGGGCCTGTGGCTGGGAGTGGCCGACTGGCTCCTTAGAATCCACGATACGCAGGATGGTTCCCAGACCAGAGGTGGCACCAGTGCCAAGTCGGGCTGGTTTGATAGTACCAAGTGGCTCCTGAAATCTGCCATCCAGAAGCGGGGCAGCTTAATTTTCTTTGCCAGGGAAACGGGCCGAGCTTTGTGTCTGGGGGCCTATGGCTGGGAGTGACCGGCTGGCTCCTGAAAAGTTACGATAGGCAGGATGGTGACCAGACCCATGGTGGCACCAGTGCCAAGTTGGGCTGATTTGATAGTACCAAGTGGCTCCTGCAATCTGCCATCAAAGCGTTGGTAGGCGAGTTTTGTTTTCCAGGGAAAAGCGCCGTTGTTTGTGTTTGGGGGCCTGTGGCTGTGAGTGGCCGGCTGGCTCCTTAGAATCCACGATACGCAGGATGGTTCCCAGACCCAAGGTGGCACCAGTGCCAAGTCCGGCTGGTTTGATAGTACCAAGTGGATCCTGCAATCTGCCATCCAGAAGCGGGGCAGCTTACTTTTGTTTGCCAGGGAAACGGGCCGAGGTTTTTGTATGGGGGCCTATGGCTGGGAGTGACCGGCTGGCTCCTGAAAAGCTACGATAGGCAGGATGGTGACCAGACCCATGGTGGCAGCAGTGCCAAGTTGGGCTGGTTTGATAGTACCAAGTGGCTCCTGCAATCTGCCATCAAAAAGTTGGCAGGCGAGTTTTGTTTTCCAGGGAAAAGCGCCGTTGTTTGTGTTTGGGTGCCTGTGGTGGGAGTGGCCGGCTGGCTCTTTAGAATCCACGATACGCAGGATGGTTCCCAGACCAGTGGTGGCACCAGTGCCAAGTCGGGCGGATTTGATAGTAACAAGTGCGTCCTACAATCTGCCATCCAGAAGCGGGGCAGCTTACTTTTGTTTTCCAGGGAAACGGGCCGAGGTTTTTGTCTGGGGGCCTATGGCTGGGAGTGACCGGCTGGCTCGTGAAAAGCTACGATAGGCAGGATGGTGACCAGACCCATGGCGGCACCAGTGCCAAGTTGGGCTGGTTTGATAGTACCAAGTGGCTCCTGCAATCTGCCATCAAGAAGTTGGCAGGCGAGTTTTGTTTTCCAGGGAAAAGCGCCGTTGTTTGTGTTTGGGGGCCTGTGGTTGGGAGTGGCCGGCTGGCTCCTTAGAAACCACGATACGCAGGATGGTTCCCAGACCAGAGGTGGCACCAGTGCCAAGTCGGGCTGGTTTGATAGTACCAAGTGGCTCCTGCAATCTGCCATCCAGAAGCGGGGCAGCTTATTTTTGTTTGCCACGGAAACGGGCCGTTGTTTGTGTTTGGGGGCCTGTGGCTGGGAGTGGCCGACTGGCTCCTTAGAATCCACGATACGCAGGATGGTTCCCAGACCAGAGGTGGCACCAGTGCCAAGTCGGGCTGGTTTGATAGTACCAAGTGGCTCCTGCAATCTGCCATTCAGAAGCGGGGCAGCTTAATTTTCTTTGCCAGGGAAACGGGCCGAGATTTGTGTCTGGGGGCCTATGGCTGGGAGTGACCGGCTGGCTCCTGAAAAGTTACGATAGGCAGGATGGTGACCAGACCCATGGTGGCACGAGTGCCAAGTTGGGCTGATTTGATAGTACCAAGTGGCTCCTGCAATCTGCCATCAAAACGTTGGTAGGCAAGTTTTGTTTTCCAGGGAAAAGCGCCGTTGTTTGTGTTTGGGGGCCTGTGGCTGTGAGTGGCCGGCTGGCTCCTTAGAATCCACGATACGCAGGATGGTTCCCAGACTTGTCGTGGCACCAGTGCCAAGTCCGGCTGGTTTGATAGTACCAAGTGGATCCTGCAATCTGCCATCCAGAAGCGGGGCAGCTTACTTTTGTTTGCCAGGGAAACGGGCCGAGGTTTTTGTCTGGGGGCCTATGGCTGGGAGTGACCGGCTGGCTCCTGAAAAGCTACGATAGGCAGGATGGTGACCAGACCCATGGTGGCACCAGTGCCAAGTTGGGCTGGTTTGATAGTACCAAGTGGCTCCTGCAATCTGCCATCAAAAAGTTGGCAGGCGAGTTTTGTTTTCCAGGGAAAAGCGCCGTTGTTTGTGTTTGGGTGCCTGTGGCTGGGAGTGGCCGGCTGGCTCTTTAGAATCCACGATACGCAGGATGGTTCCCAGACCAGTGGTGGCACCAGTGCCAAGTCGGGCGGGTTTGATAGTAACAAGTGCGTCCTACAATCTGCCATCCAGAAGCGGGGCAGCTTACTTTTGTTTTCCAGGGAAACGGGCCGAGGTTTTTGTCTGGGGGCCTATGGCTGGGAGTGACCGGCTGGCTCGTGAAAAGCTACGATAGGCAGGATGGTGACCAGACCCATGGCGGCACCAGTGCCAAGTTGGGCTGGTTTGATAGTACCAAGTGGCTCCTGCAATCTGCCATCAAAAAGTTGGCAGGCGAGTTTTGTTTTCCAGGGAAAAGCGCCGTTGTTTGTGTTTGGGGGCCTGTGGCTGGGAGTGGCCGGCTGGCTCCTTAGAATCCACGATACGCAGGATGGTTCCCAGACCAGAGGTGGCACCAGTGCCAAGTCGGGCTGGTTTGATAGTACCAAGTGGCTCCTGCAATCTGCCATCCAGAAGCGGGGCAGCTTACTTTTGTTTGCCAGGGAAACGGGCCGAGGTTTGTGTCTGGGGGCCTATGGCTGGGAGTGACCGGCTGGCTCCTGAAAAGCTACGATAGGCAGGATGGTGACCAGACCCATGGTGGCACCAGTGCCAAGTTGGGCTGGTTTGATAGTACCAAGTGGCTCCTGCAATCTGCCATCAAAAAGTTGGCAGGCAAGTTTTCTTTACCAGGGAAAAGCGCCGTTGTTTTTGTTTGGGGGCCTATGGCTGGGAGTGGCCGGCTGGCTCCTTGGAATCCACGATACGCAGGATGGTTCCTAGACTTGACGTGGCACCAGTGCCAAGTTGGGCTGGTTTGATAGTACCAAGTGCGTCCTGCAATCTGCCATCCAGAAGTGGGGTAGCTTACTTTTGTTTGCCAGGGAAACGGGCCGAGGTTTGTGTCTCGGGGCATATGGCTGGGAGTGACCGGCTGGCTCCTGAAAAGCTACGATAGGCAGGATGGTGACCAGACCCATGGTGGCACCAGTGCCAAGTTGGGCTGGTTTGATAGTACCAAGTGGCTCCTGCAATCTGCCATCAAAAAGTTGGCAGGCGAGTTTGTTATCCAGGGAAAAGCGCCGTTGTTTGTGCCTGGGGCCCTATCGCCTGGAGTGGACGGATGGCTAATTAGAATCCACGATACACAGGATGGTTCCCAGACCCATGGTGGCACCAGTGCCAAGTTGGGCTGGTTTGATAGTACCAAGTGGTGCCTGCAATCTGCCATCCAGAAGCGGGGCAGCTTACTTTTGTTTGCCAGGGAAACGGTCCGAGGATTGTGTCTGGGGGCCTATGGCTGGGAGTGACCGGCTGGCTCGTGAAAAGCTACGATAGGCAGGATGGTGACCAGACCCATGACGGCACCAGTGCCAAGTTGGGCTGGTTTGATAGTACCAAGTGGCTCCTGCAATCTGCCATCAAGAAGTTGGCAGGCGAGTTTTGTTTTCCAGGGAAAAGCGCCGTTGTTTGTGTTTGGGGGCCTGTGGCTGGGAGTGGCCGGCTGGCTCCTTAGAATCCACGATACTCAGCATGGTTCCCAGACCAAAGGTGGCACCAGTGCCAAGTTGGGCTGGTTGGATAGTACCAAGTGGTTCCTGCAATCTGCCATCCAGAAGCGGGGCAGCTTACTTTTGTTGGCCAGGGAAACGGGCCGAGGTTTGTGTCTGGGGGCCTATGGCTGGGAGTGACCGGCTGGCTCCTGAAAAGCTACGATAGGCAGGATGGTGACCAGACCCATGGTGGCACCAGTGGCAAGTTGGGCTGATTTGATTGTACCAAGTGGCTCCTGCAATCTGCCAACAAAATGTTGGCAGGCGAATTTTGTTTTCCAGGGAAAAGCGCCGTTGTTTGTGTTTGGGGGCCTGTGGCAGGGAGTGGCCGGCTGGCTCCTGAAAAGCTACGATAGGCAGGATGGTGACGAGACCCATGGTGGCACCAGTGCCAAGTTGGGTTGGTTTGATAGTACCAAGTGGCTCCGGCAATCTGCCATCAAAAAGTTGGCAGACGAGTTTTGTTTTCAAGGGAAAAGCGCCGTTGTTTGTGTTTGGGGGCCTGTGGCTGGGAGTGGCCGGCTGGCTGCTTAGAATCTACCATACGCAGGATGGTTCCCAGACCAGAGGTGGCACCAGTGCCAAGTCGGGCTGGTTTGATAGTACCAAGTGCGTCCTGCAATCTGCCATCCAGAAGCGGGGTAGCTTACTATTGTTTGTCAGGGAAACGGGCCGAGCTTTGTGTCTGTGGGCCTACGGCTGGGAGTGACCGGCTGGCTCCTGAAAAGCTACGATAGGCAGGATGGTGACCAGACCCATGGTGGAACCAGTGCCAAGTTGGGCTGGTTTGATAGTACCAAGTGGCTCCTGCAATCTGCCATCAAAAATTTGGCAGGCAAGTTTTGTTTTCCAGGGAAAAGTGCCGTTGTTTTGTTTGGGGGCCTATGGCTGGGAGTGGCCGGCTGGCTCCTTAGAATCCACGATACGCAGGATGGTTCCCAGACCTGAGGTGGCACCAGTGCCAAGTTGGGCTGGTTTGATAGTACCAAGTGCGTCCTGCAATCTGCCATCCAGAAGCGGGGTAGCTTACTTTTGTTTGCCAGGGAAACGGGCCGAGGTTTGTGTCTCGGGGCCTATGGCTGGGAGTGACCGGCTGGCTCCTGAAAAGCTACGATAGGCAGGATGGTGACCAGACCCATGGTGGCACCAGTGCCAAGTTGGGCTGGTTTGATAGTACCAAGTGGCTCCTGCAATCTGCCATCAAAAACTTGGCAGGCGAGTTTGTTATCCAGGGAAAAGCGCCGTTGTTTTTGTTTGGGGGCCTGTGGCTGGGAGTGGCCGGCTGGCTCCTTAGAATCCATGATACGCAGGATGGTTCCCAGACCAGAGGTGGCACCAGTGCCAAGTCGGGCTGGTTTGATGGTGAAAAGTGGCTCCTGCAATCTGCCATCCAGAAGCGGGGCAGCTTACTTTTGTTTGCCAGGGAAACGGGCCGAGGTTTGTGTCTGGGGGTTTATGGCTGGGAGTGACCGGCTGGCTCCTGAAAAGCTACGATAGGCAGGATGGTGACCAGACCCATGGTGGCACCAGTGTCAAGGTGGGCTGGTTTGATAGTACCAAGTGGCTCCGGCAGTCTGCCATCAAAATTTGGCAGGCGAGTTTTGTTTTCCAGTGAAAAGCGCCGTTGTTTTTGTTTGGGGGCCTGTGGGTGGGAGTGGCCGGATGGCTAATTAGAATCCACGATACGCAGCATGGTTCCCAGACCTGAGGTGGCACCAGTGCCAAGTCGGGCTAGTTTGATGGTGCAAAGTGGCTCCTGCAATCTGCCATCCAGAAGCGGGGCAGCTTACTTTTGTTTGCCAGGGAAACGGGCCGAGGTTTGTGTCTGGGGGCCTATGGCTGGGAGTGACCGGCTGGCTCCTGAAAAGCTATGATAGGCAGGATGGTGACCAGACCCAAGGTGGCACCAGTGCCAAGTTGGGCTGGTTTGATAGTACCAAGTGGCTCCTGCAATCTGCCATCAAAAACTTGGCAGGCGAGTTTTGTTTTCCAGGGAAAAGCGCCGTTGTTTGTGTTTGGGGGCCTGTGGCTGGGAGTGGCCGGCTGGTTCCTTAGAATCCACGATACGCAGGATGGTTCCCAGACGTGAGGCGGCGCCAGTGCCAAGTCGGGCTGGTTTGATACTACCAAGTGGCTCCTGCAATCTGCCATCCAGAAGCGGGACAGCTTACTTTTGCTTGCCAGGGAAACGGGCCGAGCTTTGGGTCTGGGCGCCTATGGCTGGGAGTGACCGGCTGGCTCCTGAAAAGCTACGATAGGCAGGATGGTGACCAGACCCATGGTGGCACCAGTGCCAAGTTGGGCTGGTTTGATAGTACCAAGTGGCTCCTGCAATCTGCCATCAAAAATTGGCAGGCGAGTTTTGTTTTCCAGGGAAAAGCGCCGTTGTTTGTGTTTGGGGGCCTGTGGGTGGGAGTGGCCGGATGGCTAATTAGAATCCACGATACGCAGCATGGTTCCCAGACCTGAGGTGGCACCAGTGCCAAGTCGGGCTAGTTGGATGGTGCAAAGTGGCTCCTGCCATCTGCCATCCAGAAGCGGGGCAGCTTACTTTTGTTTTCCAGGGAAACGGGCCGAGGTTTGTGTCTGGGGGCCTATGGCTGGGAGTGACCGGCTGGCTCCTGAAAAGCTACGATAGGCAGGATGGTGACCAGACCCATGGTGGCACCAGAGCCAAGTTGGGCTGATTTGATAGTACCAAGTGGCTCCTGCAATCTGCCATCAAATAGTCGGCAGGCGAGTTTTGTTTTCCAGGGAAAAGCGCCGTTGTTTGTGACTGGGGGCCTGTGGGTGGGAGTGACCGGCTGGCTCCTTAGAATCCACGATACGCAGGATGGTTCCCAGACTTGAGGTGGCACCAGTGACAAGTCGGGCCAGTTTGATGGTGCAAAGTGGCTCCTGCAATCTGCCCTCCAGAAGCGGGGTAGCTTACTTTTCTTTGCCAGGGAAACGGGCCGAGGTTTTTCTCTGGGGGCCTATGGCTGGGAGTGACCGGGTGGCGCCTGAACAGCTACGATAGGCAGGATGGTGACCAGACCCATGGTGGCACCAGTGCCAAGTTGGGCTGGTTTGATAGTACCAAGTGGCTCCTGCAATCTGCCATCAAAATGTTGGCAGGCGAGTTTTGTTTTCCAGGGAAAAGCGCTGTTGTTTGTGTTTGGGGGCCTGTGGCTGGGAGTGACCGGCTGGCTCCTTAGAATCCACGATACGCAGGATGGTTCCCAGACCAGAGGTGGCACCAGTGCCAAGTCGGGCTGGTTTTATAGTACCAAGTGGTTCATGCAATCTGCCATCCAGAAGCGGGGCAGCTTAATTTTGTTTGCCAGGGAAACGGGCCGAGCTTTGTGTCTGGGCGCCTATGGCTGGGAGTGACCTGCTAGGTACTGAAAAGCTACGATAGGCAGGATGGTGACCACATCCATGGTGGCACCAGTGCCAAGTTGGGCTGGTTTGATAGTACCAAGTGGCTCCTGCAATCCGCCATCAAAAAGTTGGCAGGCGAGTATTGTTTTCCAGGGAAAAGCGCCGTTGTTTGTGTTTGGGTGCCTGTGGCAGGGAGTGGCCGGCTGGCTCCTTAGAATCCACGATACGCAGGATGGTTCCCAGACCCAAGGTGGCACCAGTGCCAAGTTGGGCTGGTTTGATACTACCAAGTGCGTCCTGCAATCTGCCATCCAGAAGCGGGGTAGCTTACTTTTTTTTGCCAGGGAAACGGGCCGAGGTTTTTGTCTCGGGGTATAAGGCTGGGGGTGACCGGCTGGCTCCTGAAAAGCTACGATAGGCAGGATGGTGACCAGACCCATGGTGGCACCAGTGCCAAGTTGGGCTGGTTTGATAGTACCAAGTGGCTCCTGCAATCTGCCATCAAAAATTTGGCAGGCGAGTTTTGTTTTCCAGGGAAAAGCGCCGTTGTTTGTGTTTGGGGGCCTGTGGATGGGAGTGGCCGGCTGGCTAATTAGAATCCACGATACGCAGGATGGTTCCCAGACCAGAGGTGACCCCAGTGACAAGTCGGGCTGGTTTGATACTACCAAGTGCGTCCTGCAATCTGCCATCCAGAAGCGGGGTAGCTTACTATTGTTTGCCAGGGAAACGGGCCGAGGTGTTTGTCTCGGCGCCTGTGGCTGGGGGTGACCGGCTGGCTCCTGAAAAGCTACGATAGGCAGGATGGTGACCAGACCCATGGTGGCACCAGTGCCAAGTTGGGCTGGTTTGATAGTATCAAGTGGCTCCTGCAATCCGCCATCAAAAAGTTGGCAGGCGAGTTTTGTTTTCCAGGGAAAAGCGCCGTTGTTTGTGTTTGAGTGCCTGTGGCAGGGAGTGGCCGGCTGGCTGCTTAGAATACACGATACGCAGGATGGTTCCCAGACCCAAGGTGGCACCAGTGCCAAGTTGGGCTGGTTTGATACTACGAAGTGCGTCCTGCAATCTGCCATCCAGAAGCGGGGTAGCTTACTTTTTTTTGCCAGGGAAACGGGCCGAGGTTTTTGTCTCGGGGCCTGTGGCTGGGGGTGACCGGCTGGCTCCTGAAAAGCTACGATAGGCAGGATGGTGACCAGACCCATGGTGGCACCAGTGCCGAGTTGGGCTGGTTTGATAGTACCAAGTGGCTCCTGCAATCTGCCATCAAAAATTTGGCAGGCGAGTTTTGTTTTCCAGGGAAAAGCGCCCTTGTTTGTGTTTGGGGGCCTGTGGCTGGGAGTGGCCGGCTGGCTAATTAGAATCAACGATACGCAGGATGGTTCCCAGACCAGAGTTGGCACCAGTGACAAGTCGGGCTGGTTTGATACTACCAAGCGCGTCCTGCAATCTGCCATCCAGAAGCGGGGCAGCTTACTTTTGTTTGCCAGGGAAACGGGCCGAGCTTTGTGTCTGGGGGCCTATGGCTGGGAGTGACCGGCTGGCTCCTGAAAAGCTACGATAGGCAGGATGGTGACCAGACCCATGGTGGCACCAGTGCCAAGTTGGGCTGATTTGATAGTAGCAAGTGGCTCCTGCAATCTGCCATCAAAATGTTGGCAGGCGAGTTTTGTTTTCCAGGGAAAAGCGCCGTTGTTTGTGTTGGGGGGCCTGTGGCTGGGAGTGACCGGCTGGCTCCTTAGAATCCACGATACGCCGGATGGTTCCCAGACCCAAGGTGGCACCAGTGCCAAGTTGGGCTGGTTTGATAGTACCAAGTTATTCCTGCAATCTGCCATCCAGAAGCGGGGCAGCTTACTTTTGTTTTCCAGGGAAAAGGGCCGAGGTTTTTCTCTGGGGGCCTATGGCTGGGAGTGACCGGCTGGCGCCTGAACAGCTACGATAGGCAGGATGGTTCCAAGACCCATGGTGGCACCAGTGCCATGTTCGGCTGATTTGATAGTACCAAGTGGCTGCTGCAATCTGCCATCAAAATGTTGGCAGGCGAGTTTTGTTTTCCAGGGAAAAGCGCCGTTGTTTGTGTTTGGGGGCCTGTGGCTGGGAGTGGCCAGCTTGCTAATTGGAATCCACGATACGCAGGATGGTTCCCAGACCAGAGGTGGCACCAGTGCCAAGTCGGGCCGGTTTGATAGTACCAAGTGCGTCCTGCAATCTGCCATCCACAAGCGGCGCCGCTTAGTTTTGTTTGCCTCGGAAACGGGCCGAGGTTTGTGTCTGGGGGCCTATGGCTGGGAGTGACCGGCTAGGTCCTGAAAATCTACGATAGGCAGGATGGTGACCAGACCCATGGTGGCACCAGTGCCAAGTTGGGCTGGTTTGATAGTACCAAGTTGCTCCGGCAATCTGCCATCAAAATTTGGCAGGCGAGTTTTGTTTTCCAGGGAAAAGCGCCGCTGTTTGTGTTTGAGGGCCTGTGGCTGGGAGTGTCCGGCTGGCTCCTTAGAATCCACGATACGCAGGATGGTTCCCAGACCTGAGGTGGCACCAGTGCCAAGTCGGGCTAGTTTGATGGTGCAAAGTGGCTCCTGCAATCTGCCATCCAGAAGCGGGGCAGCTTACTTTTTTTTGCCAGGGAAACGGGCCGAGGTTTGTGTCTGGGGTCTATGGCTGGGAGTGACCGGCTGGCTCCTGAAAAGCTACGATAGGCAGGATGGTGACCAGACCCATGGTGGCACCAGTGCCAAGTTGGGCTGGTTTGATAGTACCAAGTGGCTCCGGCAATCTGCCATCAAAAAGTTGGCAGGCGAGTTTTGTTTTCCAGGGAAAAGCGCCGTTGTTTGTGTTTGGGGGCCTGTGGATGGGAGTGGCCGGCTGGCTAATTAGAATCCACGATACGCAGGATGGTTCCCAGACCAGAGGTGACCCCAGTGACAAGTCGGGCTGGTTTGATACTACCAAGTGCGTCCTGCAATCTGCCATCCAGAAGCGGGGTAGCTTACTATTGTTTGCCAGGGAAACGGGCCGAGGTGTTTGTCTCGGCGCCTGTGGCTGGGGGTGACCGGCTGGCTCCTGAAAAGCTACGATAGGCAGGATGGTGACCAGACCCATGGTGGCACCAGTGCCAAGTTGGGCTGGTTTGATAGTATCAAGTGGCTCCTGCAATCCGCCATCAAAAAGTTGGCAGGCGAGTTTTGTTTTCCAGGGAAAAGCGCCGTTGTTTGTGTTTGAGTGCCTGTGGCAGGGAGTGGCCGGCTGGCTGCTTAGAATACACGATACGCAGGATGGTTCCCAGACCCAAGGTGGCACCAGTGCCAAGTTGGGCTGGTTTGATACTACGAAGTGCGTCCTGCAATCTGCCATCCAGAAGCGGGGTAGCTTACTTTTTTTTGCCAGGGAAACGGGCCGAGGTTTTTGTCTCGGGGCCTGTGGCTGGGGGTGACCGGCTGGCTCCTGAAAAGCTACGATAGGCAGGATGGTGACCAGACCCATGGTGGCACCAGTGCCGAGTTGGGCTGGTTTGATAGTACCAAGTGGCTCCTGCAATCTGCCATCAAAAATTTGGCAGGCGAGTTTTGTTTTCCAGGGAAAAGCGCCCTTGTTTGTGTTTGGGGGCCTGTGGCTGGGAGTGGCCGGCTGGCTAATTAGAATCAACGATACGCAGGATGGTTCCCAGACCAGAGTTGGCACCAGTGACAAGTCGGGCTGGTTTGATACTACCAAGCGCGTCCTGCAATCTGCCATCCAGAAGCGGGGCAGCTTACTTTTGTTTGCCAGGGAAACGGGCCGAGCTTTGTGTCTGGGGGCCTATGGCTGGGAGTGACCGGCTGGCTCCTGAAAAGCTACGATAGGCAGGATGGTGACCAGACCCATGGTGGCACCAGTGCCAAGTTGGGCTGATTTGATAGTAGCAAGTGGCTCCTGCAATCTGCCATCAAAATGTTGGCAGGCGAGTTTTGTTTTCCAGGGAAAAGCGCCGTTGTTTGTGTTGGGGGGCCTGTGGCTGGGAGTGACCGGCTGGCTCCTTAGAATCCACGATACGCCGGATGGTTCCCAGACCCAAGGTGGCACCAGTGCCAAGTTGGGCTGGTTTGATAGTACCAAGTTATTCCTGCAATCTGCCATCCAGAAGCGGGGCAGCTTACTTTTGTTTTCCAGGGAAAAGGGCCGAGGTTTTTCTCTGGGGGCCTATGGCTGGGAGTGACCGGCTGGCGCCTGAACAGCTACGATAGGCAGGATGGTTCCAAGACCCATGGTGGCACCAGTGCCATGTTCGGCTGATTTGATAGTACCAAGTGGCTGCTGCAATCTGCCATCAAAATGTTGGCAGGCGAGTTTTGTTTTCCAGGGAAAAGCGCCGTTGTTTGTGTTTGGGGGCCTGTGGCTGGGAGTGGCCAGCTTGCTAATTGGAATCCACGATACGCAGGATGGTTCCCAGACCAGAGGTGGCACCAGTGCCAAGTCGGGCCGGTTTGATAGTACCAAGTGCGTCCTGCAATCTGCCATCCACAAGCGGCGCCGCTTAGTTTTGTTTGCCTCGGAAACGGGCCGAGGTTTGTGTCTGGGGGCCTATGGCTGGGAGTGACCGGCTAGGTCCTGAAAATCTACGATAGGCAGGATGGTGACCAGACCCATGGTGGCACCAGTGCCAAGTTGGGCTGGTTTGATAGTACCAAGTTGCTCCGGCAATCTGCCATCAAAATTTGGCAGGCGAGTTTTGTTTTCCAGGGAAAAGCGCCGCTGTTTGTGTTTGAGGGCCTGTGGCTGGGAGTGTCCGGCTGGCTCCTTAGAATCCACGATACGCAGGATGGTTCCCAGACCTGAGGTGGCACCAGTGCCAAGTCGGGCTAGTTTGATGGTGCAAAGTGGCTCCTGCAATCTGCCATCCAGAAGCGGGGCAGCTTACTTTTTTTTGCCAGGGAAACGGGCCGAGGTTTGTGTCTGGGGTCTATGGCTGGGAGTGACCGGCTGGCTCCTGAAAAGCTACGATAGGCAGGATGGTGACCAGACCCATGGTGGCACCAGTGCCAAGTTGGGCTGGTTTGATAGTACCAAGTGGCTCCGGCAATCTGCCATCAAAAAGTTGGCAGGCGAGTTTTGTTTTCCAGGGAAAAGCGCCGATGTTTGTGTTTGGGGGCCTGTGGCTGGGAGTGGCCGGCTGGCTCCTTAGAATCCACGATACGCAGGATGGTTCCCAGACCTGAGGTAGCACCAGTGCCAAGTCGGGCTGGTTTTATAGTACCAAGTGCGTCCTGCAATCTGCCATCCAGAAGCGGGGCAGCTTACTTTTGTTTGCCAGGGAAACGGGCCGAGGTTTGTGTCTGGGGGCCTATGGCAGGGAGTGACCGGCTGGCTCCTGAAAAGCTACGATAGGCAGGATGGTGACCAGACCCATGGCGGCACCAGTGCCAAGTTGGGCTGGTTTGATAGTACCAAGTGGCTCCTGCAATCTGCCATCAAAAGTTGGCAGGCGAGTTTTGTTTTCCAGGGAAAAGCGCCGTTGTTTGTGTTTGGGGGCCTGTGGCTGGGAGTGGCCGGCTGGCTCCTTAGAATCCACAATACGCAGGATGGTTCCCTGACCTGAGGTGGCACCAGTGATAAGTTGGGCTGGTTTGATAGTACCAAGTGCGTCCTGCAATCTGCCATCCAGAAGCGGGGCAGCTTACTTTTGTTTGCCAGGGAAACGGGCCGAGGTTTGTGTCTGGGTTCCTATGGCTGGGAGTGACCGGCTGGCACCTGAAAAGCTACGATAGGCAGGATGGTGACCAGATCCATGGTGGCACCAGTGCCAAGTTGGGCTGATTTGATAGTACCAAGTTGCTCCGGCAATCTGCCATCAAAATTTGGCAGGCGAGTTTTGTTTTCCAGGGAAAAGCGCCGCTGTTTGTGTTTGAGGGCCTGTGGCTGGGAGTGTCCGGCTGGCTCCTTAGAATCCACGATACGCAGGATGGTTCCCAGACCTGAGGTGGCACCAGTGCCAAGTCGGGCTAGTTTGATGGTGCAAAGTGGCTCCTGCAATCTGCCATCCAGAAGCGGGGCAGCTTACTTTTTTTTGCCAGGGAAACGGGCCGAGGTTTGTGTCTGGGGTCTATGGCTGGGAGTGACCGGCTGGCTCCTGAAAAGCTACGATAGGCAGGATGGTGACCAGACCCATGGTGGCACCAGTGCCAAGTTGGGCTGGTTTGATAGTACCAAGTGGCTCCGGCAATCTGCCATCAAA